>NC_091456.1:30328166-31528166 GCF_027789765.1 Dendropsophus ebraccatus
CCTGGAACACACAGTGGACATACTGTCGGGGTCTTGTGCATACATGGTGAAACCAGAGAGTATCCTACCGCTGTGGTCCCAATACGACTACTTGTGGGATAGCGTCTCATGAAGTGGGTGTGGTTAAGTCTCTAATGTATAATGTGATACTGGGAAGAGACTTTCCCCTATTTTGGGACTTGTGGCGGGGAAAACAGGTAACTTACACTGAGAATGTTACTATTGATAATGTATGTCATGAGGTAACCCCGGTTCCATTTGACCCAGATGCTGAGGTACCAGCCGTAGGGGTGACCACAGAAAGTGACAATGTTCCCTTAGCTGTACTGGCTGGTGAGGGTAAAGTCCAGGAGGAAGTTCCTGATATGCCTGACTTGGAAGTGTCACGTGATAACTTTGGCACTGCTCAGCTCAGGGATCCCACCTTGATAAAGGCCAGAGAGAATGTTACCGTGATAAATGGGGTGTCACAACTTCCAGGGGCCAACAAGATGTACCCACACATGGCAGTCACCCAGGATCTACTGTACAGGGTAGATAACATACGTGGGGAAGTTGTGGAGCAATTAGTGGTACCTCAGCCATATCGCAGAATGGTCTTAGATCTTGCACACAAACATGTACTTGGTGGTCACCTGGGATGCGAAAAGACCAAAGAGCGTATTCCGCAGCGCTTTTATTGGCCAGGGGTCCATAAGGAAGTACAGAGGTACTGTGAGTCATGCCCAGAATGTCAGCTCACTGCTCCGGTGTCACATTTTAGGAGTCCTTTAGTACCACTGCCCATTATAGAGGTGCCTTTTGAAAGGATAGCCATGGATTTGGTCGGCCCAGTAGTTAAGTCCGCAAGAGGACATTAATATATCTTAGTGGTGTTGAACTATGCTACACGCTATCCAGAGGCTGTGCCTCTGAGAAACACCTCCGCTAAATTAATTGCTAAAGAGCTTTTCCACATGTTCTCTCGCACAGGTATTCCCAAAGAGATCCTTACCGATCAGGGGACACCCTTCATGTCAAAGGTCACAAAAGAAATGTGTAAGCTATTGAAAATTAAACACCTCGGTACATCTGTGTATCACCCACAAACGGACGGTTTGGTTGAAAGGTTCAATAAGACATTAAAAAGCATGCTGAAAAGGGTGGTTAGTAAGGATGGGAAGGATTGGGATTGTCTTTTGCCTTATTTAATGTTTTCCATCCGTGAGGTTCCCCAATCCTCCACAGGTTTTTCCCCATTCGAGCTGGTGTATGGCAGACACCCACGTGGACTCCTTGACATTGCAAAGGAAACCTGGGAGCAGGAGCGCACTCCTTATAGAAGTGTAATAGAGCATATTTCCCTTATGCAAGATAGGATTGCTGCTGTCATGCCCATAGTCAAGGACCACTTACAGCAATCGCAAGAGGCACAAAGCCGTATCTACAATAGGTCTGCTAAAATTAGAACCTTTAGCCCAGGTGATCGAGTGTTGGTGCTAGTACCAACTGTGGAGAGTAAGTTTCTAGCTAAGTGGCAAGGGCCGTATGAGGTGATCGAGAGAGTGGGATCTGTAAATTATAAGGTGCACCAGCCAGGTAGACGGAAGCCAGAACAGCTGTACCATGTAAATTTACTCAAACCATGGAAGGACAGAGAGTCTCTGTCGGCAGGAGCCCCCACTAGTAAGGATGTTTCAGTAGAGCCCGTATCAGTTGTAAGCCCCCCTTGTAAAAAGGTCCCAGTGGTGCGGATATCAGATACATTATCCAGAGCCCAAAAACAGGAGACAAAGGAGTTTGTCCTTAGAAACACAGATGTGTTCTCAGATTTGCCTGGGCGCACCTCTGTGATAAAACATGACATTGTCACCGAACCACAGGTACGGGTTCAGGTGAAGCCATACAGGGTACCAGAAGTTCGTAGGCAGGCCATATCGGAAGAGGTCAAAAACATGTTGGACCTCGGGGTTATTGTGGAGTCAAAAAGTGAGTGGTCAAGTCCCATAGTCCTCATTCCAAAGCCAGATGGGACACTTCGGTTTTGTAATGACTTCCGAAAACTAAATGAGGTGTCAAAATTTGACGCATACCCAATGCCAAGGGTTGATGAATTGAGCGGCTTGGCCATGCTAGGTTTTTCTCTACCCTGGACCTTACTAAAGGATATTGGCAGGTACCCCTCACTGACACTGCTAAAGAGAAAACTGCATTTGTCACCCCAGATGGTCTCTTTCAGTATGTCTGTTTACCCTTTTGGCTTACATGGAGCCCCCGCCACATTCCAAAGGTTAATGGACATAATCCTCAAACCCCATCGCAGGTATGCCTCCGCATATCTGGATGATATCATTGTTTTCAGTAATGACTGGGAAAGTCATTTGGCAAAAGTGCAAGCAGTAGTAGATTCCGTCAGGGCGGCAGGGTTAACGGCCAACCCTAAAAAGTGTGCTTTAGGTCTGGAAGAAGCCCGTTACCTGGGGTATGTAATAGGAAGAGTAAACAAGGTGGAAGCTATCCAAAATTGGCCCAAACCCTTAACCAAGAAACAAGTGAGAGCCTTTTTGGGTATAGTGGGGTATTATCGCAGGTTCATACCGAACTTTGCTACCATAGCAGCTCCCCTGACCGATCTTACTAAGGGCAACAAGTCTGTTATGGTCAAGTGGAGTGCAGAGGCTGAGGGGGCATTTCAAAGGTTAAAGTCCGTTCTGTGTAGTGAACCAGTGCTGATCACCCCAGATTTTGCAAAGACCTTTGTACTTCAGACAGATGCGTCTGATGTGGGTTTAGGTGCTGTTGTTTCACGGGAGGTTGGAGGTGAAGAACACTCTGTAACATACCTGAGCAGGAAACTTACACCACCTGAGAAAAATTATAGCATTGTGGAACGTTAATGCTTGGCAATAAAATGGGCCTTAGAATCGCTCAGGTATTACTTGTTAGGCCAACATTTTAAGTTAGTTACAGATCACGTCCCTCTTACCTGGAAGAGTTAGGCCAAGGAACGAAATGCACGAGTTACACGGTGGTTCCTGACGTTACAGAATTTTAAGTTCTCAGTAGAGCACAGGTCAGGAAAACTTCAAGGTAACGCAGATGCGCTGTCCCGAACACACTGTTTGATGGCCAAAAGTGTTCGCCCCCACAGGTTCGAACAGAGGGGGAGGGTATGTGAGACAGTGACAGGAATGGTGGTTGGGAATCGCTATATCTCCCCGAGGTACCTGTCATATGTGAACACTAGGTTCCAGAAAGTCCATACCTCATCCAGGGAAAGCTGGGTGAGATATGGAGGAATCCAGGAAAGTTAACCCATAGCAAACTACTTGCTATGGGACTGTTTTAGTTGCTGTAAAAGGGCCTGGATTTTTATGGAATGACAGGCAGGTTGGTAGTGGGGCCTGTCATTCCCTTTCTGGCCAGTCCAGGTTTTTCTATCTGGCCAAGTCAGCCCAGGTGCTGGAGGCCACTGATCACAGGTCTCATAAGAGGATGCACAGAGTGTATAGAGCTGTGGCTGTGCATGGAGGTCTATCCTGGCTGTGGGGAGGGTCAGGGCTGCTAAAGCTTCTGCTGGGACTTTGTGCCACACTGGTATTGTACCAACTGTTGTTGTTTTATGTTGGGTGACTGGTAGCAAGTCACCTGTATAGCCAGAATTTGCTGTGTTAGTTAGAGCTCAGACGAGCAGGATTTATGTTACTTTGTGCCTGTATGTAAGGCTGGATTTCTTTTGGTTTCAATAAACAAACTGGAGCATCGCTGTTTTATAAAAGTTTGTGTCCCTGTCTCTGACTGCCAATCCTGCTGTCTGCCCGGCTCTACAGAGCTGATAACTTATATATCCTGCTGCTCACTTGTCGCGCACACACACACATATATATACTGTGTGTGTGTGTATATATATATATATATATATATATATATATATATATATATATATATATATATACACCGTATATATACAGCAGTGACCAAGTGACCAGCAGGAGACACACACATATACTGTATATATATGGCTCCTCCTGATCATTTGGTCACTGATATATCTATCTATCTATCTATCTATCTATCTATCTATCTATCTGGCTGCTGTGTCTAGTCAGTGGTGTGGGTGGGTGGTTGGGTGTGTCTGTGTGTGTATCTGTGTGTGTCTCACAGTCCTCACTCAGTACCTGACACCTTCCACCTTCCGAGTGGCAGCCTCACTCACTGTCAGCTGCTGCTGGACGTCTTCAGTCTCTCCCTGGCAGCCATGGACGCAGGATCCCTCCAGCTGCTGGTCCCTCCCCTCCCCCTCATACCAGCTCTGTGGGACAGTGAGGGGGAGGGGCCAGCAGCAGCAGCGTGTGAGGAAGAAGCAGGAAGAAGATCCAGCCCTGGCCGGGCTCTGCATCTGACAGCTGAGCGGGCCCCTCAGGAGCAGGGGGCCCACTATTGCCAGGTGCTGTTGCCTTCTTGGGGGCCCCGGCCACTACAGACATGTGTTAAGGCTGTCTGCAAAAGCAATAGCTTTTGCAGACAGCATTAACAGTCTGAGACCTCAGTGGGCCCCTGCCTGAGTGGGCCCAGGAGCGACCGCTCCCTTTGCCCCCACCTGTTTTCGCTACTGCGTTGAATAGATGGCTGTATATAAAGAACATAAGTTGGCAAGGAATAAACCCTTTCACATATTTAAAGGAGAAGTCCGGCAAAATTTTTTATTAAAGTAATGTATTGCCCCCCAAAAGTTATACAAATTACCAATATACACTTATTACTGCATCAAGGCTTTACTTCCTGGATAAAATGGCGATATCATGACCCGACTCCCAGAGCTGTGCGGGCTGTGGCTGCTGGAGAGGATAATGGCAGGGGGACACTGAGGGACACAGGGCACTGGAGGGACACTGAGCATCCCTCTGCCATCATCCTCTCCAGAAGCCACAGTCCGCACAACTCTGGGAGTCGGGTCGTGGCATCACCATGTTATCCAGGAAGTGACATCTCCATATTATCCAGGAAGTGACATCACCACCATGTTATCCAGGAAGTGACATCACCACCATGTTATCCAGGAAGTGAAACCTTGATGCAGTAGTAAGTGCAGGGGGGGGGGGAACACTTTAAAATTTTCGCTGGATTTCTCCTTTAATGGTTTCCATTACAGATGAGCAAATCGGTCACCTAAACAAAGCAATGCGCTTTGTTGGATCAGCACTCCGCTCATGAAATTGGTTGGCTGTCAGCGCTGCTCTTCTCCCTGCCACTCCTCCCAGTGGAGTGACAGGGAATGAAGCAGTGCTGAGAGCCAGCCAACTTGATGAGTGGGGCGCTGATCAAACGAAGCGCATTGCTTTGTTTATATTAGCAATTTGCTCATCTCTCGTCTCCATCACGTCCTCCTCTTCTTCTTAAAAACCTTAAAAAACAAACTGGCCACCAAATGTTTAACTCATTGACAAATGAAAAAAAAAAAAAATTATAATAATACATCAAATACATTTTGTTATAGTTCTTTATTGTTTGGGCAAGGATTTACTTTTAATGTACAGTAATAGAGAAGGGATGTTAACGTTTCCTATTTAGGCTGCTCATAGTCTGCCTCGTATTCCCCCAGACACAGCAATATTTTCTCCATTGATATAAGAAGCATCTTCAGTACATAAAAATGATGCTATGCCAGCACATTCCTCTGGCTCACCGATCCTAGGAAAAGATAAAGATGTCAACAATATAATTATCATAATTTAATTATAGTAAAAATTAGGATATATAATACAATAATTATATATAGACTAAGCTCATTTGCAGTCACAGGCATCTGGTGGAATTAATTTGGAAATGCTTCTTTGCATTTATATATATTTTAGCTTAAATATATTCTTAAGTAGACGCCACCAATGTTCCCCTGCGCTGAACAAGTCTCGCCACACAGCCCTATCTAAAGCAGGGTCCCTTTCCCCTGTGTACTGTAAATTCTTAGAGTACCCAGGGCAGAGGCTGACTAACACAGTTGCTGTGTTTGGCAACCTCTGCACAGCGAGCAGTGATAGCAATGGGAAAAAAAAAATCAGTCTCTGGAGTGCCCCTTTAATTTACTTAGAATTCATCAAATTCATCAAAAGTAAACAGCAAAATGTTTCACCTGTGAACACCAAGAGGAATCAGTTTTGATGCCAACTCTGGAGTTTTCTGGATCTGTAAAAGTAAAGGATTAACTTAAAAGGTGTAGATTTTTTGTTTGTTTTACTCTTCTGGAATGTTGAGCTATTCAGGGCCCTGGCTTGGCATCCCATCACAGGTTTAGGTGCTATGTTTGAATCATGAACTTACCTAAAGTGCCTGTGATTATTCTCAGGTTCCCAGCTCATATCTCGTGTTGTAAGTCTCTGATTTTGCATTTGGTGAATAATTTGGCCTGGAACCCTTGGATAAGTACCTGATTATCTGTTTGTCTGCAACTGTTAGCATTTAAAGCGACTCTGTACCCACAATCTGACCCCCGGACAATCAGATAGCTGCTTTTAATCCAAGATCTGTAATGGGGTCCGTTCGCCAGTTGATGCAGTTATTGTCCTAAAAAACAACTTTTAAACTTGCCACCCTGTGTCAAATTGGCGTGGCCTAGAGTACCCATGCCCTAGGATTGCGACGTCCATCCGTCCCTTCTCCCCGCCCTCTTCAACATTTTTCCTATTCATCACTTGTCAGAAAACTGCACAGGTGCGTTAACGATCCAGCTCATGTGCAGTGTTGACACAGGTGAGGAATAGGAGAAAATGTTCCAGGGGCATTCCTAATAAATGAAGAGGGCGGGGAGGAGGGACGGAGGGGTGTCACAATCCTAGGGCATGGGTACTCTAGGCCACGCCAATTTGACGAAGGGTTGCAAGTTTAAAAGTTGTTTTTTAGGACAATACCTGCATCACTAGCCGAACGGACCCCAGGACAGATCTTCGCTCATCTGTAGTCCTGGCTAAGCCATCTTTACTTCTTTAAATCTTCTGAACCCTACTTGTGTCTAAAGCCTACTAGAAGGTAAAGCCCACAGTGAAGAAAAGATTTTGCCTATTGGCGACACTGAACCTGTCCATTAGCTGCTTTTGGTCAGATCTGGACCACGTAAAGTCAGAGTTAGTGCCTAGTGGCTTAGATTCTTCAGTTCACTATATTTCAATTTACAAAATCTGTGGGAATCCTCTATAGAGTCTAAGTTAATTGGATTGCCTAGCAACGTCTGCTCTAGAGACTCTAAGCTTCATCCTACTCCAGCAACACTTAAAGGGGTACTCCCCCCAAGAGCTAAACAAAATGAAATGCTCCCAAACCTAGCTGGTCTTACTCACCAAGTCCCCCTTAGTATTTTGTCTCCTGTCTTTCTAGCGGCTGCCGTTCCTGAGAAATGGGATATACAGTATACATGAAAGATGGTGCTGGCCAGGAAACTACATATCCCATCATGCAGTGCTTCCTGCTGCTTGCTGCTTGCTGGGACCCGTAGTTCTACAGAAGCTCTGTGACCTCATATATTGTGATGTGGATGGATAGCAGCTTACTGGGACCTGTAGTTCTACACAATAAATCAGGTCACATAACTTCTGTAGAACTACAGGTCCCTGCAAGCTGCTATCAGTCCAAATCAGAAACTGTGTGATCTGATATATTGTGATGTGGACTGATAGCAGCTTGCTGGTACCTGTAGTTCTACAGAAGTTCTATGACCTGATATATTGTGTAGTACAGGTCCCAGCAAGCTGCTATCCATCCACATCACAATATATCAGGTCACAGAGCCTCTGATGTGGATGGATAGTGTGGGGAATTAGCGGGGGGGGGGGGGGGATTGTAGATGTGTCAGCAGGCTTACAGTAGGGGTTGGAAGCTGCAAGGGGAGGCTGAGGAGGAGGGAGGATGCACATGGCCGGGCAGAGGTCACAGGTCACCTGTGCACAGGCCTGTGCTACAGAGAACTCTGCAGCTGACACAGACACTGATTGATTTATGACCTGATAACTTAGTTCAGCAGGCTGTCAGCTGCAGCATTCTCTTCACACACGCTGCTTCCCTGTCGCAGAGCTAGCGGAGGAAGTAGGTGTGTTATCCCATTGAAGAGAGAGAAGGGCAGGTGATCCCGACTCCAAAAGTGGGGGCCAGGAGGAAGGAGCGTGTCAGCCTGGACTCCATTTAGCTCATTTTGTGAATACTGAGGGGCTGAATAGGCAGAAATAGCTCCAAAACGGCTCAAAACAGGTAATTACTTGCTTTGAGCAATATATTGAGCTATGGGTGGGCTATTTAACACTGCAAAAAAAGATTTTTGGGGGAAGGGGTTGTCCAGCAAAAATCTTTTTCTTTCAAATCAACTAGTGTCAGAAAGTTTTACAGATTTGTAATTTACTTCTATTTAAAAATTTTGAGTCTTCCTGTACCTATCAGCTCCTTTATGTCATGCAGGAAATGTTTTATTTTCAGTCTGACACAGTGCTCTCTGCTGACATCTCTGGCAGAGACAGGAACTCTCAGCAAAAGAGGTTTTTTATAGAAATTTGCTGCTGCTCTGAACAGTTCCTGTCTCGGACAGAGGAGCAACAGAAAGCACTGTGTCAGACTGAAAAGAAAATATCATTTCCTGCAGGACATATAGCAGCTGAAAAGACTTCAGTTATTTTAATAGAAGTAAATTATAAATCTATATAACTTTCTGACACCAGTTGATTAAAAAGAAAACTGGACTTTCACTTTTACTGGACAACCCCTTTAAGTGCTTAAGTGCCCTTTAAGCCAGGATCCTTAGCGTCCCAGATCATGGAACGGCCGGTGTCTTACGCCATGTGAACATGGCTTTATAATGAATACAGTAAATAATAAAGTAAAATGTTTACTAACCACTTTGCTGAAGCTTGTATTGATGATTCCCAGAGCCAGTCCATTCACTCTAATATTCATGGAACACAATGCCTGTGCCATTACATTTGTTAGCCCAAGAAGCGTTGTCTTAGTAATTGAGTAAGGTCCAACAAGCTACAAAACAGATACTCTTCGACATAAATACCAAATGTTTACTACTTAGACTTTCAATTTTTTTTTAGTGTCTCGAATGTTCACTAAGAAATATTATGGGTTATAAGTAAATCAGCTTCTTATAGCGCTTACCGGATGTGGAATATATCCAATAAATGAAGAGCAAATAATGATTGAGCCTCCTCTATTATGCAAAAAGACAGAAATGTTAATTGAAATAGAATATATTACCTATTTTTATACAACAAATGAACATTAAGCTGATAAAGCTAATAAATAATAAGCTAATAAAAACATGTTCACTGTAAAATCAAATGTAAAGTGAATTGATGAGTAAAAGGGGACATACACTGACAGGCTATGTTCACACTTCATTTAACAGCATCGTTTGCATAGCAATGGATTCTGTTAAGCTGCTGGCCGCTTTGCTGCAAACAGCACATTCTTTTTTTACAACTGACTGGCGGGCCCCGTTGGGTGTGCCTGCAAATCAATTAACCATTTTCTTCAATGCAAAGTGCGGCCACCGCTGCACTTTACATTGTGTGAACAGCTATTATTTCAGGACACTGTTCATTGAACAACAACCTGTAATAATACACATATACATAATCTAAAGAATGGGCGTTAAAATAACGATGTGTAAACACAGCAGGTGGTATTGCATTGGTAATGCAATGCCGCCCCTGCAGTAAAGAACAGAAGCTTATTCCATTGCAATCAGCGTCCGTTATTTACTAAAAAATAATGTTGGGTGAACATAGCCATATGCTACGGGAGCCATACTTTACATTGTAAGGGCATCTTGTGTGGCCGCTGTTCACTGAATAGCCGCACAAAATAGGCCTGTCAGAGAATAGGCCTAAGAGAATCATGGCCGCAGTGTATACAGTGTGTATACACTATGGCCAAAGTTTCATAGGCTGCAACGCATCTTAGAGAAGCTAAAGGATGCACAGCCTAATCTCCAGCAAAAACAAATGCATAGCACAGCCTAATCTCCAGAAAAAACAAATGCATAAATCTCAACAGGGTGCACAACCTCTATATAGGAACAACAATTACTATACTAACAAAGAAAAAAGATATATAGAAAGGAATGGTTGACACACCAAAGTAATGAACTACAATTCATACTTCATTAGAAATCACCAATAGGCTATGTATACACAACGTTTTTTTCAGCTCTGTTTACAGAGTCTAAAATATCGGACGTTTTTTCTATCTTCTTACCCTTGTTTTTGCATGTGAGGAGCTACAAGTTTGATAAGAAAAAAAGTAGATGTTACGTTTACATGAAACACCTACAGAGAAAAGAAACAAGAGTTAGACAAACATACTACCACTATGCTTATTTTATATTTTCCAACCTTCAGAGAACAGTCGCGGGCCAGGCGCCCCAGTAAAACAATATCCCCTCCCCTCTGTGACGTGGACGACTTGATTCAAATGGAGGCGTGTCATGCCACTGGGATCTCCACGCCGTCACTGACTAGGTGATATTAAAAAAAAATCATTTGTTTAAACCCCTTAGTGGCCATGCCAATTTTGACTTTATTTCTAAGGGCTATTATTGTTTTATTTTTTCTATTGACATAACCATATGAGGTTTTATAGAGAAAGTACAAAAAGTTGTACTATTCTGTACTTTTTTCTGGCACCATTTGTGGGTTCATATAACCTATTGATTTATTTATTTACATTTGGGGGGGGATGAATAGCCTTTTAAATACAGTTTATTCACCATGCAGTAAATATGATTATGATTTTATTATCTGGGTACATACAGTTTCTAGTGATGAGCGAATACTGTTCGATCGAATAGATATTCGTTCGAATAGTGAGATATTCGAATATTCGATATTCGTAAGAAATTCCCGCGAATATTTGACAAATATTCGATAAGCGTTCAAATCCCCCAGCTTCCGGTTTTACCATCCAAATGGTCAAATAGATGTTTTTCACTAATCGAATACTTGTTCCCATAGACTTTAATGGGATCGAATATTCGATCGAATATTCGCAGGATATTCGTACGAATATCGAATATTCAAATATCTCACTATTCGCTCATCACTAACAGTTTCACCAATAACAAATACCAGAACTTTTATTTTCTTTCTTGACAGAAGTGGGAGGAGGCTGAGCAACTTGTTGTTTTCGCTTTTTTTTTTTTCCATGTTTACCGTGCAGAATAAATAATGATATATTTTAATAGTACAGGTCATTATGGACATGGCAATAAAAATATGTATATGTTTTATAAATTATTATTATTATTTATTTTTATTTTTTTATAAGAAAATAGTTTTTATTACATTTTAATTTTATAGGTTTAACTATTCTTATATGGGACTTTCAGAGGTAATCCCCTATTTGCTGATAACATATAGCACCACATTAAATTTGAAACAAAAGCATCAATATTTAATTGATGTGGACTGTTAGCTTTAAAGCAAATGTACCAGCAGATATAATAATATAATAAATAAAATCTTTAGTAATATTAAATGAGCACTACCACGCTGATTCTAATGGTGTCCATTCTCCTCCCCTCGCTAACAGGCCTCCTGTTATTGATATGATAATGTATATCAGTACTAGAGATGAGCGAACCTGGAGCATGCTCGAGTCGATCTGAACCCGAACTTGTGGCATTTGATTAGCGGTGGCTGCTGAAGTTGGATAAAGCCCTAAGGCTATGTGGAAAACATGGATATAGTCATTGGCTGTATCCATGTTTTCCAGACAACCTTAGAGCTTTATCCAAGTTCAGCAGCCGCCACTAATCAAATACCGAACATTCGGGTTCGGATCGACTCGAACCCGAACCCGGTTCGCTCATCTCTATTTACTACCTGAAGCAGTTTTCTTATTTTTAGCACTAGATAGACATGCTTTATGTACGACTATGTTTACCCACTGCCCTTTGACAAATATTGCTATGATGACATATACGATTTATCTGGGATCTAATTGGCTGTTTTGAATGCATATTTCTTGAGGGTGGGTCTTACATTTGTTTGCCACATGTGTTTAGTATACTCACTACACTACAGCCTGAACCATTGAACTTGTAGCTTTGTAACACCATCTGGGTGCTAGAATCCCCTGTGTCTTTCTGTACCTTACTTCCCTGGTTATCTGGCTTTACTGACCTTTTGGCTTTTGTGACCTGTCTATTTACTGGATTAAGTTTTTGTACTTCTGTTGCCCGTTTATTGTGACCTCAGCTTCCTGACCATCCCTTTCTTTTTGTATTGTCTTGTCTGTCTGTCTTCCGTGTTTCACCGTCTCCGTGGTTGTCCAAAATTAATTAGGACTGTTTGAGGCAAGTAGGCAGGGACAGTGGATGGGATAAATTCAGATTTCACTGTTCGTGTCCACCCCTTCCCTTACTGTGTGTTACCATCCAGTCCTAACAATTTCTATTTTACTTTAACATGTAATTTGATGCTTACTTTTTCCCACATGTCCACAGTGGTGTCAAATATTGGTCCAACAAATGGATTAACACCAGCATTACAAATAAGAATATCAATTTTTCCATAAGTTTCAATAGCCTTTAAAATAATCAGAAAAAGAATAATAGTTAGGGTGAATAAAAAGTCTACCGACAGATTTGATACTATTAAACTGCATGGATTGCTGAAAAGGGGAGGTTGGTGTGTTAAAGGGGTAGTGCGGCGTTTAAAAATTATTCACTAAAAAACACACATTACAAAGTTATACATCTTTGTAATGTGTGTTATGTAAGTGAATGCCCCCCTTCCCCTTGTCCCCCCACCCCTGGAAGTGTGGTGCAGTATACTCACCAAATTACTGTCGACCCCAGCCACCATCTTGGATCGAACGTCATCTTTGGACTCATCAGCCGCTTAGCCACAATTGGCTGAGCATAGCTGATGATGCGGCTGAGCAGCTGACGATGTGGCAGAGGGGGTCCGGCATCTGGATGCCGGCCTGACTGCTCCAGCCATCCCTCATGCCGCTCCCCTTCTGCCGCATCATCAGCTATGCTCAGCCAATCGCGGCTCAGCAGCTGATGAGCCCGAAGATGACGTTGTTCGATCCAAGATGCTGGCCGGGGTCGACAGTAATCTGGTGAATATACTGCACCACACTTCCGGGGTGGGGGGGACACAGGGAAGGGGGCCATTCACTTACATAACACACATTACAAAGTTGTATAACTTTGAAATGTGAATTATTTATTGAATAATTTTTAAACGCCGCAATACCCCTTTGAGTATCTTGATTAACCACTCTGTCTGCTGGGAAAATGACTTTTATTTCATAGGCAAATTTCCTGTCTCAGTGCACTGCCACACCCCTCCAAAACCTTCTATCTCCTCCTCTAGCCACACCTGACAAAGAAGAAGAGGGATCAGGACATAGTGGTGTACACCTCCAGTGCACCTAATGGGGGGGGGGGGGGGGGGGGGCTGTATTCCGTTGTCTGCTCAAAGAAGTGACATTTCAATTCTTTGGGCAGATGACTGAATCCGCCCGAGCATAGAATGGATGGGCGAAGAGTCAAGCTGGAGCGCGCACAGAATCCACAGAAAGTTATCCGCATGATTTCCTTAGTGTGCAAAAGCCCTTAGGGTCAAACTTTAGCATATTCATTATCCAGATGTAACAAGGGCAAAAAAAAGGGAGCTGTTGCACATTCCTTAACACCTGCTATATGCATTTGATAGGTATACCTTCACCTCAACTGTATTGCAAAGCCCAGCCAATTGTGTTTTTCAGTACAACTGTACACACAATGATGTACACATTTAAGCAGACAGATCTGAGATATAAACTATATATTGTACATTATTCTGGGCTATCATCATCACCCCACACCCCTGTAAGGCTATGTGTACACATGGGGGTCATTTATCAAGACTAGAAAACTTGTACCCCGGTCTTTAATAAAGCTCCATCCCCATTTACCCAGCTAGATCTACTTAGAGGCGAATCCCCCATAATACCCCAAAATTGTTTAGTCTTTACTTTGGTCACTACTTTTACCAAAACCAGCAGCGAAGGTGGGAAAAAACTACAATGAAAGGATTTGAACCTTCTTCTGTGGTTTGGGCCCAATCCTGATTTCGGTAAAAAAAATACTGCCCAAAAATTGCATCAAAGTAAGAACCAAAAACAGTGTATGCACATAGTCTTATATTCCCTATTTTATTATCAAAGAAAAGAAACATCAGATTGGCTATGTTCACACAACGCCAAAAAGACGTCCATTATTGCATCATTTTAATTCGCTTGACTAAAATGCATTGAAGTCTATGGAATAATGGACGTCCTTTTCACACTTTGTATTGAGTGCGTCCGCCTCAAAAGACGTCCGTCATTTAATAGGCTATGCTCACACAACAGCAAAAATATTGAAAAGGCGTCCGATTTTCATATTTTCATAAAAGTCAGAGATTTAACTGACTGCAATGGCAATGCATTGAAGTCAATGGGAAGACGGACGTCCAGTGTACACAATGTATTGAATAACGGACTTTTTAACCACGGGAGTCAAAATAATGAACATAATCATTATTTTTGGACGTCTTTTGCAAACAGTGGACTTTTTTCACAGTTTTTCTTTTGTCACCGTTCTTTCTTCGTTTTTACTATTAAATTCAATAGACTTTTCAATTAAGCCGCATCCAAAGGCCAATTAGTAACCCCCAAGTTACAATAATGTACAAACACCAGTCATTGCACTAAGGGAGGGCAAGGCTGCTAAATGACATCTATTATTTTAGACTCAAAATAATGGACGTCATTTTAAATGGAGCTGAAAAAACATTGTGTGAACATAGCCATACAATGTGTAAAAAAGATGTCCGCAATTCCATAGACTTCAATGTATTTTAGTCAAGCCAATTAAAATGATTCAATAACGGACGTCTTTTTAAACACAAAAGTGGACGCCTTTTTCCTTTTTTGGACGTTGTGTGAACATAGCCAAACACAGAAAATATATGCTGGTTCCTACTGTTGCGACTAATTTCTCTCTGTCTTCTTCATTGCCGATGTGACATTGGATGGCACAGATGCTCAGTCCCTCATTCTTTAATTGTTCCACAGCTCTTTCTACATTCACACGTTTACGACTGCACAGTAGGACGTGAGCACCATCCTGAGCTAGGCGACGGGCAATAGCAAAACCAATTCTAAAAAAAAAGTGAAAAAGAATATTTGAAGAACATGTACAACAAATTTCATGATGTATCATACAGTACCATACAGTTTTCATATTAATATTTCCACTATCTGATGTTAAACATACCCATATGTTGCTCCAGACACAATTGCTACCTTTTCATGTAAAACTTTTTTTCTTTCATCACACAGTTTCAATGTGGATTGGGAATGCATTGTTTAAATATTATGTATCTAAGAAATCAAAGGAAAGAAAGAAAAGGGAGGCAAATTAAAATAGAAAAAAAATTAAACTGGATAATAATAATAATAATAACAATAATACTTTGTTCCCACTACGTATTAATATTGCTGGAATGTGCCCTTCTTGTTAAATAGATGGCTGCAAATAATGATCATTATTAGCATCCATCTATGTTACAAGACGGCCGCCTTCCCCGATATTATTAACCCCTTAGCGACCCATGACGTATCTGATACGTCAGGGTGCCGCGGGGGTGTTCAGAGAGGGGTCACGCCGGGACCCCGCTCTGAATGGCGCTGATATGTTCAGCCGGGCAGTGCCTCTATTAGCCAACGCGGGTCCCGTTGCGGCGCCGGCTAAATAAGCCTCTAAATGCAGCTGTCAAACCTGACAGCTGCATTTAGAGGCTTTACTCCGCAAGTCCCTGGTGTCTAGTGGGACGGATCTCCCCCCGGCGATGCGATCGCAGGGGGGAGATCTATTCTTCTGCCCGTGACGGGCCTCAGCGTCGTAATGACGCTGATCCCGGCTCAGCAATGGATTGCTGTGGCCTGCAGCAGGCCAAAGCAATCTATGAACGATCTAATGGATCTTTGGTGTGTATATACACAGCATTGATCCCTATGAGAGATCAGTGCTGTGTATATACAAGTCCCCCAGGGGGACTTCTAGTTACGGTAAAAAAAAAAAGTAAAAATGTTTTTTTAATAATAAAAAATCCCCTCCCCTAATAAAAGTCTAAATCACCCCCCTTTTCCCATTTTACAAATATAAATAAATAAACAAATAAACAAACATATTTGCTATCGCCGCGCACGTAATTGCCCGAACTATTAATTAATCACATTCCTGATCTCGCACGGTAAACGGCGTAAGCGCAAAAAAATTCCAAAGTGCAAAATTTTTGGTCGCATCAAATCCAGAAAAAATTTAATAAAAAGCGATCAAAAAGTTGCATATGCGCAATCAAGGTACCGATAGAAAGTACATGTCATGGCACAAAAAATGACACCTCACACAGCCCCATAGACCCAAGAATAAAAGCGCTATAAGCCTGGGAATAGATCGATTTTAAGAAACATATATTTGTTAACAATGTTTTTTTCCAGGCCATCAGATAATATAAAAGTTATACATGTTACATATCGTTGTAATCACAACGACTTGAGGAACATATATAACAAGTCAGTTTTACCATAGGGCGAACGGCGTAAATGCGAAACTCCCCGAAATCAAAACAAATTCCTTTTTTTTTTCAATTTGACAGCGCAAATTATTTTTTGCCGGTTTTCCTGCATATTTTATGGAAAAATAAAGCCTGTCATTGCAAATTACAATTGGTTTCACAAAAAAATAAGGGCTAATGTGGGTCTCTAGGTGAAAAAAAATGCAAGTGTTATGGCCTTTTAAACATAAAGTGGAAAAAGCAAAAGTGCAAAAACGAAAATTGGCTTTGACCTTAAGGGGTTAAGCAGTGGGAACATAGCCTAATAATGTAATTAAAGTATTTAAAAGGTAGAAAAATTAATGGAGAACATATTGAAAATGCTATATGACACATAAGCAAAGATCACTTCATAGTAGCACACAATGATTTATATTGCTCTTATGTTCACACAAAGTTTTTGAGAGGACCCTTTAGGTTTATGTTTACAAAACGTCTTTTTTTTGTCCGTTTGACATCCGTCTTTGTGGACATCCGTCAGTTTGAGTTCAAATAACGTCTGTTATCACGGACTTTATTTGACCTCAAAATGAAGGACGTCCACCAAGATGGCCGTCGAACGTCCCCAAAAAAAAAGACATTGTGTGAACATAGCCATACCCTGTTTTATAAGTAAGTTAAAATGTGATGCTATGTTCACACACAGTAAAAAATATAAAAAATTCAAATAAAACAGTAAAGGAGGTATAAAATGTGGCGTATTTTGAATCTAATAATGTGATATAGTAAAGTATATAAAAAATATCCACACACATATAATTCACACATTTAAAATAAAATATGGCCAAGTTATAGACCTATTTTGCTTTTAAACAAAGCTTATGGCTATGTTCACACATACTATTTCTCTCAGTCATTTGCTCAGTATTTTTTTTTTAACTAATACCAGGAGTGGTTTGAAAATGCAGAAACTGCAAATCTTTCCATTATAAAATACTGACCAAAATATTATGTGTGAACATAGCCTTAAAGTGAAGTTATATTGTATCTAATGGACTTCTACAGTGAAATAAATACTGTACCTGTGCTTGATCAGATATTAAATTCCAGCTGCCTGTGACTTGATAACTCATCAAACTCACTATTTAACACAGCTGGGAGGTACAGTAAAAAATAATGGAAAAAAAAATACTCCACCTACCAAAATGAATCAGCCCAATGAAAAGAACAAAAAAATGAGTTCAAATTCAGACAACATTCTGAAGGGAAAAAAAATATTAATTACATATTCATCAGGTTCAGCACAGAACACTTTATGTATGATTAATCTTAATATTGATTAATTGATATTGAATAATTTTGACACTGTAAATCAAATGTTAACCAATTAGTGGAAGAAGACATCACACAATTCCAAGAAAAAAAAAGAGAACATGTTCATGTAGGTAAAATGCAAATACAGTTTGTGAAAGGATTTAGTTTTACATTGTTAAAAAACCCTGTTAGAAAATATGCTAAGAGTTAAATGAAATATAATACTAATAACCTAACAGTAATAAGGATGAAAAGAAAAAAGCATTGACTGAAATGGGACAGTGCTGTGGCCAGTGATTGGCTGAGCAGGCTGTCACTCTTGTCTCGAGAGTGACAGCCCGCTTAGCCAATCACTGACCTAGCCACTGTCCTGTCTCAGTCAGTGATTGGTTAAGAGTGCTGGAGACCCAAAAGGGAAGCTGAGGGAGTGCAGACAGGTGACCATAGCATTTTTCTTGTTTTTTAGATGTACTGCTGCTATTTTTACGAACTTGTTTCACATTTTCAAAGTTCGTAAAATTCAGTTTCAACATAGATGTAAATACAAAATAAGTAGGAATGGAGTCATCAGACACTGTACCAAAAGCATGGGGCATAGTTCCAACATTGCTATAAAAAATACGAGAAGGTAGTTTTTTCTATTTAGTCCTCTTGGATGAACAGTCTTCTCGGATCCCCAAATTCATTTGGTCAGTGTCTGCCCTTCACTTTTAGGGTGCCTTCACACACACCGGATCTGCAGCGGATTTCACGCTGCAAATTAGCAGTGAAATCCGCTGCAGATCCAGTGCCCATTAATCCCAATGAGAATACAAACTCGCAGTGGGATTGACATCCCGCTGCGTGTATGTAAGTTAACCCCTCGCAGGCCAGAGTATACATTACCTGCTCCGCGATCCGGCTTGCTTCGGGGGTTCTCGGCTGGACGTCCTTCTTAGCCAATCAGTGGCTGCGGCAGGGCAGCGCACTGATTGGCTGAGTGGGACAAACAGATGCCGGGAACCCCTGAAGCATGCCGGATTGTGGAGCAGGTGATGTATGTTCCGGCCTAAAGGGCCTTACATACTTACATACACGCAGCAGGATGAACCGGCACTGGATCCGCAGCGGATTTCACTGCGAATTTGCAGCGTGAAATCCGCAAAGAATCCGGTGTGTTTGAAGGCACCCTTAGACCATAAAGAAGGTGGACGATTTTGATATTTTAAAAAAACGTCAGTTCTTACCGCGATTTAACTGACTGCATTGGCACTGCATTAAAGTCAATGGGAAGACGGATGTCCAATGCACACAATATATTGAATAACAGACATTTTTATCACACATGTCAAAATAATGAACATGATCATTATTTTCGGACATCTTTTGCAAACAGCGGAAGTTTTTATTAGTTGTTCACACACAGTTTTTCTTTTGCCACCGTTCTTTCTCTGTTTTTACTATTAAATTCAATGGACTTTTTAATTAAGACACAACCAAAGGCCAATTAGTAACCGCAAACTAGAATAATGTACCAACAGCCGTCATTGCAGAATGGGAAGGTCAGACAGCTAAATGACATCAGTTATTTTAGACTCAAAAAAGGGACGTAATTTTAAACGGAGCTGAAAAAACGTTGTGTGAACATAGCCATATGAATTGTGTAGTAGAAGGTAGGAACCAGGTGCTATTAATCAGATGCCCTTGACTGATCCTCAGCAAGCCTTCTAACCAACGCCATAAGGCTATACGGCTATACTCACACATAGAATTTAGCATTAATTAGTGCTATTTTGCCATAATTTTGCTGTAAAATAAAGATAATTTTACATTATTTTGATGAAATGGCAAATAGTGGATGTCTTTTTGTTAGCTATGAGCAATGACAGATGCAAAATAGTGACATGGAAACACAGCCAAATAGTGCTAATTAAATGCACATTAAATACTATGTGTGAACATAGTCTTATAGCATTGGTTTCAAATAGCCTTAATTTTTTGCAAAAACGCCATGGCATTTTTTTTTTTACCCTAAGTGCCTGTGGCCAGATGTTAGCTGTAAGTCAATGGCATTTTATGAAATGCTACACATTCTGTTTTTCTCTTCTCTCCAGTGTTTTTTTTTTTTTTTGCTCTGTCAGTTTAACTTTTTTTGGAATAGTTTTTAAGTGCCCAACCTTGTCTTAAAATCTCAGAACAGTTAAATTCTAAGTGATGGTAGTGTGCGTCACATATATCGTAGCCCTTACCATTGATAACCACAAAGGTGTTATCCTGGCGCCAGTTTTTTATGTTTTTGTTTTGTTTTTGTATGGGGATGTTATTAAGGTGTTATTCAGTCACAGTATGAGGGTATCGCCATGTCACAGTGCAATGTCCCAGAGCAGGTGCCATTGCTGTTTTGTTATATGTAGTTCGCCACAAAGGTACATGCTATTTAAGTGTTCTGTGGATTGTAAAGGTGTATTCTGCACTCCCACCACTAGATGTCTCACTATATCTTATGTATTGTATGGCACAGCTGAAGGAGATTCTTTACTGAAAGGTTAACTGTTTCTTTGATTGACTGTATGTGTTATCCAATCAGATGTTTTGGTTTGTAAGCTGACCAATCCCTGTCGAGGGTACTTCATGCAGAGCCGTCATCCAGCTTCCAGCCTATAAGAGGCCTTATTTTGTTTCACAGAGTGTGTTTCCTCCAATCACAGAGCTCCCAAAGTTGTGAGGTAAAACCAGTTTAGTTGATCACTAAACAGTGATCTCTGATACATACAATAATGTCCATCCTGGCATCTTGGTACAGTGTACATGAGGATATATATATATATATATATATATATATATATATATATTGATGCATTTTTATAATTTGCCTCGGGCAGCAGAGAGGCTAGATTGACCCCTGAAGCTCCCCCCTAGATCTGCCTATGCATGACTGCAGGGGTCGCTTTATTTGAGGTCCTGATCACTCCACATCCTCCCGGAATGTGTACACATCTAGTGAGGAGACAAGTGTAGAGCAGGTTAGTGAATGTGTATGTGTGTATGTGAGAGTGCATGTATGCCTGAGTGTGCATGTATGTATGTATGTATGTGTGTGTGTGTGTGAGTGAGGGTGCATGTATGTATGTATATATGTATGTATGTATGTATGTATGTATGTATGTGTGAGTGAGAGTGCATATAGATTAGATCAGTACCCCCACCATGCATTAAAATGTAGTGCATGATGAGGGTTGTAGTTGAATTGTCATGTAAGCCCAAATGTGTGAACAGGCCAACTGGTCTGCTCTGATGGTCCAGCATATAGACCACCAGTTTTGTAGTCATAACTACAGTGACTAATATGCTAGTGGCCCCTGGACCTAAATATTAGGTGTGTGTGTGTGTGGGGGGGTCCAATAAAGATTTTACACAGCTTTTAAAGCGCAACTATAATTTCAGTAGCCAAAAAATGAAATTCCTCAGATAAAAAGCCCTCGTGTTACCTTTTAAAAAGAGCCCTAAACTTTGTTGATAGCATGTACGCTCACTGAGATATCACTAGTTGTTTGGCTCAGAGGAATAAATGAATTTTTCTTCTGGCTGAGACAAAGTGGGCGTGGCCTATCCCTAATCTCCCTGGCTGAGAGAAAGTGGGCGTGGCCTATCCCTCATCTCCCTGGCTGGGTCCCTCCATTCACTGAGCAGCACCTTAGCAGATGTATCACACATAGCAGGATCAGATACAGCCCCAGCATACAGTATCACAATGTAAGATTAGATACAGAGCCCCAGCAGAGGGTATCACACACAGTGGGATTAGATACAGTCATCTGCTCTCATTACACTGTAGGATAATGTCAGCCATGGAGGTGGGGGCACTTGCTGCAGACATCTGATAGTGAATGTTATATGTACTATGGAAGGACTACAGCTGTGTTGTGCTGGGACTTGTAGTCCTCCCCTCAGTGACTCACCCACTCTCCCTCATGCAGTACATTGGAGTGATGGTGGCACTGGATACAATTGTCCCTCCATCCAGGTCTTCCCCTGCGCTGCTCCTCACACACAACACCCTCAGCTCTGCTTATTAACCTCTGTGAGGGGAGGGGGGAGAGCGTGCTGCTAGGAGGTGGGGGAGGAGGCTTTGTTTATGTTTCTCTCTGTGTCAGGGCTCTTCTCTTATCTGATCCTCCTGTCAGAGTCTGTACACTCAGGAGGATCTGCAGGGAGGGGGCGTGTCCAGCAGGAATTCAGAAATAAGTCAGAGCCAGAGAGGGCTATAAGGGCATAGTCACCCTTATGTATTTAAAAAACTGTTCATTTTAGGTTATTAATGTATATTGCAAAAAGTCTTATCATGACCTAAGCTAACTAAAACTGAATGGTCAAAATATTTTATAGTTGCGCTTTAAGTACTTTCTGGCTGCTCTTTACTGCTTCAACTAGTGTACATGGTTGGAAACTGAAGATGGGACCTAGACTTGCAAACCCAGGTTCTGCCTGCAATTCACTTCTGGATCTGCTAGCTGTGGTGGCTTACACAGTGGGGAAGAGCACACGGAAAGTGCTATAAGTCTGTTAAACACATGCTGATACTCACCACTCTCGGCTCCTGTCTCTATGGCCTCTATCTTCCTCTACATTGAGCCTCTAGTGACCATCAAATGCATAACAGAAAAAAATGCTCAGCCATACAGCCAGGATGGAGAAGGGGTAGGTGCTAAATTCCCTACAATAAGCAGCCATCTGTACAGATTGTTGTATAGTTATGTTTGATAGGGGGCCCCATCAAAATTGTCACCCGGAGCCTCCACCAACCTTAATTTAGCCCTGGTTATACTGTAAGAACTTGCTTTATCCATATTAGGTATCAGCTTCAGAAACAATTACCAGTTTTCAATGGATGAAGGACTCAAGATACAATGATTTCCGCATATAATGGTCCTTTCGGAACCAATTTATATTGTACGTTGAGGGACTATTGTAATCAATAGTATTCAGTTCATCAAACCGGACTAGTTTGCTGACTTCATTAGGGTTCATCTAAATGAAGTAATTGGTGTAAATTTATCGAATAGTGGAAAATAAACACTGGTTTAAGCTTCCCATAGCAACCAATCACAGATCAGCTGTTAGCTCTAGTAAAGTGAAAGCTAAGCTGTGATTGGTTGCTATGGGCAGTTTACACCACTGTATGGCTATGTTCACGCAACGTTTTTTCAGCTCAGTTTAAAATGACGTCCATTATTTTGAGTCTAAAATAACGGATGTTATTTAGCAGCCTTGCCTCCCCTTAGTGCAATGACTGGTGTTTGCACATTATTCTAGTTTCGGCCGCCTTTTCTCTATTTTTTAGTTTGTGTGAACATAGCCTTTATTTTACACCATTTGATAAATCTGCCTAATTATGTCTATTCTATTTCAAGTTAGGATGAACACTGGGGGAAAGGGGGTTAATGCATTTGTAAAGGTGAAGAATCACATCCTCTACTGCTTCCCCCCCCCCCCACACACACACACCCTTCTAATCCACTGTGCTATGTAAAGCATCTCCAACTATCTCTTTGTAAGAACAGTAAGTAGTGATGTAAAAAGCACTACTCCTACTTGTAGAATAAAAATACTCTCCCTCCCCATTTGTCTCTGTGGCCCAGAAGAATATGTGGCTGCCCAGACCGACATTTCTTTCTGTAGTGATCTACTCACCAGAGCACTACAGGGGAAAACAACATATCACATAGGGGCCGAGTAGCTGGGCATATATTCAAGTGACAAAAAATTGTCAGAATTTTTTCAAAATTCTAAATAAATACAATCCATTTCCATTACCATAAGCTTTATTGAACACTGTAAATGCATAAACCAAATTAAATTTGGTGATATTCTGTATTCTGCCATTATCGGCGGTGCTTCCCATTACTGCATCAAATTTGTTTTCACACCCAGGAAGATACATTTGGTAAGCCAAGCGGGACACAGAGAGGAAAAGCCTATTGGTACAAACGTATGAGCACAAACATTCCTCTTTGTTGATTGTCTATGACGGGTTATCCAGCGTTATATAAACATGGCCACTTTCTTCCAGAGACAGCACCAGTCTTGTCTCCAGTTTGGGGGGGGGGTATTTCTGTTCCAATGAAGTTAATAGAGCTTCTTTGCAAACCGCATATGAACTGGAGACAAGAGTGGTGCTGTTAATCTAACTCTGGATAAACCCTTTAAAGTGGAGGTGATGTCACAAAGCAAAGAAGGTCTTAGTAAAGAAGTTTACATCAATGTACCATTTTTCTTCCCTGATTTCTTCCTGGTTCTCTCTCTGAACTGTGACTGGGCTAATGCGATGCAACATTGCCGACACTTTCCAACAATTGCATATGAAATGAAAAGCAACTGCCAGTACTAATGGGACATATCAGATGACTACGATTGAACTGATCATGAGTGACCCAAGAAAGTGCATGTATGGTGGGCCTTAGCAGGGAGGGCAACAGGTTATCAAACAAAGCAGCGACGCAAAGACCTATAAGGAAAATGACAGGTGCACCATAGGGTGAATCAGTATAAAAACAGTGGTGGAAGTGGTAAGGAATTCGCTCACCTGATGATGTTGGGTTAAGAGCACAACATGTACAGTAGCAGAATAATGTAGTCACTTAGTGCAAGCTGCTCCATGAGGATCCTCCAGGAGACAGAGCCAGCCTACCCTGTAGCTAAGACAACTGTATGTAGACTGCTTAGGTAGTAGAACATCCCCCTCCTAATATGCTGGAGACTTGTAGGTGCACCAAGGAGTGATGATGGAGGTAGTAGATATGAATAGTTTTATTACCTCATAGGCAAAATATTTCAAAGTACATATCTTGACTTGAAAAAGAGGTCCCATGTACCTTGAAACGTGTTCCCTATGAAGTAATGAAGCTATTCATATCTACAACTACCTACATTATCACTCCTTGGTGCCTCAAGAAGAGCCATATTTACTTCTAGGCACGTGTGGACCGGTGCCTAGGGCAGCACCTTGCAGGGGAGAAGCACCAGGGAGCAGGGGGGAAGGAAACAGCTTTTTTTTGTTTTTAGTCTCCAACCTCCAGTTCAGACTTGTCATTAAATCTGGTGTCTTTTAAGGGGGGGGGGGGGGGGGGTATGGTATTGGTCTGGTGTGGCTGTGTTATCCAGTCACAGTATGGAGGTATTGGTCAGGCCTGTTATGGTGGTGTTATCCAGTCACAGTATGGTGGTATTGGTCATGTCTGGTATGGCGGTGTTATTCACTACAGTATGACGGTATTGGTCAGGTTTGTTATGGTGGTGTTATTCAGTCACAGTATGGTGGGATTGGTCAGGTCTTGTGTGGCGGTGTTATCCAGTCACAGTATGGCGGTATTGGTCAGGTTTGGTGTGGCGGTGTTATCCAGTCACAGTAATGGTTGTATTGGTCAGGTCTGGTATGGTGGTGTTATTCAGTCACAGTATGCCGGTATTGGTCAGGTCTGGTGTGGCGGTGGTAAATGTGTTGCCTGGAGCTATTACCTACCAATCTACCAATGCTGTGGTGAATTCCCTCAGACAATATGCAGACGGCTCTAATCATTGATTCAATGTGGAAATTTGTTTATTTTTTAAGTAGTTAAAAACCATGAAGAACATGATTCACACAACGTTTCTACATGTAGAGAAATGCATGTGGCCGAAAACACTTTCCCATTTCTTCCTCACTAGTCATGTGCTGTTATCAGAATTATTGGCCATACGCCTATTGGCTACCGCATGAGGGTCTGGTTTCGGCTGCGTATAATGATGTACAGTAAATGTGGAAACGCGACCTAAGACAGATCAGATATCAATATGATGTTCAGGAACTAGAAAATTCGGATGCTAATTGGTGAGGGAAGATGGGGCGTCAGCAGGTTTAGTGCCTAGGGCAGCAGCAGCTGTTAATATGGCCCTGCCCCCAAGGGGTTCATCTTACTCTTTATATTTTGTTTTAATTTGCACACAACCTAATTTTACTGAATATTAGTGCATTTCTTACTTCAATGTTTCTCAAACTATATATTATGGGATTAAGGAGAGGAGTCACCACAGCATAGAACACAGAAATGATCTTGTCAAATTCAAAGGTTTTCCCTTTAGGTGATCTAACATAAATCAGCATAACAGAGCCATAATAGATAACAACAACTGTGAGATGAGACACACATGTGGAAAAAGCCTTAGACTTTCCAGAGCGGGAAGGTATTTTTAAAATGGTCAAGATAATCTTGATGTATGACAAAAAAGTAAAGAATAAGCAACCAAATATAATGTTCCAAACAACAACAAAGAAGTATGTCTTCAATGTAGATGTATCTGTGCAGGAAATATTCAGCAATGGTATTACATCACAGAAGAAGTGGTTGATCTGGTTTGAGCCACAAAATGATAAAGTACCTAGCCAATATAAGGGTAAAAGTGATCCCAGTATACTACATATCCAACAACCGACAGCAAGCTTGCAACATAATACTGAACTCATAATAGATGAATATCTTAGTGGGTTGCAGATAGCCAGATATCTGTCATATGCCATTACTGCAAGAAGGTAGTTCTCAATGCCTCCTAATACAAAGAAAAAATAACATTGGGCAATGCAGCCAGTTACTGAAATGTGGTGTGTACTCAAAAAAATATCTTGCAGCATTTTTGGAAGGGTAACGGAGATGTACCAGATTTCCAAGAAGGATAAATTGCACAAGAAATAATACATAGGTGTTTTCAGTTGAGACGTTGACAAAACTAGCGTGATTATAAGAATATTCCCTAATAACGTTGTAAAGTAGATAAGCAGAAACAAGAGGAAAATGAGGAGCTGTACTTCTTGGATTAACGGAAACCCAACAAATAGAAATTCTGTTATTGTAGATGCATTAAACATGTTTTTTTTTTTTTTTTTTTTTTTTTTACTATTTGTATAACATTTACAAATATGAATATATATATAAACACCAACATAAAACACAAATAAAAAAGAGAATATATAGTGTATAGATTAGGGACAAAATAAACTGACTGTTGAATAGGCATCTATTTTATTACTTCAATTTCAATAGCCCTTGACAATTCTAAAGTCCAGGGGAAATCATTGGTATTGTTTGTAGTTATAACCAACACAATTTATTATAATTAGTATTGTCTCTCTGTTTGTAGAAAAATATCAAGGGAGATTTATCAAACATGGTGTAAAGTGACACTGGCTCAGTTGCCCCTAGCAACCAATCAGATTCCACCTTTCATTCCTCACAGACTCTTTGGAAAATGAAAGGTGGAATCTGATTGGTTGCTAGGGGCAACTGAGACAGTTTCACTTCACACCATGTTTGATAAATCTCCCCCATTGTCTCTAAAGTATTAAAAGAAAAAAAGGCCCACCTAAATAAAAAATAAAAAGGAACAACAAAAATATTATTAATGCAGACTGTGCAGTAAAATGGCATGTTCTTATTACTGGCAGTTTTCCGATCCTGCACTATGTATGATCCAATGTGTAAAGCTTGTGAACCGGTACTACAGGTCTCAGCGTGCAAACCTCACAGTTTTTTGGATGACACTTCAAATCACAAATGGTGCAGGTGGTGCTCGACTCATAAAGACAGTCCAAACTTGAAATTATTAACAAGAATATCCATCGGCACGCACAAAAAAACCTTTATTAGTCCAATACACACTTACAGGAACATCAGAGGATGCTCACTCCCGACCTCCAACTGTTTCACGCCCATAGGAGCTTTCTCAAGGCATCATGGGAGAAAAGCTACAGTAGGTCAAATAACAGTGGTGGTGACCCTCCTTATAATTGCAGACAAGAGTCTGGTGTTGACCCTCTGAAGAATAGTGGGGGAGAGCTGTGTGTGATACTTGTAAACAATTAATTTGATATTGAAATATAAATGAAAAGTGCACAAAAAGTGCAAACTGCTGCAGCTTCCTGCAGTATAGAGAATGACTAGGAAGACATCGGTGGTGAGGAGAAGGAAGGTGATGCAGGGAGTAATAAGGAGATCCTAGACCATGGGTCTCATAACTGCGGCCCTCCAACTGTTGCAAAACCACAATTTCCATCATGGCCGGACAGCTTAAGTTTTGGATTTGACTGTCCAGGCATGATGGGAAATGTATTATTGCCACAGCTGGAGGGCCGCAGTTTGGAGACCCATGTCCTACACCCTACATCTTTTTAGAACTTTTGTTCACTGCAGGATAGATCTGCCACAAATTGAAATTGAAGCTGCCTATGTACTGCCTACTTACTTAACCCTTAGGGGACGCAGACAGTTTTGGCATTTATGACATGGCCAAATTTTTCAAATATGAGATGTGTCACTTTAGGCATCAATAACTTTGGAATGCTTTAACCAATCCTTGTAATTCCAAGATTGTTTTTTTTTTTTTCGTGACATATTCTACTTTATGTTAGTGGTAAATTTGGGTTTATAACTTTAGAATTTGTTTGTGAAAAAACTCCAAAATGTTGTGAACATTTTTTTTAAAAAATAGCATTTCTCTACATTTGAAAGTCTCTGCCAATAAGGAAAATAGTAATACTACATAAATTATTTATTAATTCATATGTAGAACATGTCTACTTTATAATAACAGTATTTGGTGAACATGCTTTTACTTGTTTAGGATGATAGAGGCCGTTACTGTTTAGTAGCAATTTTCAAATTTTTCATGAAAATTTCAAACTGAGAAATTCTTTAGGCACCAGTTCAGTTTTGGAGTATATTTTGGAGGCCTGTATACTAAAAACTCCCATAGTTTACCCCATTTTGAAATCTTCACCCTTTCAAGTATTCAAATCTACAGTCATACAGTTTTTCAACCCTTTGGGCATTTCACAGGAATAGCTGCAAAGTAAGAGTGAAAAGTTAAAATTAGCATTTTGACCCTCTTAAAAAATTGTTGACGAGAGCTTGGTGTGACCCTCCTTGTGGTTGAGAACGTGACATTGATCCTCTGAAAATTTGTGGAAAAAAACCTTGTGTGACCCTTATGTGAAAAAATTGTCAAAAAAATAAAAAAATAAAATAATGAAAACAATTAAATTTGAAATTAAATTTAAAATGGAAAATTATATGGACAGTTTACCACCGCAAGACAGATCTGTAACAAATGACAGATTCAAAAAATAAACTGCTGTGACACAAGCCTCTTGACCCCTATTTTTCAGAAGGTCACACCAGGCTCTCACCCTGGTTTTCATGCTCTCGTCTTGAATATGAACTTAAAATCTACTGCCTATCTACTTAAAGTATTCTCTACAATAAAGCTGTTCCTTCTCCATAATTGTGGGCATGAGCCTAGTGGTTACCCTATGAAAAGTTGTGAGTAAGAACCTGAAAAAAATGTGGATGAAAGCTTGATATGACCCTCTGGAAAATTCATGGTGAGAGCCTGGTGTAATCTTCTAAAAAATAATGGGTTAGAGGCTGGTATGACCCTCTGAAATGATTGTGGATGAGAACATCGTGTGACCCTCAGA
The DNA here is from genome assembly GCF_027789765.1 of Dendropsophus ebraccatus. Lineage (NCBI taxonomy): Eukaryota > Metazoa > Chordata > Amphibia > Anura > Hylidae > Dendropsophus > Dendropsophus ebraccatus. The sequence continues at coordinate 30,357,522 of NC_091456.1, forward strand.
AAAAAATGTGGTCAAGAGCATTTACTGACCCTCTGAAAAAATTGTAGGTGAGAGCCTGATGGTAACCCTCTGAAAAATTGTGGGCAAGAGCCTGAGTGGACCCTTTGAAAAATTATGGGCGAGAGCCTGGTGTAACCCTAGTGTTAACACACTAGAAGAAGGAAACAGTATATTTAGAAATGTGTACTACAATAACTCAAAATTCAGTGTATTATACAACTGGCATATATTCTGTTAGCACTTGAAGACCTTTGTTGGTGCTATTTTAATGTTTTTAGATGTGTTTGACATAACTGCACCTGTACTTTTATACTTTTACAGGATGACGTCAGAGGCTGAGAGGAAGCAAGCCGTATACGTGAAATGATCGCCGCCTGTTTGTCCACCTACATCTGTATATTGTCTGTATGGTGGAATAAAGTGTTGGTGAGAGCCACATTCTTGCTCTTGCTGGACTTTCATTATATGGACACTTGTCTTTCATGCTGTGCACCTTAGTTAGCTTGAATGCGTCACCAGGCACAGTTCACACTGCATGTTTGTGGTTGCAACAAGGTTTTGTAGTACCAAGACCTGAACTTTTTGTATGTTGTTAAATGCTGTTAGCACACTATAACAAGAATATTGGCTATTTAGAAATGCATGCTAAAAGCTGTATACCAGTAGCAGGATACTGTATCAGTTACTGTATACAACAGGTATAGTTATGTAAAATGGCCTTTTTTGATGTTTCACACAGGGTTATTAATAATCCTGGAAAAGATTTTTGGATTTTGCTTAGCTACTGGCCTTCCTAACTATTAAAACTATTCCCTACCCTAACTAAGTCCCTACTCCAGCATCTATCCCTGCATGCTAACAGACAGACTCTGAGCTGAGCATCAGGTGACTCAGGCCTATATAGACCCAGGTCACCTGATGCTGTCTGCCGATCTTTGCTATGTAAATAGCCAACATGGCTACGATATAACAGGATGTGCCATGGCCTTCTCTGCATGATTATTGGGTAATTAAAGTCACCAAACATGCAGAGAGGATACCTGCACTTTCAAACTTGATTGGGCACCAACCACTGCCAAGCAACCGTATGCTTAATCGAGTACCATGCTCAATAGAGCATGTTCGCTCAACATTACCGGTCAGTAAGCCATTTAAATGCCGTGATCACTATTGATCACAGCATTTAAATGGTTAACTGACATGATGCAATCCCTGCTGTCAGTCAATAGCAGTGAGTAAACATATATCATGAACAAGTACTAGGACTTATTATTATTGTTTTTTGCACTTACCTCAGAATATATTGTTCATTGTGTAGCAGTGGTGATGTATAACCACAGCAACACCGTACACAGTACTGTACCTTGCAATATTATAAATTTTATGTGGAGGGAGAAGAAGGGGGTTACTGATGCACTGGTTTTGAGATGTAAGCAGTAAGGATAGAAACAGAAGCACCACAAGGAATGGGTTACAGTAAACACTGTACTGAAGGGATAGCTTCTTAGGTGGACAGAGATGATAATGAATACTTGATTAACCTTTGATTTAAAGTAGAGGCCTTCCGTAGAGGGCCCTTAGTTCCAGTGTTTTGTATTGACATTAGTAGAGACAGACTGAGTCTTGCAAGATTTTATTGAAAGCAGATTGCAGGGAAGTGTGACACCTTGGGGAACATTTATCAAAGTCCCGGCCGAGGGGTATGCCAGGGGAAAGCACAGAATTCCCCTTTCTCCCTTGCGTACGCCTGCCATATCCCCTACTTGCCTAATGGCCTCCTCCCGTGTCTCATTTATCATTATTTACACTTGCATAAATATCGATCCAAATCTACACCTGGGGGGAGGGGCCTGTTTTAGCGTCGGTCTTAATAGCTTTTTTCTTATTTAAGAAGTAATTTTTGTAAATTAAAAAAAAAAAGGATTCAAAAATGTACTTGGAATCACGTAGCACACAAAGAAGAACTGATATAGAATATGAAGAGTTCTAGCTTCTCCTTGTTAAAGTAAAATAATCAGAATAATCAGCTAAAATATGGCTATTAACCTACCAAACCTTGCTTACAGTATACTGCTAAGGACACACTGCCCGAACATAAATCTATTCCATGTGTCCCTACCCAGTATTCCCCACTATTAAAAATCGCTCCGTGTAATAGGATCCTTAGAGATAATAATAGTAGGTTTACTACTATTATTATCTCTAAGGATCCTATTACACGGAGCGATTTTTAATGATTAACAACTAATGGTAAACGATCACAAACGAGATTGTTTATCGTTAACCTGAAATGGTTCACCATATTACACAGTCAACAATGGTCGTTAGTTAAGATTGTTACTACGATCGTTATTGCGATCATTACTACGATCGTTTATTCCTTCTGATCCCAGCAAAACAATGTACAATGTGTAATTACACTGAACGATTAGTGTAAAAATGCGGAACTTAAGCGAACGAATGTGGAATTACAGCAAACAATTAGCAAAAGATTAGCGAACGATTAACGATAATTTTAGATTCAGATCTAAATCAACGATCAACAACATACAAACGATTTTTCGATCATTGCCTGCCATTACACAGATTCGAACAATATAACGATTTTTTGCATGATAATCGTCCCGTGTAATAGGGCACTAATTCTGAATAGTTTTAATACTGCACATTGAATACCAACCAATGTTTTATTTAGTATCTTAAACCAATTCTCAAATTAGAAAATAGCTCTAAAGAATGTTTTTCTTGAAATAACTTTTTGAATGGCCAGTTTTACTTCCTTGTTCCTTAAACTGTACAAGATCGGGTTCAGCATTGGTATAACAATAGTATAAAACACAGCAATCTCTTTGTCCAAATTTGAAGATTTATCCGAAGGTTTAAAGTAGGCAAAAATTAATGTCCCATAAAATAACAGAACGACAGTGATATGAGAGGCGCACGTAGAGAAAGCTTTTTTCTTTCCTTCGGTAGAACGGATGTTCAAAATAGCAAACATTATGAATACGTATGAGATAAAAATGAGGATAATACAGATCAGTCCTAATATAAGATCTGTCACTATAAGCACATATTTGTTTAAAGAAATATTGGAGCATGATAATGCTAATACCTGAGGGACTTCACAAAAAAAATGATTGATTTTATTTGGTCCACAAAATGACAACCACAAAGTGCTTGATGAATGAAAGGAAGAACTTGACAAGCCAAATACCCACACTATAATTGACATACTGAAGCAAGATTTTCTACTCATAATACTCTTGTACCTTAATGGGTTACAGATCGCTAAGTATCGATCTAGGGACATAAACGTTAGGAGGAGAAACTCAGTGTCCATACCAACAGTAAAAAAGAACATCTGAATAATACATCCATTGAAAGATATGCGTTTTATTCCAGTAAATAAATTAAACAACACTTTTGGAACAGCTGACGTAGTGCAGATTATATCCAGGAAGGAGAGATTACCAAGAAAGAAATACATTGGTGTGTTTAATGCTGGATCTACATTTGTGATGATGATAATGAGTAAATTACCAGCCATAGCTACCAAGTACATAGTCAGAAATACAAAAAACAAGAGGGTGTCGAATTCAGGTGGATTGGAAAGTCCAAGGAGAATAAATTCAGAAATTCTAGAGCCATTGTTCATTTTATAGTCTATTTTTAGTAATTAAAAAACACAAATAAAATAATAGTTAATGATCAACATTTTTTTTCTTTCTATACTAAGGCAACGTTCACACTACGTGAGACATTTGCCATTCTGCGACCTAGCCATTTCACAGACCGACCTGTGTTAGTGAAATTTGTCCTCGTCCGGTACTTCATTTCTATTGAATTGGGATGCGGGTACATCTGTGTGCACCCACATCCCAATTCACCATTGCACATAATGGAAAGTGTGGCCAGAACCGCATTCTCCATTGTGTGCACTGTCAGTTTTTTGCAGCCTCTATTCAATGAATAGTGACATGTCAGCTGTCGTTGTGCCCACTAGGGATCCCATCCGGAGCCTATACAATGTGTATACACTGGCTGTGATTCCATAGAGTGCAACACAATGTAAATTTTCTATTAAGCACAGCCGTTGTTGCAAATGGGCAACAATGTTCGTGATAAATAGAAAATATATGTTGTGTGAACGTAGCTTAAAGCTGGGTTCACACCATTTAACATATCCATTTTTAAATGGTTACTTTTAATGCACATAAAAAGTGGTCGACCAGATTGCGCACAATTGCATTCATTTTTGCATCTACTTTTTCATCTTTTTTTTCCCCATAAAACCCAGCCTAAGCCAGTAAACAATTTTACAAACAAAAGTATATTTTCTTAGAACATTACTGTCATTTAGATTAACTTTCGACAGTTCCTACAGACATGTCAAAATTTCAGATTGATCAGGTTCTCTGTGCTGACCCCCTTCTCTGACCATTAGATATTACAAGGTGAAGCAACCAATCCATCTATAGCTAACAATAATAATAATAATAAAAAAATAATAATAATAATAAATACAGGCGTAATTTCTGAGGTAAAAATACAGCTTTATTTTCAAAGTAATAATGCACTCCATTGAAATCAGGAGGAAACTGGTCAGCAATACATCCACTATATAGAGTAACAAGTGTTAATAATTACGACTGTCCAAATAATGAACACATTCATTATTTACAACCTGCTATTGCAAAATACAGAATTTCTATTCCCATTGTTTTATTTTCACAAAAAATTACAGTCCTATTTAACATTTCTTTCCCTTTTGATCAAACTAGCCTAAGGGTATGTGCACACGGAGCAATTCTCGCGGAATTCCGCCCGAATTCCGCCATAAAAAGCGGGCGGAATCCGCGTGGAATTCCGCCCGTATAAATGCAACATTGCTCCTTCCATAGAGAACAATGGGATTTCCGACTGCCTGTGCACACAGAGTAAATTTCCGTCCGGAATTCCGCGCGGATTCCGCGCAGAATCCGCATTCCACCCAAAGAATGTACATGTCAATTCTTTGGGCGGATTCCGCTAGAGGAATCCTATAGAAGTCAATGGGGTTTGAATTCTGCTGGTAATTCCGCTTGCATTCCGCTTGATTTCCGCGCGGATTCCGCTCAAATTCCGCCCGAATTCCGCTCAAATTCTGCCAGAGCAGAATAGGCGAGGAATTTCAAGCAGAAGTCTTTCAGCTACAATTCCTCGAGAATTACTCAGTGTGCAAGGGCCCTAAGGGTATAAACACACACCGTATACGCAGCGTATTTACTGCTGCGATACGCAGCAAATACGCAGCAGATAAGCAGCAGATACACAGCAGATTACATCTAAATAACTGAACACAGCATCAAGTCTTCACCATCAAATCTGCTGCAGATCTGCTGCGTATCTGCTGCATATACGGTGTGTGTGTTTATACCCTTACACTTTATTTCTGCCCTCTACAAGGTGTTTATAGAACATAATACAATTATAAAATGACTCTCTATTTCTTCTTAGTAATATTGTTATTTACCAATGTAATCTGTGCAATAGCTAGCTGAGTCTTTTCAATGTGAGGATGCTCGTACAGTTTTGATGTATACCTGTTTGAAGCATTTAGGAATAGGATAGTAAGGCTCAGTATGGCTCAGTGTGGCTAGATCCATCTTATGTCTGCGGTAATTGGTTTGCAAATTTACATAAGAGGGAAATATCCCAATGTTAGATGACCATAGACTTTGAAAGCCAAAAACAATGTTCCTGTACTAGTATGCTTTTAAGAACAACTATATGTAAACTCAAAATTAAAATTAAAAACTGTATACCTGTATACTGCATACGTTTTCGTTTAATATCATCAATGGTATACACATCCAGTTGCATGTTTGGGGCAAATGTTCAGTGGACTATTTCAAGTGGATTTTCTGACAGTAATCTACCTACAGTATGTTGTGTAAATCTAACATAATATATATACTGTATTTTATATAATCATAATATATTACCTAAATTAAAGGTAACAATTCGTTTCCACTGCTAATGACACTTGGCTGACTGTGGTTGTGTACAGTATATGTGTCCGATCTTCTCGATTGAGGTTATATTCACACTACGTATATTTTCGTAAAACTACGGCTGTTGTTGCCGAGTGCAACAACGACCGTGTTTATTACGAAAATATACGTCATATTGCCCGCTATGGGATCTACATGTGGTACACACTCCGGCCAGGATCTCTCACAGCGCCGCGAGAAACCCTGTCAGTGCACACTATGGAGCTAGCACACCATAGTGTGCAGTGGGGAGTTCTGATGTGGGCGTGCACGGATGCGCCAGCATCAGAACCGTGCAACTGCAAAGATCATCCGCCTGGTACTTCAGTACCAGCCGGGATGATCTTTTCAGAGACCGGCCATTCCGTCCCCCATCCGGGTCACGGAACGGCCGGTCTCTTACGTAGTGTGAACATAGCCTCACAGTGTATTGGTATAATTTTAAAACTTTTATTGTATTAAATAAATTATCAATAGTTTAGTACTAAATAAAATACATACAGTATGAAGTGATGGATATTCAGAAATAGGTAAGCTTTTCTAGGCTATCACCTAATGGCCTAAATACCTTCTTGGTCTTTCACGTTCCATATATTTCAGTGCTTTAATAATCTATTATTGCATACACTGACAAGTGTAAGTTTATGTAAACCCTGAAAATAAAACAGGTTTCCACAATACTCGCTTACCCTCCTGTAGATGGAAATAAATTCCTATTGCAAATGTGAAGTGTGGGTGTATATAGATACATGGCTGGAGTGTAGGGACTTAACCAAGAGGGAATATGAAATGAACACAGCACCTTTCTGAACTGTATATTTTCCTTGGTGACTGTTATTTATAAATCACAAATATACTGAATAAAAATGGTTGGTGTATGAAATATACAATAGCAACATTGAACATTGTTCAGCTATTGGACAACATGTTTGCTTGCTGTTTCGAAAACACATGATGATGAAAACACAGGACATGCATCCACCCCTTCCACATCTTACAAGGCTTTCTTCAACCGTCTTCTGTTCCCCAGAAAATCCCTTTAAAAGTCAATGTACGATCAGGTACATTACTTTTTTACTATTTTACATTAACAGATCCACGCCGGCACAAGGATCCCTGTGGTACGGTCCTTTTTTTTTAATCTACACCAAGCTTCCGCGATCTGCACTGTTCTTTTACTGTTAACCTCCCCAGCTCTATGCACTGGCAGCAGGCCTGCTGGATTGGTCCTGTGACAGTGGGGTTGCAGGGCCATTCTATGGCCTCCCTTCCCTGTTTGTGCTCGCTCTGCGGGGTTAGCGGTCAGTGACTGACACAGTGGAGAGTTAGTGTAGGGACTCATGTGAACCAGGGGACCTGCACGTGGTACATGGGGCAATGTGGTTTGATCAAATTATATGCCAACATCCTGGCGTTGGTTTTTAAATGTAGCCGAGAGGCATTAGTGTCATCCATAGGTGTGAGGAGCAGCGCTCCTTTCTTTCCTTGTCCGTATTATCCATTGATTCTAAGGGAGATTCTAAGACCTATAGACCTATATCACGTAATACTTGTCTTCATCTTTTATTGTACTGATATCTATGTCATTTATGACTATCCATTATATGTTTTCAGTTTTGACTTACAATCATAGATGGGTGAGTTCCTGACTTTTATTTTACTATATTGCTGGGTGTAATTAAAGATAAGCTTGCAGTGGACCCTTATCTTTCTAAGAAGTAGGGGTTCAGGTAAGCATGGTATGTATTATGCTTATAAACAGTGATGCCCAGGATTATGCATAGAACACGCTAAAGGAGGGGATTAGAAGGCCTACTAGATACACAAGGTAGTGGAAATCTGGAACACATGTCCCAAAGCCTTTAATGATTATGAAAATAAATAAAATGTCTGGAACTTACCTGACCACGTTCCAGTGACGTCTTTATATCATACATAGATTAAAATTTTTAATAATATACACTTTGTGGTATTTATTTTTATTGGTTTCTGCATTTCATTTAGAAAAAAATGGAAATCTTGACAAAAAAACAACAACACCTGAATAGAGGGGAAATTGGGGGGGGGGGGGGTTCTATAGATATGTGTTCTCGCCATGTCTAGTGATTTCCTGATGTATAAAACAAACACACACCACATACGTCAAATGAAAACAGTCATTGACGTCAATTTAAAAGCCATTTGTGAAATTATGCAAAATGAAACAGCAAATTATCGAAGAGTGAAGAGGCGTAAAGAAAAATAACATGTTCTAGTTTAGTATTTTGCTATAAACATAAGTTAAAACAATTATCTCAAGTTGAGATAAAAGAGTGTCATATTAATATCAGATAATTTATTGCTTCATTGTTAAAGCTGATATAGATTTTGCTAAGATATTTTAAAGGATGCCTAAAGGAGTATCTACATTACAAAAACAGCAGAATGATGATGGATTAATATAATCCATATTTAATTATAATGCATTGCAATAATTATTTTTTATTTGGCTTTTATATAACTTCCTATCTTGAAGCTTTATCTTGAGCTTTAGTGCTATGCAAGTGTGGTATTCGGCCAGTAGTTGAGCTAACCGTGACACCAATTCTGTAGTGAATGGCTAGTGATGGTGGTTGTTGTGACACAAGTGCTAGTCCAGCACACAGGTGTAATGTTGGTACCTGCTTGTAGATTGCCGGTTTGACTCCCCAAGATGGTCGGTAACCTGCCGAGTTGATGTGGGTTCCTTGGGCTCTTGTCACGGCAGTCCTGAGTGGTAACTGATCCACCCGGACTGTCGGTACTGCCACTTACAGAAGGGGGAAAAATAACCCAAGGTGTGCAGTGCTGTGTGTATATGTGCCGGTGCGTATAGAAGCTGACAGAGTCTTGGTAATATAAAAAAAAATAGAACAGCTTTACTGTTCAGACATTTCAATGAAACAGTACATGTTTTCACAAGTAGATAAATCTTTACACACTGGAATGCTTGACCTTTGTGCTGAAGGAGATGCTTGAGATTAGCAAATAAGGGAGGTAGTTGTAGCGGTGCTTGTAGAGTAGAGTGGAGTAGGGGAGAGGATTTGGCCAGAGGAGCTATGTACCCTGCCGGAGTTGGGGATTTGAAAAGACTTTCCTCCTGCTTTGTGCAGTGTTGTATTCCTGTTTCTCACTGGGTTTTGAGAAGAGAATAGTCCCTTAGCAAAGGCTCTGGAGTTCCTGGTGTGGGCTAGGGTGTCCCTTGGTGGCTGCTCACCCTCACTGTTGCTTAGCACTGCATAACAGAACTAGCTGCTTTTTTAGAAGAAGCTGTTGTCTCTAGCTGGATCTGAGCTTGGTTCTTGTCAGGGGTCCTGGCATCACCCAAGTCCTAGCTTAACTACAGCAGGAACTGTTGTCTTTTCTGTCCTCTCTCTGAGAATCTAACTAGAACTAACTTGTACTTCCTCCCACACAGAGCTAACTAACTCCTCCTACCGACGGTGATTGTGTAGAGAGCAGGTATAGGTTGAGAAAGAGAGAGAGAGCTCCTCCCATTGGTTAGCACAAAACACATGGTACAACAGAAACATTAACCCAATACTGAATTCAGCTGTGCATATAAGAACATTGGCATATAGAAGATATTGACATCTAGTGGTGAAACTTTAGAATACCTCATCACTACTTTAACCTGGAGTGGGAACTTTCCAACAGGTGCATAAGGCACTCAAAAGTGGGGCACCACACAAGTATACAATACGCTTACCCTCTTAACGACACAGTGGATTTTGGCCTTAACCTCTTAGGGACATATGACGTACCCGTACGTCATATGTCCCCGAGAAGTGTTCAGAGCGGGGATGCGTGGCGAACCCGCACTGAACCACCGCGGTCCCCGATGCCGCTTGTAGCCCGGGGCCGCGGGTATTAGCGAGCACGGTCCGATCACCGTGCCCGCTAATACAATAATCTTGATGTAAAGATCATCCTGGAACCCCCTCCCATAGCTACCTGTGGCCTCCCGCTCTTACCCACTTGCTGTCGGTGTGTATAATAGCATCGACAGCAAGCGGGGAAGGAGGAGCAAGCGAGCGCTAACCTGACAGGTCGGCACTTGTTTGCTCCTCGGCATTGGTCTGTGCAATACAGCCTTAACTCGAGATACATTAGGTTGGTTGCTTCCACTTTTTTCCAAGATAAGCTTGCAGTGGACCCTTATCTTTCTGAGAAGTAGGGGTCCAGGAGGTAACCCTGGCATGCATTATGCTTTTAAACAGTGATGACCAGGGTTATATGTAGAACATGCTACAGGATGGGATTGGAGGACCCATACCTGGCAGGGTTGGGTAATTGGTGGAGGCCCAATAGGTTGACAAGTAGAGATGAGCAAACCGGGTTCGGGTTCGAGCCCATCCGAACCCGAACGATCGGCATTTGATTAGTGGTGGCTGCTGAACTTGGATGTTGTCTGGAAAACATGGATACAGCCAATGACTATATCCATGTTTTCCACATAACCTTAGGGCTTTATCCAAGTTCAGCAGCCACCGCTAATCAAATGCAGAAAGTTCGGGTTCGGATGGACTCGAGCATGCTCGAGGTTCTCTCATCTCTATTGACAAGGTAGTGGAAGTCTGGAGCACATGTCCCAAAGCCCTTAATGATTATGAAAAGAAATAAAACTCTTTTCATACTGTTTACATTTATGGGACTCCTTAAAAAAATAAAATGCCCCACAACCTTGCAGGTCGAAGTTAGCTTAACCCCTTAAGGACCGGGCCTGAAATGGCCTTAAGGACAGAGGCAAATTTTATGAATATGACATGTGTCATTTTATTCATTAATAACTTGGGAGGGCTTTTACCTATCAGGCTGATTCTGGGAATCTTTTCTCGTGACATATGGTACTTTTTTTGGTAAATTAGAGTTAATACTTATAACGAATCTTTATGGGAAAAAAAAACAAAATAACGTGAAAAATTGTGAACAATTGCAGTTTTCCAACTTTGAAACTTTTCTGCTTAAACAGAAAATGGTCTGCCGCATAAATTATATATTAAATAACATTAGCAACATGTCTACTTTATGTTGGCAGCATTTATTAAACTATCTCTCATTTTTTTAGACAATAGAAAGCTTAGAACATTAGTAGCAAATTTCCAAATTCTCAGTAAAATTTACGTTATATTTGGTCATTTTTTACCTTACCACTATCGTTTGGCAGAGGCTCTGGGTTGCCAAAACATAAAAAACACCCCTAAAGGAACACCATTTAGAAAACTACACCCCTCGAGGAATGTAACAAGGGGTGCGGTGAGCATCTGGACCCCACAGTTGCTTCAAAGATTTTCAGAACAATGTGGCGTGAAATAGGAAAAATTTATTTTTTTTACACTAAAATGTTGTTCTAGCCTTCAATTTTTTTTATTTTTACAAGGGAATAAAAGAAGGCATTGCTCCCACCTCGCCAGAATCCTGCTCCACACCGATGAGGGGCAACACCCCGAAACAGCTGTATGTGGATGGTTACCTAGCCTTGGTTTATTGGTTTTACATTCACTTATAGGGCCACTTAATATGGGGGTTTTGGTGGTTTCCTAACAGGAGCTGCCCCTTGGCTGGGTCCTTCCCGGAGGGATATCTGGCTAGTCCTGTGTTTTGAGACTCTTCAGTGAGGCTCCACAGGCTCCTCTTTTGCACCACAAAACATGTAGCGCAGTTTCTCCCGAGTACGGAAATACCCCACATGTGGACATAAAGTGCCAAGCGGGCACAGGATGAGCCTTCAAAGGGAAGGAACGCCAATTGGCTTTTGGAAGCTGAATTTCACTGGAATGGATTTGAAGGGTCATGTCACATTTACAAAGCCCTCGTGCTGCCAAAACACTGAACCCCCACAAGTGACCCCATTCTGGAAACTACACCCCTTAAAGGAATCTAACAAGGGGTGCAGTAAGCAAATGGACACCAGTGGTGACGGGCATAAATGTGGAACAATGCACCCCTTGTTACATTCCTTGTTGGGTGTAGTTTCCATAATGGGGCCATGTGGGGGGTTTCAACTGTCTTAGCAACACAGAGGCCTTTTAAAAGCAACAAATCCAAATCCATTCCAGCCAAATCCAGCCTCCAAAAGCCAAATGGCGCTCATTCCCTTTGGAGGCTTACCCTGCATCTGCATGGCGCTTTATGTCCACATGTGGGGTATTTTCGTACTCAGGTGAAAATGGCTTTACACATGTTGTTTTTTTTTTTAACTTTTAACCCCTTGTAAAAATGAAAAAATCAAGACAAGATTAATGATTTAGTGTAAAAATTAAACGGTTCGGGGAAGAAAAAGAGTGCTGCACCTCATACCTATGGCTGATACTAGTACCTCTCGTCTGCATAAAAAACATCAGAATTCTGTATGTGAATTGATCAAGCCACACTGCCCCATGTACCGCGTGCAGGTATCTGATACACATGGGTCCCTACACTAACTCTCCACTGTGCCAGTCAGCCACCCCCACCCCCGCAGGCGTGCACAGTCAGGGAAGGGAGGCCATGGAACGGCCCTGCAACCCCCATGCCACAGGACCAGACCCAAAAATGCCACACTAAAACCCAGCCAGCACCACCGGCGGAGGAAGCTGCCCCCAAACAGCACAAGTCTGGATAAGGTATTGCACTCACCATAGCTATCAAAGATAGAATGGGACAGACAGGAGGGATTAAAACCATGAGCACTCAGGTGTCTCCTGCTAATTGCGGTAAAAATTAAACTCATAGTCCGTGCGATTCAGCATTTTTTTTCACTTAAAGATACGCCGAAAACCTACTCCAGCCCTCAGCTGGCGTAGGTTTTCGGCTGTGCGCACCAGAGCACACGGGATTTATGTAGAGGCAGTCCGCCTCTACATAAATCTCCGTAGCGCCGGAGATGCGGGGACATTTTTAAGTCCGGAGTAAGAAACGTCGGACTTAATAAATGTCCCCCTAAATGTTGGTCTAGCCTTGTTTTTTTTATATTTCCACAAGGAAGTGAACATAAAATGTGTAGGGTAATTTCCCCTGAGTACGAAAATACCCCATATATGGACATAATGTGCCATATGGGCACAGGGCAAGCCACCAAAGGGACAGAGCGCCATTTAGAGGCTGGAATGGAGGATGAAGGCCATGTCGCAATTACAAAGCTTCTGTGCTGCCAGGACAGTAGAAACCCCACAGTAGAATGACCCCATTCTGGAAACTACACCCCTCAAGGAATCCAAAAAGGGGTGCAGTGAGCATATGGACCCCACTGTTGACTGGAACATATGTAGAACATGTGGTGTGAAAATAAAAAATATATATTTTTTTTCATTTCCACGGTACAAATGTGCCAGTCACCAGGGGGCCATATCCCCGCTTCACCCCTTGTTAGATTTCTTATGGGGTGTAGTTTCCAGAATGTGGTCACTTGTGGGGGGTTTCTACTGTCCTGGCAGTAAAAGATGATAAAGACCAGTGTGGTCGATACGCGTGCAGCGTTGATGTAATAAACATCTTCCGAAGCAGTGAACACTAGCGAGTGCCGGGATTTATTCCATTTCTACTGTCCTGGCAGTACAGAGGCTTTGTAATTGCATCATGGCAAGCTTCTAATGGGAATGGCGGCCATACCTCTTTAGCTGGGGAAAAGGGACAATTTAAATTTATTTTGGGGTATTATGCTAATTATTCGTTTATAAGGTTGAAAAGGACAGCATGCATTAAATTCAACCTGTGTTGATCCAGAGGAAGGGAAAAAAACCTTATGAGGCAGACGACAGTAGCCTCATCACTGGGGAAAAAAATCCTTCCCGACTCCATAATGGCAATTAGAATAATCCTTGGATCAACGTGAACCCTGAAATAGGACTAAGGGAAATAATTTAGAAAATGTAGAACTCCAATGACGTGTGTTATGCCTTGAAGCGATCCTGTATGCAGAGGCCGTTGTGATCAGGATGTCACACTGGAAAATGGTGTCCTTTCTGATCCCTTGTTATGCCGAACTCTGCACTTCTTCTGGGGTCTCCCGTTTTCCAGTGTGGGGGGACATCATCTGGAAAATGTTGTCCTGGTACAATATGGGGTCCTTCATATCCAGAAGTCCTGGGTCCACTCCATGGCTGCTAAATATTAGGGCTTTATTACTGCTTCTGATATTTTCGGATCGTGCCACAAGCTACAGTAGCTCGTGCAACGAGGGACCATACAGGTAACCTTTATCCAGCAGTGGGAAGATCAGTTGCCAAAACGATCTTCCTACTAACTCCGGGATGGGGGGGCATCTGGGGGCTGGATTTGGGTGTCCCTTCCTTCATACACTCTAAGGCTATGTTCACACTATGGATGAGACCGGCCGTTCCGTGACTCCGTGACCGGCGCACGCCCGCATCAGAGCTTCCTATAGCACACAGTGAAGCGAGCGGCTGGAGCCGCTCGCTTCACTGTGTGAACTGACAGGTCTTTCTGCAGCCGGAATTCACTGAATTCTGGCCGCAGAAAACTGACCTGTCAGTTCTTTGCGGTGTCGCATAGATCCCGGCCGGAGCGTATACGATGTGTGTACGCTCCGGCCGTGATCCCATTGAAAGTAAGGTTATGTCCCACCCCGTAAAACTACGTCCGTAGTTCTGCGGCGAGAACTACGGCTGTAGTTTTACGTAGTGTGAACATAGCCTAAGGGATAACCCGTCGCTAGAGATGAGCGAATACTATTCGATCGAACAGCTATTCAATCGAATAGTTCGCTATTCGAAGCATCCGACCATGGTCAAATATTTGTGCTAAAATGCAGTAAAAATTTGAGTCCCCCTCCCACATCCCCTGGCGCTTTTTTTCCAGCCAATACACATGCAGGGGGTAGGGACAGGCACTAGCAGTAAGCAGGACTTAAGAAAAAAAAAAAAAACTCTTACTGTGATTGTGTAAACCATGTGACCTCCTGAATAAAAGAATAGTGATTTGAGATTCGTGTCACTTGCTGGTTGGAACTAGAGAGGGACAGTCTGTAAAGCAGGGAGAGGAAGGTTTTAAGTGAAGTTAAGCAGGAAGGGACCCCCAAAAGCTCTTCTCATTTACAAGCATTTGTGAGACAGACAGTGTGTATACACTGTATAGGCTGTTGTAAGACAGGCAGTGTGTATACACAGTGAGGCTATGTTCCCACTACGTATGATACCGGCCGTTCAGTGACCCGTCCTCTATCCTCCTTCCACCAGAGACATGGTTCAGCTGTCTTCTGTGTCTGCTGGATGCTGCTGCTATCAGCAGCTCTGGGTTGGTTCATGGGCAAGGTTAGTGATTACACCCCGGCTCATAACAGAGAATGAGGACACGTGGTCCATGTCTCAGAAGGGAAAGGGGAAAGAGGAATCAGTAAAATAGACATCTGGAGTCACCTGGAAAATCTTGCAGATGTCACAGAGGCTGCAATAACATTTTATATATATATATATATATATATATTTATTGTCTAGTACTAATAAATGACGCAAATAAGTTTTTCAGTGGAGTAACCCTTTAAACTTAAAAGTGTCTATCATACATAGACTTAAATTTTTAATAATATACACTTTGTGATATGTATTTTTATTACTGGTTTCTGCATTTCAAAAAATAAAACCTCAACAACAAACAATAGAGGGGAAAATGGCACTCTCTGGGCTTTTGCCTGGTTATTGGAGTCTCTAGATATGTATGCTATACATGTTTGTCATTTTTCTGATGCATACAACAAACATTACACCATAGACGTTAAAAAAACAGCCTTAAATTAAATTCATTGACCTCAATTTAAAAGTCATTTGTGACATTATGCAAAATGAAACAGCAAATTATCTAAGAGTGAAAAGGCGTAAAGAAAAACAAAACATGTTCTAGTTTAGTATTTTGCTATAAACATAAGATAAAGCAATGATCTCAAGATGAGATAAAAGAGTATCATATTAATATCAGATAATTTATTGCTTCACTTTTAAAGCTGATATAGATTTCAGAAAGATATTTTAAAGGATGCCATAAGGTTAATCTACATTTAAAAAAAACAGCAGTGGATGATAGATAAATATAATCCATATTTAATTGACATGAAATTCATGAATCATTTTTATATGGCTTTTATATAACTTTCTATCTTGAAGCTTTATCTTGAGCCTTAGTTCCATGCAAATTCACAATACGCTTAAACTCTTAAAGAAGTCAGGCGGTTTTAAAAATCTCTCACTCTACTCTCGTTACTTACTTCTCCTCCTGGTGAGTGACAGGCTTTAGGACCCCTGCCTGAAGACATCACCCCGCCCCCACACAGGGTACTGGAATGAATACAGCTGATGCTGATGCTGTTATATCATCTATTTCTTAGCACTAAGAAGTGCTTTGGATGCAGACTCCAGAGATGACTTTTTCGCTGGATATTAGCCCTGAAAAGGACTTTTGGGTTCTGTAGTAAGCCTGCCTAACCAAAACACTATTAAAACCTACCTCTCCCTGCTCGAAGAACTCTCCCTGACTAGGTTGAAAGCGCATCTGCGGTCGAGAGATGGAAGTCAAGTCTTAAATATTCGAGGTCATGTGGTTCAGCCATCCAATGAGGGTAGATGCCTTTTTCGTGCTGTGTGCGTACTCCCATGGTCCCTCATGGCGATTGGATTAAATGGCGATGGTGATTGGATTAAAAAAAGCGCCAAGTGCGATGGGAGGGCTTTCGAATGTATTCGACACGCTACTCGATTGTATTTGAATCTTTTGAATCCCGCAATATTCGATCGAATACCTACATGATCGAATCGTATTTGCTCATCTCTACTTATTATGTTCCCCCCTTCCTCTGCTGCCTGACAATTTTTTTTAAATTGCTGGACTACTCCTTTTTTTAACATATATTTTTATTGGATTTTCAAGAAAAAAATTTTTTATGCATCACAACATAGTTTTATGCATAAAATTTATAATGGAAATATCATTGACTTGCGAATAAGAATCTGTCAGGTTAATGCCAAGGGTAATCTCTAGTCTTATAGGTCCCCATAAACAAGTAAACATCAAGGTAACTGTAAGGCACCTAACGTACATTTTAACCATTTGGTGCAATACCATTTTGTCAACTGAAACGGACAAACAATATCATGGATTGCAGTAGGGTCATAATGTGTTAAAAAAAGGCCTCCATTTCTTAAAAAAAAGAAATCTTTGTGTCTCTCAGTGTCCACTTTTTCTACCCAAAAAAACTTTTAATTGTGCCATCACCATTCCAATACCTAGCACATTTGGCAGTAACCAGTTAACAAAGAAATACCGGAAGGCTACCAGTAAAGTCATGTGTACAAACTGGGGTATGGTCTTGGCTCTATCCACATCTTTTTCTGGGTCAAAGTCAATTTAATTTTGTAATAGGTGTGAATATAGGAAAATATTATGTTCCAGTAAGACACTGTTGATTGGCAAGTCTAAACCCCATGCCAGAGATTTGTTAGTTGGGACTGACATTTAGGACACTCCGTAGTCCTGTCTGGTAAGGAAGGTGAGGCAAGGATATTGAACCCATATAGTGTGGAGTGTGAGAGCTTAAAGTATTTCTACCTCCACCTTTCCTTTATAACACATTTTCTAATTGTCGCCCATCCCACCAATATCACCTCTGTGATGTCACTGTTTCCCATCAGAGCGGCCCATCTATGGAAGATCTTTTTGGGATCTACTTTAACAAAATCATTTCACAGGGCATTATACAAGACTGAGATAGATGCTTTGTTGGTGTCATCCCCTATGATGCCATCTAGCATGTGCTGTTGTGACTCTATTTTCACATTCTTAAGTCTGGTAGTGCAAAACACAGGATCCTGATTAATGCATATGTTATGTGATGTTGGCAGTTGGAACTTTTGTTGAATTTTGGTAGGAGTAAGCCACTGTTGCAAGTTAGAGTCCATCAGATCTCCTACCCTTCTAAAACGCTTCCCCCCCCCCACACACACAATTTCATCCAATCCATTTTTTTTGGCCTTTTTGCAGGATATATAGTATCTTATAAGTATGGGAAGACTTGAGATTTTTAAATAGAAGTAAATTACAAATCTATATAGCTTTCTGACACCAGTTGATAAAAAAAAAAAAATGCTGGACAACCCCTTTAAAGCTTTAGGATTTGAACTGTTGTATTGGAACTTTTATTCCAGTTGGTGGACTTCCTGTGTTGGTTGTATTCCTGTGTTGGATTATATGCCTGTTAATAAATCCTAAAAAGCAAGATAAACATATAGGGAAATCACATTAGTATTTAGATTAAAATAATAATTAAGTACAGCTAAATAAGTACAAGTAGAATCCTGATCACAGAAGAGAAAAGAAATACAGTTAAACAGACGAGGTTCCCCGCCCTAATTATGGTACAATAACCAATGATAATGTAACCAGATACATATATGTGGGAATATTAGTGATGAGCGAACATGTTTGTAAATGTTTGTACGAACACGACACTTAATTGTTTAAGTTCGCCGATCAAAACTATTATTCAATGATCGGAATGGTTATAATGATCATTTTCTGACATATTTGAACATGGAAATGTACGCAACTGTGTAATTTACATCTTGCACCTGATAATCTGTACACATGTGCGTAGAGCAAAACATACGCGACTGCAAACTTTATGCTTTGCTCATGATAATCTGACAATCCCTATATAATCTTTGATGCAGCCGACCAATTACTGCTATGCTTGCAGCCAACATGGATGTCCCTGACCTTCCCTGCATGCTAATTGGCTAATTAAAGCTGCCAAATATGCAGAGCAGGAGACTATCATTCTTACTCAAGAACCATGTGGCTCTCGGTTGAGTATCGAGTACTTATAAATACCTATGACTCAAGCGAATAGTGAGCTAAAAAAATCATGTTTGCTCATCTCTAGTAAATACCAATGTCTTTAATCGACTTTTGGCCAGAAAAGTATTGTCATTGTAAGCCTAAGCGCAATTGGGGCATGTTCACACAATTTATATTTTACATAAATCTATTTATGCAAAACATATGTTGCATTTCAATTAATGGATTTCCGGCCGGAGTGTATACAAATAGTATATGCTCTGGACGGGATTCCATCCGGCTGCATGAAAAACTGACATGTCAGTTTTCTGTAGCTGCTATTCAGTGAATAGCGGCCTCACAGAACATGTCAGTTCACACAATGGAGCGGGTGCGCCCACATCCGAATTTACCAGAAATTAAGATCATGCTTTTGTACCGGCCGGGAGAAGTAGAATAGAGAAAAATGTGAATTCCAGCCAACCTGATGTACGTTTCATTAATGGATTCATCTGGGGTTGTTCTTATATTCCTATGTAGAGATTATATATTATATGTAGAGATTATTTTATATATGAACTTAAAGCCCCCAACCCCATCTTTCCTTTTTAACCATTAAATAACACAGACAATTGGGGTCTTAAGGCTAGGGCCCTCCCCCCCCCTCCCCTTCAAATCTAACCTGCCTAACTTTATGTGGCAATGCCGAGACCTTTTTTAGGACATTTTGTATTTTATGTTTATACTAGAAAATGTACCCGGCGCTACCCGGGTATAAAGTGTCAGTGTGTTAATTAGATTTGTTCTAAGGTGCCCAGGAGGGCAAGCTAAAGGTATTGTTTCATCTGAGTTTATCAGTGGAATTAGTGTATACCTGTAGTGCATAGTTGGAGGGGTTCTGTATACCCACAATGTATAGTTTTTAGGGGTCTCGCATATCTGTAGTGCATAGTTGGGGGGGGGGGCTGTATACCTAAAGTGTATAGTTGAGAGAGGTCCTGTATACCTGCAGTGTACAGTTAGTGAAGGTCCTGTATACCTGTACTGTATAGTTCGGGGGTCCTGTATACCTGTAGTATATAGTTGGTGCTGTATACCTGTAATATATAGTTGGTGGAGGTCTTGTATACCTGTAGTTTATAGTTTGAGGGTCCTGGATACCTGTAGTGTATAATTGGTGGAGGTCTTGTATACCTGTATTATATAGTTCGGGGGTCTTATATACCTGTAGTATATAGCTGGTGGAGTTCCTGTATACCTGTAGTATATTTGGGGTCCTATATACCTGTAGTATATAGCTGGTGGAGTTCCTGTATACCTGTAGTATATTTGGGGTCCTGTATACTTGAAGTATAGAGTTGGTGAAGGTGCTGTATACCTGTATTATAGAGTTGGTGTAGGTCCTGTATACCTGTAGTGTATGGTTTTGAGGTCCTGTATACCTGTAGTGTATAGTTTGGGGTCCTATATACCTGTAGTATATAGTTGGTGGAGTTCCTGTATACCTGTAGTGTATAGTTTTGGGGTCCTGTATACCTGTAGTGTATAGTTTTGGGGTCCTGTATATCTGTAGTATATAGTTGGTGGAGGTCCTGTATACCTGAAGTATATAGTTGGTGGAGGTCCTGTATACCTGTAGTATATAGTTTTGGGGTCCTGTATATCTGTAGTGTAAAGTTTGGGGTCCTGTATACCTGTAGTATATAGTTTTGTGGAGGTCCCGTGCACTTGTAGTGTATAGTTTTGGGGTCCTGTATACCTGTAGTGTCCTGTATACCTGCATGGTTGTATTTACCCGTATGGCAGTGTTATTCAGTCACAGTGTGTCGGTATTGGTCATGTCTGGTATGGGGGTGTTATCCAGTCACAGTATGGCGGTATTGGTCAGGTCTGGTGTGGCGGTGTTATCCAGTCACAGTATGGCGGTATTGGTCAGGTCTGGTGTGGAGGTGTTATCCAGTCACAGTATGGCGGTATTGGTCAGGTCTGGTGTGGCAGTGTTATCCAGTCACAGTATGGTGGGATTGGTCAGGTCTGGTGTGGCGGTGTTATCCAGTCACAGTATGGCGGTATTGGTCAGGTCTGGTATGGAGGTGTTATCCAGTCACAGTATGGCGGTATTGGTCAGGTCTGGTATGGAGGTGTTATCCAGTCACAGTATGGCGGTATTGGTCAGGTCTGGCAGTGTTATCCAGTCACAGTATGGCGGTATTGGTCAGGTCTGGTATGGAGGTGTTATCCAGTCACAGTATGGCGGTATTGGTCAGGTCTGGTATGGAGGTGTTATCCAGTCACAGTATGGCGGTATTGGTCAGGTCTGGCAGTGTTATCCAGTCACAGTATGGCGGTATTGGTCAGGTCACAGTATGGCGGTATTGGTCAGGTATGACAGTGTTATCCAGCACAGTATGGTATACCTGTTGGTCAGGTCTGGTGTAGCAGTGTTACCCAGTCACAGTTTGGTATACCTGTTGTGCCCTGTATATACATGTACTGTATGGATGGAGTAGGGGGTCCTATATATACATGTACTGTATAGATGGAGTAGGGGGTCCTGTATACATGTACTGTATAGATGGAGTAGGGGGTCCTGTATATACATGTACTGTATATATGGAGTAGGGAGTCCTGTATATACATGTACGGTATAGATGGAGTAGGGGGTCTAACAGTTATTAATGTGGATGTTGTGAGGCAGCTTCCCTAGCAACCATTGCTGCCTGTGAAAATGAAAGCAGTAATCCTATTGGTTGCTAAGGCTCCAACTGCCGTGTCTGCTGCAGCTAATTATATCACCTGTGTTTGCAGTGAGGAGATTTTCCCATTCATCTCTATGGGGCGCCTCTCTTTCCACTCCTCCTCCACTCCTGTACATCTGGCGGGGACGGGACCTTCGCAATAACCTTCCCGGGCACCCAATGTATCTGTGTGCCAAATTTGGGTGTTTGGAAGTCTATAGAGTCTATAGAGGACAGACAGACAGACAGACAGAAGGACAGACAGACAGACAGACAGACTTTGATTTTTATGATCTAGATAAATTTTGGTTGATGCACTTACCGATTATTTGTGAAAAACTACAAACTGTAGTTTGTGAAACTTATTAAAAATAAACATTTATTTAAATTTAAAATGTTCTGCTTGTAAAAAGGATAGTCATCTCACATTAATGAGTTAATAATCTACAATTACAATATGTCTACTTTATTTTTGCATTATTTGGTAAGAGTTCTACTTTTTAGAACTTTTTTTTTTTTTACTTTTGATTAGCTATTTTTGTCCCTCTTAGAAGAACTTGAAGGTGCATCTGTCAGATCGCAGGTATAGTATACAGCAGTACTACTGCACATTATACCTGCCGTTATGACACTGACAGATACAACCTGTAAGACCCAGAGGGCTGGACTTCATAGGCGTCTGTACCTAGCGGGCTGGAGGTCATGATCTTACCTCTGACTGCTAGGTTACCATCACAACCCCCGTGATCACACTGCGGAGGTCCTTATGGCTGATAGAGGGACCCTAGTTCCCCCTGTTAACCTTATAGATGCAGCGATGTGTTGATTTAGATTTTTAAAGTTATAACAACAGTGACACTTTAGTAATAACATAAACTTTATTGACATGTTAGCCATAGTTTATGTCCTTGTATCGTCTTATATGCCTGCCACATTATTTCCACTACTTTGATTTTCCAAAAATATGTTTGTGTGATGCTTTCTAGTTGAGATGATCATTTCTTTTATGCTTCCCCTATTATTGTATCATGAATAATATGTATCATTTGACTGTGCCATTGTGATGGGTTTTTTTTTTTTTGTTTGTTTGTTTTGCCCCCTCCCTTTTCACTTGCACCTTCCACTTTATCATTATTTAAAATTAGATTAAAATTTATTAAAAACTTGAATAAGGAAGAAATGAAAATGTTTTTTTCTTGTCTGACAGGGTAGGAAATCATTTTTCATTTTAATTTCTATACCTTTAGGATAGCAAAGACAGGTGTTATGGTGGAGCTTGAAGAAAAAAAATAATCCCTATTTAATGATGGAAATAGTTCTAAGATGTACTAGTGATTTTCATCAGTTCTATATTGTGAAACATTGTATAGTACAGACCAAAAATTTGGAAACATGTTCTTATTCAAAGTGATTTTTGTATTTTAATGGCTATGAAAATTGTAGATTCACGCTGAAGGCATCAAAACTATGAATTAACACATGTGGAATTATATACTTAACAAAAAAAGTGTAAAACAACTGAAAATATGTCTTATATTCTAGGTTCTTCAAAGTAGCCACCTTTTGCTTTGATTACTGCTTTGCACACTCTTGGCATTCTCTTGATGAGCTTCAAGAGGTAGTCACCAGAAATAGTTTACCTTTCACAGGTGTACCCTGTCAGGTTTAATAAGTGGGATTTCTTGCCTTATAAATGGGTTTGGGACCATCAGTTGTGTTGTACAGAAGTCACATTGGTACACAGCTTATAGTCCTACTGAATAGAAGAAAAAAAGCAGCTAAGTAAAGAAAAACGAGTGGCCATCATTGCTTTAAGAAATGAAGGTCAGTCACTCCGAAAAAATTGGGAAAACTTTGAAAGTGTCCCCAAGTGCAGTCGCAAAACCATCAAGCGTACAAAGAAACTGGTCACATGAGGAACGCCCCAGGAAAGGAAGACCAGGAGTCACCTCTGCTGCGGAGGAGAAGTTCATCTGAATCACCAGCCTCAGATATTGCAGGTTAACAGCAGCTCAGATTGGAGACCAGGTCAATGTTACACAGAGTTCTAGCAGCAGACACATCTCTACAACAAAAGGAGACTTTGTGCAGCAGCCTTCGTGGTAAAATAGCTGCTATGAAACCACTGCTAATGACAGGCAACAAGCAGAAGGGACTTGTTTGGGCTAAAGAACACAAGGAATGGACATAAGACCAGTGGAAATCTGGGCTTTGGTCTGATGAGTCCAAATTTGAGATCTTTGGTTCCAACCACTGTTTCTTTGTGTGATGCAGAAAAGGTGAATGGATGGACTCTACATGCCTGGTTGCCACCGTGAAGCATGGGGGAGGGGGTGGTGTGATGGTGTGGGGGTGCTTTGCCAGTGACTGTTGGGGATTTATTCAACATTGAAGGCATACTGAACCAGCATGGCTACCACAGCATCTTGCAGCGGCATGCTATTCCATCTGGTTTGCGTTTATTTGGACCATCATTTATTTTTCAAAAGGACAATGACCCCAAACATACCTCCAGGCTGTGTAAGGGCTATTTGAACAAGAAGGAGAGCGATGGGGTGCTACGCCATATGACCTGGCCCCCACAGGAACCCAACCTAAATCCAATCAAAGCATCTCTGGGAACTCCTTCAAACTGTTGGAAGACCATTTGCGGTGACCACCTCTTGAAGCTCATCAAGAGAATGCCAAGAGTGTGCAAAGCAGTAATCAAAGCAAAAGGTGGCTACTTTGAAGAACCTAGAATATAAGAAATATTTTCAGTTGTTTCATATTTTTATATAATTCCACATGTGTTAATTAATAGTTTTGATGCCTTCAGTGTGAATCTACCATTTTCATAGGCATAAAAATACAGAAAACTCTTTGAATGAGAAGGTGTGTCCAAACTTTTGGTCTGTACTGTACAATAATTATTTATAACAATTGCATATATCTTTAAAGTTATAGATCAGTTTGAAAATATACTGTAGTTATATGTGACAGAAAAACAAGTAGACTCAAATGATTAAAAAAATACAATAATTATTTTTCCTTTATTGCAATTACATGTACAGTGGTGCCTTAGATTACGAACATAATTTGTTCCGTGACTGTGCTTGTAATCCAAATCACTCTTAAACCAAAGCAAATTTTCACATAAGAAATCATTAAAATGCAGACAAAGGGTTCCACAGCCCCAAAAATAATGGTTTTTTTTTTTTTATACTGAACATCAGGTAAAACAAATGAAGCAAACATTTAGAAAGCTGGATATGTCATATTATAAGTTACTGTAGAGTATAGCAATCAGCATGTGGAATATAATGTATAGTAAGTGCATAAGAATAAAAAAAAGCAATGTGTAGATACAGGAAGGAGATGTAGATCTCCTAAATGCAGGAGAGTAGTGCAACAGGCTAGAACAGGGAATCAGGGATGCTGTCAGAGGTCTGTGTGGTCACATGACAGCAATGGGGAAGGGGTGTGTGCTTAACATGGACCAATCAGGAAGTGAGAATCACAGAGCTTTGTAGGAGGACAGTGACTTTTCTATACAGCAGTGTGAATGTCTGAGTGTAAGTGCATGCACTTTATAGCAGCAGTGTGTATAGCTGAGTGTAATGGTCCTTTTACATGGAACGATTATCGTTCGAATTAGCACGATAACGATCGGATTTGAACGATAATTGTACGTGTAAACGCTGCAAACGATCAAACCATGAGCGAGAAATCGTTCATTTTGATCTTTCAACATGTTCTTGAATCATCGTTGGTCGTTCACAAAAAATTTGTTCCGTGTAAACAGTCTTTCATCGATTTAACCTATGTGCGAGATAGGCTTAAGCGATCGCAAAACGATCACAAAATGATTTTTCCGTACGATATATCGTTCCGTCTAAACGCTGATCGTTATTTTAAAAAAAAAACTGTTACTTCAAATCGTTAATCGTGCGATTGGGCGAATTATCGCTCCGTGTAAAAGTACCATTAGTGCAGGCACATTATAGCAGGAATGGAGAGTATGGGGAACACAACGGCTGACAAAGACTGCAGGAAGGAATGAGCAGGGTGTAGGGTGAGCACAGAGCACAGTATAGCAGCACTCTCTGTCCAAGGAGAGAAGGATAACAGCTATGGTGAAATTACCTCCACAGTGGATCTGCTAGGATATTAAAGTTGAGGGAGACTTCCTTGGTCAGAGTACAGTGCTGTAGATGCCGCTATGCAGACCATCCTCTTCCCTCTCTCCCCCCTCCGACCCAGTACAGGGAGCTCTTAAACCAAAGCAATGCTCTTAAAGCAAGTTACAATTTTGAAAAACTGTGAGCTCTTCTTGCAAAACGCTCTTAATCTAAGTTACTCTTAAATCAAGGTACCACTGTATGTAGTTTTCAGATCATCATCAGAAAGATTGAGAAATGTAATTTATTTTAAATAAAAAACTTCCTCTGCTGGAAGTGCTGTCATGAATTTCCTGCACGCGGAGCATGGGACACTGCAGTCAGTTACTAAACCACAGGCGCTTGAGCAGCCGCAAGCTGATGGGTCAGTGCATTAAAAAAATAAATAAAAATCACCCCAATTCTTATACAGTTAGCTCCATATTTATTTGGATACTGACAAAAATTATTATTAATTATTTTTTACCTGTTAACATAACATATTCAAGTTAAAGTTATAAAATGGACATGGCCATAAAGTCCAGGCTTTCAGCTTTCATTTGTGGTTATTCACAAACTGGATGAAGGGTTTAGTAGTTTCAGCAATTTAACATGTGCCATCTTGTTTTTAAAAGGACCAAAATTAATTAGACTATTGACTCAAAGGCCGTTTTATGGGCAGGTATGGGCAATTCCTTCAAAATGTCATTAATAGTTAGTCAGGTAAAAGGCCTTGAAATGATTTGAGATGTGGTGTTTGTATTTGGAAGATTTTGGTGTGAAGAAAACATGTGGTCAAATAGGCTCTCCATACATGTGAAACAAGCCATCCTTAGGCTTTGTTCACACATAGTGCCATTGTTAAACTGACCAAACACCAACCGGTGTTTGAATGTTCTTGTGGCAGTCAGAGCTCTGACAGCTTCCCAACGAGCCATTCGAACAACAGCTGCTGTTGGTCTGGCGTGTGCATGGAACTGCCAGGCTGAAAAGAACAGTTGCTGTTTTTTTTTATTTTTAATATCAGTCGTTTAAAAAAAGAAGAAAGAAAGAAACACTGTGTGCACGTAGCCTTAAACTGTGAAAACACGTCCTGGCACGTCCTGCCGCAGGTGGGGAGGTTCAAGGAGGGGCCGCGATCTGAATCGCCGTGAACCCAGCTGTTTTCTGTAGCCCGGAACCGCAGCTATTAGCAGGTGCAGATGATTCCTGCACCCGTTAATTAGGACAGTAAAATGCAGCTGTCAAACATGACAGCTGCATTTAAATGCCCTGCTATGCCCCTCTCCCTGGTGTCTAGTGGCGGATCTCCCCCCACGCTGATCCCGGCCCGGCAATCCATGTAGATGGTCTGCTGCAGACCTGAATAATAGAACACTGATCTGATGGATCAGTGCTCCATTATATACACAGTATTGAGCTTAATAGGAGATCAGTGCTGTGTATATAGAAGTCTTTTAATTACTGTATGTGAAAAAAAGTGTTTTTATTAATAAAAAAAAATCCCCTCCCCTAATAAAAGTCTGAATCACCCCCCCTTTTCCCATTTTACAAATAAAAATAAATAAATAAACATATATGTTATCGCCACATGCATAATCGCCCAAACTATTCAATTATTACATTTCTGATCTAGCGCAGTAAACGCTGTAAGTGCAAAAAAAATTTACCATAGGGCGCATGGCGTAAACACAAAAAAATCCCAAATAAAAGATATTCGGGGGGATTTATCAAACTGGTGTAAAGTAGAATTGTCTTAGTCGCCCCTAGCAACCAATCAGATTCCACCTTTCATTTTTCAAAGACAACTACTGTACTTTACACCAGTTTGATAAATCTCCCCTATTGTGTTTTATTTTCAATTTCATCGCGCATATAATTTTTTTTCTGGTTTGGCAGCATATTTTATAAGAAATGTAAGTCTGCTATTGCAAAGTACAATTAGTGGCACAAAAAATAAGGGCTCATGTGGGTCTCTAGGTGAAAAAAATGCTAGCGCTATGGCCTTTTAAACATGAGGAGGAAAAAATGAAAACGCAAAAAACAAAGTTGGCCCAGGAGGGAAGGGGTTAAAGAATATCAAAAATGATATAAGTAAATAAAAGTGATAACAACTGTACATGTAAGTTATATATTATTATGAACATAAAAAAAAAACAGAAAGTTAAATCAATTCTAGACATTTCTATAAAGCAAATATGACAAAATATAGAACTATTGATAAATTAATATTCAAAAATCCAATTTCAGTATTTTACAGCAAACAAGGAATTAAAGAGCTCAGGTATTTATATGAGATAATTTATTTCTACAATAATTTATTTATTGTGAGAACTAGTATTGTTTTGAAAAGAACTCTATTTTTTTATGTCTGCCTTTAGGATAAAATATATTAAAAACAGCTGAACAAGTGAAGCATGAACAAAGATAATCCATATTTAATGATGATGTGTCACTCATTATACTATTTTTGTGGCTTCTTATCTTCAGACTTTATGATCACTTTTAGCGTTATTGCAGTAAACGGTAAATGCAACCTATAAGAGTAAATATTTTAGGAATAAGATCTAAAAGTTTGTAATAAAGGTAAAACATTATTATTTTTTTGCAGTAAAAGAAGTAATAGTAGTGATGGTGTTCTCTATTACAGGGATAATCAATTCTTTCAAACATGGCTGCTTTCTTTGACACATACCCATAGACTGCTGTCACTTGTAAATGTGCAGGCAAGGCATCAAGAGGCCCGCCATCCCCTTTGTCCTCTACCACAAGATGTAGAGCTGCACACAGTCTGCTGTTGTCACGTCGCCTGCCGCCATACCCTGCGTTGTCCCTGCTGTACTGTACAAGTGCGCTGTGGTTAGCTCCCCCTGGTGTCTGGAAGCCGCCATGCCATACATTCTGTCCCAGCTGTGCACATGACATGTGAATTCTTCTTCATGAAAAAATAAGCCATTCCCTGAAAAATAAGACCTAGTATATCTTTAGGAGCAAAATTTAATATAAGACGCTGTCTTATTTTTAGAGAAACATTGTAGAAGGTCTGTTCCGACCAATTTCTGTTGCACTTTTTCCTACTTGAATCGCACTTCATCCCATGTACATCACACTGGAATACGTTTTTTAAATGTAGCCCTGCTGTAAGAACTTTAAACTACTCCTAGCACTTTTTGGTAGTAAGATTTTAAAGTTTTTAAATGTTTTTTCATGTTTACCTTTTATAAAAGCAGTCTGTTATGTAAGGACTGCTCAGATAACCAAACACGGTAAAACTGGCTATCAATATAATAACACCTAGACATTTTTTATACAAATAGTAAGGCAGGGCACAGCAGAAAAAACACCAGACTGCATAGGGTATCCAGTAAACATAAGCAATTTCAAGCAGTAAATCTGAGTAAAACCTTGCTTCACTTTTTGGATCTCAGTCCGTAGCCTTAAATTTCCACTTGTTCTGTGCGTTGCGAAGTAAACAATGGAATTTGTCATCACAGGTTGCAGACCATATGACACCAAATGTGTGCGCAGCTCTGCTAACTAAATTGCAGGCAGAGGGCGAGGGCATGTGATCGATGGGAAACGCACAATACCATGACAATGATCTCTGTGTCCTCCGTCTCTGCAGTGGACACTGTTAAAAGCGCTAGCCTGACCTACAGTAGAGATAAAGGATGGAGGACAAGGAGGCTCTGTGCCGCCTCCAAGGTTAAAGGAGATGTATGTGTCATCTGGGCAGTCTTTTTCACTGAAGAGGATGATGGCAGAGGGACACAGGGCACTGGAGGGAGACTGAGCATCCCTCTGCCATCATCCTCTCAAGCAGCCACAGCCCGCATAGCTCTGGGAGTCGGGTCGTGACATCACCATTTTATCCAGGAAGTGACACCACCATTTTATCCAGGAAGTGACATCACCATGTTATCCAGGAAGTGACATCACCATGTTATCCAGAAAGTGAAGCCTTGATGCAGTAGTAAGTGCAGGGAAAAAAGCATTTTATAAGTAATCCCTGTAATAAGTGTATATTGGTGATTTGTATAAATTTAATAAAAAATTTTGCCAGACTTCTCCTTTAATGCAGTCCAGCACTAACAATTATTGAGCCATAGTTGTCATAAATTAATAGATCGTTGGCACTTCTGGGCTATTTTGGTAATAGCCACTAGAGATGAGCGAACTTTTCAAAGGTTCTGTCCGATCGGACTTTCGGATTTTTTTGGACAGTTCGGTCCGACCGAATTTCGGATTTCTTCAGATTAGATAGTTTAAAGCATCTACTGTATATGATACAGGGTAGTGTATTTGGTTGAATTTAGGGCTCTACATGTCAGTAACATCATTATCTTTTCGATATCTTAAAGTCCTTTTTTTTTTTTAGAGCAGCAGTAGTCATTGGAGGCCAGTGGAGGTCCAGCAATAGTCATTTGAGGCCAGTACAGTAGCAGCAGTAGTCAACATGGAGGCCAGGCAGGAGCAGCAGTAGCCAACATGTAGGACAGGCAGGAGAAGCAGTAGCCAACATGGAGGCCAGGCAGGATCAGCAGTAGCCAACATGGAGGCCAGGCAGGATCACAGTAGCCAACATGGAGGCCAGGCAGGAGCACCTGCACCAGGTATTTTAGTCTCTCAGGATAAGACAGATGTGATATACACACTTTCAATCAGAAGGGACCAAGTATAGAAATTGGGTATATAGCACTTTTTTTAAGATACAATGCTATACACCTGAACCAGGTATTTTTGTCTCTCTGGATAAGACAGATGTGATATACACACACTATCAGAAGTATAGGACTTGTATATCTGTACAGCACGTTTTGGTTCTGTGCACCCTTTTCTGTCCAATGCCTAATCTATCTATCTTTCGCCCTCTCTATATTTCTCTC
Organism: Dendropsophus ebraccatus; assembly: GCF_027789765.1. Classification (NCBI taxonomy): domain Eukaryota; kingdom Metazoa; phylum Chordata; class Amphibia; order Anura; family Hylidae; genus Dendropsophus; species Dendropsophus ebraccatus. The sequence continues at coordinate 30,388,097 of NC_091456.1, forward strand.
TCAATCACTGGATGTTTCTCCTCTCCGCTTTCCTAATCTTTCCTTTCCCACAATATCTATTCAGTAGTCTGTAGTACACAACAGCAGCTTTTCTCTCTCTCTCTTCCGCTACACACTGCGTGGTGCGGTCATGTGACCGCTCCTCTTAAAGCAATACCGACGTCACACAGGGGGTGGGCTAGTTCAAGATCCCTGCTGATTGGATGTGTTCCGGGCATCATGGGAAAACGCTTTTCCCACCCGGAACACTTCCTGCTTTCTAGAATGGCGGCTGCCATTTTAGAAAGCAAGCAAAATAAAAAAAATCGGAGCGGATTTCCAAAAATCCCCAATCTGATCGGACTTGGATTTTTGGGAAAATCCGAACCGGATCCCATACCGGGCGCACCGGTTTGCTCATCTCTAATAGCCACATATGTGTATACCTTATGCATTAGTATGTTATTGGTAAGAGAGGTACAATAGGAGGAGGTTGGGAAAGGCATTTTTGGGCTTATGAATACAAGTCTGATGTATGTTCTGTCTTGGACCATTGTACCTGGAAACTATACCAGACATATGAAAGTCAGTCTGGATCTATGGCACGTGTTATTGGCTGAAAAATCTGATCAATCATGTGAGCATTTCACTGATGAAACACCTGTATTACTGCAGTTAATACGTGGAGGCTGTCTAGTAGCACCTCACTACATTACAGTGCAGAAAATCATGTACTGTACTGTTCTTTATCTCTGCCAATATGAGCTGCTCCCATGAAAAATTGGGTGGGGTAATTTCATTTTATTTATAGTCATATTCTTTGACATTACATGTGGCTGGATACTTCTCCTTCGGGCTCAGTTTTGTAGTTTGTAGTAGTATGTAGTTTAGTTACTTTTAGGTGTTTTATATTTGCTTTATAAAGTGCTTGTTTTATACCCTTATTCCTCAGAGTATAGATGAAGGGATTCATAAAGGGGGTAACAATAGTATAAAGTAACAATGAGATTTGGTGCTTGCTGCTTCCCCCCAGAAAATTGTGCCTATAATCTCACATTCAGGCTATGGTCCCACAATGGTTTTTTTAGACAAAATAATGGCTGTTGTTTTTCAAATAACGGCCGTTATTTTACAATAATGTCCACAAATAATATTCATTAACATTATTTGCTGCTGTCATTGTAAAAAAAAAAAAAAAAAAAGTTTTGTTTTTTTTTAACCTGAAAAGACATTGGGGGGCATTTATTAAGTCCGGCGTTTTTTACGCCGGACTTAAAAATGCCCCCGCAGCTCCGGCGCTACGGAGATTTATGTAGAGGCGGACTGCCTCTACATAAATCCCGTGCGCGCCGGTGCGCACCGCCGAAAACCTACGGCAGCTGAGGACTGGAGTAGGTTATCGCCGTATATGTGGGCGGAACGGATGGTAAATCGCGCGGACTCTGAGTCCGCGCCCTCCGTTCCGCCCACTACATGCCCCCTTTCCGCCCCCTGGCGTACTCAGCGGAAAGTACCGATTTGCGAATATTTTATTCGCAGATCGGCCATTTGCGTATAAAAAAAATACGCAAATCGGCACTTTCTGCCGAAAATCATCCATTTGCAGGATGATACATGTGGCCCGTTGTGTGAAAATAGCATTAAAGTGTAGTGTATACGTAGAAGCAATGAATAGGTAGCACTCACCATCCAATAAAATCTTGTAGCTTTATTATATCCAAAAAGCAACGGACGAACAAGGTGCGGACATATTCAAGGCAGATGCTGAACAGGTGAGTTGTGACAGTCTTTTTTGTGGTATCCCGCTTCTACGGACCTCTAGCATTAAAGTGTACCTGTCATGAAGTTCACTGACCCGATCAGTGAATTTGGCCAGAATTTCAGATATTAATGGATACAACCATGCAGTAAAGTTAATGCGCACAATCCCCATTGGATTAGAGAGAAATTCAGTGCAAATAGGGTGAGCAGACTTTGTGACAGGTAATAGATTCTGAAGGTAAATGTTCTATACAGTAATACCTTGGTTTTCGAACGCTTTGGAACTCGAACTGCTTGGTAGTCGAACTAAAATTTACCCAGAAGTTGTGTTTGGAATTCAAACTTTGCTCGGTTTTTGAACGTTTTTCGAACGTTTTTGCGAGCGTGGATGGTGGGTTGTACCTGTCGAGTTAAGCAGTGGTGAGGCTTCACATACAGTACAGGGCTGTATAAGACTGATGGAGTGCATATACAGTGCAGTAGTAGTACAGGCAGTGCACCACCGTCTCCCATACATTACAGTGCTTTCATGGGGGACACGCTATACAGTAAAGGATGAGTGAGGAGTTGGTGACTACTGTACTATAATTGCTGGTTCTGATGAACATTTCTTATGTTTAATGTCAGGTGGGGCAACATTTTATTCCTAGTCATATTCTTTGACATTACATTTGGACGGATACTTCTCCTTCAGGCTCAGCTTTGTTGATGTAGTTGTTTAGTTATTTTTACATGTTCCTATAATTGCTTTATAAAGTGCTTGTTTCACATCCTTATTCCTCAGAGTATAGATGAAGGGATTCATAAAGGGGGTAACAACAGTATAAAGTAATGATGAGATTTTATTCAACTCTTCACTTTTCACAGAATTGGGAGTAACATACATGAAAATCATAGCACCATAAAAAATAAGAACAACGGTAAGATGGGCAGAACAAGTGGAAAAAGCTTTTTGGCGACTTTTAGAAGAAGGAATTTGTATCGTAGTTAGCATGATTCTAATGTACGATGCTAACGTAAGGAGGCAGGAGCCTAGAAGAATGGTGGACGCTAAGATCCAAGACACAGTTTCCATTGTGTAGGCATTTTTGCAGGATAATTTTAGAACTGGCTGAAGGTCACAGAAAAAATGTTTAATTTTATTGGGTCCACAAAAATCCAAATTGGAAACTAGTACAATTGCCCCAAAAGTAGCAATAAATCCTGCAGACCAAGAACATAATGACATCAATATGCTTTTCCTATTGGTCATTAGTAACGAATAATGCAATGGTTTGCAGATAGCCACATATCTATCATAGGCCATAACCCCTAAAAGAAAGCATTCAGTGGACCCCAGAGAACCGAATAAATATAGCTGAAAAATACATCCTGTAAATGGCACTGTTGGATTTTCCATTATAATGTTAAATAACATTTTTGGGATAATATTAGATGTATACAAAATTTCCAAACATGATAAATTACTTAGAAAGAAATACATGGGGGTGTGCAGATGTACATCTCCATATACAATGGCAACAATGATACTATTTCCAGTGATGGTCACAATGTAGATAAATAAAAATATGGCAAACAAAAGCACTTTTATATTTTTTAAACCACTAAATCCCAAAAGAATAAATTCAGTTACTATTGTTTCATTACTGGCTGTCATTCTTATTAACCAGGATAAATCATTTTACATAGATGGATGTTAATGAATATTCACATAAAAAAAAAGACTTTTAAGGTCTTTTGCTGGAATCTATGATGTGAAAAGAAAAAAAAAACATCAAAAACAATAAAAATACAAAAGGATACTGGAAAATGTAATGCTTGGTTTTTACAAATAAATTTATCAAACATTATCAAAAATTCCAGTAACATCTTTTTATATTCCCCTTTAGGCTGCTGTCAAACACAGATGTATTTTGGAGAACTGCCACTGCAGTTTTTGAGCCAAAGCTAAGGGTGGATACAATGAAATGGAAAACATAAAAATAAAAAGGGTCCTGCTGGATCCACGTCTGGTTTTGGATTAGAAAATTGCACTGACTGTTAAAAAAAAAAAAAAAAATGTTGTGTCACAGCAATCTTAAAGCCCTATTATACTAAACCATTATTGGCCTAACTTGGCCAATAAACAATCGTTCAGGCCAATATTCATTCAGTGTAATAGCGCATGTTTAAAGGCCATGATCAGCCAACACGCACAACATTATTGTAGTCTTTCAGCATGCTAAAAGATCCGGACAGTATGCTGCGTGTCACTCTATGTAATAGGAGTGGCAGCAGTGGACCACCGCTGACTTCAATGGGCCCCCTGGATGGCCCTTACCACTCCTCCCCACTCTCTGTGTGTCTAAAAGCCCAGGCATCGAGCAGGGAATGAGGGGAAAGCGAGCACTGAGCTGACAGGTTGGTGCTTGCTTTCTTTGGAAAATTGTGCCTTTAATCTCACATTCAGGCTATGTTCCCAAAATGTCTCTCTAGACAAAATAATAGCTGTTGTTTTTAAAATAATGGATGTTATTTTACAATTAAAGCTGCAAATAATGTTCATGAACATAATTTTCGGCCATCATTGTAAAACATAAGAATAGCAAAAAAAATAGGATTTATCAAGAGCGGTCTTAAATTAGGCCCCACCCCTTTTTCACTGGCCAGATTCACTACGAAGTGGGGCACCCAAACTTGCGTCCGGCGTACCAAATCTACACCTACTTCAAGCAGGTGTAGATTTGGATCATGATAAATTAAATTGAAGCATGATAAATTGGGTGCTGGAGGAGGCCACGCCTCCTCACCGCCTTGCTGCGCCCCACCCTTCCCCGAACCCCCCTGCCTGCCCATCCATAGAGCAGGGTATACAGCAGGCATATGCCAAGGAGAAGGGGCGAATCTGCGCCTTCACGGCGTACAACTCGGGCGAGAGTTTTATAAACGTCCCCTATTGTGTCCCCCATTGTGAACATAGAATTAAAGTGTACTTGACATGAAGTCCACTGACCTGATCAGTGAATTTTGCCAGAAGTTCACATATCCATGGATACGAACATGCAGTAAAGGTAATGCACGCCACCCCCATTGGATCAGAGAGAAATTCAGTGCAAATAGGGTCAGCAGACTTTGTGACAGGTAAGAGATTCTGAAGGTAAATGTTCTATATTGTATTAAAGCATTTACATTCTTCTATAGACACAAATGACATTTGCTATTCTTCTCTTTTTTTTTTTTTTTAATGAGAAAACGACTGCCTATACGTTTCGCCCCCGACGTTAGCCTCCTCTGAGAGAACACAGGAGGTGACGGCAGCTGTGAGTATTCGGCCATTTATATATATATTTTTTATTTTGCATAGTCACAGGTTACATAATCATACATGTGGATATTATTTCTTTTGCTGTTTTGGACAAAGATAGAGTATCAAGACACACGTATATTTACCCATATCTATCTAAATAAAAGGCTGACACATTCTGTATTGCTATGACTGTGACTAGATATAAAATTGAGAACACAACTAATAAACAAGTAACATACAAAACTTGTCTCCTGATAATAAGTTTTTAAGGTAAAGATATCAGAATCTCCCATGACCAGTAGTATGTCCGTCTATCGTGTTGACAGTGCCAGAACACTATCACGTTCCATCCCATCTATCCAGGTATCTTGTTGTTAGAAGATATAACCGCTACATTCCGTAATGTTATCTGATCTGGGAAATTATGCAACCTTCAGGGAGCCCAGGGTACCATTTAGGTCCGCTTCCAGGTACCAAGTTGTTTGGCGAAAGGGACTCATAATATCTCTTAGTTCAGATATAGGCAGGAATTGGCATATTAATTTTCTCCATTTACGGAATAGTGATGCAGTCAATTGCTCCTTATTACGCAATGCTAGTCGCCTTTCGGTGAGAAAAAGAGAATGAAGTGAGGTTAGGACATCAGCGACTAGTGGAGGGGAGTTAGATAGCCATTTTTGCAATAGTTGCAATTTGGCTGCCATTAGAATGATATGTACCATTGCTGGGAGATGGTTGCATGATTCCCCTGGATCAGAGTCGTCTAATGTGATATGAAAGATAATTTCCACTGGAGTCAGAGGTGTCGTGAAAGTAGAGGTTTGTTGTATCATGTGAAGAATATCAGCCCAGTATCGCGTTAAGCGTGGGCATTGCCAAATTCCATGTAGAAGGTCGGTTTTGAGCTCGCCGCATTTAGGGCATTCTGCTTTCCTGTGTGGTAATTTTTGAGAGGGGGGGAGTTCAAACACATATATAGCGTGGTGTAATAACTTGAGTTGGGTTTCTCTCCACTTTTCATTTACTATATGTTTTCTAAAATCTCTTATACTAGTAGGGATATGTGAGAGAATATGTGGGGAATTTAGGGCAGTAGCCCATTTCTTGCCTATTTGGGCTGCCTGAGGGGGTCTAAAGATTGTACCCATCATTTTATAAAGGTCCGAAATAGAGTTAGGCGATGGTGTTTGGAAAAGACCATCAAAATCGTTTTCTGATGCTTCTGAGGATATATCAGCTAGTCTTTTAGAAAAGTATGATACCACTTGTGAATAAGGCAAAATGCCTGTCGGGGATATTTTACGTGTGTTAACTAATTCAGCCAGAGTCAACCACCTCTTTTCTACTGGGTGCAAGAGGTCGCCTAAGACAGAAATCCCAGCTGTTTTCCATGTTTTAAACATAGAGTTTTCGCACCCAGGAGAGAAGTCAGGAACATTCCAATAGGCCATATTTCAGGCGCGTAGCTTTCCAAGCTAGGATGGTGTCTCTCAGGGTTAGGGAGTGTTTGATGACTGGCGGTAAAGAGGATAGTGGGCCATGCACTATGGCCATAAGGTCCCAAGGGGCCGCTAGTTGTTTTTCTAGGGGTGTGTTGGAGTGGACACAGGAATTGTGTTTCCAGTCTAATATATGTCTGAAAAGGCACGCCACATTGTAACCTTTTATATCGGGGAAATTTAGGCCACCTCTTTCTTTAGGAAGAGATAGTTTGGACAATGCTATTCTCGCCTTCCCACCGGCCCAAATAAATTTCGTAAATGTGGATGTGAGGGTAGTTATATCTGAACGTTTTAGAAGCAGTGGGACTGTTTGTAGGGGATAAAGGAGTTTTGGAAAGCTAGCCATTTTGATGAGGTGACATCTTGCCAATAAGGATATGGGGAGGGAATTCCATCTATAGAGCTCAGATTGGATTTTTTGTATTAAGGGAGGAAAATTTAGTGTGTATAAAGAATGTGGGGATCTTCCGACTTTGATCCCTAAATAGGTAATGTGAGAGGTGGCTACTTTCAGACCTAAATGTGATAAGCCCGAATATTGTATCTGCGAGAGGGATGTTAAAGGTAGTATTTCAGATTTTGATTTGTTTATTTTAAAGCCTGAGTAAGTCCCAAATTCACTGAGTGTTGCCATAATTTTAGGGCTATCTTTCCAGGGGTTATCGGAAAAGACAATGATATCATCTGCAAACAGAGCTGTCCGTGCCGCCATATTGCCGATCTTAATACCCGTGAAAACATCACCAGAATTTAGATATCTCGCTAATGGTTCCAAGGCTAAGTCAAAAAGCAGTGGCGACAACGGATAGCCCTGTCTGGTACCCCTTTTTAGTGGGATAATGGGGGATAAAAAGCCTGGTGTATAAATCCTGGCTTTCGGGGAGGTATACATTAGGGATAAAAGGGATCTGAAAGCCCCCGTGATACCAAAGGCATCCAAGGCCTTATTCATCCATGCCTTCAAAAGCCTTTTCTGTGTCAAGAGTGACTAAAGTTGGGTGACCTCCTTGATATGTTGTTAGACGTACTCTGTCGAGAACTGCTATTACTGTCCGCATATTTTTAATAAACCCTACTTGTTCTTTGGCTATAAGATGGGACATTATGTCGGACAGCCTATCGGCCATAATCTTGGACAGAAGTTTTAAATCTACATTGATTAACGATATAGGGCGATAGGATCCCGGGTCAAGCAAGTCTTTGTTGTCTTTAGGGAGGAGTTTCACATAAGATGTTTCAAATGAAGTTGGTAATTGTGAGCCTTGCATGATTGTATTGTATAATTTGGATAGTGTCTCACTAATTTGGTCCCCTAGGAGTTTATAAAATTCCCCCCCAAACCCGTCTGGACCAGGGGCTTTATTGTTCTTCAATGTTTTAATGGTGGCTAACACTATTTGGGGAGTGATGGGGGCATTAAGATTGTCTAATTGTTTTGATGTTATCTGAGGGAGGGGAACTTTATCTAGTAGGGTTGTAAGAGGCAGTGGATCCTCACTGTCAGAGTAAAGTTGCACAAAATAGGAGCCCAGTTGATCACTGATGGCTTTTGGGTCGGTGAGAAGTTTTTTTTTTGTCTTTATCATATAGGGAAGGGATATGGTGTAACAGCCTACGTCCTTTCGCTAAATTAGCTAGGAGTTTACCGGCTTTGTTGCCATATCGGTGCAATGTGGCTTCCATTTCAGACCTATAAAATACCTCTTTTTGTGTCGCCCAGTCATCAAACTCTCTCTTGGCTGTTTCCCATTTTAGTTTAGAGGTTGGGGACGGATCCTGTAGGAATAAAGTATATGCATTACGCAATTTTGTACTAGCTTCATTATAAGCTTTCAAGGTTTCCTTTTTTTTACCCGCAACATACGAGATTATTCGTCCTCTTAGAACCGCTTTTGCGGCGTCCCAATATATTGGGGGGTTTCCGGTGTGATCTGCATTAGCCCATGCATATTCCTGCCACCAGGCCTGTAGCAATGATTTAAAATTTCCGTCTGTGGACAATGTTGTTGGAAAGCGCCACAACCAGTCCGTCCCTTTTGGATACTTGTCTCTAAGCGTTACGGTGATCGGGGCATGGTCTGAGATGACTAATGGTTCTATCTGGGCCTGGAGAAGCCGAGAGTACAGGTTGCGACTAAGTAGAATATAATCAATACGAGACCATGACAACTGTGTGGCTGAGTAGAACGTGTATGCTCTCTCTGCAGGGTTAAGAGCTCTCCAGGGGTCTACTAGTGAGGCGTGTTCCAACAACATAGGAAGTACTCTCTCACGAGGGGGAGGCAAGGTGGAAGGATGACCTGTCCCAATCTGAGACCTGTCTTCTTGAGGATGCAAAGCAGAGTTGAAGTCTCCTCCTACTATTTTATCGGCATTTACATCCGCAAGGAGAGACGTCTCCAATCTGGAAAAGTAAACCGAATTGTCACCGTTAGGTGCATATACATTATATATACTAATTCTGCCTGATGGTGTGTCTAGCACTATGTGACATAGCCTGCCCTCAAGATCATGCTCGGAGCTGATTAAGGTGTATTGAAAGTTTCTGTGTAGTAAAATTAATACTCCAGCTTTGCGGCCCACAGACGGGGAACCTATGACGTCCTTAACCCAGAGCTTCTGCATTCTAAAGTAATCGGTCTTGTCTAAGTGAGATTCTTGAAGGAGGGCTATGTCAGGTTTACATTTTTTTAAATGGCGTAGGACAAGCATGCGCTTTTGGGGGGAGCGCAACCCCTTTACATTCCAGGAAACTATATGCATGAACTAAAATACCTTAGATCTGATACATTCGTAGAAAAGTTAACATATTTGCAGAGTACTCTCATTGGAGAACGATGTAGGGGCTGTGTGGGAAAAAATTTGATGGGGGAGAACATACTTCGAAAAGGCTCATACCTGGTCATAGGAGATGGCATCATCATTGCGGCAGAGACATTAACTACAGAAAAATAGAAGTAATCAAATAAAAACATACAAAGCGCCAATAGATGGCTCGGAGGTCGGTGCAGGATACCCAACCCAAACATAATAACGCACTTGACTTCACTCGTTTCGGAGGGAGAACCTACCCTCATAACCGCACACCCCCCTAAGAAGAGTTAACAGAGGTAAGAGGGGGGGAAGGGAAAGGGAAAAAGGGGAAGGGGGATGGGGGAGGAGGGAAGGGGGGGAGGGGAATACAGGGAGAGGGAGAGAGGGGGGAGAGAAGAAGAAGGAAAAAGAGGGAAAAAAAATTATTGGGGGGATTGGAAACTTATGTCAAACTTGTTCTGGCTTCGTCGAAGGGTCTAATGTTTCGATTTTGTCCTTTTGGAGTGCCCAGATATGTTCGCAATGGTCTCCGAAGATACCGGGTCACTAACATGCTGCAAGCATCTTCCATCTGCGTGGACTCAAGTTCTCTTACGGTGTGGAGGTGTCCAATCTCTGCGCCGGGCGGCGTCTCTTCTTCTCAGGGCTGGCCGTGTCAGAAGGTCCCGGGGTTTCTGAAGAAGTGTGGTCCATGACTACTAGTTGGTCGCCATGATGGTATTCATCTATGTAGAGTGCCGCTTCCCTGGGTGAAGTAAATGAGCGAGTTGTGCCATCTGTGTGTATAATTTTCAGCGTGGCAGGATATTGCAGACGGAATTTTATCCCGTCCTTGTGTAGCGTAGAGCATACCATATTGAAGGCCCGCCTTCTTTTTGTGGTCTCAGCGGAATAGTCTGCAAAAAGGAGTATTTTGGCTCCATGCAAGAGCAGCGGAGTCTTTCTTGCCCGAAATGCTTTGAGAATATCTTCTCTGTCATTAAAGTCTAAATACCGCATAATGACCTGGCGTGGTCTCATATTCAGTTCAGGAGAAACGTCTGGTGCTCTTAAATTAGGCCCCATGCGGTGTGCCCTTTCGACCTTTCTTGCTGGTGTTAGCCCCAAAGCCTCAGGCAAGTCGTTTTCACATAGCTGCTTAAGCTGTTGGGCTTTTACAGTTTCAGGCAATCCCACGAGGCGCAAATTATTGCGCCTTGCCCTGTTTTCCTGATCTTCTAATTTTTCCTTTAGCATGGATGTTTCAATGTGCATATTTCTGACTTGTATAGCTATTCTGGTCTCGTGCTGTGGCGCAGTTCTCAGGGTGCCTGTATTGATCCGAGTCACGAAGCGGTCCATGCGGTAATCGCTTCCCCGGGTGTAGAGGAGGAGGTAGGTATCACCAGGGATCTCGTCCGAGGGCAGCTTTCGGGTGTAAATGCCGATGTGTTGGGGTGGCGTGAGGGAGCTCTTTCCTGCGCGTCCTCACATCTCCGTGCCGGAACCGGAAGTCACATTTGCTATTCTAAAGGAAAAATACTGTTCTGACCCTAAGGTCAGTTTCAACATGTACCATCTAGATCACACGTGTCATACAGCCGCTGAGTTGTTGCAACACTACAATTATCATCGTGCTTGAACAGCCAAAGATTTAGCTTGATGAGATGACAGCAACTGCAGCTAGAGTACCCTAAGTTTCACACCCCTAATCTAGATTCAAGTGGGAAGACAAGCAAATGGTTGTAAGCTTCTCTCCGAGCTCTGTGTCTGTATTCTATAGAGAGGACATACTAAGGACCAGATTTATCAAAGGGTGTAAAATATACACTGGTGTAAACTGCCCACAGCAACCAATCACAGCTCCTTTTTAATTTTATCAGAGCAGAAAGCTGAGCTGTGATTGGTTCCTGTGGGCAGTTTACACTAGGTGTATATTTTACACCCTTTACTAAATCTAACCCTGTGTACATCTCCCAACTCCTTCTGGGTCTGGACACTTAAGCCCCAACTGGTCAAAACTTTTAAAATGGCTAGTTAACCCTTACTGCTAGGTCACTGCTAATACACCGCAAATGTATTTGGTAGAATGAATGAAAATATCAATATATTACCTGATCTTTACTGCAGACTTGGCATCTTTTAAAATACTGTTTTGTTTAGTCTCCAGTTTTGTCTCCTGACCTCAATATCATTGAGCCACTCTGGGGAGATCTCAAGAGTGCAGTTCATGCAAGACAGCCCAGGAATTTAAAGGAACTGGAGGCTTTTTGCCAAGAAGATTGGGCAGCTTTAAAATCTGAGAAAATAAAGAGCCTCATCCACAACTACCACAAAGACTCCTAACTGTCATTGATGTTAGACGGGGCAATACACAGTATTAAGAACTGACGTATGTAAACATTTGATCAGGGTCATTTGGATGTTTTTGGCTGTCATTAGGATTTAAAAAGAGAAAACACAGTAGTTTGACAATAAATGGCTTCACCCAACCATTAACCATCAGTGGAAAAAAAACAAAAAACAAAAACTTTTTTTGTGTTATCATTCATATTCTCTGAAAAAGGACAAGAAAGGCAAAATTCTGTAGGGGTATGTAAACTTTTGAACACAACTGTAATACAATACACAGAATAATTGTATCTTTGTACTATAGGGACCATGGGGGATATTTAATAACAAATCTAAAAACATGATTTTGTCAAAGATGTTTTGGCATAATTTCCAATCTAATGTGTTTAGTCAAATTTATGTAAATTGTCTAATAGCATAGTAAATGTGTCTTAAAAATAATGGTCTTTTTATTAGTCTAATAAATTCACCTGGTTCGGAGCAAACGTAGCGATGCGCCAATATATGCGACTTTTTAGCAATTTAGCAGTTAATAAATTTTGCTAAAAAAGAATTCTGGCGCACTTTCGATCTAATTAACAACAAAAAATCTAATTCAAAAAGTCGCATCTAATTTGGATAGTCTTGTCTAAAAAAGCTTCATAAATTCATATTAGATTTATTTTGAGCGCAAACTAGATATATTAGACTAAAAACAGGCGCAATTAGTTTGATAAATGTCCCCCATGTAAACTCATACAGGCTTTGTGTTCTTAACTCTGTTGTGGGAAATGTATTCGTGTGAGATGTTTTAGATATGAAACATAGTAAAATACAGTAATTTTTCATATTCTATGAATACATATTTCACTTGTATATTTGCATATAACTTACACAAATAAGCAGACCTAAACATATATTATGCGTAATAAGTTAGATAATAATACTTTACCAACGTGTAAACAAAATATTTTCCAAATCCAATAATCCATCAAGCATAACAGGGTGTGTAATAGCCCTGCAGTGCATACAAAATATAGGCTTATATACACTATATTATCCCAGAGGAATATTATCATAAACACCTGCATTGCTATAAAACTACATCACTCACCCTGGGGAATAAGTATTTAATGAACAGTATAGTACAGCAGAAGAAAGGAAATGAACAACATACAATATTTTGATAATGTGTAATGCATTTTCAGATTTAGGTGTCATTTAGTTTAGTTTGTGGATTGTATCTTTATGTTCAGTCCTATGCAAAATTACAGATACTGCATTATAATTACAATGGTTTATGCCAAATAACTTTAAAGGGATTATCCAGCGAAAATCTTTTTCTTTCAAATTAAAAGTAATATAGATTTTTAGTTTACTTCTATTTTAAAATCTCAAGTTTTCCCATACTTATCAACTGCTGTATGTTGTTTTCTTTACAGTGTGACACAGTGCTCTCTGCTGACATCTCTGTCCGAGACAGGAGCTGTCCAGAGCAGTTGAGGTTTTCTATGGGGATTGGCTGCTGATACAAGTCACCTGTAAATAATACTAGTAATTAGTATCCATTATGGTTCAGAGTTCCCCATATTACAGTTATCCTATAAACAACTGTAAACAAGAGGCTGGTAAATGCCTTAGTGGTAAGAAGATAAAATAACAGTAAATATTTCTAGCACTGTAAATCTGTATGTTCATTGAATAAGTCCCCTTTTGTAGAAAGAGTTCTTCTAGAGCAGGGTTTCTCACCCTATGGTACGCATACCCCAGGGGTTGCGCACCGCAGGTTGATGGGGTATGCAAGATGGGGGTGCTGGCACACAGCTGGTTACTTTTGGTGCTGGCACACAGCTATCACTGAGTAATGACCACTCAACGCTGCTGCTCTCACCTTCCTTCCCCCAGCAGCAGCTCACCAGCTTTCTATGTGGGGGAAGGGAGATGCCGCTGGGGAAAAGGACAGAGAGACTCATTGCAACACAAGGGGCTGACAGGGGGTGCTAGCAGCTTTTCCCCCCCGCTCTCCTGAAACCTGCGGCGACAGCTACGGCCCCCCATTATCCCCCCTGCTCCGAATCTGCTCTGGCATCTACAGACCCCCAGCAACCCTCCCCCCGGCCTCCGCTCCCCCCCCCCCCCTGGCAGATACAGTACCCGTGGCAACAGGTGCCGCCAGCAACAATGGGCCGGTGCCAGCAAACACAGACCCCACTCTCTATACTCCCAACCTCCCTCCCCCACACACACTTCACCTCCTTTATCCTCCATTCCCTCCTTCCCCCCCATCTCCCCCTTGGACCTCAGTGCAAAGCCAACTCCCCAGCTCAGTGGAAGAAGACATGAAGATTAGGTGAGTATGACTTTTTTTGTTGTTTTTTTGTTGGGAAACGGGTGGCAGAGCAGGGGATATTACTATGGGGGCAGAGCAGGGAACATTACTATGGGGCAGAGCAGGGGATATTACTATGGGGGCAGAGCAGGGAACATTACTATGGGGACAGGGCAGGGGGCATTACTATAAGGACAGAGCAGGGGCCATTACTATGGGGGCAGAGCAGGGGACATTACTATGGGGACAGAGCAGGGCAGGGGGCATTACTATGGGGACAGGGCAGGGGGCATTACTATAAGGATAGAGCAGGGGACATTACTATGGGGGCAGAGCAGGGGACATTACTATGGGGACAGAGCAGGGCAGGGGGCATGACTATGGGGCAGAGCATGGCATGGGACATTACTATGTGGGCACAGCAGGGGACACTACTATGGGGGCACAGCAGGGGACATTACTATAAGGGACAGAGGAGGGCAGGGGGCATTTGTACTATATTGGGGAACAGTAGCAACATTCTTAGTATGTGAAGACAGAGGGCCTTACTATGAGGGCACAGCAGGGGTCATTCTTACTATATGGGGGTACAGCAGGGGATCCTACATACAGGGAGTAAACCACATACCTACTCACTTTACTGCGCATGACACCAAGCAGCAGAATTACAACAGTTTGGGAGCCTATAGGAGGAAATAAGGGAAGTAAGTTGCTGGAAAAGTGCAGAGCCTGAGATGTCTGTCTGGCAGGTTCTGAAGAGATGAATTGTAGCTGCAAGCAATCGTGCTGGTGGTATGGGCCAGAGGAAGAGAAGATGCTTTAGATCAAAGAAGATGTCACCTGTGAGTTCCTGTATGATGTTTTTATTTTATTTCGTAGAACATTATTTAGTAAGGGTGCCAATAATGCTCCTGCTGTGGCCCCATATAAGGTATCTCACTACATGGGGGAGGTATCTCACTACAAGAGGCAGGTATCTGACTACATGGGGGAGGTATCTGACTACATGGGGAGGTATCTGACTACAAGGGGTGGTATCTAACTACATGGAGAAGGTATCTGACTACATAGGGAGGTATCTCACTACAAGAGGGAGGTATCTGACTACATGGGGGAGGTATCTGGCTACATGGAGAAGGTATCTGACTACATGGGGAGGCATCTGACTACATGGGGCAGGTATCTGGCTATGATGGAGGAGTTATCTGACTACATAGGGAGGTATCTGACTACATAGGAAAGGTTTATGACTACATGAGGAGGTATCTGATGACATGGGGGAGGTATCTGGCTACATGGGGGAGGTATCTAGATGAGGAGCCATCTGGCTACATGGGGAGGTATCTGACTACAAGGTGTGGTTTCTGAATACACGGAGAACGTATCTGACTAGATGGGGAGGCATCTGACTAAATGGGGCAGGTATCTGGCGATGATAAAGGTATCTAAATACATGGGGAGGTATCTGACTACATGGGGAGGTAACTGACTACATTGGGGAGGTATCTGGCTACATTGGGGAGGTATCTGACTAGATGGGGAGGCATCTGGCTACATGGGGAGGTATCTGACTACAAGGGGTGGTATCTGGCTACATGGGGAGGTATCTCACTACATGGGGAGGTATCTGGCTACATGGGGGAGGTATCTGGCTACATGGGGGGAGGTATCTGGCTACATGGGGGAGGTAGTGAAGGAAAAAGGACTATTGGGGTGAGTCCAGCATATTATACAAAAAGCAACTTTATTAGATGATCATAAAGTGCAGAGTACATAGAGAGTGCAATTATTCCATTAGTGTGCAATAGACACACTAAGATATACTTTTACCATCGACCATAATTTGCTTGTGAGGGGTGCCCCATTATTGAGCACACTATAACTCCCCCCTCCTTTCCTCTTCTCTATTCAACATAGATGGTCCTTCAGACCACCGAAAACATAATACTTCCATGATACCTCCCTGATGAACCTCTGTACACCACCGAGGGGAAACGCGTCGAAGTAACTGGAAGAAGTGGAAACTTGCTACACACTCCTAATATCATAGGAATTGTAGAAAGCACATACGATAGCATATACGAATGTTATGAGTCATTATTGCCGTGTACTGACCTGAGACACCATCCTAGTCTCCTAACTCCCCTTACTGCACAACCGATCGGTGCCTATTTTACTAAAGCCATCAATCTGACATATATACTTCCTTCACAGCCTACATACCTCTATATGACGAATCAGCGCAGGGCCAGAAACTGTCTGACAGAGGGACGCCTTACCCAGCGGTCCCTCAACTAGTATAGGTAGGGTATAACAGGGTTACCTTACCCGACAGCACCCTAGCTTTTTTAATAACTCATTCACACCTCTATTGCACACTAATTGAATAATTGCACTTTCTATGTACTCTGCACTTTATGATCATCTAATAAAGTTGCTTTTTGTATAATATGCTGGGCTCACCACAATAGTCCTTTTTCCTTCACTATTTCTTGTTTGTACTCCAGACTTGTGGGAGCCACATATAGAATTATTCAGCCAGGTACCATCCTCCTTTCTTACTCCTAATACATGGGGGAGGTATCTGGCTACATTGGGGGAGGTATCTGGCTACATGAGGGGAGGTATCTGACTAGATGGGGAGGCATCTGGCTACATGGGGGGGAATCTGACTACATGGAGAAGGTATCTGACTACATGGGGAAGGCATCTGGCTACATGGTGAGGTATTTAGCTACATGGAGAAGGTATCTGACTACATGGGGAGGCATCTGACTACACGGGCAGGTATCTGGCTATGATGGAGGAGGTATCTGGCTACATGGGGGAGGTATCTGACTACATGGGGAGGTATCTGACTAGATGAGGAAGGTATCTGACTAGATGGGGAAGGTATCTAACTACATGGGGAGGTATTTGGCTACGTGGAGAAGGCATCTGATTACATGGGGAGGCACCTGACTACATGGGGAGGCATCTGACTAAATGGGGAGGCATCTGACTACATGGGGAGACATCTGACTACATGGGGAGGTATCGGACCACATGGGCAGGTATCTGGCTCTGATGGGGGAGGTATCTGACTACATGAGGGAGGTAGCTGACTACATGGGGAGGTATCTGACTAGATGAGGAAGGTATCTGACTACATGGGAAAGGTACCTGACTACATGGGGAGGTATTTGGCTACAAGGAGAAGGCATCTGACTACATAGTGAGGCATCTGACTACATGAGGAGGCATCTGACTACATGGGCAGGTATCAGACTGCATGGGCAGGTATCTGGTCTGATGGGGGAGGTATCTGACTATATGGGGGAGGTATCTGATTACATGGGGAATAGCAGGAGGCATTGCATCAAGCTACAGGATCTGATCTGTGGATCAACTGCTGAAAGAAGTTTTATCCAGAGCCTATGGCAGCAGTGTGATCTTGTCCTAATTAGGGGTAGATTCATACATACAGAGTTCATAGCTAAATTCAGTGCGATACTCGAGTGCGAAAATGTAGCCACTGCCCATTTACCTAATTAGATGCTGGGCCTTAGTGAGCCAGAAGCAAGAGAAGCAGGTAGGAGTGTAGGCAGGTAAGCAGGATCTGTTCAGGGTCCGGCAGCTAATTAGGTAAATAGGCAATGGCTACATTCTCACAGTGGAATGAAAATCCTCAAGGAGAATGCAGAGCATGCATTCTTGGGGGTACTCGGCTGGAGCAACTTGTTGCATGGGGGTAACTTGGCTTGAAAAGGTTGAGAAACACTGCTCTAGAGCATGGCAAGTAGAATCCATTAGAGTCTCCGCAAGAAATAGTCACCAAACATGATCCTTTATAAAAGAAGGCAATAGCAATCAAAGTAGTAGAATGTTTTTTTACACACTAAACGCAAATAAAACTATCGCCTTTTCTATAACAATAGGCACTTTTCCTGCCACATACATGGTGTACTAACTGGGCACTTTTCTTAAACGTTACATGTGGCCAACATGGCACAACTTTCAAACCTTGACCAATTGGGCCTACATAACAGAAACTGAACTGCCTAAATTGTGCTGATGGCGCAGACACAGTTGGTAGTTGCAGCCAATATGTTTGAAGACACCCCTTTGGTTCCAAGGGAACAACAGCTGAATTGACTACTTCTGATAGAGCACAAAGAGTTGGGAGTCTGTGGAGGTAGAAGTGGCAGCCAGTATGGTTAAAGATACCCCTCTGGTTCCAGGAGAACGACTGCCACTACAGGAGAAAGTAAAATGCTTTGTAACGACTTAGGAACTGCTCCTAAAACAGAAGGTGAGATTTAGTGTCTGCTGACTTGAGGACTGCCACTACAGGAGAAGAAGAGTTTGTGTCTGTCGACTTAGGGACTACCTTAGAAATAGAAGAGACTGGCTAAGGTGAATTCAGCTGCTAGATGAATGGCTTCTGCTGCTGGCGAAGGTGTCAAACACAGACCCTGAAGCATCTTCAGCAGGGTCTGCGCAGGCTCTTGTGGCCCTTTTTCTCTCAAACCTCAAGTTCTTTTGATGACGAAGGAGGTTTCCAAGGCAACACATCCAGCTGGGTGATGGCAGCAACCTACGATCTACATGTATTCCACCCCCTCACTGAGTTCAAGGTTGTGTGTGTAGTCCAGGAGGTAGTGCCTCTGGTCAGAGCTGTATGCTCTACCTTTATCAATTTTCAGGACCACCACTTTTCTCCATTCAGGACACAGTTCTCCTAGCTTTGCCCTTAAAGTGACTCTGCACCCACAATCTGCCCACCAGGCTCAGTGTGACTGCTGCATGCTCAGTATTGCTTGACAACATCAGTGTAACTGTAGCACGCTCAAGCATGCTTGATGGCCTCTCTGGGACAGCTGTCTGCTCAAGATAGCTTGACAGTCTCTCCTGGGACTCCTGAACACTCATATTAACACCAAAAAGTAGGGCCAAAATCACAATCACACACCCTGACTGGACCCCACTAAAACTTAAAGTGACACTGTCACCCTCTATTTGCATTTTGACTACTCTCCACAGGTGTAAAGGGTAAATGTTACAGCTTTCATTACTTATTTTATATCACACCTCATGGTGCTTGTTCTGGTAAAAAGTCATTTTTATCAACTGCGGATTGGTATATGTGGGCAGGGCCTCGCAGGCTTTGTGCCACATTGCTCCACCCCTAGCGTTACTTAGCCCCGCCGCCATCCATGCCGCCTCAGCAACCATTGAAAGGGCCAGCCTAAAGCTCTAGGCCCCACCTAGATTGTCCCACACCAATGGCTGCTGAGAGGATGGGGCCTATGCGGCGATGACGTCACAGATGGGGCGGGGCTAAGTGGCGCTAGGGGCGTATCTCTAGTTTTTAGTAATATCATATTGGTGCAACAGAAAAATTTTGATTCCTTTTTATTTTTATTTTTTTTTGCTAAATATAATTTAATAAAATCAGCAATCCAGGTGTGTGTTTTTTTCCATTTATGCCGTTCACCGTGCGGGAACAATGTTATATTTTAATAGATCGGATAATTCTTCATGCTACAATATGTAATTTAGAATTTTTTATACTTTTATAAAACTTCTTTTTATTACTTTTTTTTTGTTACTCTTTTATTACTGTAAAATATGCAATCATTAGATTGCATATACTGATCTATGCTATGATTGCATATACTGATCTATGCTATGCCATAGCATAGCATAGATCAGTGTTATCGGCGATCTATGAATAGAGCCTGCCTGAGAGCAGACTCTATACATGGATCTCCAAACCGACAGGATGGAGGTAAGGAGCTTACCCCCGTCGGAAGAAGCAGCACGGCTGCGGGGGTCCCAGCACCGTAAACACTGTGATCGCTGTAGATCACGGCGTTTAATGAGTCGCAGCTCACTTTCATTACCTCCAGGCCCGGAACATTGATGTGAGTGAGATCGCTCTCTCTTCAGTGCTCTCGCTCACATCAGGAAGCCCCTGTAGTCAGGAACATATATATATGCATTCCTTCTGCACAAGGTATGTGCAGTAGGAACGTATATATAAATTGTTACTGATGGGAAGGGGTTAATGGTTTTTTGTCTTCAATCGTCCACAATCTTTATACGCAATCTGCAAAAAAATGCATCTGTAACACATCTGTATTGCATTTGTAATCTGTATTTTTTGTGGAAAAGCCAAAGATGGGGTTGGTGATCCAAAAACTACAGAACGTGTGAATGTAGCCTAAAAGTCCTCAATTTATTAGCTTTTTCTGGCTTTGTAATCAATAATTGTAATAAAGAGGAATCAACTATCAGGCCATGTTCATACACTGTCTTTTATCTGCAAATAACAGTCGCCATTTTAATTTATAGTAATGCCCGTTGTTTTCAGTCTTCTATGATTCCCACTGAAGTCTATGGAAACAATTACTTTACACAATGTATAAAATAATGGCTGTTGTTTGTAGTGGCCATCAAATTACTTGGGTCATTGATTTGTGTCTGTTATTTAGCGAACAGTTTCTGTTATTTTACGTTGTTAACACATAGATTTTTTTTTTTAACGTCCTTTCACCGTAATTTACACAATATTAAAAGTTGAAAGGAACTTTAAAATAGCCATACCCAAAAGGGTGTTAAAAAGTGGCCAGGTAGAACCTAAACTAGACTAATGTACCATTGTAATAACGACTGTCATAGTACACATGTTAATAAACGCCCCTTATTTGATACCTAAAACAACGATCATTATTTTGCGTATCAAATAACAGCTGTTGAAAATCATTGTGTGAACATAGCCTGTCCCTGTCATAAAAGTGCATCTCTCCCTTAGTCTACTCATGAAGATAATAACTGCATTTGCAGTCTGTCTCTTATACTTTAGCCGATCCTCCATTACCTGGCTGTTCCAGTGGGCGCTGCCATCTTGATGACGTCACTTGCGTTCCAGCGGTGCATTCCAGCGTGACGTCATCAAGATGATGGCGCCCACCGGAACAGCCGGGGAACAGAGGATCAGGTAAAGTATAAGATACAGACTGCAAATGCAGTCTGTGTCTTTATGAAGTCTATTTATGAAGATACAGACTGCTTTTTTAGTCTGTATTTTATACTTTACCCACTCCTTTGTTCCGATGCAGTAAGGCCGGCCGGCGCCATCTTGATGACGTCATGCTGGAACGCACAACTGGAACTGCACAAGTGACGTCATCAAGATGGCGGTGGGCCGGCCTTACTGCACCGGAACAAAGGAGTGGGTAAAGTATAAGATACAGACTGCAAAGGCAGTCTGTATCTTCATAAATAGATTTCATGAAGATACAGACTGCATTTGCAGTCTGTATCTTATACTTTACCTATCCTCTGCTTCAGTGCCGCAAGGCCGGGCGCTGCCATCTTGATTACGTTATTTGCGTTCCACCGCTGGAACACAAGTGACGTAATCAAGATGGTGGCGTCCGCCCTTGCTGCACCAAAGAAGAGGATAGGTAAAGTATAAGATACAGACTGCAGAGGCAGTCTGTATCTTAATAAACAGATTAGAGAAGAGGGACTTTAGATAATACACAGCGATCTTGCACTGTATAGAGCGAGATCACTGTGTATTAACGGAGCGGCGGGCGAAGGATCATGGGAGCCTTTCCCACCGCTCTGCATGTCGGGAGTTTCCTGTCTCGCACTGGCTCGAGACAGGAAAGTAAAAAGTGAATAATTATAAAACGCGGCCATAAAAATAATTAATTATATTTACAAATGTCAATAAAATTATGATTTACATCTATTAAGGGAATTTAAAAATATATATATTTTCATCCATGATTGGTTCTCTTTAAGGTTCTATTGTGTAACAGCATAGCTACAGGAGAGTCAGAAATATGTAGCTTTTAATCAGGAAAACAAATTTTAGACTCAATTAAATATACTGTATATTATATTATATTATATTATATTATTGTTGGGATTTAAACCTATTTTATGAAAATGATGCATATAATTTCTTTTAATATTAATAAAACTATCAATAATATATTGAAATTCTATATTACTAAATGCGGCCTTGCCTAATTCGAAATTCTGAAGCTTTCGTATCACCTAAATTACAGGTAAAATCATTATAATGAACAGAAATACAGGTGGTACTGGCAGCAAACTAACTGGTATCAAGGGAAAGAAACCTTTATGTAGCAAAATCCTCAAGATTCTTATTAGTATTTGTTTTTCAAATAATCCCAATGCAGCAGAGTTCCAATTAATTACATCTTATACAAAAACAAATGTGTATTAGTTTTCGCTAATGTATTATTAGACTTCTTCTGATACAATACACTTGTGTGCTGCTAATGAGCTTAATAATAGATTCAGTCTATTAACAGCAAACAGTAGACTTTACTATAAACCTTTTTGGTTTATAGTTTGATGGTTTCATTATTATAGAGACTTACATTGACTTTCTTTGTCCAGAAAACCATTTGACTGAAGCACATTTCTGCATAAAAATGTTTGTATGTGTTTATTTTATTATTAGAAATACAGATAAACAGATTATTGAAGTAATAAAAGCTTTAGGTATTGACATATAAGCTTTAAAAAATGGCCACCTTGCATTTTAAGCTTTTGCACATAGAGCCGGTAGTTGTTGACTGGTTTTCGCACCTTCATTTGAACTGTCCCTTTTATAAAAGATGGCAGAACCATTGTAGAAATTAAATGGAGTATTCCAAGAAAGTCCACCTTACCCTATCCACAGGGTAGGAGAAAAGTATTAGATTGTGGGGGTCTGACCTCAGTACATTCCTACTGATCTCTTCATTGGGCTCCCGGCTTCTGTATTATGAACAGTACGGCACATGCCCGGCGACTCTGTTCATTCCTATTCCTGAAAGAGCCGAGAATGCCGGACGAGCGCTGTACTTGACTCTTTCCACTCGCTCCATAGGAATGAATAGAGCCGATGGTCACATGCCGTACCCGCGGCTCTATTCATAAGACAGAAGCCGGGGCCTGATACGAAGATCGGGAGGGGAAGACAGAGGTCGGACCCCTCACAATCTTATATGTTTCCCCTAAGCTCTTGCGTGCAGGGCCCTAACTCCTCATGTTTAACTTGATGGCTTCATGTGTATCTCAGTAATATCATATTTATTTATTTTTTTCAATGTATGCAAATTAATCCATTGCTTAATCCTTCACTGTGTTCTGGCTAAACAATCTGCCACTTGACTGCCACTCCAGTTCCCTGGCTAAACCTAAGTTTTTTTGTTCAATGTTGGAATCCAGGCTAAATGAGAATTTTGACATTGGTATCCTGCAATTCCAAAGTTGTTAAATAGAACCTGACACAGTCCAATCTGCAGGCAGCATAGTATAAAACAATAGGAGCTGAGCAGATTGTCATATAGTTTTGTCAGAAATAACTTGTTAATTATCCATGTAAATCTCTGCTCACCGTCGTCAATGATTGGCCCTATTTAGTGACTGACAGCCTTTAGTGTAAACTCTGTGTACACAGAAATAGCTGTCAATCATTGAGTAGGATCACCTGACTAACTAGCCCAGAAAGAGCAGAGATTTCATTCAATAAGTTACAAGGAATACTGAATCGTTTCCAACAAAACTCTAAATCAATCTTCTCATCAAATCCTGCTCTATAACATGATGCCTGCAGATTGGATTGCATTCCAAAATCACAGGTTCCCTTTAAACCATTATTGGCCATTACTTAATGTTTTGTGGTGATTACTTGAATTACATTGGTTAATTTGTACAATATTCATAACATAATGAAGTTCAATTAACCCCTAGATGACCCTGGATAGACCAGTATGCTAAAGCCACCTCTCACCAGATAACCCTGGGTGTACCGATACATCCAGACAGCATATACAGTTAGGAAGCAGGCTGTCACTTACTGATCGGGACCCCACACAGTGTAATTGTTTGCCCGGATCGCCGTAGAAGTTCTCCTTACCTCTGCGCAATCCAGAGTTCTGCTCATAGAGTCTGCCACAGGCAGGCTTTATGTGCAGAACACCAATTAGGCTATGTTCACTCAACGTTCAGCTCCGTTTAAAACTATGTCCGTTATTTTAAGTCTAAAATAACGGACGGCATTTAGCTGTCTGGCCTCCCCTTAGTGCGATGACTGGTGTTTGCACATTCTTTTAGTTTGGAGTTACTAATTGCCCTTTGGGTGTGTCTTAATTAAAAAGTCCATTGAATGTAATAGTAAAAACGGAGAAAGAACGATGACAAATGAAAAACTGTGTGTGAACAACTAATAAAAAATGTCCACTGTTTGCTAAAGAAGTCCGAAAATAATAAACATGTTCATTATTTTGACGTTTGCGGTAAAAATGTCAGTTTTTAATGCTTGGGGTGCATTGGACGTCCGTCTTCCCATTGACTTCAATGCATTGCCATTGCAGTCAGTAAAATCGCGGTAACAAAAAGACATTTTAAATAATATTAAAATCAGGCGCCTTTTCTCAATTTTTTATATCGTGTAAACATAGCCTAACACTGATCAGTGCTATGCTGTGGCATAGCAATGATTAGTGTACTGAATGTAATCTATTGTGCCCCTCCCCAATCCAAATATACAAATAAAGGCTATGTTCACACTACGTATGAGTCCGGTCGTAGTTCGTACGCAGCCGTACATGTGCGGCTGAAAGTACAGGATTGCGAACATGCGGGCGAACCGCGAACATACGCCCGTAGTAGAGTTATGCTTCCCTAGCTTGTTTCGAAGCGATCTGAAACAGGTCATTTACTTGGAAATCTTCGCCCAGCCCAATAAAACACACAGAACCTTTTGGATCTAAAAATCAAGTTCAATTTGTCTGAAATAAGTACTTTGTACGGGACCGCATGGAAATCCACGGCCATGAGTTGGAACATTTCCGTCCTCAAACAATGGGCTTGTTCATTTTTCACGGCACCGTATACGATCCAACCGTAACCTCATACGTAGTGTGCATTGTGCGGGCGTATATCGTATACTTTCAAGCGAACGCATCAACCTCAAAACTACGTAAACTACTTTTATATACCGTAGCATGCATAATTGGCCGATCTATTAAAATACAACATTAGTGATCCCATTATGGTAAACGGTGTAACTGAAAAGAGGGGAAAAAACACTAGGAATGTTGATTTTTTGTATGAATGGATAGATAGAATAAAAGATCAAAATGTCCAATCTACACAATTATGATATTAATAAAAAAATAGATGATGGCGCAACAAATGATACCCCATGCAGCCCCATTATAAGAGTCACATTAGGGCCATTTTAAGAACCCTTTAGGCCCCCATCCTTATTTGCCCCTGCCTACCCGGCCCTCTGTTTAATTTGTGCCATCCATCCTCCCAAAGAAACAAAGCATATGCACAAAAAGTGGCAGCACATCACAAAAATCTTTATTATAACAGTATCATACATACAAAAATTCCATATAAATGCAAATGTAAAGGAGTAGTACCATGAGGGAGACAAAACCCTGAATACTGCTCTACATTAAAAACACTTAAAATGTCACCATAAGTAGTGCTGGCGTTCCAGCCGGGACTAATCTACCAGTCTGATTCTGGACTGTATGTACAATAACAGAAATCCAACATCTCTACCTAGACAGAGTCACCCAGGGTGACTTCTTATCCCATCTGACCCCTATTTCATATTTTGTTGGACTGTATATGGTGACCTTTTCCTACTTTTTCCTCTTTTGTATGTATATCATTCCTGGCTACATTTTGTTTTACAGGGTCTCTGTCTATGCTTTGTTTCTTTGGGAGGATGATGTACCATTTATATGCATTGGTTTAGCACTCCATAGTTATTAGTGGTGCCCACTAGCTTTGTATATAAAACTTTGTGCCATCCAGGCAGTTATACAGTAGATTGGCATTAGATCACATAGAAAGAGAAAAACAGGATTCCTTCAGCTCACGTAAAAATTTCCAACTTTATCATGACAATTCTTTTTTCTTTTTTTTTTAAACAATATTTTATTAGTGGCTTATGTAATATTTGAACATACATATTGAAAATTCATTACATATTCAAAAAGAAAGTCGCTCACAGGCAACAAAGGATTGTATGTTTACAATATCATACAGATACAATGAGCCTTTGTAATAACCTTAAAAGATATATTATCATATACAATACAACGTAGTCTTACCAAAAACATAGGTAGAAAAACAGTAACCTATAATATCACCTTAAAACATGGTATAGATGTCAGATATTCAAATATGCTACCAATAGAATGGAGAGAATTGTCTTTAACAGAGAAAGGGGAAAGCTTAAGATATTTGGAGTGCTCCCAGAGTTCCCTTTTGGGCGGCCATGCAATACCAATCAGTGTCCTTAAATTGATTAATGACAGAGTCTCTCTCTTCCATTATGACAATTCTTAAAACAGCCGACGCGTTTCGAGCCCTGTCTGGCTCTTAATCATGGCACCTGTAGAACATTTAACAAAACAGACGAAGTATTAGTGTACATACATATAAAGTGATCAAAATACATATAACAACATGTTAGTCACAGGAGAAAAGGAAAAGGAAAGGGAAATATATCCAATGCCATGTTGAGTCATACATGTGTAAAGAACACTACATGAAGCTATGTCACGGCGTGCAAATATACAATATAATGAATATTATGATAAGGACGCCAGTTATAAGCGTGATATGCTATATGGCTAAAAAGAGTGGCTACAAAAAGTAATATCATGGAAAATCTATATATATATATATAAAGATTACAACCACAAATAAACTTGAGACCAAAATGTAAATGCCTTAGAACAATCACATATGCATGCCAAAAGAAACCCCACACACTCAGATGTTTTACCTGAATTAAGACAGTACAAAAGTCAGCACATCAGAGAGGACCTCACTCCTTGAGTGAGGTCCTCTCTGATGTGCTGACTTTTGTACTGTCTTATGGAAAAATAAAGGTGGATTCGTTTTAAGGTGATGTGCCGTTCGCCTATTTCTTCTATACGTGATTTCCATGGACTACTGTTCTGAACAGAGCACCACCGATACACCAAAAGGTGAGAGTATCCCACACCTGATATCAGTGGCGTGATTTGCAACCTGTAGTGCCGGTGCACTTTTTCTACTTTGCTATACTTCTAATATTGAGACCATGGGGTGCTATTTCACTAATGAATAGACTAAAGAGGGTCCCCTACGGGAGAAGAAGTGGTATCCTTGATCCAATACCTTAGTTAAACCCTAGATGCCTAGATTTTTCCGTACAATTGTTCTGATTTTTTTTTATTCTTTTCTATAGGGGGTACAAAAGTACACTCCTTTGCTAAATCTATCATTCTCATTACGATATTTGTTTTTGTTTTTGAGAAGATCACTTCTTGGTTTGATGGTTGCTATGTTCCTAGCTCTAGTGAGGGTGTGTGGAGAATAGCCCCTGTCTCTCAATCTTAATTCTGTGTCTAGGATTTGGAGCTTTGCCGCCTCTGTGGTTGAGCAAGCTCTAACAGCCCTAATAAATTCGCCTACAGGTATTGACTGAATAGTACTGTATGTCTTGGATGTTGGCTGGTAACATGCAGGACTGTATTGCCTGCCGACGGTTTCCTGTACATAGCTGTTTCAACTTTGCCTGTGACAGTATTCCCTATTAGTTCAATATCTAAAAATGATATTTTAGTGGTGGAGACCTCATGTGTGAATCTTAGGTTAAACTCATTCTCATTAAGCATGGCAACAAAGGATGGTATGGACGACACATCGCCCGACCACACAATAAGTATGTCGTCGATGTATCGTCCATACCACCCGATGCTGCCCCCAAATATATTCTGATCAGAGTATACAAACACCTCCTCCCACCAGGCCATTACCAAGTTAGCCAAGGATGGCGAAAACTTCGCCCCCATGGGCGCACCTACTGTCTGCAGGTAAAAGACATCGTCAAATGAGAAAAAATTGTTAGCAAGCAAGTATTTTATGTTTTCCAATATGAACACACATAGGTCTTCTGTGTAGGGGCTATATTTGTAAAGATGGTGTGCCACTGCTGTAATAGCGATGTTATGTGGGATCGAGGAATACAAAGCAGTGACATCACATGTTAACCCCTCAAGGACAGAGCCTGAAATGGCCTTAAGGACGGAGACAAATTTTATGAATATGACCTGTGTCACTTTATTCAGTAATAACTTCAGGATGCTTTTACCTATCCGGCTGATTCAGAGATTGTTTTCTCGGGACATATTGTACTTTACATTTCTGGTAAAATGGAGTCAATACTTATAACGAATCTTTATGAAAAACACCAAAATAACATGAAAAATTGTGAAAAAATGCATTTTTCCAACTTTGAAACTTTTCTGCTTATACAGAAAATGATTATGCCACACAAATTATATATCAAATAGCATCAGCAACATGTCTACTTTATGATGGCGGCATTTATTAAACTATATTTCATTTTTTTTAGACAATAGAAAGCTTAAAACATAAGAAGCAATTTTTCAAATTTTCTGTAAAATTTCAAAATCAGACATTTTTAGGGACCTGTTCAGGTTTAGGCTATGTTCACACTACGTATATGTCCGGCCTCATATTTTTCGCGGCCGGACATATACGTGTTAAACTCCAGCCGGGATTTACGCATGTTGCGGCTGGCTACGTACTGTCCGCAAACTTATGCCCGTAAGCTACGTACGCTTCCCGAGCGGCGTACGTAGCGATCTGACAGCGGTATTTTACTGGGATATCTTAGGCTAGCCCCGGACACCCCACAGAACCTTTTGGATCGGCAAATCAAAGTGGAAAAAAAGAAGAAATCACCACTTCGTACGGGACCGCATGTTACGCTACGGGCGTAAGTTACAGCATTTCCGTCCCGAAACAATGGTCTGGTTCATTTTTTACGGCACCGCATACGATCCGGGCGTAAGTTCATACGTAGTGTGAACAGTGCAGCCGTAGATTGTATACTTTCCATTGTACGCAAACTACGTAAATCTCCGGCCGCTTATTCACGGAGCGTGCTATGGCCGGAAACCTACGTAGTATGAACCTAGCCTTAAAGTGTATTTGGGGGGACTGTATGTTAGAAAGCCCCACAAAGCACCCCATTTCAGAAACTGCACCCCCCAAACTCTGAAAAAGCACATCCAGAAAGTCTTTTAACCCTTTAGGGGAGTCACAGAAATAAAAGCTAAGTGTGTAAGAAATTTGAAAATTTTAATTTTTTTGTGCAGAGAATTTATTGTAATCCAATATTTTTCACAATTATAAACCTATTACCAGAGAAATGCACCCCAATATTTATTGCCCTGTTTCTGCAGTTTATAGAAATACCCCATATGTGGCCCTATTGCACTATTTGACGCAACCACAAGCCTCAGATACAAAGGAGTGCCTAGTGAATTTCAACGCCAACATTAAATTTGGTCATTTTTGACCGTACCACTTCAGGTTGGCAGAGGCTCTGGGGTGCCAAAACCTAAAAAACACCCCTAAAGGGACACCATTTAGAAAACTGCACCCCTCAAGGAATGTAACAAGGGGTGCGGTGACCATCTGGACCCCACAGGTGCTTCACAAATTTTCAGAACAATGTGGTGTGAAAAAGGAAAAATTCTATTTTTTACACTAAAATGTTGTTGTAGCCTTCATTTTTCATTTTTACAAGGGGATAAAAGACGAGCCTCCAAAGGGAAGTAGTGCCGTTTAGCCTTTGGAAGCGGGATTTCACTGTAATGGATTTAAAGGGTCATGTCGCATTTACAGAGCCCTCGTGCTGCCAAGACACTGGAAACCCCCCACAACTGACCACATTCTGGAAACTACACCCCTCAAGGAATCTAACAAGGGGTTCAGTGAGCATATGGACCATACTGGTGACGGGCACAAATGTGGAACAATGTGACATAAAAGGGAAAATTTTCATTTTTTCACTTTCATGGCACAAATGTGGCCGTCATCAAAGGGTCCCTATCCTCACTGCACCCCTTGTTAGATTCCTTGAGGGGTTTAGTTTTCAGAATGGGGTCACTTGTGGGTTTTTTTCACTGTCTTGGCAGCACGAGGGCTCTGTAAATGCGACATGGCGTTCATCATCCATTCTGGCCAAATCCAGACTCCAAAATCTAAATGGCGCTCCTTCCCTTCGGAGGCTTGCCCTGCGCCTACATGGCGTTTTATGTCCACATGTGGGGTATTTATGGACTCGTGGGAAATGCACTACACATTTTGTGTGTTTTTTTGTCTTTTAACCCCTTGTGAAAATGAAAAATTTAACACCACATTGTTCCACATTTGTGCCCGTCACCAGTGGGGTCCATATGCTCACTACACCCTTGGTTACATTCCCTGAGGGGTGTAGTTTCCATAATGGGGTCACTTGTGGGGGGGTTCAACTGTCTTGGCAACACAGAGGCCTTTTAAATGCAACAAGGCCCTCGAAATCCATTCCAGCCAAATCCAGCCTCCAAAAGCCAAATGGCGCTCCTTCCCTTTGGAGGCTTACCCTTCACCCGCCTGGCGCTTTATGTCCACATGTGGGGTATTTTTG
The DNA here is from genome assembly GCF_027789765.1 of Dendropsophus ebraccatus. NCBI lineage: Eukaryota > Metazoa > Chordata > Amphibia > Anura > Hylidae > Dendropsophus > Dendropsophus ebraccatus. The sequence goes on from NC_091456.1 coordinate 30,418,609, forward strand.
CACTCAGAGGAAATTGCTATACACATTTTGTGTTTCTTTTTATCTTTAAACCCCTTGTGAAAATGAAAAAATCAAGACAAGATCAATGATTTAGTGTAAAAATTAAACATTTTTTACACTAAATGTTGGTCTAGCCTTGATTTTTTTCCATTTCAACAAGGGGTTAAAAAAGAAAATGAATTCAAAACGTGTAGGGTAATTGTACCCCACAAGTGGACATAATGTGCCATATAGGCACAGGGCAAGCCACCAGAGGGATAGAGCGCCATTTAGATGCTGGAATGGAGGATGGAGGCCATGTCGTAATTACAAAGCTCCTGTGCTTCCAGGACAGTAGAAACCCCCACAAGTGACCCCATTCTGGAAACTACACCCCACAAGGAATCTAAAAAGGGGTGCATTGAGCATATGGACCCCACTGGTGACGGGCACATATGTAGAACATGTGCCATGAAAATAAGAAATACAATTTTTTTCAATATCACGGCACAAATGTGCCCGTCACCAGGGGGCCATATCTGCCCCCATTGTTAGATTCCTTATGGGGTGTAGTTTCCAGAATGGGGTCAATTGTGGGGGGTTTCTACTGCCCTGGCCGCACAGAGGCTTTGTAATTGCATCATGGAATCCTCTAATGGGAATGGCCGCCATACCTATTTAGCTGGGGAAAAGGGACAATTATTAATTTATTTGGGGGTATTAGGCCAATTATTAGTTTATAAGGTTGAAAATGACAGGTGTCCATCAAACTCAACCTGTGTTGATCCAGAGGAAGGCAAAAAATCCTCATAAGGCAGACAACAGTAGCTTTATAACTGGGAAAAAATTCCTTCCCAACTCCATAATGGCAATCAGAATAATCCCTGGATCAACGTGACCCCTGAAATAGGAATAAGGGACAGAATTTATATAATGTAGAACTCCAAAGACGTGTGGTACGCCTTGAAGCGATCCAGTATGCAGAGGCCAGGGCGATCAGGACAGGTGTCACACTGGAAAATGGTGTCCTTCCTGATCCCCCTGTTACGCCACACTCTGCACTTCTTCTGGGGTCTCCTGTTTTCCAGTGTGGGGGAAGTCACCTGGAAAATGTTGTCCTGGTGCGATACGGGGTCCTTCATATCCAGAAGCGCTGGGTCCGCTCCATGGCTGGTAAATTTTAGGGCTTTATTACTGCTTCTGATATTTCGAATCGTGCTACAAGCTACAGTAGCTCGGGCAGCGAGGGACCAGAAGAGGGGGTGCTGGTATAAAAGTTATCCCCGTACAGGTGGTGGTGACCTTTATCCAGCAGTGGAAAGATCAGTTCCCAAAAGATCTTCCCACTAACTCGGAGGATGGGGGGGGTGTTCATCTGGGGGCTGGATTCGGGTGTCCCTTCCTTCATACACTCTAAGGGTACGTGCACACTGCGGAATGTCGAAGGATAACCCTTTGTGCATTCCGCAGCTGGCACCCGCCGGCGGACTGATGCAGGTACGCATCTCCTCTTGTGTCAGACTCCATTCTATGCACGGGCGGATTCCGCCCTCTGTCCAAAGAATCAATAGGTTCATTCTTTGGACAGACAATGGAATTCGCCCATGCATAGGATGGAGTCTATGACACGGGCGGAGACGTGCGCCTGCATCAGTCCGCCGGCGGGTGCCAGCTGCGAAATGCACAAAGGGTTATCCTTCGACATTCCGCAGTGTGCACGTACCCTAAGGCTGGGTTCACACTACGTATATTTTAGTCAGTATTGTGGTCCTCATATTGCAACCAAAACCAGAAGTGGATTAAAAACACAGAAAGGATCTGTTCACACAATGTTGAAATTAAGTGGATGGCAAATATTTGATGTTATTTTAAAACAACAGCTGATGTATTGAAATAATGGCAGTTATTTACTGTTATATGGCGGCCATCCACTCAATTTTAACATTGTGTGAACAGATCCTATCTGTGTTTTTAATCCACTCCTGGTTTTGGTTGCAATATGAGGACCACAATACTGACTGAAATATACGTAGTGTGAACCCAGCCTAAATCTGTAAGTGTACCCAGAGGTACTCTCACAGAGTTTGGCGAATTTCACGCCATACCGTCATCTCTTATTGGGGAGGTACTGGCGGAAAAGATGTGTCTGGGGGGCAGTGTACGCTACGTTACCCCCAGACACGTCACTGGAGGATAAGGATGAATGGAGGAAAGAAGGATCCCCCCATTCATCCTTACTGGCTGTTTCGGTGTCAGAGGCAATAATAACGATGCGTCCGACGCCGAAAACACCCTGGGGGCAATCTTTATATGGGGATTGGTATATGGGGTATGTAAATGTGTAGTGGTGTAGTGTAAAACTTTATTTCATGTAGTGTGGTGTTATGTAGTGTTTTTACGTTTTTTTGACAGTAAGAAAATAATATACCTACGCCAAGAAAGTTGTTGCTGATAAATGCCGCACTTATGTGCGGCACTTATCAGCAGACAGTGGCAGTAGGATATAGGGGGGAAGAAACGCCCCTACGCCAAAAAGGAGGAGTTGCTGATCAGCGGCGCACCTACACCACACAGACCTGTTCTGAACCCCTCAGCTACCTAGCTGAGGGGTGCAGAACCCGGCAACACTGTTTTTTAACAGTTTGATTGCCGTGATGGGCCGGCCGGTACTGGCCGGCCTATCATGGCGATCGTGGGGGTGGCACCGGCGCCATCTTTCCCCAGTACACTAATGGTGATTGGTGCTGTCTCGGACAGCACGAATCGCCATTGCTTTCCGGGTCACTGGGTCACCGATGGCCTGGAAAGCTGTATTCAGCTGCTATCGGCTGATCTGTACTGATCAGCCGATAGCAGTGATCGTCGGCATGGGGGAAGGGTTAATCAACCCCCGTGCCGACGAGCAGAGATGGCCTGCTATATAGTATACCAGGCCATCTTCCCCGATCGCAATGTGTGAACACACAGCGATCGGGGAAACATCGGGCGTAAACTTATGCCCGTTTGCGCTAAGTTCCAGGGCGTGGGGGTGTAAGTTTACGCCAGATGTCGTTAAGGGGTTAACCACGAATAGCCCCTTTCCTATTTGAACCCATCAAAAACACGGAGAACTTCTTTGCTGTCCCGTATATACCCAGGGATTCTTAATACCAGTGGTTGGAGAAGAGAATCCACCCATAAGCAGAGGTTCTCATTAAGAGAGCCAATGCCCGCAATAATGGGCCTGAGGGGGGAGGGGACAACCCCTTGTGTACTTTAGGGAGTCCATGGAAAATGGGCATAATGGGGTTGTCTGGTATCAAAAACTTTGCTTCTCTATCTGAGAAGAAACCCTCGTTGACTCCATGATTAACCAAAGACACAAGCAATTTCTTGCATCTATCTGTGGGATCGGTGGTTAGGGTTTTGTAAGTATGTTGGTCACCAAGGACAGCAAGGACACTGTCCCTGTACATGGTGCTGTCCATGACGACCACCTTACCCCCCTTGTCCGCATTTTTAATGACCAAATGTTTACAATCCATTAATTCTTTCAGAGCAGAATTTTGTTTCTTCATAAGATTGAAACCCTCATGATTGGTTTTGGTTGCATCATGTAATTTAATCAGTTCTCTTTCTATGACATTTTGGAATACATCTACACATTTAGATCTGGCTCCTACTGGGTAAAAATTCGGGTTTTTAGTACTAACCTTCACTGAACCGATCTGTTTGATTTCTCTATTAGTTTCAATATGCAAGTTGGTAATTTCTGCACAACACACAATGGTAGCTTGAATTCGTTCCATTGTTATGCTATAGACAGAGTTTTGGAACCCCAAAGAGGAGGTGACTGGAGGAAAAAGGTGCTCAGGAGGGAGGCACAGTGGATTTTCAAATTGGGAACACGAGCACCCCATAGTCTCAATATTAGAAGTGATCTTTTTTATCATGATCGTTTTTGTATTAATTAATTTTTTCCACTAATCATGCTATTAGTTGTAAATCACTTATTTTTCCTGACTCAATGACACTTTGTGACTAATATCATGTTTATGCTCATGTTTCTCTTCCTTTCTTTCTTCTTTTGTCTTATTATACCATCTTACATATATGGACTATTTTAGTCCATTATTTATTACACCCCTTACTGTATTTTACACTCTGCCCTGTACTAACAGTTTCTCTAGGTTATGGCCATCTATTCCCACTATGGGTGGCTGATGTGGGCATCAGTGGATGCGTTCCACTGAGGAATGCATCCATCTGACATCTATCCTGCCACTGCGTTCCACTGTGGAACGCATCCGCATTAGTTAGTCAATTTTAGCTGCGGACCGTCGGTGACACGCATATTGCGTACCACCTAACGGATATGACGCAGGTTACCACTTCCGGTCCAGCCTTATATCTATTTCAGGCTATCGCCATTAGCCACAGACGCCGCAGTGATCTGCGGCGCCTTTTACGAATTCCCTGCTGGCATGGTCTCGGAGGTGAGTAGTATAGCACACATTGTATTTGCGCTGCACATGTTTATATGTAGTTCAGCCATGCTGCCGTCAGCCCTTGGTCTTCATATTTAGTCAGACTACCATGTACTTCTTACTTACAGAGTCCTCTTGCCCTCTGGTGACCTGTGAAATGGGATGTATTTTTCCCCTTAGATTATACATAATTCAGGTAAAACATCTGAGTGTGTGGGGTTTCTTTTGGCATGCATATGCGATTGTTCTAAGGCATTTACATTTTGGTCTCAAGTTTATGTGTGGTTGTAATCTTTATATATATATATATATATAGATTTTCCATGATATTACTTTTTGTAGCCACTCTTTTTAGCCATATAGCATATCACGCTTATGACTGGCGTCCTTATCATAATATTCATTATATTGTATATTTGCACGCCGTGACATAGCTTCATGTAGTGTTCTTTACACATGTATGACTCAACATGGCATTGGATATATTTCCCTTTCCTTTTCCTTTTCTGCTGTGACTAACATGTTGTTATATGTATTTTAATCACTTTATATGTATGTACACTAATACTTCGTCTGTTTTGTTAAATGTTCTACAGATGCCATGATTAAGAGCCAGGCAAGGCTCGAAACGCATCGGATGTTTTAAGAATTGTCATAATAAAGTTGGAAATTTTTACGTGAGCTTAAGGAATCCTGTTTTTTTCTTGCCATGAATTCCCCGGAATCCAGGGGTTTTACTTTCCTGCTCCCAATCTACATCTAAACATAAGGAAGCATATATCCTTGAACTGGGTGCTGACCACCCTTACTGCGTTTGTTTTTCCATTAGATCACATAGTCAACAGTGATCAGTCCCAATTTGTTTCTAAGTGATAATGTACTGAGTGATATTTGACAGTAATCAAGTCTGTTATACCTAAAGTACACATATAAGATAAGTTTTGGTGTTTTTATCTGTTTTCTGTGATTTTTGTATATATTTTATTGTTGATTATATTAAAGGTTACATTTTATGCTTTCTGTGATATCTACTTTTTGGACCTTAACCGAAACAGCATGTCTGTTGGCAGTGAATACATTCATATTTACATTCCATGACATACGAAATAACTCCTAAGTGAATTTTTTATATCTTTGTTTCTAAATGTATATATGATAGGGTTTAGCATGGGTGTAACCATAGTATAGCAAACAGACACAATTTTATTATAGTCTGCTGTGTTCGTGTAGTTTGGTCTTACATACATAATAATTAAACTTCCAAAGAAGACCCCCACAACTATGAGATGAGAAGCACAAGTGGAAAATGTCTTCTTTTTCCCCCCTGTTGTGGGGATTAAAACAATGGCTCTTATTATCATGACATAAGACAACATGATCAAACAAAAGGAACTCATGATCATACTGGCAGCAACAATAAAGTTAACAAATTCTACCATCTCAGATCCTCTACAAGAAACTTCTAGTAACGGCGGGGCATCACAAAAGAAATGGTTGATAGTATTAGAACCACAGAAATGTAATTGGCAAACTGAAAACAATGGTGGCAGGTTGGCAGTTATCGCTATAAACCACAGTCCAGCGATTAAATAGACACATATGGTATAATTCATGATAGATAAGTAATGTAAAGGATTGCATACTGCAACGTAACGGTCAAATGCCATTATGGCCAAGATGAGACATTCTCCCGATCCGAGGCAAATATGAATAAAAAACTGGGAAATGCATCCAATATAAGAGATAACATATATTTCAATGAGAAAAGTGGCAAGCATTTGGGGGACGATATTAGTTGTGTAGAAAATATCAATCACCGAGATATTTGCAAGAAAGAAATACATGGGCAAATGAAGGCGACTTTCTTTTCGAACCATGAGGACAATAAGGATATTTCCAAATAATGTTATTACATAGATAAATAATCCTAAAGTGAAAATAAAGATCCCTAGGTAATGCAAACTTGGAAATCCCAGTATTATAAATGAAGTGATATGTGTCTCATTAACTCTGTCCATTGGACAGTTTTATTAGACTCTACAAATAGTACAAAAGTGTTAGCACGGTATTATTGTAGGCAGCATATCTGGGCAATGTTGCAATTTAAATTAGAGTGTGATTGAACTGTTCCCCCACACATAGCGTCTATCATCCACGACTGTTTTTGTAGCTTTAAAATGCAAAACACCATTATAAGAAAATGCAGCAGTAGTCACAATATTATGAACAGATTACCCATATATTAGTTCTTGGTGTAATAATTGTGGCATATGTTCAATTATTCAGCAATAACATATAACATCAGTATTTGTAAGACAAAATTAGATTTAGAGTCAGCTTAAGACCAGTTTTACATTGGCTTCATTTAGGGATGATCAAACATCGGGATTTTGCAGGTTCGATCGAACGCGAACATTCTCAAACCTGCAGCATTTGATTCCTGATGCCTTCCCGGTCCAGGGGGAAGGAGGAGACAGCCAAGTACTGCCTAGGCTGTATCCTGGAATTCCAGGCAGCACTTGGGCTGTCTCCTCCTTCCCCATGGACCAGGAAGGCAGCGGGAAGCAAATGCTGCAGGTTTGAAAAGGTTCGAGTTCGATCGAACCTGTAAAATCCCAATGTTTGATCATCTCTAGCTACATTAGGATATATTTTTTGCATTTATATCTTACAGCCTTCTGATGATCCCAACAGAGGTTGAATTTTGGAAATGCTGCTAAAAAACAAAAAACACCACAAGTTTTGCAGCTCACAATCCTTATGCCTATCATAATCATTACTTGTACCTATCCTTTGCCAGCAAAAGATAGATTGGTAGAACGTAGCTCGAAAGTTTGAATAAATGTTGCAAAAAAAAAAAAAAAAATACTCTATACTGCAAACTCTATAGTGCCCTCCCTCCCTCCCCCCCCTCCCCCCGGAAAAAAAGCATGTAAAACCCAAAAGCATGTAACAGAATTGATAAAATAGCAAGTTCATCAACACAAATCATGCAAAAGTATTAAAAATTCTTTATTAAGGACTTACTTAAATTGATTTGTTATAATAAAAACCTGTGCTTATATTTTCTCCAATAAAATAATCATCATGTTTTTACTTCAGAATCAGACACAGTATATTTACTTATGAAGCCGAGAGGTAAATATATATGGAACTGTTGAAATAATTTCTTAGACTCCTATGAATTCTTTTGCCAAGCTTGTGTCCTATGAGGTCAATTACAAAATGATTACGGTCAATGAAAACAATTAGAATAATCTTTCACTCAGTCCTGTACACTGCACACTTAGCCTCTGAGGAGAGCCGAACAGGAATGAAGCCGTGCAATGCTCATCCAAGTGATTTTCCCGCTTTATTTTAGATTGCTATAGCAGCTCAATGTCCCTAAGGCTATGTTTACATTACTATGTTTTGCCATATTTTTGGACAGCAGTCATTTTGAGGCCAAAAGATGGCTGTATTTTGATAATTAGGGCCATAAATAATGATCTGTAATTCTCAAAATACTTCAGTCTTTTGTCAAAATGGTGGCCATCCAAAAAGACAACTTCAAAATTAAATTACATTAATATAGTCTAAACCTTATCTTGGAAGTAGACAACAATAAGATTTACATCATCATAATAAATATATTAAAACTTAAAAGAAGTTAAAAAATACTTAAAGGGGTTGTCCGGCAATAAAAAATTATTCACAGAATAACACACATTACAAAGTTATACAACTTTGTAATGTATGTTATGTCTGTGAATGGCCCCCTTCCCCGTGTTTCCCCCCACCCCTGCTAGACCCGGAAGTGTGGTGCATTATACTCACCGCATCTCGTGCCGTCCACGGTCTCCGATCCTCAGCAGTGACGTCTTCTTCGGGAGGCCGGCGGATCTTCCCGAGTGCCGGCCGCCCTCTGCAGCGTCATCCGAAGCTCAGCCGCGATTGGCTGAGCATAACTGTGCTTAGCCAATCGCGGCTGAGCAGCTGATGACGTGGCCGCGTCATCAGCCGCTCAGCCGCGATTGGCTGAGCACAGTTATGCTCAGCCAATCGCGGCTGAGCTTCGGATGACGCTGCAGAGGGCGGCCGGCACTCGGGAAGATCCGCCGGCCTCCCGAAGAAGACGTCACTGCTGAGGATCGGAGACCGTGGTCGGCACGTGACAGGTAATGTATAGCGCACCACACTTCCGGGTACACGGGTGGGGGTGGTGGGACACGGGGAAGGGGGCCATTCACAGACATAACATACATTACAAAGTTGTATAACTTTGTAATGTGTGTTATTCTGTGAATAATTTTTTATCGCCGGACAACCCCTTTAAGACCTCTTTGGCACCTGCTTTTTATACAAACTGTACCTATCCTAGATGCTTTATACCAACTGACATGTTGTACACATTTTTACTCCAGGTTTGAGACAATAGGGGGGGAATTATCAAGACAGGTGTATCTTCATGTTGATCTTAGACAAATCCTTGGCACCCATGCTTCATGCCTCTAAGTAGACCTGATAAATCTGAGGTTGTCGTGTGTCCGTCTCAGAAATCTACACATGTAGACATGTGCTATGATTTATACCTGCTTTAAGACCAAAATCAGGATAAATCAGACATGAGAGGAGGCCATTTCCTTTCTTTGCTTTGATTTAAAGGGGTTATCCAGCGCTACAAAAACATGGCCACTTTCCCCCTACTTTTGTCTCCAGTTTGGGTGGGGTTTTGAAACTTAGTTCCATTGAAGTAAATGGAACTTAATTGCAAACCGCACCTGAAATGGAGACAATAGTAGGGGGAAAAGTGGCCATGTTTTTGTAGCGCTGGATAACCCCTTTAACCCCTTGCCCACCCATTAGGTAAGTAGGACATGCATCAGTAAAAAGTCTATGATTTTTGCACAGATCGGGTGGTTTATACAAATATCTGCAACTTTTTGCAGATCTATGCCAGATGCAGAGTTAATAAATTCCCAATTCTATAGACCTCCAGCTCATTACATCTCCTATCAACCTAACAATCCTTTCCTTTTACAAAAACTGCATTCTATTCAAAATATTCCACTTAGGCATTGGTGGCTGAGGTTCCTGTCACTGACTAGCTGTTGCCCTTTTTTGTTTTGCTTTTTTTTTTTCTGTTAACAGACCTATGACTTTTCCACTTCTATTGTAAAATGTAAATTATATATATATATATATATATATATATATATATATATATATATAGGGAATGTAGCTCAGTTGGGGGCTGCCATTTAGGGTAGATCGGCCAAAAAGGGAGGGGCAGTGAGCTGAATGCAGTTTCCCTCGGATGTGACCAGCAATTTTCTCTTCGAGGGCATAGATTGGCCTCCACGGCAGTACCCTTGGAACACAAAAATTGTATTTTACTTTTTAAAATGTATATATATGCCCTTGAAGAGAAAATTGCTGGTCACATCCGAGGGAAACTGCATTCAACCCACTGCCCCTCCCTTTTTGGCCGATCTACCCTAAATGGCAGCCCCCAACTGAGCTACATTCCCTATGCTGCTAAGTGTGCAGGGCAGTAAGGGCAGAAAAGACAAAATCAACATTCAAATCAAAACCAGGTGCCGAGTGCAGAGACAATTTTTACCCAATCCAACTCAGAAGCAGACAACATAAAATTGTTCATGCGACCAACAGGTTGAGTGCAGATTTATGCCAGTCACCTTTTCTATTGGCTCTTCTATCATCATTGCAAATGATAGATAAACTGGAAACTGTAATTATTTAAATAGAATGATTTATCTATATTGGTGGAAAAGAAAAATTAAGCAGTTACTCCTAGCAACCAATCAGATTCCATCTCTCATTTTTCCAATGCCTCTTTTTTTTTTTTTTACATTTCAAAACTTTCATTTTTCCAAGCCCAAAAAACCATTCCATAAAATTACCAGGGACACATCCCATCATCAAAAAAGGGTACAATTACATTAACACAAACCTCTCAACCCACCCAACCCCTGCTCGACATGGAGAAAAAAAAAAAAAAGAGCGGCATGACGTGAGTCCGCACGCTCCATGACTCCGCCCCTTCCTCTCCCCTCCCCTGCCCCCTATGCCGGGAACCTGTGCCTGCCGCGTGGGTAAGACCGCAAACGTCTTCCCGGCTGCCTAAGACCTGTGCAGGGAAATTTACTGTGGTCCGGAACGGAGGTATGCTGGGGCCTGATGGAGAGGACATACCTCCCGGGTCTAATGTTGGAGAAGAATATGGAACGGCTGACTGGGGGAGGGAGGGGGGGTTTCGGTACGTCCTTCCTGCCCGAGTGTCTATAGGTCACTATAAGTTTGACCACTGGAAGGTGAACTGTGAATAAATTAAACGTGGGGAGAGGAGGGAGAGTGGAATAAGTCGGACTGTTAAGATGCCTACAAAACCATCAAAGAAGTCAATTTTACCCATAGAACAACGGTCTGATTCTAAAATAGAGAAATATATGAAAAATATAGCCCCAACAGGGACTAAAACAAGTAAATCTAAAGGGGTACTGGACTGCTCTATGAATAGCAATGGCACTCGGATGAAGGGCCCTGACCATGACGAATCTGGCCTAAGAAAAGCAACTGAGCAGGCAAGCTCTGCTATGCTGGATGAGATTCTAAAAGAGGTACAGAAATCCAATAAGGCTATCGGTGACCTCACTGCCACGGTAACAGTGAAAACAGACCTGATGTTAATCCGTGATGATCTCAATAAGATAAGAGAAAGAGTAAGCGTGGTGGAGGGTAGGGTCCCGGCACCTGAGGAGAGTAGTAATATAATGTCTCGGCAAATAAAAGAACTTCAGCAAGACCGGGCCGACTTGAAGAAAAAAATAGAGGATCTGGAGGATAGATCTCGCAGATCAAACCTGAGACTTATTGGCTTACCAGAGGGGTCTGAAGGAAGTAATATGGTGTTTTTTTTGCAGCAATGGCTGAGAGACATGTTCTTGCCTGAAAATTTGTCAGAGGTTTTTGTGGTGGAGCGTGGACATAGAATTATAAGCAAGAAACCACCACCAGGGAGTCCACCACGTACTGTTATAATGAAGCTCCTTAATTATCAGGACCGAGATAGAATTCTCAAACTCGCAAAGGGAAAAAAATGATCTAAATTTTAATGGGAGTAAACTCTCTTTTTATCCAGATTTCTCCAGACAGACACAGTTGGAGCATTTATCATACCGGGAGGTTAAGAGGCGGCTGCATGCTAGTAGCATAAAATTCTCACTGTTATACCCGGCAAGACTAAGAATTATCCATCATGATAAGACGAGTGAGTTCTCTGCCTTGTAAAGAGTTAGTGCCTTTTGTTTAAGTGTACTGACAAACTGGGGGTAGGTTGGGGGGGGGGGGAAAGGGTTTAGTGGGGGAGATTTAAGGGGGGGATTTGGGACTGCTCGATATGGAGAGGATGGTTTTTTTTATTTTTGTTTTTTTCTGTTGTTTTTTGGTTTTCTTTATGATTGGTAGAATTATTTGCTGGAACATTAGGGGCTTAAAGCAAAAAGAAAAAAGGTGTGCAATCTTTGACTACATAAAGAACTTTTTGCCAGCAGTGATATGTCTGCAGGAGATGCATGTTACAGAGGATACTAAACACCTCCTGACAAAGAGGTGGGTTAACCTCGGGTTTCACTCTGTCTATTCTGAATATGCCCAGGGGGTTTCAGTGTTAATTGATAGGGGAGTGGACCTCGAGATCAAAAGAGTAAAAACTGACCTGAAGGGAAGATATGTCTTTCTTTCTCTATTATGGGCTCACACTAGGGTGGTGTTGGCTTTTATCTACATTCCCCCACCAGCTAACCTAGATGTTTTGCTAGCGGTTGTGGGCTTTCTGGAGGAGGTGGATTATGATTTGTTTTATGTTTGCGGTGATTACAATATGATTATGAATCCTGAGTTGGACAGACAAGGGGGAGCAGGAATTTCGTTGGTGGGAGCAACGACTTTTAAAAAGTTTGCAGATTCACTCGGGTGGAAGGATCTCTAGAGAGAATTATTTCCTGATAAAAAAGTTTTTTCCCTGTTTTAGTGCTACCCATTCCACGGCCTCCAGGATAGATCTGGTGATTACCAACGCTGCTGGTGTATGGGCAACAAAGAGAATGATATAGCTACCTAGAACTGTATCTGATCATGCCCCTGTTTTGTTGGAGATCGCTCTGGAGCCCGTGGAATGGGGAAGAATGAGTTTTATTAAGATAAACCCACATTGGCTTAAGATACTTAGTAACAAGGATAAAATGATGAATTATATAACGGCTTATTGGGAGATAAATATAAATACTGCTCCCTTGAATATAGTTTGGGACTCATTAAAAGCCTACCTCAGGGGCCTGTTATGCAGTGAAATCTCTTATTTTCATAAAGAGACTAGAAAGAGGGAGAAAGAACGTACGGAGCAAGTTGAAGCTATGACCTTAACCTATACAAAGGACAGCTCCCCAGAGAATTTGACCAAACTAAATCAAGCTCAGGAAGAACTAAAGCATATAGTGTGGGAAAGAACTAAGCATGCCTCATTTTTTAGGGGACAAAAGGCCTTTGTCGGGGAGGGTAAACCTAGGAAACTTGTAATGGAGCTAAGAAAGACGCGAGAAAGAAAGGAAATAACTCAGATACGGAATGAAAGGGGGGAAGTGGTTACAGGTAAACCAGAGATCCTAGAGGAGTTCTATAGGGAAGAGCAAGTAGTAAGTAGTAGTGAAGTAATACAGTATTTAGAAAAGATTCAGCTCCCCAAACTTTCTGTTGAACAAAAAAGTAGACTGAATTCACCGCTAATGTTAAATGAATTGGAGAGAGCATTGGCCTCAGTGAGAAACGAATCTGCGCCCGGATCGGATGGTCTCCCCTATGAGACATACAAAAAGTATGGATCGGTCCTGCTCCCACTCCTTGAAGTGTTCAATGGGGCTTGGGAAACAGGGAAATTGCCTCACTCTATGAGTTAGGCGACAATTGTGGTTATACTAAAAAAGGGGAAGGACCACCTAGACCCTGAGGCATATTGCCCAATCTCGCTACTGAATGCGAATTTTAATATCTTAGCAAAAGCTTTAGCAACTAGACTGTCAGAGGTTATGACCACTATAGTGGGGCAGGAACAAAATGGGTTTATCCCGGGGCGGTCTACCTTTAATCACTTAGAGCATATGTTTTTGAACATGCAGGTAGCTGCGGGAGACGAAGTAAGAGCAGTGCTGAGTTTAGACGCAACCAAAGCCTTTAATAGAGTTGCATGGACATTTCTGTTTGAAACGCTTGAGGTATTTAATTTGGGGGATTATTTCTTAAGATAGGTTCGTATATGTTATAGTAATCCTACCACAAGGTTGTTGGTAAATGGGCAGACCTCCAGAGTTGTGGCGTTGAGCAGGGGAACGAGACAGGGTTCGCCCTGGCAATGGAGCCGCTGGTGGCTAAAATTAAAGGTAGTATTGATTTTGAGGGTTTTGGTTTGGGGGGTGAGGCAGACCGTCTTCTTTTGTACGCAGATGATGTGCTCTTTTTTTTTAATTATCCACATAACGCTGTTCCAAAGATAATAGAGATGATTGAACAATATGGAAAGATCGACGGTTTATCTATAAACTGGAGGAAGTCCTCCTTATTGAGGCTATGATCACACTGCGTATGTTTCCGGCCGTGGTGCGAACCGTCAATATACGCACGTAGTTTTGAGGTTGATGCGTTCACTTGAAATTATACGATATACGTCCGTACAATGCACACTACGTATGAGCTTACAGCCGGATCGTATACGGCGCCGTGAAAAATTAACAAGACCATTTTTTGGGGATGGAAATGTTGAAACTCACGGCCGTGGATTTCCATGCGGTCCCGTACAGAGTACTTATTTCAGGCAAATTGAACTTGATTTTTCGATCCAAAAGGTTCTGTGTGATTTACGGGGCTGGGTGAAGATTTCCAAGTAAATGACCTGTTTCAGATCGTTTCAAAACAAGCTAGGGAAGCATAACTGTACTACGGGCGTATGTTCGCGGTTCGTACACATCCAGACGCATATCGATTTTTCCCACGCCCGTAGTTTCAGCCGCACATGTACGGCGGCGTACGAAATGCAGCCGGACTCATACGCAGTGTGAACATAGCCTAAAACTGGACGGTGCCCATCTGCATTTTGTCAATGAATTACAGATCGTAAAAAAGACTGAGCATATAGAATACCTGGGGGTAAAGGTATCAGGAAATGTACGAGACTTTGTTAAGTTAAATATCAAACCCCTAATAAATAAATTAGAAAGGTCAACCGCAGTTTGGGAAATATTCCCCCTGGCAATGGAGGATAAGCTAATGCTGATTAAAAGTGTGGTCCTCCCCCCATTTTTATATCTGTTTAGTGCCGCCCCAATGGTCATCAAGGATAAATACTTCAAACAGATTGAAGCAGTAATCAATTTTTTGATCTGGGGAAGAACACGTGCGCGGATCAAGCAACACTATCTTTGTCTTCCATGTGACAAAGGTGGATTGGCATTACCTAATTACTATATAATACTATTATAATAATTATAATACTATTTAGCAGCTCAAATAGCAAGGATTAAAAGATAGGCTACACTAGATATGAGGAAGCCCTTTATCTCACAATGGGAGAAGGGCAACTTTCATTTACTATGATGTTTAGAGAAACAGTATATGGATAATACTCACAATTACACGTTTGTAGCTTTTCAGAAAAGTTGGAAGGTATTTAAGAAAATTTTGGGAATCACGGGTGCTTTAATTGACACTCCTTTATGGAGAAATGTGGGATTAAAAGAGTTGGTGAAGATACAAGACCATGGGATCTGGGGAAAAAAGGGATCACTGTAGTATCACAGTTGTTTGTAAATGGATCACTTAAATCATTTCACACTCTTAAAAATGAGTTTGATATGACTGAGAATTACATTTTTTTTTATTTTCAAATATACAATGCTTGGGTGAAGTCACAGGGTAAAGATATGTATAATTTACAATCACACCGTTTGGTAGAATTTGTGCGGGGTAATTTAGGAGACACTCAGAAGGTAGTTGCTAATCTTTATAAAGGATTGATGTCAATTACAGTGGAAAGAACAAAGCCAAAGAATAAAAGATATTGGGAGGGCTATTTGGGGGAAATTTCAGAAGAAATGTGGGAGACTATCCTTAGTAATATTATGAAAGTTTCATTAAATGCCAACCACAGAATAATTCAGCTAAATTTGATATTTGGATTATATTACACCCCAAAGATATTCAATAAAATGCAGAGACAAGATGGGGATAAGAAGTGTTGCTTAAGATGCGGAACGGAGGATGTTGATTTCTTTCATATAATGTGGGATTGTAGGTTGACGCGGGACTTTTGGCGGGGAGTAGTTGAGGAAATAGAAAAAAGATTAAAGGTGGATATCCCTATGGATCCCATTCTGGTAATTTTGGGATATATTGAGGGGATTTCTGGGAATGAGGATGTAACTTTAGTCGCTAGATTATTACACTTAGCGAGAGTAGAGATTGTTAGAAACTGGTTAGATACTTCCCCCCCACAGGTCTCGCGTTGGGAAAGATTAACGGCTAAAATTGGTAATTATGAAATGCTTTATTATAAGGGGGGGGGGGGGGGGGGAAGAGGTGGCAAAAGCTGGTCAGTGGCTGGTGTACCTGGCTGCAGTGGGAATAAGCTGGTTGTCATCTGTCTGTCACAATATTTTTTTTTTTCCAAGGCCTCTTTTAAAATAAAAGCAGTATTCTGATTTGATGCTATTAGCAATGGCTTCCCCTACAAAGCCAGCCTTGAGGGTGTCTAAGGCTGGGTAAAATTTTACCCCATAAAAAAAATATTTTTAGGGTTCGGTCCGGGTTCCACTTGTTTAACCCCTTCAAGACCAAGCCTATTTGCACCTAAAAGACCAGGCTCATTTTTCAAAATCTGACCTGTCTCACTTTATGCTCTTATAGCTCAGTGATGCTTTAACGTATGCTAGCGATTCTAAGACTGTTTTTTCTACACATATGGCACTTTATATTAGTGGCAAAATTCGGTCACTACTTTGTGTGTTTTTTGTGAAAAACATCAAAATATCATGAAAAATTGAAAAAAAATTGCATTTTATGAACTTTGAAATTCTCTGCTTCTAAAAAAGAAAGTCGTATCACATAAATTAGTTACTAAGTCACATTACCGATATGTCCTGTTTATTCTGGCTTCATTTCATAAACATATTTTACTTTTTTAGGGTGTTACGGGGCTTAGAAATTTATCAGTAAATTACCACATTTTCGTGAAAGTTTCCAAAACTGATTTTTTTAGGGACCAGTTCTTTTTTTAAGTTTATTTAGGAGGTTTGTATACTGGAAACCCCCATAAGTGACCCCATTTTCGAAACTAGACACCTTAAAGAATTAATCTAGGGGTATAATGAGCATTTTAACCCTACAGGGGCTGGAGGAAAGTATTCACTATTAGGCTAGGTTCACACTATGTAACTGTGCGGCTGTATTTTTTATGCGGCTGTAAATGTGCGGATGAAACTACGGCCGTGGGAAAAAATAGACATGCGGCTCAAAACATACGGTCATTTACTTTGAAATCTGGTTCAACTAAAAATAACAAATAAAATCTTAAGAAAGTGATGCAAACACCTCTGGATGCATCTGGGAAAGCAGGGAACACAGTTTACATGAATTGCTATTACCGGGGTTTGCGATCCTCTGCAGTATGCCGATGTCTCTCATGGTTAATCTATTAAAATAATAAAACACATTTTCGTTGTAATAAAGTGCCTTTCGTTGTTCAATAATTAAATTTAAACTAATCCATCATTTTGCAATTAAATATACTGTTAAAATAAATAGATATATAAATAAATGTATATTTATATATATATTTATTTTTTGGCAGTATATTTAATTGCACAATGATGGATTCGTTAGAATTAAATTATTGACCAACGAAACTGAATTAATTTCAACGAAATTGTGTTTTATTAATTAAATATTAACCCCTTCAAGACCAAGCCTATTTGCACCTAAAAGACCAGGCTCATTTTTCAAAATCTGACCTGTCTCACTTTATGCGCTTATAGCTCAGTGATGCTTTAACGTATGCTAGCGATTCTGAGATTGTTTTTTCGTCACATATGGCACTTTATATTAGTGGCAAAATTTGGTCACTACTTTGTGTGTTTTTTGTGAAAAACATCAAAATATCATGAAAAATTGAAAAAAATAGCATTTTATGAACTTTGAAATTCCCTGCTTCTAAAAAAAGAAAGTTTCTTTCTCTACATGTTTGGATTATTACATAAATTAGTTACTAAGTCACATTACCGATATGTCCTCTTTATTCTGGCTTCATTTCATAAACATATTTTACTTTTTTAAGGTGTTACGGGGGTTAGAAATGTATC
The DNA here is from genome assembly GCF_027789765.1 of Dendropsophus ebraccatus. NCBI lineage: Eukaryota > Metazoa > Chordata > Amphibia > Anura > Hylidae > Dendropsophus > Dendropsophus ebraccatus. The sequence continues at coordinate 30,436,457 of NC_091456.1, forward strand.
AGCAAATTACCACATTTTCGTGAAAGTTTCCAAAACTGATTTTTTTAGGGACCAGTTCTTATTTTAAGTTGATTTAGGAGGTTTGTATACTGGAAACCCCCATAAGTGACCCCATTTTGGAAACTAGACACCTTAAAGAATTAATCTAGGGGGTATAATGAGCATATTAACCCTACAGGGGCTGGAGGAAAGTATTCACCATTAGGCTGTAAAAAAATGAAAAATTTAAATTTTCCAATAATATATACATTTAGATTAAAGTTTCTCATTTTCAAAAGGAACATGAGAGAAAAAGCACCCCAAAATTTGTAACACATGTTCTCTTGAGTACTACGGTACCCCATATGTGGGCGTAAACCACTGCATGGGCACACAGCAGGGCTCAGAAGGGAAGGAGCGCCAATTAGCTTTTCCATTGCAGATTTTGCTGAAGAAGTTTCCGAGCGCAGGTGCATTTGCAGTGCCCCTGTAGTGTCAGCAGAGAGAAAAAACCCCATAAGTCACCCCATTCTGGAAAGTGCACCCCTCAAAGAATTCATCTTGGGGTAGGATGAGCAATTTGACCCCACAGGTGTTAGAGGAAAGTATTCAAAATTAGACAGTAAAAATGAAAAACTCACATTTTTTCCAATAATATGTTCCTTTAGTTTGAAATTTTTCAATTTCACGAGGAAAAAGAGAAAAAAAGTACCCCAAAATTTGTAACGCAGGTTCTCATGAGTACAACGGTACCTCATATGTGAGCATAAACCACTGCATGGGCACACAGCGGGGCTCAGAAGGGAAGGAGCGCCAATTAGCTTTTTCAATGCAGATTTTGCTGAAGAAGTTTCTGAGCGCCAGGTGGGTTTGCAGAGCCCCTGTAGTGCCAGCGGAGTAAAATCTCTCCAATAGTCACCCCATTTTGGAAAGTGCACCCCTCAAAGAATTCATTTTGGGGTGTGGTGAGCATTTTGACCCCACAGGTATTAGAGGAAAGTATTCAAAAGTAGACAGTAAAAATGAAAAACTGAAATTTTCCCAATAATATGTTCGTTTAGTTTAAAATTTCTCAATTTCCCGAGGAACAAGAGAAAAAAGTACCCCAAAATTTGTAACGCAGGTTCTCCTGAGTAAAAAGGTACCTCATTTGTCGGTATAAACCACTGTATGGGCACACATCAGGGCTCAGAAGGGAAGAAGCGCCAATTAGCTTTTTCAATGCAGATTTTGCTGAAGAAGTTTCTGAGCGCCAGGTGGGTTTGCAGTGCCCTTGTAGTGTCAGCAGAGTAAAATCTCGCCATAAGTCACCCCATTTTGGAAAGTGCACCCCTCAAAGAATTCATCTTGGTGTGTGGTGAGCATTTTGACCCCACAGGTATTAGAGGAAAGTATTCAAAAGTAGACAGTAAAAATGAAAAACTCGAATTTTTCCAATAATATGTTCCTTTAGTTGGAAATTTCTCAATTTCGCGAGGAACAGGAGAAAAAAATTCACCCCAAAATCTGTAACGCAGGGTCTCCTGAGTAGAACGGTACCCCATATGTGGGCATAAACCACTGTATGGGCACACAGCCGGGCTCAGAAGGGAAGAAGCGCCAATTAGCATTTTCTCTGCAGATTTTTCTGAAGAAGTTTCTGAGCACCAGGTGCATTTGTAGTGCCCCTGTAGTGTCTACAGAATAGAATCCCCCCAAATGTCACCCCATTTTGGAAAGTACACCCCTAAAAGAATTCATCTTGGGGTAGGATGAGCATTTTGGCCCCACAGGTATTAGAGGAAAGTATTCAAAATTGGCCAGTAAAAATGAAAAACTTGAATTTTTCCCAAAATATGTTGGTTTAGTTTGAAATTTCTAAATTTCACAAGGAACAGGATAAAAATGTACCCCAAAATCTGTAACTCAGGTTCTCCTGAGTACAATAGTACCCAATATGTGGGCATAAACCACTGTATGGGCACACAGCAGGGCTCAGAAGGGAAGGAGCGCCAATTTGCTGGAGCAAAACCGCAGCTAGTAACAGTTATTAGAATAGCGCAGTTACTAAAATACAATAAAAAAAATTAGATTACAGCTAATGTGGGGTGATTACGGACAGTCTGGGGTGGTTCCGGGTAATCTAGAGGTGGTTACGGGCAGTCTGGGGTGGTTACGGGCAGTCTGAGGTGGTTACGGGCAGTCTGGGGTGGTTACGGGCAGTCTGGGGTGGTTACGGGCAGTCTGGGGTGGTTTCGGGTAATCTGGGGTGGTTACGGATAATCTGGGGTGGATATGGTCAACATGGGGTGGTCACAGGCAACCTGGTGTGGTTAGAGGCAACCTGGTGTGGTTAGAGGCAACCTGGGGTGGTTAGAGGCAACCTGGGGTGGTTATGGGCAACGTGGGGTGAATACGGACAACCTGCTGTGGTTACAGACAATCTGGTATGGTTACAGGCAACCTGCTGTGGTTACGGACAATCTGGGGTGGTTGCGGACAATCTGGGGTGGTTACAGGCAACCTGCTGTGGTTACGGATAAACTGAAGTGCTAATAGGTAATCTGAGGTGGGTACCTGTAATCTGGCGTGGTTACGGGCAATCTGGAGGGGGTCACTGGCAATTTGGGGTGGTTAGAGGCAAGGTGCAGTGTTCAGAGGCAAGGTGCGGTGGTCAGATGCAAGGTGCGGTGGTCATAAGCGATGTGCGGTGGTCTTAGGCGACGTGCGGTGGTCAGAGGCAAGGTGCGGTGGTCATAGGCGACGTGCGGTGGTCAGAGGCGACGTGCGGTGGTCAGAGGCGACGTGCGGTGGTCAGAGGCGACGTGTGGTGGTCAGAGGCGACGTACGGTGGTCAGAGGCGACGTGCGGTGGTCAGAGGCGACGTGCGGTGGTCAGAGGCAACCTGCGGTGGTTGCGTGCAATCTGGGGTGCTAATAGGTAATCTGAGGTGGGTACCTGTAATCTGGCATGATTACGGGCAATCTGGGGTGGTTATGCCCAACCTGCGGTGGTTAGGGGCAACCTGGAGGGGTTACAGACAATCTAGAATTGTTACGGATAGAGTGAAGTGCTTATAGCTAATCTGGGGTGGTTACATGTAATTTGGGGTGGTTACAGGCAATCTGGGGTGATTACGGACAATCTGGAGGGGGTCACTGGCAATGTGTGGTGGTTACGGGCAACGTGCGGTGGTTACGGGCAACGTGCGGTGGTTATGGGCAACGTGCGGTGGTTACGGGTAATCTGGGGGGTTACGTGCAATCTGTCGTGATTACGGAGAACCTGGGGTGGTTACGGGCAACGTGCAGTGGTTACGGGCAACCTGCGGTGGTTACGGGTAATCTGGGGGGGGGTAGGGGTAATTTGGGAGTAAACTGTAATTATTACTATAATAAAAAGTGTGTGTTTTATTTTTTTGTATGTTTGTCACTTTTTGTACTTTATACATTCATTTTCACTGTATTACTATGATTACTGTGATATTTTCTATCACAGTAATCATAGTTCAGTGACAGAGACCAAATTGGTCTCTGTCACTTTAAATTTTCAGAGCTTGGCTGGTTGTGGAGCGCATGCGCACTTCATAACCAGCCAGGACACCGAAGAGGAAGGAGCTCCGTGGATCCGGTGAGTATATGGGGAAGGGAGGGTGACTGGGGGACGGGGGTGACAGGGGGGGTGGGGGGCGACTTGGGGGGTGGGGGGACATCACTTTTTATCCCCTGTCACCAATCATTCATGGTGACAGGGGATAAAAAGTGCCTGCAGCACATGGCACAAGCGATCAGCGGTATATAGTATATACCGCTGAACGCTTGTACCGGGACCCCACAGGGGGGGTCCCGATGACTGCCCCATGCTCTCCGCTACCTCCGGTGGCGGAGAGCATGGGGCTTTCATTCATTTTTCTTTTTTGATCACTGTGAACAGACATTAGTCTGTTCACAGTGATCGCGGCGGCCATCTTGGATCCGATGGCCGCCGCGGGAGGGGGGGTTAGTGACTGGGGCACTAGGGGGCTGATCTGGGGTCTGATTTTTACTTATTTCATCTCCCCCCACCGTGGATTCACGGTGGGGGGAGATGAAATACAGCGGCGGCACCGGCCCATTAGTGACCGCCGTTTCGGCGGTCACTAAGGGGTTAATGGGGGTCAGCTGCGGAATCGCCGCTGATCCTCATTATCTCCGGTGCTGTACACAGATGAGAGCAAGATCGCTGTCCCTGCAGCGATCCCGTTCTCATCACAAAGCCCCTGTCAGTCAGGAACGTATATGTACATTCCTACTGCACGGGGCATGTGCAATAGGAACGTATATATACAGATGGCTAACGTGAAGGGGTTAATTAGTACAGGAAGCTCCATAAGCCGTTAATTCATATGCCGGCAATAGAGCTTTCTGTACTAATCATCACTTTACTTTAATGAAAACATCAAATGTTTCTTCTAATTATGTTATCACAATAGCATTATTAGAAGAAACATTTAGAATTATATGTGCGCTCAGCTGATTGGCTGATCGGCTCAGCGCACATATAATGAGCCGGTCCGCAGCACAGTGACTTCATTGTGCTGCGGACCAGCGAAGAGGACACATCGGGGTGAGTATACAGATCTCCCCACCCCCTCCCCAGCACTGCACCCCTCCCAGCAAGGAAGGGGGGGTCAGTTAACCCCTTCCTTGCTGGGATGGGTGCAGTCTGACATCAGTCTGGCCCCCAAGGGGTTAAGGGGGATGCAATACATCCTCCCTTAACCCCTTGGGGGCCAGACTGTAAGCAGCGATCTGTAAAGATGCTGCATACTGTAAGGTGCACAACACCGCTCACAATGATGGGTGTTGTGCTCCTGTTTGTGTGTTTTTTGTGTGTTTCTCCCTTTTTGTTTTTCAGATATCGGTATCCTGTGGATTACGTCGGATTCCGTGGACTACGACGATGACCAGCGTTTTTTTAATGTTTTTTTTTTTTTATAAAATGGTCAATGAGGGGTGTGGGGGTGTTTTTATTTGAATAAAATTTTTTTTTAACTTGTGTCTTGTCTTTATTTCTTTACTTCATAGACTTAGTAGTGGAAGCCGTCTAATAGACAGAATCCATTACTAAGTTGGGGCCTAGTGTTAACCGGTATAAAATGGCTAACACTAACCCCCTATTATTACCCCAGTACCCAATACCACCAGGTATACTGGGAAGAGCCGGGTGCCAGTGGTCCCGGAGCGTCAAAATTGGCGCTCCTGGACCGGGCGGCAGCAGGCTGGTAAGATTTAGGCTAGGGAGGGCCTAAAACAATGGCTCTTCCCACCCTGGTGTTACCAGGCTGCTGTCGTTTAGTTTTTAACCCGGCTGGTTATAAAAATAGGGGGGACCCTATGCGTTTTTGTTTTTAAATAAATAATAAAATAATTTTAAAAAACCGCATAGGGTCCCCCCTATTTTTATAACCAGCCGGGTTAAAAACCAAACGACAGCAGCCTGGTAACACCAGGGTGGGAAGAGCCATTGGTTTAGGCCCTCCCCAGCCTAAATCTTACCAGCCTGCTGCCGCCCGGTCCAGGAGCGCCAATTTTGACGCTCCGGGACCACTGGCACCCGGCTCTTCCCAGTACCCCTGGTGGCATTGGGTACTGGGGTAATAATAGGGGGTTAGTGTTAGCCATTTTATACCGGCTAACACTAGGCCCCAACTTAGTAATGGATTCCGTCTATTAGACGGCTTCCACTGCTAAGTCTATAAAGTAAAGAAATAAAGACAAGACACAAGTTAAAAAATTTTTTTATTCAAATAAAAATACCCCCACACCCCTCATTGACCATTTTATTAAAAAAAAAAAACATTAAAAAAACGCTGGTCATCGACGTAGTCCACGGAATCCGACGTAATCCACAGGATACCGATATCTGAAAAACAAAAAGGGAGAAACACACAAAAAACACACAAACAGGAGCACAACACCCATCATTGTGAGCGGTGTTGTGCTCCTTACAGTATGCAGCATCTTTACAGATCGCTGCTTACAGTCTGGCCCCCAAGGGGTTAAGGGAGGATGTATTGCATCCCCCTTAACACCTTGGGGGCCAGACTGATGTCAGACTGCACCCATCCCAGCAAGGAAGGGGTTAACTGACCCCCCCTTCCTTGCTGGGAGGGGTGCAGTGCTGGGAAGGGGGTGGGGAGAGCTCTATACTCCCCCCGATGTTGTCTCTTCGCTGGTCCGCAGCACAATGAAGTCACTGTGCTGCGGACCGGCTCATTATATGTGCGCTGAGACGATCAGCCAATCAGCTGAGCGCACATATAATTCTAAATGTTTCTTCTAATAATGCTATTGTGATAACATAATTAGAAGAAACATTTGATGTTTTCATTAAAGTAAAGTGATGATTAGTACAGAATGCTCTATTGCCGGCATATGAATTAACGGCTTATGGAGCTTCCTGTACTAATTAATATTTAATTAATAAAACACAATTTCGTTGAAATAAATTCAGTTTCGTTGGTCAATAATTTAATTCTAACGAATCCATCATTGTGCAATTAAATATACTGTCAAAAAATTTATATATATATATATATATAAATATACATTTATTTATATATCTATTTATTTTAACAGTATATTTAATTGCAAAATGATGGATTCGTTAGAATTAAATTATTGACCAACGAAAGGGACTTTATTACAAAGAAAATGTGTTTTATTAATTTAATATATTAATTATTAGAGGCATCGGCATTCGGCATCATTGCCGGCTATTTTTGAAGTCAATCCTCGGCCGCATGTCCAGCCGCAAACAATGGTCTTGTTCAATTTTTACGGGTCCGTTTACGATCGGGCCGTAGATTCATACATAGTGTGCACTGTGCAGTCGTATATCCTATACTTTCCAGCGTACGCATGAACCCCCCAAAAATACCGCCGCACAATTACAGCCGCAAATACAGCCGCACAGTTACATAGTCTGAACCTGGCCTTAGGCCGTAAAAAAAAATTAAAATTACAATTTTCCAATAATATATACGTTTAGATTAAAGTTTTTCATTTTCAAAAGGAACATGAGAGAAAACGCACCCCAAAATTTGTAACGCAGGTTCTCTTGAGTACTACGGTACCCCATATGTGGGCGTAAACCACTGTATGGGCACACAGCGGGGCTCAGAAGGAAGGGAGCGCCAATTAGCTTTTCCATTGCAGATTTTGCTGAAGAAGTTTCCGAGCGCCAGGTGCATTTGCAGAGCCCCTGTAGTGTCAGCAGAGAGAAAAACCCCCATAAGTCACCCTATTTTGGAAATTACACCCCTCAAAGAATTCACCTTGGGGTAGGATGAGCATTTTGACCCCACAGGTGTTAGAGGAAAGTATTCAAAATTAGACAGTAAAAATGAAAAACTCAAATTTTTCCAATAATATGTTCCTTTAGTTTGACATTTCTCCATTTTTTTACGAGGAACAGGTGAGAAAATTCACCCCAAAATCTGTAACGCAGGTTCTCCTGAGTAAAAAGGTACCTCATATGTGGGCATAAACCACTGTATGGGCACACAGCAGGGCTCAGAATGGTAGGAGCGCCAATTAGCTTTTTCAATGCAGATTTTGCTGAAGAAGTTTCTGAGCGCCAGGTGCGTTTGCAGTGCCCCTGTAGTGCCAGCGGAGTAAAATCTCTCCAATAGTCACCCCATTTGGAAAGTGCACCCCTCAAAGAATTCATTTTGGGGTGTGGTGAGCATTTTGACCCCACAGGTATTAGAGGAAAGTATTCAAAGGTAGACAGTAAAAATGAAAAACTCGAATTTTTCCAATAATTTGTTCCTTTAGTTTGAAATTTCTCAATTTCACGAGGAACAAGAGAAAAAAGTACCCCAAAATTTGTAACGCAGGTTCTCCTGAGTAAAAAGGTACCTCATATGTTGGCATAAACCACTGTATGGGCACACAGCAGGGCTCAGAAGGAAAGGAGTGCCAATTAGCTTTTTCAATGCAGATTTTGCTGAAGAAGTTTCTGAGCGCCAGGTGTGTTTGCAGTGCCCCTGTAGTGCCAGTGGAGTAAAATCTCGCCATAATTCACCCCATTTTGGAAAGTGCACCCCTCAAAGAATTCATTTTGGGGTGTGGTGAGCATTTTGACCACACAGGGAAGGAGCGACAATTAGCATTTTCCGTGCAGATTTTTCTGAAGAAGTTTCTGAGCACCAGGTGCATTTGCAGCGCCCCTGTAATGTCTACAGAATAGACCCCCCCCCAAAAAAAAGTCACCCCATTTCGGAAAGTACACCCCTCAAAGAATTCATCTTGGGGTAGGATGAGCATTTTGGCCCCACAGGTATTAGAGGAAAGTATTCAAAATTGGCCAGTAAAAATGAAAAACTTGAATTTTTCCAATAATATGTTGGTTTAGTTTGAAATTTCTAAATTTCACGAGGAACATGAGAGAAAACGTACCCCAAAATCTGTAACGCAGGTTCTCCCGAGTACAACGGTACCCCATATGTGGGCGTAAACCACTGTATTGGCTTACAGCAGGGCTCAGAAGGGAAGGAGCGCCAATTTTCAGGAGCAAAACCGTAGCTAGTAATAGTTATTAGAATAGCGCAGTTACTAAAATAAAATAAAAAAAATTAGATTACAGGTAATGTGGGGTGGTTCCGGGTAATCTGGAGGTAGTTACGGGAAGTCTGGGGTGGTTACGGGCAGTCTGAGGTGGTTATGGGTAATCTGGGGAGGTTACGGGTAATCTGGGGTGGATACGGTCAACATGGGGTGGTCACGGGTAACCTGCTGTGGTTACGGCAACCTGTGGTGGTTACAGGCAACCTGGGGTGGTTACAGGCAACCTGGGGTGGTTAGAGGCAACCTGGGGTGGATACGGACAACCTGCTGTGGTTACAGACAATCTGGGGTGGTTACAAGCAACCGGCTTTGGTAAGAGGCAACGTGGGGTGGTTACAGACAATCTGGGGTGGTTACGGACAATCTGGGGTGGTTACGGACAATCTGGGGTGGTTATATACAATCTGGGGTGGTTACAGACAATCTGGGGTAGTTACAGGCAACATGCTGTGGTTACAGGCAACCTGGGGTGGTTACAGGCAACCTGGGGTGGTTACAGGCAACCTGGGGTGAATACGGACAACCTGCTGTGGTTACAGACAATCTAGGATGGTTACAGGCAACCTGCTGTGGTTACGGGCAATGTGGGGTGGTTACAAACAATCTGGGGTGGTTACAGACAATCTGGGGTGGTTACAGGCAACCTGCTGTGGTTACGGATAAACTGAAGTGCTAATAGGTAATCTGAGGTGGGTACCTGTAATCTGGCGTGGTTACGGGCAATCTGGAGGGGGTCACTGGCAATTTGGGGTGGTAAGAGGCAAGGTGCAGTGGTCGGAGGCAAGGTGCGGTGGTCAGAGGCAAGGTGCGGTGGTCAGAGGCAAGGTGCGGTGGTCAGATGCAAGGTGCGGTGGTCAGTGGCGACGTGCGGTGGTCAGTGGCGACGTGCGGTGGTCATAGACGACGTGCGGTGGTCAGAGGCGACGTGCGGTGGTCAGAGGCAAGGTGCGGTGGTCAGAGGCAAGGTGCGGTGGTCAGAGGCGACGTGCGGTGGTTGCGTGCAATCTGGGGGGTTACATGTAATCTGGCATGATTACGGGCAACCTGGGGTGGTTATGCGCAACCTGCGGTGGTTACGGGCAACCTGGAGGGGTTACAATCTAGAATTGTTACGGATAGACTGAAGTGCTTATAGGTAATCTGGGGTGGGTACATGTAATTTGGGGTGGTTACAGGCAATCTGGGTTGATTACGGACAATCTGGAGGGGGTCACTGTCAACGTGCGGTGGTTATGGGCAATGTGCGGTGGTTACGGGCAACGTGCGGTGGTTACGGGCAACGTGCAGTGGTTACGGGCAACGTGCGGTGGTTACGGGTAATCTGGGGGGTTACGTGCAATCTGACGTGATTACGGACAACTTGGGGTGGTTACGGGCTAGCTGCGGTAGTTACGGGTAATCTGGGGGGGTTAAGGGTTATTTGGGATTAAACTGCAATTATTACTATAATAAAAAGTGTGTGTTTTATTTTTTTGTATGTTTATCACTTTTTGTGCTTTTCACATTCATTTTCACTGTATTACTATGATTACTGTGATATTTTCTATCACAGTAATCATAGTTTAGTGACAGAGACCAAATTGGTCTCTGTCACTTTAAATTTTCAGAGCTGGCTGGTTGTGGAGCGCATGCACAGTTCATAACCAGCCAGGACACCGAGGAGGAAGGAGCTCCAGGATCAGGTAACGTATAAGGGGTACGGGGGGTGACTGGGGGACGGGGGTGACAGGGGGGGTGGGGGGACATCAATTTTTATCCCCTGTCACCAATCATTCATGGTGACAGGGGATAAAAAGTGACGGCGGCACATGGCACAAGCGTTCAGCGGTGTATAGTATATACCGCTGATCGCTTGTACCGGGACCCCACAGGGGGGGTCCCCGATGACTGCCCCATGCTCTCCGCTACCTCCGGTGGCGGAAAGCATGGGGTTTTCATTCATTTTTACAACGAGATCACTGTGAACAGATATACTCTGTTCACTGTTCAGAGTGACTGTGAACAGATATACTCTGTTCACAGTGATGGCGGCGGCCATCTTGGATCTGATGGCCGCCGCGGGGAGGGGGGGTTAGTGATCGAGGCACTAGGGGGGCTGGTCTGGGGTCTGTTTTTAACTATTTCATCTCCCCCCACCGTGGATTCACGGTGGGGGGAGATGAAATATAGCGGCGGCACCGGCCCATTAGTGACCGCCGTTTCGGCGGTCACTAAGGGGTTAATGGGGGTCAGCTGCGGGATCGCAGCTGATTCTCATTATCTCAGGTGCCTCACTCAGCTGAGAGCGGGATCGCTGTCCCTGCAGCGATCCCGTTCTCATCACAAACCCCCGTCAAAGCAGGAACGTATATGTACATCCCTACTGCACGGGGCATGTGCAATAGGAACGTATATATACAGATTGCTGACGTAAAGGGGTTAAAAAAAAAAAAAGCCCTTTTGTGACCCTTTAAATGGAGAAATAAAAGCGAAAGAGCTCTTAGAGGACAAGGAGGAAAGAAAAAGTGTAAAAATTTAAACTGTCATGTTTATCTAGGCCATTTTGGGCTGGGCCATGAAGGGGTTAAAACAGATATAGGCAACCCATAGGGATTTATTGCATTAGCATGCAAATAGGAAACTCCAAGTATAAAAAGAATGTACAGTGAATTCTTTGATTTTCCAGAGAAGCGAAAATTATTATGTTAATTTGTTTTCCCTGAGACCCATTGGCATCACAACGTATGGGGTATATTCGCCCCTGCGAGCCCCTAGGACGAAGGAATATTTTAAAGAATAATAAAGTTAAGATTTTTATTCCCCTCCCCCAGGAAGTATAAGTAAGTCCCACCTCCCCACACACCTCAGTCAATTTAACGAATAATATAAGGGAGGGTGTCTTGTGATGCCAATGGGTCTCAGGGTAAAACAAATTAACATAATAATTTTCGCTTCCCTATCGTCCCATTGTCATCACAACGTATGGGGAATTAGCAAGCATGTTCCTCATCGGGTGGGTTACTAATTATTGCCGCTGATAAAACGGATTTTGCAAAGGTTGTTCTTGAACCAATCGAGTCCAACCTGTAATGCTTGACAAAAGTTGTCAAAGAAGACCAAGCCACCGCTTGGCATATATCCTCTAAAGGCACAGCGGTACGCTCTGCCCAACTGGAGGCTACTGCCCTGGTAGAATGCGCTCTAGTGAATTCTGGTGGAGATAATCCGGCACTAGAATAGCAAAGGGCTATGGTGTCGCAGATCCAATGGGAAATAGTAGGTTTCAACGCTTTCTTCCCTTTATTTTGTCCTGAAAAAAGCACAAATAAATTCTCCTTACGGAATGAATTTATTCTGTCCAGATATATTCTTACAGATCTTGATACATCCAGTAGAGAGAGATCTAGTTCTTCTTGGGCTGAACCAGCAGGTGAAAAGACAGGCAATATAACGGGCTGGTTAATGTTAGAAAAAGTTGCCACCTTGGGGAGAAAACCTGGAAGAAAACGTAAAATCACTTTATCCTGAGAAAAGATGACATAAGGCGGGGCGGAGCCAAGAGCCTACAATTCCCTGACTCTTTTGGCAGAAGTGATCGCAACTAAAAAGGTAGTTTTAAATGAAAGATATTTATAGTCAGTTTCTTCCAGGGGTTCAAATGGAGGAAGGCATACGCAACACCAGAGATAGGTCCCAAGTGCCCACATGCCTTGTTAGATTAGCGTCTTAATCTAGTTACCGCCTTGACAAAGTTCTTAATCTCCATACTATGAAATAAACGTGAGTTTAAATGGGCTGAAAGCGCTGCTATTTGTACTTTAATAGATCCAGGCTTGAGACCTCTATCAAACCCTTCCTGCAAAAATTCTAATATTTGAGGATGAGATGGTTTAGATGGATTAAATCCTTTATTAGAACACCAAGCCTGGAAAATCTTCCAGATCCTAAGATAAGACTTATTTAAGGCTTCACTTCGTGCATGAGAGAGGGTCTGCAAGACTCTCTCAGAAACCCAAGATTCTAGAATGGACCCTTCAGCCTCCAAGCTGTCAAGCCTAGACTGGCTAGGTCCCTGCATAGGTGTTGCCCCTTAGATATCAGGTCTGGATAAAGAGGAAGTTTCCACCAGTTCCCCTTGCTCATGTTCATTAGCAGGGCAAACCATGACCTCTTCGGCCAGAAGGGTGTTATCATACCGATGACTGATCCATTTTGATCTTCGTCAGAACCCTGGGAATCATGGAAATCGGTGGAAATATGTATGCTAGTTGGAAATTCCAAGGAATTGTCATAGCATCCACCACGGTCGGATTGTCCGACGTGTACAGGGAGCAAAATTGCGTCAGTTTGGCATTGTCTGCTGATGCCATTAGGTCTGTTTGAGGTAGTCCCCAATGGTGCATCAGCTGAATGAACACCCTCCTTGAGAGTAACCATTCTCCTGGGACTGTAAGACTCAAACGATTCGCTAGAGTATTGCGAATGCCTCTGATATGAAATGCGGATAACCTGGACACCCTGGTTTCTGCCCATTTGAATATCTTCTCTACTTCCCTGAGAAGTGAAAGAGATCTGGTATCTCCCTGCTTGTTTAGATAGGCAACACAGGCTATGTTGTCTGTCCTGATTCTCACTGCTCTGTGTACTATAACAGTTGCAAAGTGAAGGAGGGCAAGATAAATTGCTCTGAGTTCCCTCACATTGGAGGGAAGGACAGACTCCTGTGTGTCCCAAGTTCCCGAGATCGTGTTCTGTAAAAGGTGGGCACCCCAGCCTGTGCCTGAAGCATCCGTCGTGATGGTCATCCAATCCGGCTCTGAAATTAGGGCTCCATGTTTTACCTGTCTCCACCATATTAGGGACTGCCTTGTTTGTGTGGACAGGACATGTAGGGCATCTAGATCCTCCAGTCTTCGGTTCCAAACTGCTAAAACCTCTGACTGGAGGAGTCTCATGTGCCAGAGTGCCCAAGGGACGGCTTCTTCAGCTGAGGTAAGAAGTCCTAGGAATCTCATCAACGTTCTTAAGGACATCTGTCATGGAGGAATGAGAAATTGAGCTCCGGCTTGAATACGCTCTACCCTGGGGGTTGAAAGATACAATTTCATTTGTACAGAGTCTATGAGAAAACCTAGGAAGATTTTGGTCCGGGATGGGGCTAGGTCTGATTTCTCGTGGTTGATGAGCCACCCTGATTGCTGCAGTATGTCCTGGACATAATTCAGCTGTAGGCTCAGAAGACTCTGTGTCTGAGCCATAATCAACCAATCGTCTAGGTATGGTATGATCTTTATTCCTTGCAGACGGAATTAGACCATCATGGAAGACACTATCTTTGTGAAGATAAATGGAGCAGAGGTTATCCCGAAGGGGAGAACCCTGAATTGTAAGTGTCTTACCTTCCCCTGGAGCTGTATCGCGATCCTTAGGTATGTGGGGAGGTGGGACTTACTTATACTTCCTGGGGGAGGGGAATAAAAATCTTAACTTTATTATTCATTAAAATATTCCTTCGTCCCAGGGGCTCGCAGGGGCGAATATACCCCATACGTTGTGATGCCAATGGGACGATAGTGAAATACCATTTTCAGTAGAGATGAGAGACTTCCATATTGCATGTTTAGCACAGATTTTGCTGGCGGTGTTTCAGGCACCATATACATTTACAATGTCTTTCATGCTGTAGTTTTTATTGGTATCATATTTGCTGTATTTTTGCCGCGATTTAACTGACAGCAATGGCAATGCATTGAAGTCATTGGGAAGACAGACGTCCTATGCACACAGTGTATTGAATAACGGACGTTTTTGCCACGGACGTCAAAATAATGAACATGATCATTATTTTTGGACATTTTTTTGCAAACAGCGGACGTTTTTTATTTGGTTTATTTTATTTTTTATTTAGTTCATACACAGTTCTCCTTTTGTCACCGTTCTTTCTCCGTTTTTACTATTAAATTCAATGGACTTTTCAATTAAGGCACATCCAAAGTCCAAGTTGTCCACCCAAACTGAAATAATGTGCAAACACCAGTTATTGGGGAGTTAAGGGGAGGCCAGACAGCTCAATAATGTCCGTTATTTCAGACTCAAAATAACTGATGTCATTTTAAACGGAGCTCAAAAAACGTGTGAACATAGCCTATGTCACCTTTTGATCATGTTTATTGAGCTATTTTCGAGGCAAGGTGCCAAAACAGAAACTCTATCATAGTTTTTTGAAGATTTTTTTTAATTAATAAAAAACAACATTGGGAAATGGCAGTTTTTTTTCTGATTTTTTTTGTTTTATTTTCTAAATGACACTTTTTTTCTTACTTCCATTTAATAGTTTTTCTCCATCTCCAGTAATTCTCCATCTAGAAGTATACACATTAGTACATCAGTACTGCAGTGCATTTCACCTGTCACTTACTCACTAACAGGTTCAGCCTCTGATGTTTTTTTTTTTTTTTAAATACTTTTGAAAGATTCTTTATCACACCTTTGTAACTCAATTAGTGTTTGTTTTTATCATAGTTACATTTGCTTAGTATTCTCTAAACATATGTTTCAGTATTACTCCCAAAGGTTTGCCACTTTGGGGACCTTTCCACACATATAAAATATTGTGGCAAAGGGATATTTACCATTCCTGTCTGCTTGGTTTACATGATCTTTTTATGTAAAGTTATTACAGTTGCTATTTTGTACATGATAACATTGCTGTTATCAGCCATATTTCTGCACATCACTGAAGAGGGATTTGATCCTGAATGCACAAAATGAAATATTTTTGAGTGGAAAGCAATGCTTTACTGTAATTATTAAAATAAATCAACCCGCAGTGTGGCACAAGTTATTTTTGACATAAAAGTTAGTACTTTATTATGTGTTTATCCTAACTTTTATTAATATTGCATATGTGCCATTTTGTATAAATGTAATGTTTTACATTTTTAATACTAACAAGGGTATAGTAGTCTCTATTACTTTATTGAAATGTAAAGTTATTTTTTAAGTCACAGTAATGCATTGCCAAAGGGGTTTTCTTAGCAAAACAGACTGATGAGCTATCTAAAGGGATAGCTCATCAGTCATTGATCAACAGGGTGCTGGCACCCGGCACTTCTACCGATCAGCTGTTTGGAGCCCTTACTACACAGTTTTTCTCCTTTACTGTGTAGCATTGGTGACCTGCAGCTTAGATCCAATTTGAACTGTCCTTTGGGTAGCTAATCAGTTAGGTTTTTTTTAAAAAAAAAAAATCTCTTTAAGACCTACAAAAAAAATCTATTGAGCCATACTGTACTTTTGTATGCATACAATGTAATTTCTAGTGATGAGCGAATAGTGAAATATTCGAATATTCGATATTCGTATATCTCCCCGATATTCGACTATTCAATTGATTATTCGATCCCATTAAAGTCTATGGCAACAAGTATTTGTTTATTGAAAAACATTTATTCGACCACTTAGAGGTTCACCAAGTCCACAATGACACCTCAGGAAATGATGCAAACACAACTGGAATGCAACTGGGACAGCAGGGGAAGCATCTGACACCCCAAAATCGCAGGTAATAAAGTCACAAGTCAATTTTATACAGGTGAATTACCTGGTTATTAAAGGGTGTATGAATATTTTATAGGTACAGCTGGACGGCTGTATTATGTAGCACGTAGCACTTGGTAAACAGAGTGCCATATAGAAGCACAGCAGCCTGCTTGTACCACCCGGTGTATTTATGTATGACGTAGCAGCACGTAGCACTGGATGAACACACGTACTACTCTTTTTTTTTAAGATCTAGCAGTCTAGCACGTATCAGCAGCACAAAGTACTTGGTGAGTAGAGTGCTTGCACTACCCTGTGTATTTATGTATGATGTAGCAGCATGTAGCACTGGATGAACACACGTTTATATGTTATTGGGTCATGTGACTATGCCATCCAATCATTGTTATTCTCGTTTCTCACAATGCTACATACACCAAGGGACTGTGGCAGCCTCCCAGCATGTTGATTGGCTAAAAAAACCCAGGGAAAACACAGGGAAGAAGGGGGATTTGAACGCTCATTCAATATTTATCGAATATTCGGCGAAGTATTTGATAATATTCGATACGATCGAATACCTTATTATTTGATCGAATATATATTCATTCGAACAGTATTCGCTCATCACTAGTAATTTCATCTACCTTTAAGACGATGTAAGAATCTGAAAAAATCATGGCATGCTCCATTTATCTGTAGATATATTTAGGGTAAGTCATAAAAAAATGTTGAGTTGAGGTTGACTCCCGGAGCCTCTATGGTCTGATCAATCATGTCCATTCTTTATACAGCAAGAGCAATATATGAATGTGGCTATGCCTGGTACTGCAGTTCAGCCTATTCAAAAGAAATGGATGAGAGGGCTTAAGTTGCACTACCAGACAAAACTACCCTTTTATATACTTCATATATAATTACTCTTTTATTCAGTCAAATAAGTCAGTCTATAAAATAATTAATGTGACTCAGTGCCTTTTTCCTTTGATCTAGAAAGAAAAACACTGTATTTTAGGTAAAAAGTAACAGTATTTAAAAGTAATAATAAAAAAAATAATAATAAAAATAAACAGGAATGAAAGTCAATAATTATACAACAGTAAAAGAATTTTACCTTCTTGGATTTAACTTTAGCCAGAATCTACAACTTCTCCTCTTTTCCCTCTTTTTTATGATGTATCTATCTACAATTACTGGGAACACAATTATTATTACTGTCATCTGGCAAAGTTCCAAACTTCACTCTCCAATGTACTTATTCCTGAGTAACTTTGCTTTTATGGAAATCGGTTACACTTCAGTTACTATGCCAAAAATGCTGACAGACTTGGTAAGTGGCGATAAAAGAATAACTGTTTCTGCCTGTATTACTCAACTCTATTTCTTTTTTGTTTTGGGGGGTATCGAAAATTACTTTCTGGCAGTGATGGCTTATGATCGATATCTAGCAATCTGTAACCCTTTGAGATATTCAACGATAATGAGTAACAGATTTTGCCATCTGTTGGCATTGCTGTCTTGGCTTTCAAGCTTCACAAGTTCATTAATCCCTATATATTTTTTAAGTAAACTGACTTTTTGTGATAAAAATAAAATTGATAATTTTTTCTGTGATGCATCTCCAATTTTTAATCTTTCCTGCACTGACACGTTTTATCTGAAAATATACTTTTTTACTCTGGTGTGGACTGTTGTGTTTGGTTGTCTATTCTTCATAATTTTATCATACATACAGATCATTTTAGTCATATGCAAAATCCCTTCTAGAAGCGGGCGTAAAAAGGTTTTCTCTACGTGTGGATCTCACTTTACTGTGGTTATTCTGTATTATGGATCTGTTATATCTATGTACGTGAGGCCAAATCATGGATACACTTTTGTATTTGATAAGTGTCTATCAATATTTTATGCAATTGTTACCCCATTCTTAAATCCCATAATTTATAGCCTTAGAAACAAAAAAATTCAAGAAGCTATAAAATCATATAAATGTAGGTATTCTAGCTTTTAAAGTGCCCAAGAAAATAGATTACAGCTAAGATTAAAATAAAAGTATGTTAATACAGTCCTTAGCTAAAGAGTACCTGTAACTACAGCTGCTGCCGGATCAGCAGTGAATTTCTTTTATAATCCAGAATTTGAGTATCAATGACAACAAACCTTGTGGTGATGGAAATGCCCGCAACCTCCATAGATCAGATTTCTATGTCCCCGTTCACACGTCCGTAAGTGTGTACAAGGCTGCAATCTGTGCTGCAAAAAAAAAAGAAAGAAAAAAAAAACACAGGTCCTATAGGGCCAATAGATTTTAATATCCCTATTTACATGTCAGTGCGTGTTTACGGTGCCACGATCTGGATTACTATCTTCAATGTAAGGCACAGAGCACTACTGATGCCCATTCATAGTGCAGTCCGTGGTTGCGGTCATGTGAATGAGGCCTAAGTGGATACAACAGGAAGCAGAAGTAGTCCTTTCTTTATATTTCCCATTCCTTTAGAATTCACTCCTAGTATTAGCTCAAAATGTGGAACTTAGAAATGGATATCAGATCATTTTCCTCAATTAACCCCCTTAACGACACAGGGTGTAAATATATGCCCTGGCTCCGTTAAGGGAGTTCAGACGAGGGCTACGCGGCGACCCCACTCTGAACCACTGCAATTCCAGGTGCTATTTTCAGCCTGGGATCGCGGCAATTAGTGGCCACAATCTGATCGCCTTGCCCGCTAATTAGCCATTTAGATGCAGCTGTCAGGTGACTTCTAGTAAGTGTGTAAATTTTTTTTTTTTTATTAATAAAAAATCCCCTCCCCTAATAAAAGTTTTAATCAACCCCCTTTTCCCATTTCATTAATAAAAATAAATAAATAAACATATTTAGTATCGCCGCGTGCATAATTACCTGAACTATTAAATTTTCACATTCTTGATCTCGCATGGTAAACAAAGTAAGCGCAAAAAAATTCCAAAATGCAAAATTGTGCATTTTTCGGTCGCATCAAATCCAGAAAAATTGTAATAGAAAGTGATCAAAAAGTCTTATTTACGCAAACGAGGTACCTGAAGAAATTATAGATCATGGCACAAAAAATGACACCTCACACAGCCCCATAGACCCAAAAATAAAAGATCCATAACTATGGTCATAAAGCAATTTTAAGTAACATTTATTTAAAAAAAAAAAAAACTATTTTTTAAAAGCCACCAAATAAAATTAAAGTTCCACAAGTTACATATTGTTGTAATTGTACTGACTCGAGGAACATGTATAACAAGTCAGTTTTACCCTAGGGAGAACGGCGTAAACACAAACCCCAAATTAAAAAAAAAAAAATTTAATTATTTTTCCACACATTTAATTTTTTTCTGGTTTTGCAGCATCCTTGATGCAAAAATTAAGCCTGTCACTTCAAAATACAATTAGTGGGGCAAAAAAAAAAAAAGGGTTCATGTGGGTCTCTAGTTGAAAAAATGCAAGTGCTATGGCCTTTTAAGCACAAGGAGGAAAAATGAAAGTGCAAAAATGGAAATTGGCCCAGTCCTTAAGGGGTTAATAATCAGGTCAAATGTTTTTTAACTAATATACTGTTTTTGATTTGGTTCTTTTTAGCTATGTTTAGGACTTTAAAAAAGTTTTAGCTCACATTTATGTAGAAAAATTGAAATTCTGAAGGGTTCACAATCTAGGTGTAACTCTACCAGTGGCACGGTGACAGATGAGGCTATCACAGACAGTACCTCCTAAAGTAGGACAATTAGTCAGCAGTCAAATTGCGAAGTCTATTGCGAGATTTATCAAAGGGTGTAAAATTTAGACTGGTGCAAACTACCCACAGCAACCAATCACAGCTCCTCTTTCCTTTCAGCACTGCCTAAAGCTGAGCTGTAATTGGTTGCTGGGGTTAGTTTGCACCAGTCTAAATTTTACACCCTTTGATAAATCTCTCCCTAAGTGTCTATGGTCTATGGTCTTTATCCCCACTCCAGTATGTTGAAGCAGGAATTCTGCTGCTAGATGACACCAAGCATGGTCCCAGTATGGTTAGCAGCTGATATTCAGAAAGAGACAGTATGTACATGGTCAGCAGGCATGGAATGAGAAAAGAATATCCAGCATTGGCAAAGGTACAAAATTACTTCTTTATTTCAAATACACGACCGTCAAAATAAATAAATAATTAAATAAATAAATAAATAATACAATGTTTATCTTAGAGATGAGTGCAACTTATACCTGATTGAGTCCATTTGTTTGGCAGTTGAATACCAGTGGTTAAAGACGTTGGATGCAGCCCTAGAGATTCTGTGAAAAAATGGATCATAGTCATAGTCTGTTTTGTTGTGGTACTATGTTCTATTTGCTATATATATATATATATATATATATATATATATATATATAATTTTATTTTTTTTTTCTTCTAACTCAACCCTGACTTCTCCACAACTTTGTTGTTAATTTGTTTGAAGATCTCCTTTGGTCTTTGATGTTGTTTGGTTATTGGTGCCTCTTGCTTCAATATAGCATCTCCTAAAAAAAAACTCAAATACTTTACCCACTATAGATGTTAGACTTACAGGTCTTTAATTTCCCAGATCACTCTTTGACCCCCTTCTTGAATATTGGTACCACATTAGTTATGCGCCAGTCCTGTGGAACAATCCTTGTCTTTTGTCTTTAGAATCTTAGATTGCACACACGCATTTGATCTTTACGAAAAATTGGTTGCATCAGAACCTTTTAGAAAGAAAGGATATGGAAAATAGCTCTCACACCTCTTGAGCAAAGAGATGCCCCTTCAAGTCAAGTCTCACTTAGTCAAGGAGCCTTAGAGTAACTACCCCTTTGACCCACATTGATAGACCTCTCACTAGCCAGCCAACACCCTGCTCTGCACTGATGAGGGGCAAAAAACCCGAAATAGCTATCTGCAGATGGGAAATCTTTCCTTTTGGAGAGATTGGCTGGCTTGGCATAAAATCCCCAGTCAATGTAAGGCTCCTTGACTGAGCAAGACTTGATTTGAAGGGGCATCTCTTTGCTCAAGAGGTGTGAGAGCTATTTTGCATATCCTTCCTTCCCAAAATTCTCAGTGGAGCAGAATTGGTCTGTAAGTCTCCACACATCTTTATGAGGAACTCTCCTTAAGGAGAGTAACTACCCCTTTGACCCAGAACCTTTTAGAAGCTTAACAGCAAAAGGGATGAATACATATGCACATGGCAATTTTATATATATATATATATATATATATATATATATATATATATATATATATATATATAATACCACAGGTTGTAATGTAACAAAATAGGTAAAAAACAAAACAAGGGGGGGATTACTTGATTGCAAGCCACTGTATATAGAACAATCATTATAGTTCAATTACATCAAAACATCAGGGGGAGAATTCATGCCATGGGAAGTTTTGGTACCTAGCCTAAAGTTGCCAAAGTATCCACAATATTAAAACTCTGGGATTTTGCAGTGGAAATGAGGTTCAGCCAGCTAGTACTTGTCCCACCTACAAACATTCTTTATGCATGCGTCAGAGCACAAGCACTACAATAATCATGTGGCAATATGTATGAGGTCCACTGAAGCCATTTCCTCACTGGTGTCCTCTATGTAAGCCCACGATGTGGTGGCTCATCCTCTTCAAAAAGATCTTCCTCTATCTCATTTGGTGGTTCCAGAATAGAGAAGCTATCCATCGGTGTTTGGAAAACCTGGCCATATATCTCCTCCTCCACCAATTTTTTCATCTGCGGGCTCAGGTTTACATGGTAGACCGTAGCATTGTTCTCAGTCCCCTCGGCGATGATGTTCCTTAGTGCAGTCTCCATGACATGAAGCAGGGGTGTGGTGTCCCACCACTGGTGCTATCTATGGCACCTTAGTAAGTCATCCCTCAGGTTCAAACAAGTGGGAGATGTAGTATTGTGTTTTCCCCATTAGGTGTCACTACTGACTCTACTTAACTTGTTGCACAGCTGAAAGAGTAGAAGGGTTACACTGTTTGTACCATGTGTTATATGCTGACCAGTTACAGGTGCTAGTTCTCTTCTGTCCTACCTTTTTTTTCCTCTCTCTCTCACAGCCCGACCACTCACAGGAGGGTTTAGTTTTGCCCCTGTAGAAGGAGTTAATTCCTGGTGGGAGGAAGAGAGGAATTAGTGGTTGGAGGTCCAAGCAAATAGATGTGTGAGACACTACTGTGTTACAAACTTTTCCTTCTAGTAATTTGGACAACTATGCAGTGCTAAGCTCCACTCAGAGGAGAGAAGCCAGCTAGGAAAATTCTTGCCCACCCCAGAAACCAGGGCAGTTAACTGAATCAAGAGGAACTGACCTCAGTAGGACAAAGCTACCGTGAAAAGATCTACGTACAGTATCCTACTGCACAGTGCAAGACGACTGGGAAACCTCAGAAGTCTGCTACACCAATACGAGACTGGGGCTCTTATTACCCACTTGCGGGTATCCTGCAACTAGGGGACATAAGGTGGTTCAGAGCCAGTATAGGTATCCGTGAATACGAATATCTTCTCATCTCTTTTTCTACACCTGTTCGGGCAGAGCACATTTACTACATTGGGCAGGGCTTCTCTGGCAACACCTTTTCTCTCTCTACTACAAAGCACCTACTATTACACGCATTGTTTCTAACTCAGCACCTATGTTTTATGACAATATTTGCACTGTTTTCATCACGTGTACTGTTTATCCTGAGTTATTCATCAGTAAAGTATTATATTTTTACTAAAATGCACAGGACTTTGGTCTACTCTGTTAGCACCTGCACCTACACACTATCTCATACTTGGGTTATCTCCCCTTTCTGTGAATGGCGGTACCAACAACCTGGGGTTGGTCTACTACCACTCCAGGCTACCGTGACAAGTGTCCAAGTGACCCTAAGCTCCCCTGGAGGTTACCAACCATAATAATAATAATAATAATAAATGTATTTGTATAGCGCCAACAGATTCCGCAACCATAGGGGTAGGCAAGCAGTGCCAGCCATCACGGGATGGGGGGGGGGGGGAATGTCATTCATACCAAAGCCCTTGCAGCTGACCAACAGAGTGGCTTCCTCAAACGGCACCAGCAATTGACAGAGAAAACACATCATTTTCATATTGGTGACCTAAAACTTGCATTTCTGTGTGAAACTGCAAGAATGTATGACAAAGAAGTCGGAAATTGCTGATCTCTGTTGGTACAACCGAACATGGAGGGACGTGTTCCATATCGGCAGAACATCACAGATGAGATGTTTCTGGAGTCCTCAATTGCATTGGGTCTGGTGGAGTGGTTTAAGTGGGTGCAAACCACTGCCAAGTAGGAGTGGTTTAAGTGGGTGCAAAGTTTCCTTGCCATCTTCAGAAGCTCCTTCAGTCCTTGGAAGGAGCGGAAGAAGCCTTGCACAAAGAGATTCAGCACGTGAGTCATGCATGGAACGAGTTTAAGGGCCCTATTTCATGGGCCGAGCAACAATGTAAACAAGCGCCGATCTGCTAGATAGGCGCTTGTTTACTGGGCCTATTCCACGGCCCCGATGATTTTCAGATGTGTGAACATGATTGCACAAGGGTTTTCTAATCATCAATTAGCTTTCTGAGCCAATGAGCAAACACATTGTACCATTAGAACACTGGAGTGATAGTTGCTAGAAATGGGCCTCTATACACCTATGTAGATATTGCACCAAAAACCAGACATTTGCAGCTAGAATAGTCATTTACCACATTAGCAATGTATAGATTGTATTTGTTTAAAGTTAGGACTAGTTTAAAGTTATCTTCATTGAAAAGTACAGTGCTTTTCCTTAAAAAATAAGGACATTTCAATGTGACCCCAAACTTTTGAACGGTAGTATATATATATATATATATATATATATATATATATATATATATATATATCTCCCCATGATATACCACTGCACAGAATAATTGTTAACCTCAAAAGTGTATTTAGCATGACTCTTGGGATTCTGACACATACAAAATATGACAGCAAATGTATAAAATAACATTTATGGCTTTATGTCACAAGTATGCCTGCTTAATATTTCACAAACTGGATTGGATTTTTTGAGCATTCTACATGTTATGTATTTTTTTTTTATTATTTTATATTCTCTGGCATTGCAAGATAACAAAAAACAGTAATTTATGTTATTCAGTCATTGTGTTATTTAGTCTTTTTAGTATTTTTTATGATGCTCTCCATGTTGGAAAAATATGTTATAAAAGTTCTGTCCAAAAACATTTCTGTATTTTTTTTATTTAAATGTAATTGTGGTGATTTTTTTTGTTGTTGTTGATTGTTTTTCAAAATGCAGCAGGCTTTGGATTTTTTTTTTATAAGGCTTGTGGCATTTTTCTCCCACAGACCTCTGTTGTTAGAAGTTGTATGTGTTTTTTTTTTTTTTTTTTCTGTGCAAAATTTCTACAGGGGGAAAAAAAACGCAACAGAAAAAGTGTATAGTTGTAAAAATATAGCTGTAAAAGTAATTTCTTTAAAACAAACAAAAAAAATCAAAAAGTATCATAAGTGGAGATGAGCGAACCTCAAGCATGCTCGAGTCTATCTGAACCCGAACTTTCGTCATTTGATTAGTGGTGGCTGCTGAACTTGGATAAAGCCCTAAGGCTATGTGGAAAACATGGATATAGTCATTGGCTGTATCCATGTTTTCCAGACAACCTTAGAGCTTTATCCAAGTTCAGCAGCCGCCACTAATCAAATGCCGATCGTTCGGGTTCGGATGGAATTGAACCCAAACCCGGTTCGTTCATCTCTAATCATAAGTTCTTAGTATTTTTTAATTTATACCAGAAAGTCAAGAAGAACACCAACATATGATTACATGTTTACTTTGCAGCGTGATTTTTCTATACATTATAGGCAACTTGTAGCTTTATACTAGAGAAAAAAACTAATAACAAAAGTAACATAAAACATGGCTTTTTAAGAAGTGCTTCATTTGTTGTATGATTCTCATCATTCAAAATATAGAAATGTACATTCACAATATGCCTTTAAATGGCTCAAATGTGAAAATGCACCATTTAAATGCGTGAAGTGGTGCAGCAATTCAAGGTCTTGTCTGCTCCAAATTAATGACGGTGCCTGTGCCATTTTGATAAGTTTTCTGCAGGAAAAAAACAGCTCTAAAGGCAAAAGATACAATAAAGACTAGAGACGAGCGAACCGGGTTCAGGTTCGAGTCGATGCGATCCCGAACGTTCGGTATTTGATTAGCTGGGGCTGCTGAACTTGGATAAAGCCCTAAGGTTGTCTGGAAAACATGGATACAGCCAATGACTATATCCATGTTTTCCACATAGCCTTAGGGGCTTTATCCAAGTTCAGCAGCCACCGCTAATCAAATGCCGAAAATTCGGGTTTGGATCGACTCGAGCATGCTCCAGGTTCGCTCATCTCTAATAAAGACCATTTATCTTTTATAACAATTTTTATAAATTCCCCCATATTTTTTATATTTAGCACTTTATGTAAGATTATATTATTCATGGGTTATTGTATTTGTATTGTGCCATCAACTTATACAAGAAATAACTATAATATAAACTGAATGATAAATAAGTAACATATATATGTTACTCAGACAGTAGTGTGACCCTTCAACCATTTATTTTTTGATCAGACTACCTGAATTAATTTACTATTTTAAGGCTATGTTCACATGTTGTACAAACAACGGTTATTCTGTTCTTTAATGCTACCTATAGCCTAAGTCAATGATCTTGATTAGAGATGAGCGAACCTCCAGCATGCTCGAGTCCATCAGAACCCGAACTTTCGGCATTTGATTAGTGGTGGCTGCTGAAGTTGGATAAAGCCCTAAGGCTATGTGGAAATCATGGATATAGTCATTGGCTGTATCCATGTTTTCCAGACAACCTTAGAGCTTTATCCAACTTCAGCAGCCCCAGCTAATCAAATGCCGATCGTTCGGGTTCGGATGGACTCGAACCCGAACCCGGTTCGCTCCTCTCTAATCTTGATACTTTATTCCAGCTGTTGTCTGAGCTTATACATAGGTACATAGTGGGAAGATAACCTTGTACTTCTATTTTCAGCAAAGAAAAATATTAATAAACCAGGATGAAAGCTGAAAATTATACAACGATTAAAGAATTTTACCTTCTTGGATTTCACGTTGGCCAGAATCTACGACTATTTCTATTATTTCTTTTTTTTATTATGTATATGTCAACAATCTCTGGGAACACAATCATTATTAATGTCATCTGGAAAAGCTCTAAACTTCAGTGTCCGATGTATTTATTACTTGGTAATTTTGCTTTCATGGAAATTTGTTACTCTTCAGTTACTGTGCCAAAAATGCTGACAGATTTGGCATCTGGCAGTAAACAGATACCAGTCCTTGGATGTATTACCCAACTTTATTTTTTCTTTGTTTTGGGCGCTGCTGAAAATTATTTCTTGGCTTTAATGGCTTTTGACCGGTATTTGGCAATTTGTAATCCATTGCAATATACGTCAATAATGAGTAACAGATTTTGCCATCAGTTGGCTTTGATGGCTTGGGTGGCCAGTTTTACCGGATCTTTGGTTCCTATTTATCTTTTAAGCAAATTGACCTTTTGTGGTAAAAATGAGATTGATCATTTTTTTTGTGATGCATCCCCAATTTTTAGGCTCTCGTGCACTGACACATCACTACTAAAAAGCTATTTTTTTAGCCTTTTGTGGATCATTGTGTTTGGCTGTCTGTTTCTAATTTTTTTATCCTACTTGCAAATCATTTTAGCTGTTCTAAAGATTCCCTCTAAAAGTGGTCGTAAAAAGATGTTCTCTACGTGTGGATCTCACTTTACTGTAGTTATTCTGTATTATGGTTCTGTTATATCTATGTACGTGAGGCCAAATTATGGATACACTTTTATATTTGATAAATGTCTTTCAGTATTTTATGCAATTGTAACCCCATTTTTAAATCCCATAATCTATAGCCTTAGAAACAAAAATATTATAGAAGCTTTACAATCATTCAATACGTGCATTTCTTTATGTGGTTCTAAGGACAACAGTAAGCTCATTAGTAGGGATAAGCGAACTTTTGAAAAGTTCGGTTCGATCCGGCGAACTTTCATGAAGTTTGGATTTGTACGAACTGAACCTAAAACGAACCTTGCAATAATGGCTGAATAATTGCAGCTACAATAGTGGGAGTCTGATAGGGTATAGTTTCGTTTAGTTGTAGTTGGTATTACAATGATAAAAGTGGAAAAAAACAAAGTGCAAAAATAGTGGAAAAAATTAGCCAAGGTGTAAGTGATTACACGGGACATAGGACACAAAGTTCCTTGGACCTAGTAGGGTGGAAACATTTCAGACATTTCACAGTGGAACCAGCAGCAGTAATAGTACTGTATTGGACCCAGTGTGGTGGAGAACAGACAATTGATGGAGGAGGAGGATGAGGCAGTAGCACTTGATTGCACCCAGGCCAGTATGATTAAGAACAGACTATTCATGGAGTAGGAGGATGTTCAGCCTTGGAGTGGTGGCCTTGGAATCCTCGCTGATGATGTTGTTAACCACACTTTCAAGAACACGGATGAGTGGGATGATGTCGTTGCTGCCTGCTCACAGAATCGCGTCCCCAAAAGGGATCAACAATTGGCAGGACATGTTCGAAGTAACCTGTGCAGTATGAGGTTTTTCACATGTGCCATGCAAGGTGTATGACGCAGCCCTCCATGCAGCACTGCAGAGAAAAGGTTCCTCCCTTTGTGTGCTAGAACACCTCCCACCGTTAGTTGGCCTTTGGGTCAGCCATTCATATATCTCCTCCCTGATGGTCCGGAGGAGCTCCTGCCCACTGTGGCTCCGTTCACCTAGGCTCACAAAATGGAGGACAGCCTGAGAGTGCCGGGCCTGACATTGTTTATAAAACACCGGGGCAGGTTGGGCTACAGTCAAAGCGGTGGATGGTTGCAAGCTGGTGAAGGCAGACCTTTTGCAGAACTGGCACCCTAAAGCACCGGGGAGGTGACAGTGGCAAGAATAGGCTAACTTCTGGTGGTCTTCTGGGGCTCTAACAGACATGTACTGCCCTTGCCAATAATTAAAGGACCAGACATCAGCACTGGGGTGCACGGTCTTGGACACCAAGAATCCCCATGAGTCGCTAACATTTTTTCTACACAACTGTCCAGTGAAGGGAAAGCCGATGGGACAGCTGATGGGAATTCTGATGTTGTTGAGGCTAAACGGGGTTCTCCTATTTTTTTGAACCTTATTGTAAAGATATGAACTGATTTTCCCTTAATAAATTCGATAAGCTTGAACACTGAAGTTTCTTTCATGTGTCTTGGTCAATACTCACAGACTGCTGTCACATTACATTTTTGATTAGGCAGCACCCAGGTATATCTGAGGAGACTAATTTAAAGTGTCACTGTCGTGAATTTTTTTTTTTGCAGATATCAATAGTCCAGGCGATTTTAAGAAACTTTTTAATTGGGTTTATTATCCGAAAAATGCATTTTTATCATGAAAAAGCAATTTGAAGCTCTCCCCCCTGTCTTCATTGTTCTCCTATGGAGAGAGCTAAAGAAAAGACCAAAACAGGACAACAAAGAGTTAATCTACAAATCCCTCACGGGATATCTCCTGTGACAGACACCAGTGACCTGTCTGAGCTCGGATTACAGCTGTCACCCAGCTCCGTGCCTGTAATCCTCTGTTATCTGCTTTCTGCTGCCGGCTAACTCCCTCCTTCCTCCTCCCCCCTCCCCTCTCCCTAGAACAGACAGGGTACGTCTCCTGCATCAAGTCACAATTTTCAGATTTTTCAGAGTGGATGAAAAAGAGGAAGGAGGGGGGGACCTGGGAAAAGGCTTTTTACATGCAGATAATGGCAGATTTGGCTAATAAACCCAATTACAAAGTTTCTTAAAATCGCCTGGACTATTGATTTCTGCAAAAAAAAAAAAATACGACAGTGACTCTTTAACCCTTAGACGACCCAGGGCGTATAGTTACGCCATGGAAGTCTGTCCCCAGACGACCTAGGGCGTAACTGTACGCCCTGGGTGTTTCTCACGCTATGAAGCGTGCTCCGGAGCGGAGCGCGCTTCATAGCAGGTGGGGGCCGGCTGCAATCAGCAGCCGGGACCTCACCGGTAATGACACGCTGCAGCGATTGCGCTGCCGCGTGTCATTAACTCCTTAACAGGCTCAATGAGCAGATCGCCGATAACACTGATCAATGCTATGCCTATGGCATAGCATTCATCAGTGTAAAAATCCAAGTAGTGAATGTAAAAGTCCCCCAAAGGGACTTCAAATGTGTAAAAAAAAAAAAGTTAAAAACACTAACACACTACCCCAAAACCCCTCCCCCAATAAAAGTCTAAATCACCCCCCTTTCCCATTATATAAATAAAACATATAAAAATAAATAAATAGATAAACATATAATATACCGTAGCGTGCGTAATTGTCCGATCTATTAAAATATAACAAGCGTCATTGCGAACGGTAAACGGCGTACACGAAAAGAGGGGAAAAAGTGCGCAGATTACCGATTTTATGTTACATTATATATATAAAAAAATTAATAAAAAGTGATCAAAACGTCCGATCTTCACAAATATGGTATTAATAAAAACTAGAGATCATGGCGGAAAAAATGTCACCCCATACAGCCCCGTAGGTGAAAAAATAAAACCTTTATAAGCGTCACAATAGTCCCATTTTATTTATAATTAATTGCCAAAAAAAAGGATTTCATTTAAAAAAATATATAACATTAGAGAATCTGCGTAAACCTGCATATGGTTGTGTTCGGACTGACCTATAGAGTAATGGTATCATGTCGCTTTTACCATATAGTGCATTACGTAGACACAGGAACCCCCCAAACGTTACCATATTGCATTCTTTTTTGCGATTTCACCAATTTATATCTTCATAAATAATATATTTGGAATTCCATCATACATGTTATGGTAAAATGAATGACGCCATTACAAAGTACAACTATTCCTGTAACAAATAAGCCCTTACATGGCCTGTAGATAAAAAACTGAAAGTGCTGGAGCTCTTAGAAGGGGAGGAGGGAAAAACTGAAACACTACGATCAAAATTTGCGCGGTCCACTGGGTCATTTTGGGCCTGGTCCTCAAAGGGTTAAGGTCTCACCCTAACAGGGGTGACATCACACATCTTGGTATTTACAAAAAAAAAAAGGATACAAGGGATTATAGGAGTAATAATCCCTTGTATCCTGGTCTATTCTGTGAAAAAAATACTATTTTGCGTCGCCGTTGTTATTTTTACCAGATTCGTAATGAACTTTTTGTAAAGTTCGTAACAAATCTGGTTCACTACGGTTCGGTTCGATCATCCCTAATCATAAGTAAATAGTACAGTGCAGTTTTCAGAATGTTTTCGATCCTAATACTTTATGAGTAGAGATGAGCCAACCTTGAGCATGCTCGAGTCCATCCGAACCCGAACGTTCGGCATTTGATTAGCGGTGGCTGCTGAACTTGGATAAAGGCCTAAGGCTATGTGGAAAAAATGGATATAGTCATTGGCTGTATCCATGTTTTCCAGACAACCTTAAAGCTTTATACAAGTTCAGCAGCCCCCGCTAATCAAATGCGAATGTTCGTGTTCGGATGGACTCTAACCCGAACCCGGTTCGCTCATCTCCATTCATGAGCCATTGCAGGTATATACATAAATACACAATCAAAATGGTGTTCGAATGTCTGTGTCTTGGCAGCAGTTTTGGCTTACCCTAAAGCATTTTTTTTTATACTGTAATAGTTATCAACTCATTTGTTACCTTTGTTTGTGAGGCACTGTCACAAAACCAAATTGATATGTCAGAAAAACATGTAAACGTTGTAATCGGTTGGGGTATGAGTGTTTAGACCGGAATCAATTGGAACAACAACCTATTAAAAGTCTACGCTCAGTGCATTCTAGTCTGGCTCTGTGTCCTATGATGAGACGGTTGCATAATGTAAGTCTATAAAGCGGTCTCCTCACATAGACAAAGAGTGGAGAGAGGCTGACACAACACTCATTATACTGATTTGTCAGAGTTTGAACACTCAGACCCTCCTGACCTATAAAAACTTTTGAAAAGTCTCTCTGACATGTCAACAGCTTTTTTTTTTTTTCCGTGTTAACAATAGTCAAACATTTTAAACCTGTCATTTGAAGCTGTGATACCATTAGGCTTTGTTTTTTTTTACACACAGTAAAAAAAAAAATTTAAAACATGGTCGGAATTTAAATTGAAGATAAATTGTGTGTTGAAAAAAATTAGATAGTAATTAATTAGCATGTTTATTATTTTTGACCTTTGTGATAATTTACAACCCCTATTCTATACAGTGTGTGCACTGCTGAACAATATCCCATTCACTTTACTGGAGAGCATTAATAGGCCATGACAATACAATGTTGAGCCCACATTCCACAAATAATGTCTGTTGTTTTGAAATAACAGATGTTATTTTGGCTTGAAGTGATGAATGTCTAAAAAAGTCCATCAACTCGCCAAAAAGTTGCGGCCTTATACTATGTTTCCACACAGTATTTTTGGTATTTTGGTCAGTATTTTGCAGCCAAAACAAGGAGTGGATTGAAAACGCAGAAAGGTTCACACACTGTTGAAATTTAGTGGATAGCCGTCATTTAATGGCAAATAATTGCTGTTATTTTAAATCAACCATCGTTGTTATGAAGTTACCATTAAATGACAACCAGCCACTAAATTTCAACAGTGTATGAACAAAGTTTTTCTGTGTTTTCAATCCACTTCTTGTTTTGGCTGCAAAATACTGACCAAACTACTGAGCAAAATTACTGGGTGGGAACATAGCTTTAGTCCACGTTCACACAATGCATGTTTAGCATAATCAAGGCTGTTATTGCAATTTGCAACAGTGGCCATGATTTATGCCATACATACATTGTATGTAAATAAATGCAATCCTGTCCGGAGCGTATATACATAGTTTACGCTCCGGCTGGGATTCCATCCGGCCACACGTTAGTTTTCTGCGGCTGCTATTTATTGAATAGCGGCCGTAGAAACATGTCAGTTCACACAGTACATGTCAGTTCATGCTCCATTGTGTGCAGCAAAGAATTGGGATGCAGACGCAAATGGGTGTGCCCGCATCGGAATTCACCAGAAATGATGATCATCCAGCCGTTACTGAAGTACTGGCCGGGATGATCTTCAGTAACACAGAACGGCCGGTGTTATACCATGTTTAAACATGGCCTTATGGTGAAAATATGGCCGCATTTTGACCTCAAAATTAAGCCCGTATTTCACCTTATTTTATAGTGTGTGACTATAGCCCTAAGCTGCTTTCTCACTTGCATAATATGTATAAAATGTATTGTAAACTCAAGTCCCAGCCAGATTGAGCAGTATGTTTTTAGGTTGGGCCATTAGACCTACGATCAGGCTGGCCTTTGCATTTATAATAGATATGCAAATTTTCCTTTTATTCATATGTGGCCTAATAGATTTATACTAGTGCATGCAATTATATTCCCCACCCTAAATTACCAACAGGTGGGCTGAAAATAAAGCAATAAAATGTTACTCGAGCATGCTCGAGTCGATCCAAACCCGAACTTTCGGCATTTGATTAGCGGTGGCTGCTGAACTTGGATAAAGCCCTAAGGCTCTGTGGAAAGCATGGATATAGTCATTGGCTGTATCCATGTTTTCCAGACAACCTTAGAGCTTTATCCAAGTTTAGCAGCCCCCGCTAATCAAATACGGAACGTTCGGGTTCGGATCAACTCGAACCCGAACTCGGTTCGCTCATCTCTAAATATTACCAAAGTCTTAAACCAGCCTAAGGGTATGTTCACAAGGTTAGCAAAAATCATAAGCATTAACCATCTGAAAAAACTGACTTCAAAATAGCCTTCAAATCAGTATAATTTTCACGTAAGGTTTTTAAAAGAAACCTGTCATATCCGTACTAGGTACAGAGCTGTAGACCCAGGCACATATGTGATTGGGAGATAAAACGAATGATGCCTTTGTCTTTGTTCAAGACCATTTTCAGGCTTATAAAATTGCATTTTTCTTTGGAAGCTGAAGTGCCACAGAACATAGTAACATAGTAATATAGTAAATAAGGTTGAAAGAAGACAAGAGTCCATCAGGTTCAACCTAGGGAATCCTACTATGTTGATCCAGGGAAGGCAAAACCCCCCATGAGGCAGTCGACAATTGCCCCATAACAGGGAGAAAACTCCCTACCGACTCCAATGGCAACCAGAACAATCCCTAGATCAACGTATCACCGGAAATCTAATGCTAATAACTTGTAATATTATATTGTTCAAGAAAAGCATCAAGTCCTCCCTTGAACTTATTTAATGAATCAGCCATGACAACATCATGTGGCAGAGAGTTCCACAGACTTACCGCTCGTACAGTAAAGAACCCACATCGATGCTGATGATGAAATATTCTTTCCTCTAGACGTAGAGGATGCCCCCTTGTCATGGTTACAGACCTAGGAGTAAAAAGACCACTACAAAGATCTCTGTATTGTCCATTCATATATTTGTACATTGTGATCAGATCGCCCCTAAGACGTCTTTTTTCTAGCGTAAATAACCCCAAGATTGATAACCTGTCTTGGTACTGTAACCCACCCATTCCCTTAATGACCTTTGTTGCCCTCCTTTGCACCCGCTCCAGTTCAGCTTTGTCCTTCTTATATACTGGTGCCCAAAACTGTACACAGTATTCCATATGTGGTCTGACCAGTGATTTATAAAGAGGCAAAACTATGTTCTCATCTTTAGCATCTATAACTCTTTCACTAAACTGATCACTAAAGTTGAGTCCACTGTCCACCAATACCCCCAGGTCCTTTTTGGAAGTAGTTTTACCCAGTGTTTTATTATTTAGCACATAACTGTGCTTATTATTTCTACGGCCCAAGTGCATAACTTTACATTTATCCACATTAAACTTCATTTGCCATTTCACTGCCCAAGCCTCTAGCTTCTCCAAATCCCTCTGTAATATGATATTATCCTCCTCTGTACTGATTACTTTACCCAGTTCAGTATCATCTGCAAAAATGGAGATTCTACTCTGTAGCCCCTCTACAAGATCATTAATAAAAATATTAAAAAGAAGTGGACCCAACACTGACCCCTGTGGTACCCCACTAGCAACTAAAACCCAATCTGAATATGTTCCATTAATGACCACCCTCTGTTTTCTATCACACAACCAGTTACTTACCCATTTGCATACTTTTTTCCCGAGTCCTAGCATCCTCATTTTGTAGACCAACCTTTCATGCGGCACAGTATCA
This sequence comes from Dendropsophus ebraccatus, assembly GCF_027789765.1. NCBI lineage: Eukaryota > Metazoa > Chordata > Amphibia > Anura > Hylidae > Dendropsophus > Dendropsophus ebraccatus. The sequence goes on from NC_091456.1 coordinate 30,470,947, forward strand.
AATGTCTTTGAAAAGTCCAGATACACAACATCCACAGCCTCCCCCAGGCCCAGTCTATAACTTACCTCTTCATAGAAGCCGATCAGATTAGTCTGACAGGACAGATCCCTCATAAATCCATGCTGGTGCTGCGTCATAAGATTATTTTCATTAAGATACACCAGTATAGCATCTCTTACAAACCCCTCAAATACTTTACCTACTATAGATGTTAGACTTACGGGCCTGTAGTTTCCAGGGTCACTCTTTGACCCCTTCTTGAATATTGGTACCACTTTAGCTATGCTCCAGTCCTGTGGAACAATCCCTGTCATAATAGAATCTTTAAATATTAGGAATAACGGTCTGTCTAACACAGTATTTAATTCTTGCAAAACTCTAGGATGGATACTTTCTGGGCCCGGCGACTTATGGATTTTAATGTTTTTAAGAAGTAATGATGAGCCACAACGTGCACACCATTACACTCCCATACCCTCCCTGTCTTGACTGATGGATTTACAGGACTGACACTCCAGTCCTGTACATCAATTAGCCAAGGAAGGGAGAGGTGGTGGAGGAGGCGACCTGTATGCTGTGGCTCAGCATTACTTATGCATTACTATTGCATGTGTCTGCATTTCTTTATCTGGTATGGATCTAACAGATTTCCTTTAACCCCTTCCTAACCCAGCCCAAAAGAGCTTATTTCAGGAACGTGTACTTTTTAATGACCCCTTTCAATCTACAATAAAATGTATGACAGAACCCTAAAAATATTATTTATAGGGAGAAATAAGAAAAGAGCTTGTGTGCCTTTAGCCTCTCAGGGCATCTTACATCTCCCCACTCCTGTGTCTCCTAACACACTATGGCAGATTTAAAGGGTCAGTGCGCCAAAAATAGGTTGATTCACTGCAGCCCTAAACTATAAATTCCTGCACCTGCCTTGGCTTCCTTGTTGGAGCCTTTGCATGCTACCTTAGTGTGTGGACCCAGCTTCCTGTGATTCCTGCCTGTGATCACTGCCTATGGTTCCAGCCCTCTCTGTTGCCTGTGGTTCCTGCACCGCGCCTGCTGTTCATAGCTTCTGCCCTGCTTCTAGCCATGAGTCCTGCTGTTGTCCTCCCTACTGCCTACGTGACACCAGGCGCACTTCGCCCACCACTGCTAGCAAGCCAAGCCAGGGGGAGCAGCCTGGGGGTTGCCTGTCTCAGCAAGCCCAACCCAACCAATCTTGCAGCTGGCTCTCGTGAAATTCAGTGCCCCCTTAGACTCTGCTCCCTGGTGCAGCTTACGCCATCACTAGCAGTGGTTCAGTGGAGCCACTACTCCTGCCATTACTCATAGCGCCTGCCTAAGGTTCTATGACAAGATTGCTCACCGGACTGCATGGAGATAAGCAGTAGACCTCTGGCAGTCAAGGAAAGTGTTTGTGACCCCGCACTCACTATGCAGAGTCCTGATTGTTAAGTGACAGGAGCTGCTCCTCTCACTTACCCTTAAACATTGCGATAGCTGTGTCCTGTCATTAACAGTGAGGGCCCAGCTTTTGATATCAGCCGGCCCTCACCCTCTATGAAGCTTGTAAGCTACTGAGCTCTTTTCAGAGCTCTGTAGAAACTATTGCCATATGGATACGGCATCAGTTATCTGGTGATAGATGCCCAATTTATTGCTCAACATTCTCATAGTAAACATACCAACCTTGATCTTTGCTTTTGTTGTCAATTAAAAAGCTGCACTACCTCTCACATTTGGAGGCAATGCATTTTATCAAATAATTTTGGTTTGAAATTAATAGACTAGGAAACACTATTTGTAAAGTTACAGCCAGTGTACCATCAGGTACATCGCTTTAAAGTGATTATGTACCCACAATCCGAGCCTCCCAAACCGCTTGTACATTCGGATAGCTGCTTTTAATCCAAGATCTTCCTGGGCTCCATTCGGCAGGTGATGCAGTTATTGTCCTAAAAAACTTCTTTTAAACTTGCAGCTCTGTGTCAAATTGGCGTGGTCTAGAGTACCTATGCCCCAGTCATGCAACACCCCTCCGTCCCTTCTCCCCACCCTCTTCATCATTAGGAATGCCCCAAGAACAATTTCTTCTATTCATCACCTGTGTGAACACTGCACATGAACTGGATCATTAAGGCACCTGTGCAATGTTTAGGTGATGAATAGGAAAAGTCCTGTTTCTAGTGATGAGGAAGGTGGGGAGGCGTTGCAATTCTAGGGTGGAAACAAACTGTAGGCCAAGCCAATTTGACACAGGGCTGCAAGTTTAAAAGTTGTTTTTTAGGACAATAACTGCATCATCTGCCAAACGGACCCCAGGACAGATCTTGGAATAAAAGCAGCAGGTACAAGCGGTTTGGTGGGGTCAAATTGTGGGTAGTCGCTTTAACTATTTTACATGAATTAACCAGTGCCGCAGTCCTTTTTTTGAGCCACGTCGCAGAGGGAAGGGGTTTTGTCACACTGGGGGCCGGCTGGCCGGCCTTCAGTGCTACAGGCTGGGGCGGTGCCCAGCAATAGACAGGCACCATGCGTGGGAACAGGGCTGAGGTTTTTTAAAAAAGGACCACGGCACCAGTATCCCCGTGTTGCACAAAAAAATTTCTTACATATGACCCAGGTTTAATTTTACCATGGGTGCTGTTCTCAAGCTTTTATATCCAACTGAAATAACCTTATCACCCACCTTATACCTTATGCTGCCTAAAATTTGTACCTGTTAAAATGCCACTCAGTATACCCCCCCCCCCATTATTTACTGGACAGAGATGGTGGACTATATCTATGGAATAAAGGAACTAGTCAGCTGACATTCCAACTCCTATGAGAAAGAGAAAGGGGAATACAGCGCACGGCGCACATAGTGTAATTCTGCAGGGTAGGTTGGTGTAGTAGTGAGTGATAGAATATTGCTCACCTTTGCGTGTCGTGCTACGAGCCCGACACCGCCAGATGCTTTAAACGCTCGCTGCCCACCAGGGGTCCGACTAGGTCGGTAGAAGAAATCCGTGTGCAAGATCACTTTATCCAGGCAGGATACGTGGTGTACTCTGGTGTCCGGCGCTGAGCGGATTTTCCAAAAATTTCCAAGGAGATGATGGAGTCGTAGTATTAAAATCTTAAACTACTTTATTGCATGACGTAAAATAAAATACGTTTCGAGGAACATGCCTCTTCATCAGATAATTGAAACCATATGGACAAGCTCTCTGTTTATAATGGGCCGGGGCGGGAGATTCAACATTCAAATTTCCCGGGGTGGACTGTCATTGGCTGTGCTCTCATCTTCAGTCTACTTTCATTGTTTACTTAAAACATTGTAATGTTCTTGGGAAATACGTGCTTGTACTTAATCATAAATAAATATATAAAAATACATGAAATAAATACATAAAAACATAAAAAATACAAACTGACATTTTACTGTGTATATACATACACCAACACTTGTTGGCTTTTGATATGTGTCTAGTTCTAACTCTAAATCCTTTACCTGGAATGAACCTGCCGGGTGGTGAGCTGGCAAATGTCCCGACCCCGGCAGCCGGCATCCCATGTTCAAATCCCCAGCCAGACAGATTCCAGCCAAACAGCTACTTTTGTTTTTTTTTGTTTTTTTGTTGTTTAGTTTTTTTGTTTGTTTCTTTGTTTTTTTTGTGGGAGTTTAGAGTGTTTTCTGCACACAATATTATGCTAGAGACTGGTAGGGAATAGATTCAAAGGATATTAAATAATAAAATGAAATGAATAATAAAATGAAAATATAATCTTCGCGGACACAGGTAGGTGTTCCACTGTTTATATAAAAAATAAATAAATAAATAAATATATTATTATGAAGTTTGGTTACTCAATCATTTCTGTGATCTCGTTTAATCCTCGGGGTTGGAGTGTATTCAAGCGATATATCCAATACATCTCTTTTCTAATTAAATTACCCAATCTATTGTTCACATGTATAGGTATGTGATCAATGGGATAGATTATCAATTTTCTGAAGTCGCAGTCATGTTTTTCATAGAAGTGTCTGGACAATCCGTGTTTTTGGAAGCCTCTTCTGATATTCAGTCTATGGCCATTTAATCTTAGGTGTAATGGCTGTGTCGTGCGCCCGACATACTGATATGAACATGGGCATTCTATCACATATACAACATAACTGGAAGTGCATGTGAGGGAAAATTTGATAGGAAATTTTTCACCCTCCCTGCTGCTAAACTCTGTCATTCCGATTTTTAAGGAGAGGCAGCATAGACATCTGGACTTTCCACATTTATGGATTCCCTTAGACGGGTTGGTGGTTTCACTCAATCCTTTCGTGTGTTTACGCAGTCTACTAGGAGCTATCAGACTTTTTAGGTTGGGTGCCCTACGGTAAATGATCCTTGGTTTATCGGGTAGGATATCTTTTATGAAGGGATCCAATTTTAGAATGTACCAGTGTTTTTTTAGTATCCGTCTTAATTTATTGTGATCAGTGGTATACGTGGTAATGAAATTTGAGGAATGGGTTTGTTCTTTTTCTTCTGGTTTTTCTTTTTCTTTTTCTTTCAAGCATTCGTCCTGTGTAAGGGCTCCAGCCCTTAGTTTTGCTTCACTAATTAATTCTTCTGGGAAACCTTTTGATTTAAATCTCTTGTGGATGATGGTCGCCTGTTCATTATATTTACTCTCTAGTGTGCAATTCTTCCTCACTCTTCTGAACTGTCCGAAGGGAATGTTCACTTTCCATTTTTTGGAGTGACTACTATCAAAAGGAAGGTAGCTGTTAGAATCAACGGGTTTGAAGTAAGTGGCTGTGAGAAATTTATGTTGATCATGGTAAATTAGTAGATCTAGGAATTCTATCTGTACTTTGGAATGATGTGGTACGAGTGTTATTCCCCACTTGTTCTGGTTGATGTCACTTACAAACTTATTGATTTCTCCACTTTCCCCCTCCCATAAAAGGAAGAGGTCATCTATGTAACATTTGTATAGTCTTACATTTTTATGGTATAAAGCGTGTGTTTTGATGAATTTCTCTTCAAACCTGCCCATGAATAAGTTTGCGTATGCCGGTGCCACTCTAGTCCCCATGGCTGTCCCGCATATTTGATGGTAAATTGTGCCGTTATATTCGAAAAAGTTGTTCTCCAATATATATTTCAGACAATTCATTAGGAAATTTCTTTGGTCTTCGGGTATTTTTGTATCTTGTAGTAGGAAGCTGTCAATACATTCTAGTCCTATGTTATGCTTGATATTGGTATAGAGTGCAGAGACATCCATTGTTAGCATAATGGTCTCGTTAGACCATGTTTCATTTTTTAGAAGGCTTATCAATGAATCTGAATTTTTTAAATAGGAATCCAGGCCTAGCACATATTCCTGTAGTAATAGATCAAGATATTGGGATATATTGCATAGGGAGCTATTTATGCCCGAAATAATGGGTCTTCCTGGTGGATTGGTTTCTGATTTATGAATCTTAGGAAGATGATAGTAGAATGGTCTGGAGGGATTCCGGATTAGCATGAATTTCTTTTCCTCCTTGGTGATTATTTCCCTGGTCAGGGCATCTTCAATTAATCTGGTTACCTTTTGTTGCAATTCAGGGAAAGGGTCTGTTTCCATGACCTTATAATATTCCAGATCTTGGAGGTTCCTTAGTGCTTCCGTGTGGTAATCGTGGTAATTCTGTATCACGATTCCCCCTCCTTTATCTGCTGGTCTGATTACGAGTTCCTTATTAGATCTAAATGTTTTGAGAGCCTGGCGTTCCCCCTTACTAAGTCTTCCTTCTTTCTTTGTGCACTTTTTTGTGGGTATTAAACAATTTATGTCCTCTGAGACTGCATCCAAAAATGTTTTAATGGAGGGTCCTTGACTTTCCACTGGATAGAATCTGGATTTGGTCTGCAGTTTAGGGTGTTTACCTTTAACTGGATTGTCATGGATTCCGTTTTTTGACGGCATTCTGTTCTGATTGGACGGAAGCGAAAAGTGTCTCTGTAACGTCAGTTTATACACAACAACAAAAAAGAAAAGAAACAACACTACTAAGAACAACTACTAATGAAAGCAATGACCAAACTAACCAAAACATAAAAATTTTCAATTTATCGACGCATATTTTGAACACAAATGAACTATCCCTACTGCAGAAGGGACTGTCATTCTGTCCACAAAACCAGACAAAGAATTTTGATGTATACTTAGACCTACACAAATTCATAAGAAAACTGACGTTACAGAGACACTTTTCGCTTCCGTCCAATCAGAACAGAATGCCGTCAAAAAACGGAATCCATGACAATCCAGTTAAAGGTAAACACCCTAAACTGCAGACCAAATCCAGATTCTATCCAGTGGAAAGTCAAGGACCCTCCATTAAAACATTTTTGGATGCAGTCTCAGAGGACATAAATTGTTTAATACCCACAAAAAAGTGCACAAAGAAAGAAGGAAGACTTAGTAAGGGGGAACGCCAGGCTCTCAAAACATTTAGATCTAATAAGGAACTCGTAATCAGACCAGCAGATAAAGGAGGGGGAATCGTGATACAGAATTACCACGATTACCACACGGAAGCACTAAGGAACCTCCAAGATCTGGAATATTATAAGGTCATGGAAACAGACCCTTTCCCTGAATTGCAACAAAAGGTAACCAGATTAATTGAAGATGCCCTGACCAGGGAAATAATCACCAAGGAGGAAAAGAAATTCATGCTAATCCGGAATCCCTCCAGACCATTCTACTATCATCTTCCTAAGATTCATAAATCAGAAACCAATCCACCAGGAAGACCCATTATTTCGGGCATAAATAGCTCCCTATGCAATATATCCCAATATCTTGATCTATTACTACAGGAATATGTGCTAGACCTGGATTCCTATTTAAAAAATTCAGATTCATTGATAAGCCTTCTAAAAAATGAAACATGGTCTAACGAGACCATTATGCTAACAATGGACGTCTCTGCACTCTATACCAATATCAAGCATAACATAGGACTAGAATGTATTGACAGCTTCCTACTACAAGATACAAAAATACCCGAAGACCAAAGAAATTTCCTAATGAATTGTCTGAAATATATATTGGAGAACAACTTTTTCGAATATAACGGCACAATTTACCATCAAATATGCGGGACAGCCATGGGGACTAGAGTGGCACCGGCATACGCAAACTTATTCATGGGCAGGTTTGAAGAGAAATTCATCAAAACACACGCTTTATACCATAAAAATGTAAGACTATACAAACGTTACATAGATGACCTCTTCCTTTTATGGGAGGGGGAAAGTGGAGAAATCAATAAGTTTGTAAGTGACATCAACCAGAACAAGTGGGGAATAACACTCGTACCACATCATTCCAAAGTACAGATAGAATTCCTAGATCTACTAATTTACCATGATCAACATAAATTTCTCACAGCCACTTACTTCAAACCCGTTGATTCTAACAGCTACCTTCCTTTTGATAGTAGTCACTCCAAAAAATGGAAAGTGAACATTCCCTTCGGACAGTTCAGAAGAGTGAGGAAGAATTGCACACTAGAGAGTAAATATAATGAACAGGCGACCATCATCCACAAGAGATTTAAATCAAAAGGTTTCCCAGAAGAATTAATTAGTGAAGCAAAACTAAGGGCTGGAGCCCTTACACAGGACGAATGCTTGAAAGAAAAAGAAAAAGAAAAACCAGAAGAAAAAGAACAAACCCATTCCTCAAATTTCATTACCACGTATACCACTGATCACAATAAATTAAGACGGATACTAAAAAAACACTGGTACATTCTAAAATTGGATCCCTTCATAAAAGATATCCTACCCGATAAACCAAGGATCATTTACCGTAGGGCACCCAACCTAAAAAGTCTGATAGCTCCTAGTAGACTGCGTAAACACACGAAAGGATTGAGTGAAACCACCAACCCGTCTAAGGGAATCCATAAATGTGGAAAGTCCAGATGTCTATGCTGCCTCTCCTTAAAAATCGGAATGACAGAGTTTAGCAGCAGGGAGGGTGAAAAATTTCCTATCAAATTTTCCCTCACATGCACTTCCAGTTATGTTGTATATGTGATAGAATGCCCATGTTCATATCAGTATGTCGGGCGCACGACACAGCCATTACACCTAAGATTAAATGGCCATAGACTGAATATCAGAAGAGGCTTCCAAAAACACGGATTGTCCAGACACTTCTATGAAAAACATGACTGCGACTTCAGAAAATTGATAATCTATCCCATTGATCACATACCTATACATGTGAACAATAGATTGGGTAATTTAATTAGAAAAGAGATGTATTGGATATATCGCTTGAATACACTCCAACCCCGAGGATTAAACGAGATCACAGAAATGATTGAGTAACCAAACTTCATAATAATATATTTATTTATTTATTTATTTTTTATATAAACAGTGGAACACCTACCTGTGTCCGCGAAGATTATATTTTCATTTTATTATTCATTTCATTTTATTATTTAATATCCTTTGAATCTATTCCCTACCAGTCTCTAGCATAATATTGTGTGCAGAAAACACTCTAAACTCCCACAAAAAAAACAAAGAAACAAACAAAAAACTAAACAACAAAAAAACAAAAGTAGCTGTTTGGCTGGAATCTGTCTGGCTGGGGATTTGAACATGGGATGCCGGCTGCCGGGGTCGGGACATTTGCCAGCTCACCACCCGGCAGGTTCATTCCAGGTAAAGGATTTAGAGTTAGAACTAGACACATATCAAAAGCCAACAAGTGTTGGTGTATGTATATACACAGTAAAATGTCAGTTTGTATTTTTTATGTTTTTATGTATTTATTTCATGTATTTTTATATATTTATTTATGATTAAGTACAAGCACGTATTTCCCAAGAACATTACAATGTTTTAAGTAAACAATGAAAGTAGACTGAAGATGAGAGCACAGCCAATGACAGTCCACCCCGGGAAATTTGAATGTTGAATCTCCCGCCCCGGCCCATTATAAACAGAGAGCTTGTCCATATGGTTTCAATTATCTGATGAAGAGGCATGTTCCTCGAAACGTATTTTATTTTACGTCATGCAATAAAGTAGTTTAAGATTTTAATACTACGACTCCATCATCTCCTTGGAAATTTTTGGAAAATCCGCTCAGCGCCGGACACCAGAGTACACCACGTATCCTGCCTGGATAAAGTGATCTTGCTCACGAACTCCTATGAGAAACAACTCCAAAAGCAAACCTCTTGGCAGTCTTTCAGAAATATGTACAGAAATATGTCGGTAAGGGGGGGGGGGGGGGGGACGGACCCCACACACTGCCCCAACCCCTCAGCTACCTCCGGTAGCTGGGGGGATGGGGTGGGGGCTGTCCCGGCCCCGCAGCCTTATTCTCTGCCATCGCCGTAAAAAGCTGATGGCAGCAGAATAAGGACCCTTAGTGACCGCCGTAAAAAGCCGTATTGGCGGTCACTAAGGGGTTAATTGTCTGTACAAGTGGGGATAAAGGGAGAAGAAAAGGGAGAAGAGGGAAAAGGTCAGGGGAGAGTTACATGTATGAAGGAGCAAGGAAATGCAGAGTTGGTGAGATGTATGTGGCGGGGTAATTTTTTTAATATTCAAAATAATGGCCATTGTTTTAAGTACCAAACAACGGTCATAATTTAGCATGTTCCAACGGCTGTAATTGCAATAACATTCATCGTCAAAGATGGCCCTTTTGGGTGTATCTTTAATTAAAAGGTCCATTGATTCTAATATGAAGGATGGTAAAAAAAAAACTATGTCTGTTGTTTCCTTAGACTTCAAAGGAAATCATTGAAGAATGGAAACAATGGCCTTTATTTTAAATTCAAATGGCAGTCATTTTTTTTTACAGTGTGTGAACATAGCCTAAAGATGACTGGAATCTTGAGTGGTCTACATAGTGAAATTGGGTTAATCCAGGTAGCTGGTTTAAAGGGTTTTCCGGCATTAAAAAAAACATGGCCACTTTCTTTCAGAGACAACACGACTCTTATCTCCAATTCAGGTGTGCTTTGCAATTATGTTCCATTCACTTCAATGGAACCAAGTTGAAAAACTAAACCCAAACTATAGACAACAGTCTTGCTGTCTCTTGAAGATATTGGCGATGTTTTTCTTAGGCAGGATAAACTTTTTAAAGGTATTGGGAATGGGTTTCAGGGTCTTGTGTATCTTGTAAATGACTATAGTAGGATTAACTTTTGTTCTTATTGTGTATCTACTTTAGCAATGTGCATTATATATAATTGAAAAATGTACACAGACAAACAAGTAGTCAGTTGTTATAAGCATAACAATAAATCAAGCAGGTGTATTTGTATTAAAAAAAATAATGTGTATATTCATAGAGATACCCATTAGGAACTTTTCCTTGTTTGTGCATCAGTTAGTTAATGAATGACAGATGGTCCCATATGGGGGTTGCTTGCACATGTTCAGGTTTGTTCCTTTGTGACCTTATGTTCCTTAGGCTTTTGTTTGTTTACTTTGTGTAATACATCACACTGCTTTATTTTAATGTATTCATGCGTCATAAATAATTGACAATTCTGGTTATAAAGACAAAACCCGGGACTTATGGCTATAAATAAAGGTGATAGTCAAAGGTTGTTTAGAACACCTTATACTGTACATCCCAAGCAGCTGTATGTTCTTTGTGACTGGCCCTAGAAGGGTATTGAAAAGAATTGGAAGCTTACAAAGAAAAGGTGAGATGCCTAATATGTGGGGATCATAACTAACTCAAGAATACTTCAACACATTTATGTATTTATTTAATTTTTTATTTATTTTTTTATTTATTTTAATAATTATCCCCACTGTGCATATTATGTTTTCTTGCTGTTCTTTTAAGTTGAGTAGACTGAGACCTATTCACAATCTCTTCTTAAAATGATACATAGTAGCCAAGCTAATTTTTATGTTTATTTTCTAATGATATAGCATTTGCTACAAATATGATCACAAATAAACTTGTTTTGCAATCAAATATAAAATAGTTGACCTGATATACAAGTTTTTTTAAATATTATAATTATTAATGTTCTTTCTTTATTTCTGTTCTTGTAAAACAGATACACTTTGAAACATGCACTTTTTTTGCTCCAGTAACTCCTGCTCTTCATACTAATTTGACAATATAAAGAATAGCACAATTGTTTCTGAGTTCATTCTGTTGGGTTTTAATGTGATGTCACATTGGAAAATATTTTTCTTCTATTTGGTATTATTATCTTACATTCTCACACTGATGGGTAATTTTATTATTTTATACTTAGTCCTCTTTGACCAAAGACTTCATTTCCCCATGTATTATTTCCTATGTAACCTAGCTTTCATTGACATCGTCTTAACCACTGCTGTGGTTCCAGGTATGCTGAAAGGATTTGCAATTCAAGCAGTTCACATTTCTGTAGAAACTTGCCTTGCGCAATTATTTATTTACTTCTTAACCGGGATGGCAGCATTCTTCCTTTATGGAGTGATGTCCGTAGACCGATACTTAGCTATATGCCACCCTCTTCATTACACTATTATTATGCACAGACTTACATATATCCGGCTCATAGCTGGAGTGTGGCTCGGATCATTTCTTACAATTATCGTGCCTTTTGTTTTTATAGTGAAATTAAGTTTTTGCTATAATTTAATTGACAATTTCTTCTGTGATGTAAGTCCTCTTCTTAAAAATTCTTGCACAGATACAAGTTTGATTGAATTGATATCGGCCTTTAGCCCAATGGTATTATATGCTTCTGTACTTGTCACAGTTGTCTCCTATCTGAAGATTATTCTAGAAGTAATGAAAATAGATTCACCTAATGGAAGAGGAAAGGCTTTGTCCACTTGTTCTTCGCATGCTATTTCAGTGACTCTGATATACAGCAGCTGTATCATTTTGTATACAAAACCAGAAAAAGATCATGGCGATAGTTTTAATAAAAAAGTTGCCATCTTGAATACTGTGGTGGTTCCTTTGGTCAATCCATTTGTTTATACATTAAGAAATCAGACTGTTACAAGATCATTTTCTGATAAATTACTAATCCCTTTCTGCCAAAAATAATAGAAGCAACCGTCCCAATATTACATCATTTCACTCCAGGACTACATCCAGGTTTTCCAGGCACCCAGAGTGAAGCGGGGATCAATGGCAGCTGGCTGTCAAGCCGATTGGCGAGTGTAGCAAAGCGCTTTGCTAGGGTCCTGGTATAGGGGTAGTGCGGGGCAGGGTCTGCCCTTATTAAGGGGACTAATGCGATGGTTCTCTGAGCGAGATGGGGTACCCTAGGGACAAATAAAGCTTGGCTCCCTGCCTGTTGCATGTCTTCTCTGCCCAATCCAGTGACCTGCGTTTTCACATGGGCTACTCCCCACCTGCTGTCATCCGAGATGGTAAGATTGCCGATCCGGCTGTTTTTTATTGGGATTTGTGCAATATTGAGGAATGTTCTTATGGCCTTGTTGTAAATAGATGTATATATCTGGAGTGACATTTTTCGCATTTAGCCAGTATTGTTGGAGGGGAACACTATATATGTGATTTGTTTATCTTTTTGTATTGATTTTTAATGAATTAAATGAATAAATTTTATATTTTATTGGCATACCTACTGTGAATATTTTACACAGAAGGGTTTAAGAATGTGGCTATCCAGTACGAAATTGCTTCAAGCTCACAATTTGTCAGCATATAAGTGTTCATCATCATGGTTGTTCATTCATTCATCATCAGTGCCATTATGTTTAGTGTCTACCTTATCCTCTATCTATTCCTGCAATAACTTAACTGACTCCATCTCCAATTCCTGATCAGGACCTACTTTCTCATACTCTTCTTCTTACTGGCTGTTGCATTAGGAAATCATTCACTGCTTTCTGCTACTGGTACAAAGGGTCCAATATGTGTAAGGTTTCATTTCAGTATATTGGAGAATAAAAGTTCAAGTTTTTTGTTTTTTTTTCAGAAAGGCTATTTTGTTACTTTAGGAATGCAGGGTTAAAGGGGTACTCCAGCCGGGGGGGCACTTTTTCACTGGGACTTTTTCATCGCAGTGCTCCGGTCCCCGGCCGCTTCCTGGTGTCTGACGCGGGCCCGAGACAATAAGTCTCAGATCCGCTCAGCTAGTCAGTGACAGAGGCGGGATCTGAGCGGACTTGAAATGGATCCCGCTTCCTTCACTGACTGGCTGAGCGGACCTGAGACATTACGTCTCGGACCCGCTACAGACACCAGGAAGCGGCCAGGAACCGGGCACCGGAGTGCCACAATGTGGGACCCGCCACTGGAACCGGGGAGGTGAGTGGACGTCTTTTCCCTCAGCCACCTCCTCCCCAGCAAAAAAGTGCCCCCCCGCTGGTGTACCCCTTTAAAGTGACACTGTCACTCCGTTACTGCCTACTGAGCTTGTGGCAAGGCTTAATACATATCAATAAAATTATTTTAATTTAAAAAAGGCAACAAAGGTGTGTTCTTATTGCCTTCACTGATATCAATCCATTGGTCTCACTAGTCTAATAGGCAGTCAGGGGTGACACTATATTGTTAACTAAAAATGAGTGAACATTTCAAAAGTATAGTTTGGCAGGTTTGACAAATTTCTGCACCAAAATAGTTTTCGTCCTAACTGAACTGTCGATGAACTGCACTAAAACAGCTACGGCAGCTATACTTCTGGGATTATTGGGACTCTTTTGCAGTGAAAATCATATACAAAGTGCACGCTTTTTCACAGCAAAAAAAAATAATAATGTCCCATTAATTTCAATAGAAGAAACAGTTCTTTGGAGTGTGTCTTATTGTGATTTTGCAACATCACCCCTCCCCCCCTAAAAAAGTGAAACAAGAGAAGAGAGAGAAAAGTATGGCTACATGTTGGCAGTAAACAAGTCTTTATGGGATGGCCTGAGAAGGAGGAGGATATGCCACCAAATCCTTACTAAATCCACCAACCCTTACTAAATCCGATGCAGCACATGTGAAAGGGGATTTAATTTGATAAATCTGGGCCCATAAAATTATAAAACTTTAGACTTCCTCTATCATCTAAATATCTCTAGTTGCTTGGGTCAAAGGATATATGATCCCAATTTAATTTAAAAAAGGTGATAATAAGTAATGTACCAGGAATGGAGATATCTCTGATATTGAGGATATTACAACTTATTCAAGTCATAGTTATGAATCTAAATGGCATTATAGCCCCATGGGCAATACATCTGATGGATAATAGTGTTTATACCTTAAAAGACACTCGCCGATTTAAAAGACAAGTAGTGCTTATCAATTAACAGCTTTAAAGTCTGTGATCACAAAACATACTGATGGTTTCCTGTAGATAATCGAGGTATGTTTACTTTGGCAAGGCTTTAACCAGTTATTTGGTTATGGGAAAACAATGTATTTCCAAATGATAAGATGACGCTATATAAATGAAAAGCTAAAAAATCACTTAAATGCGTGCTATGGAAAGAACATTGGGATTACCATTAAAATGTTTAGGATTATCAGTTAAGAATAAGCATAACACAAAAAATAAATAAATAAATAAATAACTGAGTATATTTTTGATGCATTTAAAGGATTTGGACACTTTACAGTACAATTGTTCAGTATACAGTATTAGTAGGTGTACGAACAGCACTTAATGACAGCAACTTCCTGTGTACCCTGAAGAGCTAAAATCAGACTCTCCTCCATGCTGTGCTGTCCTGCTCTGTGGTGAGTCTGTCCATAAGATGGCCGACGTGGAGGAGCATGTGACCATACCCTGCCCCCAGTGTTCTCTATAGGCTCTAAACAGGCTCAGTGGTGAACACTGGGGGTTGCGGGGCATGGTCACATGTTCCTCTGTCTTATGAACAAGATCACCACAGAGCAGGGCAGCAGAGCCTGCAGGAGGGGAGTCACACAGGGAGCTGCTGTCAGTAAATGCAGTGAGTACAGTTACATATACTGTACACAGAACAATTTTAGTTTAAAGTAGCCTACTCCTTTATGGAACTTTTACCATTACTAGTCACCTAATATTAGTTGCTAACCAACATGAAATAGTACTAGATTATTTGACTGCATCTCAAGGAGTTATGTGCCAAAACCTGCTAGCTATTATATAGATCCTTCTGGCCAAAAATTAAGTTAAAAGGGTATTCCAGTTTATAAATAAATATATATCTTTATCTACCATTCAACTTCTGTTGAGTGGCAACAGTGTGAGGCAACTTGGGCCCCTCTGCTGCCACCAACATTTGTGTAGGGAACTGCCTGATCCCCTGCTTTAATACAGCGCTGCTGCACAGCAATATGCAGAGCAATGTCCCATTATCAGCTAGAACCACTAGCAGAGCGAGCAGTGATAGCTTCATAAAGGCTGACGCACACATGATTGTGTTGGGCAGCCCCACCACGTTATAAAGACACTTCCCAGGACTGAAAGTCTGGATAGAAAAACGTATACATCCCAAGCAGCTGTATGTGCTTTGTCGCTGGCCCTAGCAGACGGATACTGAAAAGAATTGGAATCTCACAAGAAAAAGATTAGATCACTAATATTTGGGGATCAAAACCAAATATTAACACAAGGTGAAGTATTTTTACTCATTCACAATCTCTACTCATAAAGATAATCATTAGCCAAGCTGATTTATTATGTTTATATAGTGTTTCCTATCAATAGAGCTTTTGTTACAAATATGATCGTACTGTATATAAACTTGCTTGGCAATCAAAACATAAAACGTTGACCTGATGTGCAAGTGTTTTTTTTTTTTGTTCGTTTGTTTTCTAAATTAATTATTTTTCTTTATTTTTGTAAAACAGAAACACTTTAAAACATGCAATTTTCTTGCTCCAGTAACTCCTGCTCTTCATACCAATTTGACAATATAAAGAATAGCACTATTGTTTCTTTTTATTTAATGTCACATTGGAAAATATTTTTCTTCTACTTGGTATTATTATCTTACATTCTGATAGTCATGGGTAACTTTATTATTTTATACTTAGTCCTCTCTGACCTAAGACTTCACTTCCCCATGTATTATTTCCTGTGTAACTTAGCTTTTATGGACATCAGCTTAACCACTGCTGTGGTTTCAGGGATGCCGAAAGGATTTGCAATTCAAGCAGTTCACATTTCTGTAGAAACTTGCCTTATGCAACTTTTTATTTCCTTCTTAGTTGGGGTGGCAGAGTTCTTCCTTTATGGAGTAATGTCCTTTGACCGATACTTAGCTATATGCCACCCTCTTCATTACACTGCCATTATGCACAGACTTACATATATCCGTCTCATAGCTGGAGTGTGGCTCGGATCATTTCTTACAATTATTGTTCCTTGTGTTTTACTAATGAAATTAATGTTTTGTCATAATTTAATTGACAATTTCTTCTGTGATGTAAGTCCTCTTCTTAAAAATTCTTGCACAGATACAAGTTTGATTGAATTTCTAGCAGCTTTTAGCGCAAGTATTTTATATGTTTCTGTACTTGTCACAGTCGTCTCCTATCTGAAGATTATTCTAGAAGTAATGAAAATCGATTCACCTGATGGAAGAGGAAAGATTTTGTCCACTTGTTCTTCACATGCTATTTCAGTGACTCTGATATACAGCAGCTGTATCATTTTGTATGCAAAACCAGAAAAAGATCATGGCGATAGTTTTAATAAAAAAAGTTGCCATTCTGAATACTGTGGTGGTTTCTTTGGTCAATCCGTTTGTTTATACATTAAGAAATCAGACTGTTACAAGATCATTTTCTGATAAATTACTAATCATTTTCTGCCAAAAATAATAGAAGCAACCATCCCAATATTAGCTTCTAAAAGATCATTTGACTTCTTAGTGATGAGACTATTTTTCAGAATTTCTTAGAATTTTTTTTATATTTTTGAGTCTCAGGGTATGGGTCCATTCACACTGAGCAAAATAGGTGGAAATTAACAGTGGAATCAACAAGGAATTTCAAGTAGAGTTTGTGTCGTGGACTCCACTTGAAATTCAGTGCCAATTCCGTATTGTGAACATACTGTATGAGCTGTATAATTTTTCAATTTAATTACATCACTAGTTGTGTAGACTTGATAATAGTGGCAGGGGTGGTGGTAGACGTGGCTATATCACCCATGGCACAGTATAAAAGAGTTAATAGGACAGAAAAATGGTGGTTTCATTGTAATAATAATAGTAGTAATTCAACAGCCGGGTTTATAGTAGCACTGGTCGACAGTAGGATACCTGGTAGTGGTAGCAAGTAAAAATTAGGGATGTTGGTAATACTAGCATAAAAGCAGCGATGGTGTATCTGTGACATCAGACACAAGAGTTTTAAAAATCTCACTGACCTATGCCTGATTCATCTTGGTTTTCCCAAATTTTAAGAAACTCTCTGATGCAACACTGGACAAGAGTACACCCATGACAATGGTCCAATCTTCTGACCTAGAAATCCATATGGTCTGGGTTTATGTATTAGAAAGGACACAATATATACTTGAACCTGGTTGTTCAAGTGGGGGTGAACATCACTTTGGTGATGATACTGTACGTGTCTGGTCAGTATATTGGATGTAAAATCTTTGACATTGTGCACACTACTTCAAAGTGAACTGGTTGCTGCTGATACCTGGTAGCGTTGGTAGAGGCCATTGGGTGTCAAATCAGAGTGGGAATTGGCTCCCTGGAAAGCTGTGGAAAGATGACTGCATCACGTGCCTCAATAAAAAGGCAATTTGGCCTCCATCTGAGAAGGAAAAAAAAATCACCCATTTTGATTTTATACAGAGCACGTAAGAGTGTGGCTATCAAGTACTCATTTGCTTCAACCTCAAATTGTGGCTGTAAGCATATACGTATTTATGTTTATGGTCGTTGTCATCATCAATGCCGTCATGTTGAGTGTTTGCCTCATCCCCTATGTCATCTCGCCATAACTTGACTGATTCCATCTCCAAATCCTCCTCAAGGTCTACCTTCTCATACTCCTCCTCTTAATGTCTGGGGCCATTTGGAAATAATTCACTGCTCTCTGCTACTGGTACAAAGGGTCCAATATGTGTAAGGTTAAATTACAGTACTTTAGAACATAGCAAATTAAGGGTTTTTGAGGAAGACTATTTTGTCACTGTAAGAAACCATGCATAAATTAACACTGTCACCCCCTTACAGCCTAACCTACCTTTAATGCTGGTGTCTGGATTATTTTTTTTTTTACATAACATAATATAACCTAACATAATAAAGAAATATACTTACCCATCCCTGTTCCCCTGTAGCGCAGCTCTTTGGTCTCGTTAATGTCATTTTCGTCCAGCATCTGGGTATGTAACTTCTACATCATGGCCTGACTAATAGATTGCCTGCCCAGCCAGTTGCTGAGTGGGCAATCCATTAGCCGGGTACGTGATGTTGCAGCTGAAGGTGCTGCAGGAGGCTGGCGGTTGTCGCATATGTGCGGAATGTACAATGCCCTTATACTAAGAACAAGAGTACCAGTTTACAAGGGAGAAATAATACCATCATATCATGGTCACATAATACCACCACTTAATGACTGACACCGCAACACTGCTACTGAATAAAATATACTATACTGTACATAAACCAATATTACCCCCCATATTGTTTCCATATAAAGGTAAAAGCCAGCTCTACATTGGCTCTGCAGACCATAAAAGTGATTTACATCCAATCCAGACCATTATGAAGATATCTCCCAACCATGAATTGTCTCAGCAGAATCTACAGGAAAAACATTTTAGGCTCCGCACTCTAAAATCATCTTCGCCTCTATTCAAAACCCTCATCTAAATTAAATAAAAGTTAGAACAAAGTTGAATAGTACGCTCCTGGACATGTACTGTATTTCTGGAAGGGCCTAGCATGTTCTGCACAACCATCAGGTAGGTCAGTCCAGTGGGCTAATCCAATGCTGGATGTGATCCTTGCCTTCTCGTTTATAGATTTCTGTGTTTTCATACTAAATTTTTTGAACTTGTGTACTTTTGTTTATATGTATGGAATACTATACCGGTTTATTTGCACACATTTGATATCAATAATATTCACTTTTTTACACTTTTTGCATAATTGTACTGTATGTAAATGTAATCCACTCTATTGGAGATGAACAAAGCAAATGAGAATTCGTTTAACAAGGTTCGTGAATTTTGGGTCGAATTCAATAATATTTGCAAATTGAATGCAAAGGAATCTCATTAAAACAGCAAAACTATTGTGGCTACAATAGTGGGACTATAAAAGATTAGCAATAGATTTTTTTTTCAACTGATGATGTTGTTACAGTGTCTAAAATTGAAAAGTGACAATTTAAAAAAAAAAATATGTCAGTTTAGCCAGTCAATCATTCAATCTCCGCTATGGACAGCAGTAACTGCACTCTGTTATAGGGTCTGTAGTGATAGGGGTCATGGTGTGGCAGTATTATGTTATGGCATCATTGGTAATATCTTCCTGTTTTGTTCAGAGCAGTTTTGAGGTGATATGTAATCTCTGTATGGTGGTAGGAGGGTTATAAGAGGACTACTGGGGGGGGAGCGCATGTCGAGGGGGGGGGCATGGGGGGGCCCCAGACATGACTTCGCTTGGGGCCCCAGAAATGCCAAGACCGCCCCTGCTTATAACATCTATGTTATCTTTATGTATCTCTTATTGTCTGAACAATTTGTAAGAATAATACTGCCATATTTTTTTTTTTATAATTATCCCCCATGGTATATCTTATTATGTTGTATTGCTATGATTATTTATTGAGAAGGTCTGTGAGCAAATATAAAAGGGCTACTCAAAATAACTCCTTCTAGCCATCTAAACAAGCTGATTTGTTCTGTGTGTGCAGGTCTGTTCCTGCAGAAGTATATAAGTATATAAGTATATAAGATGAACTTATCCTGCTCCAGTCCCTCCTGCCATCTAAACTTGTTTAATGATATAAAGAATGGCACCTTGATTGCGCATATGCGACTTTTTGATCGCTTTATATTACATTTTTTCTGGATTTGATGCGACCAAAAATGCACAATTTTGCACTTTGGGATTTTTTTGCGCTTACACCGTTTACCGTGCGAGATCAGGAATGTGATTAATTAATAGTTCGGGCGATTACGCACGCGGCGATAGCAAACATGTTTATTTATTTATTTATTTTTATTTGTAAAATGGGAAAAGGGGGGTGATTCTGACTTTTATTAGTGGAGGGGATTTTTTATTACTAAAAACACTTTTTTTAACTTTCCCTTACAGTAATATGAAGCCCCCTGGGGACTTCTATATACACAGAACTGATCTCCCATTGAGATCAATCCTGTGTATATAATAGAGCAATGATCCATCAGATCGGTGCTCTATTATAATGGTCTGCTGCAGACCATCTGAATAGATTGCCGAGCCGGGATCAGCTTCATTCCCACTGGACACCAGGGAGAGGGGGCACAGCTGCTATTCAAATGCAGCTGTCAGCTTTGACAGCGGCATTTGAATAGTTAATTAGCCGGCCACGCCGGCTAATACACGCGGTCCCTGGCTGCACTTAGCAAACGGGGACCGCGCGCTGCAGAGAGGGCTCACGCCGGGAGCCCTATCTGTTTACTCTTAACGGCCGCATGACGGGTATACCCATCATGCGTCGTTAAGAGGTTAAGTTGAATGAATTATTATTCAGATACCTTTCAAAATCTGGAATGGCCGCCACATGGCCCGACCAAATAACGATCAGATTGTCGATGTAGCGGCCATACCAATATACTGCATCTCTGAAAAGGAAACCATCTGCCAAAAATAAATACCTGCTCTCCCACCATGCCATATAAATGATAGCGTACGAAGGTGAAAATTTTGCGCCCATGCTTGCGTCCAATATCTGCAAAAATAAAGATGTATCAAAGGAGAAGAAATTATGGGTACGGAGATATTCCACTGCTACAATCAAAAATTCCTTAAGAGGAGTAGTAAAATTGCTATATTCCTCTAAAAACCAGTGTAGGGCCCTCAGACCCATCCCGTGGGGTATGTATGTGTATAAGGATGATACATCGCACGTCATCCACACATAGTGCGGTTTCCATTCAATATTTTGGACTTGGAACTCGTTCTCCGGATGGCCTGAATTTAAGGCAGGACTTAATATATCAATATTAGTTCCTAGTCTCTCCTACCTCCCTGTTCCCCCAACTTCCATGTTGATCAAGTTGCAACTATATGAACTTATTTGTTTATACTTTTGTATTTAGCCCATATGATTTAGTGCTGCCTTGACGACAAATCTCGCTTTCTTGCAGCAGTTCTTCTCCATGCATTAGTGTACATACAGGTCTAATTTATGATATGATTTTATCTTGTGTGCTTTTTTGTATTTTGTGTGTGTATATATATATATATATATATATATATATATATATATACTTTTATATTTTTTTTGTACTTTTTACAAATTTTGCAATAGGTAACCTTATTTGTATTTGCATATATGATCTATTCTACGTACGCTCACTATTTGTGTGGCCACTCCCATGTAGCCCAGTGTTCGCTTCCTGGGTTGACATGTATATAAGATTTTTATTGCATATGCTTACTTAGCTATGAGTAAGGCCTTTCGGCCGAAACTTGTAAGCTACTGCTGTTAATTCTGTTTTTATGTGAAGACTGAAATAAAATTTTCGGGGATGGTATCCTGGACTGCTAGCTTTATATAACTATTTCATGGTGAAGCTTGCACTGCCAAGCACCGGACAGGTGAAAAGAATGCAGGTGTGGTGAGTTGGAACTCCTTTTCAATAATAAACAATATAACTAACTAAAACTCACTTTGCATAGGTTCCTCCGCTCCTTCCCAGGACCTGAGGGATCTCCTAAAGATGGCACGGAAACTTTGTACCCATTTGTAAATGCTTCGTAACACCCATTTATGCAATCATGGACTGCAACGACATTGTCTGATCTGCTATGTGCCAATGTGTTGTAACTCATACCTTCACATGTTGGATCGGCTGTACCAACAGAGATCACCGTATTCACGCAGAACTGCAATTTCCCATTGGCAGATTATGTGTGATTTCTGTTGATTTGTGGTACCATTTGAGGTTGATACTCTGTTGGTCAGTCGTAATGATTACGGTGTAAATAACATCATTCCCTTGCCTCAAGTCATGGAGACTGAACCTCATATGTTCTACCATGTGAACCCAAGCCCATATGGTGCACTAAATGGACCCACATAAACATGGGCACTTGCCTGTGTCCCTTTCAGAAAAAGTTCCCATAAAAATATTTGCCCAAAAATATCAAGTAATGTTCCCTCTTTACCAACACAATAATATGATAATCTACTTGAAAATATACAGTCTATTTGCATACTTTTAAGAACCAAATCTTCAGATTTAATGCTCATGGGCTAGACCAATTAAACCATTTACAACACAGGCATATATTATCTTCAAGAGCTCAATGCCTCCACAAAGTGCACCATTTAACCCATACTCAAAAACAGCATTATCCAGGCACAAGTCCCCAGGACTATGTTTCTCAAAGAGGACATTTCCCTTCTTGTCACCATAGCTATGGGGCTTTTATTCACTGGCACCTGTGACAAGGAAAAGTAGCATTCATGTTCCATTTTTACGGGGACACATGGGTACTGGCCGGCGGCGCAGGGGTTAATAAGGGCCGGGTCCCATACAAGCGTGTATGGGACCCATTCAGCTTCACAGTACTGCATCCGCAGCGGATTTCGCTGCGAATTCGCAGCGAAATCTGCTGCAGATCCAGTACATGTGAAGCTGAATGGGTCCCATACAGATGTTTGAAATGGTTTGATGGGGATTTGAATGTGATTTGGAATATTTTTCTCACTTGTGTTTTTCAAGACAGTACAGTGAAGATTTACATGAACTGACTATTCAGTAATCTGACAAAGCAGTAACTCCAATGAGCAGGAACACTGGGTTAACTTGAAGCACCACACCCACAGATTGGTTTGAATGGACACTAAATTCACAGCACCTACTGACTGATAATAGTGGCTAGCCAGCACCCAATGACCTGGTATAATGAACACCCAGTGACCTGGTATAATGTCCAGTCATCGTTTAGTTACTTGGTATAATGCACACCTAGAGAATTAGTATAAGGCCACGCCAGCACCCAGTGACTTGGTATAGTGCCCAGCCATCACCAAGTGACTTGGTATAATGCACAACCTGGTATAATGCCAATTCAGCACCCAGTGACTTGGTATAGTTCTCAACCAGCACCCATTGACTTGGTATAATGCACACCTAGTGACTTGGTATAATGCCCAGCCAGAACCCAGTGACTTGGTATAATGCCCAGCTAGCACCCAAGGACTTGATATAATACACATCCAGTTACTTTGTATAACATCCAGCCAGCACCCAGTGACTTGGTTTAATGCACAAAACCAGCACCCCAGTAACTTGGTATGGTGCCCAAAACCAATGCCCCTTGACTCGGTATAATGCACAAAACCAGAACTCAGTTACTTGTGATACTGGACACTGGCTTCCCTGTTGCCACAAAAAAACAAAAAACAAAAATTTTACCAGAATCTACTCACAATCCAACCTCATACCCTCTCCTCTCTCTCTCTGTCCCTATATCTCGCTATTGGTCTCCTTGCGTGCTGCGATTCTGCTCTCAATTACACAAACAGCAGACTGGCCGCCTTTAGGAAATGAATCAAATTACATAGAGGGGAAGAGGGAGGTGCTGACATCACAGTGGATTATCCCTTTGCTCCCACCCATTGACAGTACTGTAAGATAGCATACGCGGCCACCATTCTACCCGCCATATTTAGCGAATTTTGGTAACAACACGCTGAGAATTGGCTTTTTAGAATGAAGCAAATTGACAGTGCAATTCAAAGCGAATCTCATTTCGCCAGATTTGCTCATCTTCACAGTATATATGCCAGCCAATTCATCCTTAACTCCTTAACGACATCGGGCGTAAACTTACACCCTCGCGCCCTGGTACTTGGCGCATCAGGGCGTAAATTTACGCCCGATGTTTCCCCGATCGCTGCGTGTTCACACACAGCGGTCGGGGAAGATGGCCTGCTATAAATCATAGCAGGCCATCTTAGCTTCACGGCACGGGGGGTGGTTAACAACCCCCGTGCTTACGATCGCCGCTATAGGCTGATCAATTCAGATCAGCCAATAGCGGCGATCGGAACCTTTCCGGGTCATCGGCGACCCGATGACCCGGAAAAAAAATGGCGGTCGGTGCTGTCCGAGGACGGCACCGACCGCCATTACTGTAAAAAGTAATGGTGATCGCCGTGCCACCGGCCCGATCGCCGTGAACGGCCGGCCGGTACCGGCCGGCCATTCACGGCGATCGGGCCGGTGGCACGGCGATCAGAGTCCCACAATATAGTAAATACCTGCCCTGGACCCCTCAGCTAGGTAGCCGAGGGGTCCAGAGCAGGTATTTGTACATTACTCACCTGTCCCGGGCTCCTGATCGGCGTCTTCCGGGTTCGCGGCATCCTCGTCTTCGTTCGGGTCTTCGGCTTCTTCCGTGACGTCACGTTCGGCTTCTCTCGGCTATTTTCGGCTCCAGCGTCGGCTTCTTCCGTATTTTGCGCTCTGCTGCCCTCTAGCGGCTGATATGTGTAATACACTTATCAGCAGCTACAGGGATGTTCAAATGTAGAAATTTTTTTTTTTTTTTTTTTTCAAATTTTTTTTTTCTATTTTCCGCACCCTATCGCCGCTGAGTGTTGATCAGCATCGCACGAAAGTGCGCTGCTAATCAGCAACTCCTCCTTTTTGGCGTAGGGTGTTTTTTTTCTATATTCTACTGCCACGGTCTGCTTATAAGTGCCGCACATAAGTGCGGCATTTATCAGCAACTCCTTTGTTGGCGTAGGTTTTTTTTTTATACTTACTGTAAAAAAACACGTAAAAAACACTACATTACACCACACTACATTGAATAAAGTTTGACACTACACCACTATATACCCCATATACTAGTCCCCGTATAAAGATGGCCCCCAGGGTGTTTTCAGCGTCAGAGGGATACGTTATTATTACCTCCGACACCGAAACAGCCAGTGAGGATGAATGGGGGGTCCTTCGTTCCTCCATTCATCCTCATCATCCTCATCCTCCAATGACGTATCTGGGGGTAGCGTAGCGTACGCTGCCCCCCAGACACATCTTTTCCGCCAGTACCGTCCCAATAAGAGATGACGGTATGGTGTGAAATTCTACAAACTCTGTGAGAGTACCTTAGGGTACACTTACAGATTTCGGGTACGTGCACACTGCGGAATGGCGAAGGATAACCCTTTGTGCATTCCACAGCTGGCACCCGCCGGCGGACTGATGCAGGCATGTGTCTCCACCCGTGTCATAGAATCCATTCTATGCACGGGCGGATTCCATCGTCCATCCAAAGAATGAACACGTTGGACGGAGAGCGGAATCCGCCCGTGCATAGAATGGAGTCTATGACACGTGTGGAGACGTGCGCCTGCATCAGTCCGCCGGTGGGTGCCAGCTGTGGAATGCACGAAGGGTTATCTGTCGCCATTCCGCAGTGTGCATGTACCCTTAGAGTGTATGTAGGAAGGGACACCCGAATCCAGCCCCCAGATGCCCCCCTCCCCCCCATCCTCTGAGTTAGTGGGAAGATCGTCCGGGAACTGATCTTCCCACTGCTGGATAAAGGTCACCACCTGTACGGGGATAACTTTTATACCAGCGCCCCCTCCTCTGGTCTCTCGCTGCCCTGTAGCTTGCGGCACGATCCGAACATATCAGAAGCAGTAATAGCGCCCTAATATTTAGCAGCCATGGAGCGGACCCAGCGCTTCTGGATATGAAGGACCCCGTATCGCACCAGGGCAACATTTTCCAGGTGACGTCCCCCACACTGGAGAACGGGAGACCCCAGAAGAAGTGCAGAGTGTGGCGTAACAGGGGGATCAGGAAGGACACCATTTTCCAGTGTGATGCCTGTCCTGATCCCCCCGGCCTCTGCATACTGGATCGCTCCAAGGCGCACCACACATCATTGGGGTTCTACATTATCTAAATTCTGTCCCTTATTCCTATTTCAGGGGTCACGTTGATCCAGGGATTATTCTGATCGCCATTATGGAGTCGGGAAGGAATTTTTCCCCTGTGATGAGGCTACTGTCGTCTGCCTTAAGAGGGTTTTTTGCCTTCCTCTGGATCAACACAGGTTGAATTTGATGGACACCTGTCATTTCCAACCTTATAAACTAATAATTGGCCTAATACCCCCAAATAAATTAGAATTGTCCCTTTTCCCCAGCTAAGTAGGTATGGCCGCCATTCCCATTAGAGGAGGCCATGATGCAATTTCAAAGCCTCTGTGCGGCCAGGACAGTAGAAACCCCCCACAAGTGACCCCATTCTGGAAACTACACCCCATATGGAATCTAACAAGGGGGGCAGCGGGGATATGGCCCCCTGGTGACGGCCACATTTGGGACGTGAAAATGAAAAAAATTGTATTTTTTATTTTCTCGGCACATGTTCTACGTAAGTGCCCGTCACCAGTGGGGTCCATATGCTCACTGTACCCCTCGTTAGATTCCTTATGGGGTGTAGTTTCCAGAATGGTGTCACTTGTCGGGGGTTTCTACTGTCCTGGCAGCACAGGAGCTTTGTAATTGCGACATGGCCTCCATCCTCCATTCCAGCCTCTAAATGGCGCTCTGTCCTTTTGGTGACTTGCCCTGTGCCCATATGGCACATTATGTCCACATGTGGGGTATTTTCGTACTCAGGGGACACTACCCTACACGTTTTGTGTTCATTTTCTTTTTTAACCCCTTGTGGAAATGGAAAAAAATCAAGGCTAGACCAACATTTAGTGTAATTTTTGTAAAATTTTTACTCTAAATCATTAATCTTGTCATGTTTTTTCATTTTCACAAGGGGTTAAAAGATAAAAAAAACATTTAATGTGTAGAGCAATTTCCCCTGAGTACGGAAATACCCCACATGTGGACATAAAGCGCCATGCGGGTGCAGGGTAAGCCTCCGAAGGGAAGGAGCACCATTTCGTTTTTGAAGGCTGGATTTGGATGGAATGGATTTCGAGGGGCCATGTTGCATTCAAAAGGCCTCTCTGTTGCCAAGACAGTTGAAACCCCCCACAAGTGACCCCATTATGGAAACTACACCCCTCAAGGAATGTAACAAGGGGTGTAGTGAGCATATGGACCCCACTGGTGACGGACACAAATGTGGAACAATGTGGCGTGAAAATGAAATATTACATTTTTTACACTATAATGTTGGTTTAGCCTTGAATATATCATTTTCACAAGGGGTTAAAAGAGGAGAAAAAAAACAAAATGTGTAGCGCAATTTCCCCCGAGTCCGTAAATACCCCACATGTGGACATAAAGCGCCATGCGGGTGCAGGGTAAGCCTCCGAAGGGAAGGAGCACCATTTCGTTTTTGAAGGCTGGATTTGGATGGAATGGATTTCGAGGGGCCATGTTGCATTCAAAAGGCCTCTGTGTTGCCAAGACAGTTGAAACCCCCCACAAGTGACCCCATTATGGAAACTACACCCCTCAGGGAATGTAACAAGGGGTGTAGTGAGCATATGGACCCCACTGGTGACGGGCACAAATGTGGAACAATGTGGCGTGAAAATGAAATATTACATTTTTTACACTATAATGTTGGTTTAGCCTTGAATTTATCATTTTCACAAGGGGTTAAAAGAGAAAAAAACACACAATATGTGTAGAGCAATTTCCCCCGAGTCCGTAAATACCCCACATGTGGACATAAAGCGCCATGTGGGCGCAGGGCAAGCCTCCGAAGGGAAGGAGCGCCATTTGGATTTTGGAGGTTGGATTTGGCTAGAATGGATGATGAACGCCATGTCGCATTTACAGAGCCCTCCTGCTGCCAAAACACTGGAAACCCCCCACAAGTGACCCCATTCTGGAAACTGCACCCCTCAAGGAATCTAACAAGGGGTGCAGTGAGGATATGGACCCCTTGATGACGGGCACATTTGTGCCATGAAAGTGAAAAAATGAAATTTTTCCCTTTCACGTCACATTGTTCCACATTTGTGCCCGTCACCAGTGGGGTCCATATGCTCACTGCACCCCTTGTTAGATTCCTTGAGGGGTGTAGTTTCCAGAATGGAATCACTTGTGGGGGGTTTCCAGTGTTTTGGCAGCACGAGGGCTCTGTAAATGCGACATGGCCCTTGAAATCCTTTTCAGTGAAATTCAGCTTCCAAAAGCCAATTGGCGCTCCTTCCCTTTGGAGGCTCGTCCTGCGCCCCCTTGGCACTCTATCGCCACATGTGGGGTATTTCTGTACTCGGGAGAAACTGCGCTACACATTTTTTGTCTTTTTTTGCCTCTTATCCCTTTAAGAAAATGAAAAATTGAAGGCTAGAACAACGTTTTAGTGTAAAAAATAAATTTTTCTTTTTTCACGCCATATTGTTCGGAAAATCTGTGAAGCACCTGTGGGGTCCAGATGCTCACCGCACCCCTTGTTACATTCCTTGAGGGGTGTAGTTTTCTAAATGGTGTCCCTTTAGGGGTGTTTTTTAGGTTTTGACACCCCAGAGCCTCTGCCAACCTGAAGTGGTACAGTCAAAAATGACCAAATATAACGGAGGCGTTGAAATTCACTAGGCGCTCCCTTATATCTGAGGCTTGTGGTTGCGTCAAATAGCGCAATAGGGCCACATATGGGGTATTTCTATAAACTGCAGAAACGGGGCAATAATTATTGGGGTGCATTTCTCTGGTAATAGGTTTATAATTATGAAAAATATTGGATTACAATAAAATCTCTGCACAGAAAATTAAAATTTTCAAATTCCTTACACACTTGGCTTTTATTTCTGTGACTCCCCTAAAGGGTTAAAACACTTTCTGGATGTGCTTTTGCAGAGTTTGGGGGGTGCAGTTTCTGAAATGGGGTGCTTTGTGGGGCTTTCTAACATACAGGCCCCTTAAATACACTTTAATGGGTTCACACTATGTATATTTGAGGCTGTATTTGTGAGGCTGTATAGCAACCAAAACAAGGAGTGGATTGAAAACACAGAAAGGCTCTGTTCACATAATGTTGTAATTGAGTGGATGGCCGTCATTTAATGGCAAATATTTGCTGTTATTTTAAAACAACGGCTGTTATATTGAAATAATGGCAGTTATTTACCGTTATATGACGGCCATCCACTCAATTTCATCATTGTGTGAACAGATCCTTTCTGTGTTTTCAATCCACTCCTGGTTTTGGTTGCTATGAGGACCTGACTTGAGGACAAAATACTGCCTGAAATATACGTAGTGTGAACCGAGCCTAATTTAACCTGAACAGGTCCCTAAAAATATCTGATTTTGAAATTTTACTGAAAATTTGGAAATTTGCTGCTAATGTTTTAAGCTTCCTATCGTCTAAAAAAAATGAAAGATAGTTTAATAAATGCCCCCAACATAAAGTAGACATGTTGCTAATGCTATTTAATATATAATTTATGTGGTATAACCACTTTCTGTATACGCAAAGAAGTTTCAAAGTTGGAAAAATGCATTTTTTCACATTTTTTCACATTATTTGGGTTTTTTTCATAAAGATTTGTTATGAGTATCGACTCCAATTTACCAGAAATGTAAAGTACAATATGTCACGAGAAAACAATCTCAGAATCAGCCGGATAGGTAAAAGCATCCCGAAGTTATTAATGACTAAAGTGACACTGGTCATATTCATAAAATTTGTCTCTGTCATTAAGGCCATTTCAGGCTCTGTCCTTAAGGGGTTAAAGGACAAGTGCCATGAAAACCTTTTTCCCAGTAATTGAAGCACATTACAAAGTTATATAACTCTGTAATGTGCTTCAATCACCTATCTGCCTCCCTTCCCTGTCTTTTCCCCCCTCCACCCCCTACCAGGAAGTGTCCTAACTCACACAGACCTAATTACTGTCGTCACCTTCACCAAGCAGCTCCTTCTTGTGAGGATGAGTCATCAGCAGGAGGGCTGGTCTAGGTTCTGTTACACCAGCCTCCCCCCTCCACAGTCCAAGTGATGGCTTGCAGTTGTTCAGCCAATGGGAGCTGAGCAAGCTGAGTCACCTGACAAGGCAGGGGAGGGGGGAGGCTAGTGTAACAGGAGAAGGAGCTGAGAGAAGAGCTTGGTGACGGTGACGACAGTCATTAGGTCTGTGTGAGTTAGGACACTTCCTCGTGGGGGGTGGAGGGGGAAAAGACAGGGAAGGGAGGCAGATAGGTGATTGAAGCACATTACAGAGTTATATAACTTTGTAATGTGCTTCAATTACTGGGAAAAAGTTTTTCATGGCACTTGTCCTTTAATACATCTATTTAATCTATATGCATCTATTATTGTCTGAACAATTTGTAAGAATCATACTGCCATAATTTTAATTTATTTCATTTTATATATAATTATCCCCCATGGTTTATGTTATTATGTTGTATTGCTATGATTATTCATTGAGCAGCTCTGTGCGCAACTATAAAAGAGCTGCTCAGAATACCTCCTTCTAGCCATCTAAACAAGCTGATTTGTTCCACGTGTGCACGTCTGTTCCTGCAGAATTAAAGTATACCTTGAATTATAAGATGAAAGTTTCCTGCTCCAGTCCCTCCTGCCATCTAAACTTGTTTAATGATATAAAGAATGGCACCATTGTTTCTGAGTTCATTCTGTTGGGTCTTCATTTAAAGCCACAATGGAAAATATTTTTCTTCTACTTAGTGTTATTATCTTACGCCTTCACGGTGATGGGCAACTTTATCATTTTATACTTAGTCTTCTCTGACCCAAGACTTCACTTCCCCATGTATTATTTCTTATGTAACTTAGCTATTATGGACATCTGCTTTATCAATAATGTGGTTCCAAGTATGTTGAAAGTATTTACAGGTCAAGCAGTTCACATTTCTTTGAAAACTTGCTTTGCGCAATTATTTATTTACTTCTTAATTGGGGCCGCAGAATTCTTCCTCTATGGAGTGATGTCCTTTGACCGATACTTGGCTATATGCCAGCCTCTACGTTACCCTATGATTATGCACAGGAATACGTATATTCAGCTCATAGCTGGAGTGTGGCTCGGATCATTTCTTCTAATTATCGCTCCTTCTGCTTTATTAATGAAATCAAAGTATTGTAATAGTATCATTGACAATTTTTTCTGTGATTTAGGTCCTCTTCTTAAAAATTCTTGTACAGATACAAGTTTTATTGCATTGCTATCAGCTATTGGTGCAAGTGCAATGTATGTTTCTATGTGTGTGACACTCTTCTCTTATGCAAAGATAGTGTTAGAAATAAAGAAACTTGATTCAGGTGATGGAAGAGGAAAAACTTTATCAACTTGTTCTGCCCACGCTATTGTAGTGACCATGTCTTATAGCAGCTCTATATTTTTGTATGCAAAACCAGCACATAGTCATGGGGCTAATTTTAGTAAAGGAGTTGCCATTCTGACCACTATGGCGGTTCCTTTGCTCAATCCATTTATCTATACGTTAAGAAACCAGATTGCTAGAAAATCACTTACTGATAAATTAAGTATCCGAATTTGTCAAAAACAATAAATTAGGCATTCAGTTTTAGGCTGGGTTCATGCAAAATAAGACACTGGCCGGTGTCACAAAATGGCCGTTGTCAGTGAAGATCAGATTAATTTAATTTATGTAGAGTTAGGATGCAGGCATGCATCCCAATTCAACTTTGCACACAATGGAGAATGCGGCTGGAGCCGCACTTTCCATTATGTGAACTGACAGTTTACCGCACAAAACTAACAGTTTTTCTTGTGACTGCTAGGGATCCAGGCCGGGATTTCATTGATTTCAACACAATGCATATTTTGATTTGCAAATCGCAAAATGACCGTGATTAATTAAAAATATATGTTGTGTGAACGTGGCCTTAGTTTTAATAAGATAATTTGACACTGTAGTCATCATCCCTAGTTTGAATGGTCTTATTTTCCATAATCACATTCCATAAGCTGTATCTTTTTTTAAAATCTTTGTGCCAATATAGCCATAGGATTTATTTTTCTATTTTAATGCACTATTTTTGAGACTCAGCTACTTTGCCTTTTTTCCATTTAAAATGTAAAATAACATAACTATATTCTCTGGGTTGAGCACTATTACAGTGGTACCAAATATATTTTTCTGTGTGGTGTTTTTTTTTGTTTTGTTTATTTATTTATTTTTAGTACCATTTACGGGTACCATCAGGACCATTATGAAAATCTTCACAGACAACAGAACACGTGGGGATTTACGGACCCTGTCATGGACCCTCTTGACACTCTTCATACATGGTGATATTTTTCCTTTTGCCTTTGTCCCTGCTGGTGTTGTTCACCCATGGAGACTTTTCGCCATATCACCTCATTCATTTCATCTACAGGCCCTTGCACTTTAATAGGGCCACAGCAATAGTGTTACATATTCAGGATTCGTTCTCCTACTACATATGTCGGTGTGTTCTGGGTTTCGTTCATATCGTGATAACGGTCAGTGGGAGTGTTAATGTTTTAAATTATCTCAATCGGTTTTGTCAGTGGCTTATGCCTTGGTATTTACTCAATAAAGTTTTTTATATGATTACTTTTCAAATTATATTGGTGTGCCAGCGTCTTTTGTATATGACATGTCTTTTCTTAGGTGATATGCTATAATCCCCTCCTATTTATTTTATTTTTTTTTTAAATGTAGAAAAAAATAAACAAAGATATTTGCTATTGCTGCATGCAGAATCGGCCAAATTATCAAATTATCACATTCCTGATCTCGCACAGTAAATGGCGTAAGAACAAAACAGGTTTTTTTTGGTCCCATCTCATAGAGAAAAAATTGTTTAAAAATTGGCACCTCAAATAGCTTGATAGACCAAAAAAATAAAAGCGTTATAAGGATCATAATAGAGCAAATTCACACACATATATTTCATTTATTCAAAGTTTATATTTTAATATATAAATCATACTGACTTAACCCCTTAGTGACTGCCGATACAGGTTTTTACGGCGGTCACTAATGGGCCTTATTTTGCTGCCATCAGCTTTTTACGGCAATGGCAGAGAATAAGGTAGCGGCGCCGGTAAGGCCCCCACCCTGTCCCCCCAGCTATCGGAGGTAGCTGAGGGGTTGGGGCAGTGTGTGGGGTGCGTCCCGGACCGGCGATTAACGGCTATAAACGTTATAGCAGCGGCCGCCGGTACCGGGCATTGCCAGCCCCTTCGCTGACTTTCATCTCACCCCTCCGTTAATCTACAGCGAGGGGAGATGAAATATGTGTTCCCCAGACCCCAGATCAGCCCTCCCAGTGGCCCGGTCACTAACCCTCCCCAACCCCGGCAGCCATCACATCCAAGATGGCCGCCCCATCACTGTGAACAGGCTATGTCTGTTCCCAGTAATGAAAAATAACAAATAATCAAAGTCACATTTGATATAACATCCAGCCAGCACCCAGTGACTTGGTTTAATGCATAAAACCAGCACCCCAGTAACTTGGTATAGTGCCCAAAACCAATGCCCCTTGACTTGGTATAATGCACAAAACCAGAGCTCAGTTACTTGTGATACTGGACACTGGCTTTCCTGCTGCCACAAAAAAGACACCAAAAATTTTACCAGAATCTACTCCCAATCCAACCTCATACCCTCTCCTCTGTCTCTCTGTCCCTATATCTCGCTATTGCTCTCCTTGCGTGCTGCGATTCTGCTCTCAATTACACAAACAGCTGACTGGCCGCCTTCTGGAGATAAATCAAATTAAATAGAGGGGGAGAGGGAGGTGCTGACATCACAATGGATTATCCTTTTGCTCCCACCCATTGACAGTACTGTAAGATAGCATACGCGGCCACCATTCTACCCGCCATATTTAGCAAATTTTGTTAACAACTCGCTGAGAATTGGCTTTGTAGAATGAAGCAAATTGACAGCGCAATTCAAAGTGAATCATGTTTCGCCAGATTTGCTCATCTTTACACTATATATGCCAGCCAATTCATCCTTAATACATCTATTTAATCTTTATGCATCTATTATTGTCTGAACAATTTGTAAGAATCATACTCCCATAATTTTAATTTATTTCATTTTATATATAATTATCCCCCATGGTTTATGTTATTATGTTGTATTGCTATGATTATTCATTGAGCAGCCCTGTGCACAACTATAAAAGAGCTGCTCAGAATACCTCCTTCTAGCCATCTAAACAAGCTGATTTGTTCCACGTGTGCATGTCTGTTCCTGCAAAATTAAAGTATACCTTGAATTATAAGATGAAAGTTTCCTGCTCCAGTCCCTCCTGCCATCTAAACTTGTTTAATGATAGAAAGAATGGCACCATTGTTTCTGAGTTCATTCTGTTGGGTTTTTATTTGATGCCAAATTGGAAAATATTTTTCTTCTACTTAGTATTATTATCTTACACCTGCACGTTGATGGGTAACTTTATCATTTTATACTTAGTCTTCTCTGACCCAAGACTTCACTTCCCCATGTATTATTTCTTATGTAACTTAGCTTTTATGGACATCTGCTTTATCAATAATGTGGTTCCAAGTATGTTGAAAGGATTTACAGGTCAAGCAGTTCACATTTCTTTGAAAACTTGCTTTTCCCAATTATTTATTTACTTCTTACTTGGGACAGCAGAATTCTTCCTCTATGGAGTGATGTCCTTTGACCGATACTTGGCTATATGCCAGCCTCTACGTTACCCTATGATTATGCACAGGAATATGTATATGCAGCTCATAGCTGGAGTGTGGCTCGGATCATTTCTTCTAATTATCGCTCCTTCTGCTTTATTAATGAAAACAAAGTATTGTAATAGTATTATTGACCATTTCTTCTGTGATTTAGATCCTCTTCTTAAAAATTCTTGCACAGATACAAGTTTTATTGCATTGCTATCAGCTATTGGTGCAAGTGCAATATACGTTTCTATATGTGTGACCGTCTTCTCTTATATAAAGATAGTGTTAGAAGTAATGAAACTTGATTCAGGTGATGGAAGAGGAAAAACTTTATCAACTTGTTCTTCCCACGCTATTGCAGTGACTGTGTCATATAGCAGCTGTCTTTTTTTGTATGCAAAACCAGCACATAGTCATGGGGCTAATTTTAGTAAAATAGTTGCTATTCTGAACACTATGGGGGTTCCTTTGCTCAATCCATTTATCTATACGTTAAGAAACCAGACTGCTCAAAAATCACTTTCTGATAAATTACGTAACCGAATTTGTCATAAACAGTAAGTTAGGATTTTAGTTTTAGGCCGGGTTAACACAGCGTAAGACACCGGCCGTTCTGTGACCCGGCCATGTTACAGAACGGCCGGTGTCAGTGAAGATCATCCCGGACGGTACTTCCTTTATGTTGAATTGGGATGCGAGTGCACCAGTAAGAACCGACATCCCAATTCAACATTGCACACAATGGAGAGTGCGGCCAGAGCCGCACTTTCCATTGTGTGAGCTGTCAGGGTTGTGCGGCCGCTATTCAATGAATAGCAGCCGCACAAAACTGATATGTAAATTTTTCTTGCAGTCTCTAGGGCAGTGCTTCTCAAACTTTTTCTACTGGAGCCTCACCCAACAGATAAAACAATGCCAGGGCCTCACCAGACTGGCCAAGAGAATCCCTGGGCCTCACCATCTGTGGTAAAAGTCCATTTAAAGGCTGAAAATAATGCTAGGGCTACTTTTCACCCATCTCTCAAGCTCTAGATTCTAATAAAGCAAGTAATAATGTTGCTAAAATGGAGATAGTTGCAAACAGCAAAAGGACTGTGCAGATCATAGTCACTTTTGTGCAAACTGCCTCCCCAGCTGGGCCTCACTAACATCTAGGGGGCGCCTCACTGGTGAGGCCCGCCTCACAGTTTGAGAAGCACTGCTCTAGGGGATCCCAGCCAGAGTATATATAATAGAAAATATTTATTAAGCATGGTGTAAATTGAAACTGACTCAGTTGCCCCTAGCAACCAATCAGATTCCATCTTTCATTTTCCAAAGAGTCTGCGAGGAATAAAAAGTGGAATCTGATTGGTTGCTAGGAGCAACTGAGCCAGTTTCACTTTACACCAGTTTGATAAATGTCCCCCTATGTGTATACACCCTGGCTGGGATTCCATTGATTTCAGTGCAATGTATATTTTAAATTAATCACGACCATTGTTGCAAACCGCAACAACGGCCTTAATTAATTTAATATGTATACGTTGTATGTAGTTTTAAAAAGATAATTTAACATTATAGTCATCATCCTATTTTATGTCTAAATGGACAATTTTCCATTAGCACGTTCCATTAGCTGTAACGTTTTTGAATCTTTGTGCCAATATAGCAGTGAGATTTATTTTTCTATTTTATTGCACCATTTTGGGGACATAGCTACTTTCCCTTTTTTTTATTTGAAATGCATAATGTTTTACATGCTGTGAAAACAACATAATAACTGTATTCTCTGGGTTGACCATTATTACAGTGATACCAAATATATTTTTCTTTGTGGTGTTTTTGTGTTTTATTTATTTTACCATATAACCTAATTTTTTCCATCTACAGGCTCTTGCACTTTAATAGGGCTACAGTAATAGTGTTAAATAGTCAGGATTTCTTCCCCTACTACATGTGTGTTCTGGGTTCCGGGCATATTGTGATAACGGTCGGTGGGAGTGTTACTGTTTTAAATTATTTGAATGGGTTTTGTCAGTGGCTTATGCATTTTTTTTACTCAATAAAGATTTTTCTATGATTACTTTTTCAAATTATATTGGCGTGCCAGCTTCTTTTGTATATGACATGTCTTTTCTTCTGTGTTATGCTATTTGATGATATGATATTCCTATTTTTTTTATAAAAAAAAAAAAATTAACAAAAAAAACAAAACAATACCTATGCTATTGCCGCATGCAAAATCGGCCACATTATTAAATTATCACATTTCTGCACGGTAAATGAAGTATGCACAATAACCCAGTGAAATGTAAAATTGCAAATTTTTGGTCTCATCACATCCAGAGTAGGGATGAGCGAACTTTTGAAAAGTTCGGTTCGATCCGGTGAACTTTCCTGAAGTTCGGCTTCCCGAACCGAACCCAAAACGAACCTTGCTCTAACGGATGAATAATTGCAGCTACAATGGTGGGAGTGTGATAGGGTTTAGTTTCGTGTAGTTGCAGTTGCTATTACAATGAAAAAAGTGCAAAAATAGTGGGAAAAAAATTGCCCTTTAATAGTTAATATTTAATTAATAAAACTAATTTTCGTTCTAAAAAAACCATTTTCGTTGTTCAATAGCATAATTAAAAGGAATACATGCTTTTGCAATTAAATATACTGTTAATGAAAAAATAAATATATAAATGTGTGTATATATTTATATTTATTTATTTATTTATTTACAGTACATTTTATTGAAAAAGCATTGATTCCTTTTTAATTATGTTATTGTACAAGGAAAATAACCTTCTTAGAACGAATATCTGCTTTATTATTTAAATATTAACTATTTAATGGAGCTATATAAATGCATGGGTCGGGTGCAGTGCACCCGGTCCGTGGAGTTTAAAGGGTTAAGTAGTGATGCAGTAGCATCACTACTAACCCTCTGTGGCTGTACAGTAAGACTGGGTGCATAGCGCACCCCTCCTTACAGTACAGGAGCAGGGAATCCCTTAATTAAGTGGGGATTCCCTGTCCTACAGGGTTTCCCGCGGAGAAGCAAAAAGCGGTCTGCTTCTCAGCGGGAAATTTAAAATCCTCTGCACAGAAGTTACAGTCTGGTTCCCAGGGGCTTAAGTCCTTGGGAGCCAGACTGTAACTCCCATGCCCATGCTGGAGGTCACCCAACTTTCCCACTATCCTGTAAGGTTAACCCTAACAGGATCCTGGGAAAGTTGGGTGACCTCCAGCATAGGCATGGGAGTTACAGTCTGGCTCCCAAGGACTTAAACCCCTGGGAACCAGACTGTTCTGGCACTGCACCTGCACCAGCAAGGAAGGGGGTTAAGTGTCCCCTCCCTTGCTGGGGCAGATGCAGTGCGATCTCCATGGAGTGGGGGGTGAGGGGGGTGATTGCTGGGGCTTACCTGCAGCTGTGTCCATAGTTGCTAGCAGTCCCGGAATGTCCCGATAAGCCCCACTTATCGGACATACCGTGTCTGCTACCAACTATAGACAAAGCTGCAGGTAAGCCCCAGCCATCATCCCCCTCACCCCCCACCCCATTGAGATCCACTGCATCTGCCCCAGCAAGGGAGGGGACACTTAACCCCTTCCTTGCTGGTGCAGTGCCAGAACAGTCTGGTTCCCAGGGGTTTAAGTCCTTGGGAGCCTGACTGTAACTCCCATGCCTATGCTGGAGGTCATCCAACTTTCCCAGGATCCTGTTAGGGTTAACCTTACAGGATAGTGGGAAAGCTGGGTGACCTCCAGCATGGGCATGGGAGTTACAGTCTGGCTCCCAAGGACTTAAGCCCCTGGGAACCAGACTGTAACTTCTGTGCAGAGGATTTTAAATTTCCCGCTGAGAAGCAGACCGATTTCTGCTTCTCCGTGGGAAACCCCGTAGGACAGGGAATCCCCACTTAATTAAGGGATTCCCTGCTCCTGTACTGTAAGGAGGGGTGCGCTATGCACCCAGTCTTACTGTACAGCCACAGAGGGTTAGTAGTGATGCTGCTGCATCACTACTTAACCCTTTAAACTCCATGGACCGGGTGCACTGCACCCGACCCATGCATTTATATAGCTCCATTAAATAGTTAATATTTAATTAATAAAGCAGATATTCGTTCTAAGGTTATTTTCCTTGTACAATAACATAATTAAAACGAATCAATGCTTTTTCAATTAAATACACTGTAAATAAATCAATAAATATGTATATATATATAAATATATATACACACACACATTTATTTATATATTTATTTTTTTATTAACAGTATATTTCATTGCAAAAGCATGGATTCCTTTTAGTTATGCTACTGAACAACGTAAATGTTTTTTTTTAGAATGAAAATTTGTTTTATTAATTAAATATTAACCATTAGAGGCATCGGCATTATTGCAGAGGATCGCTAACCCCGGTAATGCCGATTCCTGTGTCACTGAGGGGAGGACTACAAGTCCCAGCACAACACAGCTGTAGTCCTTCCATAGTACATATAACATTCACTATCAGATGTCTGCAGCAGGTGCCCCCACCTCCATGGCTGACATTATCCTACAGTGTAATGAGAGCAGATGACTGTATCTAATCCCACTGTGTGTGATACCCTCTGCTGGAACTCTGTATCTAATCTTACATTGTGATACTGTATTTTGGGGTTGTATCTGATCCTGCTATGTGTGATACATCTGCTAAGGTGCTGCTCAGTGTATGGAGGGACCAAGCCAGGGAGATGAGGGATAGGCCACGCCCACATTCAGTCAGCCAGAAGAAAAAATCATTTATTCCTCTGAGCCAAACAACTAGTGATATCTCAGTGAGCGTACATGCTATCAACGCAGTTTAGGGCTCTTTTTAAAAGGTAACACGAGGGCTTTTTATTTGAGGAATTTCATTTTTTGGCTACTGAAATTATAGTTGCGCTTTAATAATTTTTTTTAAAGTTTACATTTTTAAAAGTTGTTAAATAAACTTAAAGTTATGTAAATCGCCCATTGTTGTAATCAGATTGACTTAACCCTTTAAGGACAGAGCAAATTTTGATTTTTGCGTTTTCGGTTTTTCCTCCTTGTGCATAAAAGGCCATAGCAGTTGCATTTTTCCACCTAGAAACCCACATGAGCCCTTATCTTTTGCGTCACTAATTGTACTTTGCAATGACAGGCTGAATTTTTCCATAAAGTACACTGCGAAACCAGAAAAAAATTTAAAGTGTGGTGAAATTGAAAAAAAAAACGCATTTTGTTTATTTGGGGGAAATGTGTTTTTACGCCATTCGCCCTGGGGTAAAACTGACTTGTTATATATGTTCCTCAAGTCGTTACGATTAAAACGATATGTAACATGTATAACTTATATTGTATCTGATGGCCTGTAAAAAATTTAAACCATTGTCAACAAATATACAACACTTAAAATCGCTCCATTCCCAGGCTTATAGCGCTTTTATCCTTTGGTCTATGGGGCTGTGCGAGGTGTCATTTTTTGCGCCATGATGTGTTCTTTCTATCGGTACCTTGATTGCGCATATACGACTTTTTGATCGCTTTTTATTACAATTTTTCTGGATTTGATGCGACCAAAAATGCGCAATTTTGCACTTTGGGATATTTTTGCGCTGACGCCATTTACTGTGCGAGATCAGGAATGTGATTATTTAATAGTTCGGGCGATTACGCACGCGGCGATAGCAAACATGTTTGTTTATGTATTTATTTATTTACTTTTATTTATAACCTGGGAAAAGGGGGGTGATTCAGACTTTTATTAGGGGAGGGGGCTTTTTACTATTAACAACACTTTTTTTTTTACTTTTACACTTATACTAGAAGCCCCCCTGGGGGACTTCTAGTATACGTGCTTTGATCTCTCATAGAGATCTCTGCAGCATAGATATGCTGCAGAGATCCATGAGATAGGCACTCGTTTACTTCCGGCTGCTGCAGCCGGAAGTAAACGAGTGCCGAGCCGGGGACGGCGCCATCTTGGAGCGGTCCCCGGCCGGCTTCATTTGCGGAGATCGCTCCTCCGGGACAACATCCCGGAGGAGCGATCTCCCCACTAGACACCAGGGATGACGCTGCGTCCGGTAATCGGATGCAGCTGTCAACTTTGACAGCTGCATCTGATTACTGTATTAGCGGGCACGGCGATCGGACCGTGCCCGCTAATACCTACGGTCCCGGGCTACACGCGGCACCCGGGACCGGCGCGGTTCAGAGCCGCGCGGCCCCGCTCTGAACTCCCTTACCGGCATCAGGGCGTAAATTTACGCCCGATGTCGTTAAGGGGTTAAGGAACATAGATAAAATGACAGCTTAAAGTTGACCCCCCCCCCCCCACCCATCCTTGAGGGGTTAAAGATCTTATCAATTGGTATTTGAAAAAATACTGTAGATGCCCATATGGCTTAAAGCGTAGCTGTCATATTTTTTTTATTGCATAAATCAGTAGTATAAGCGATTTTAGGAAACTCTGTAATAGGTTTCATCAGCCAAAAAAGCCTTTTTCTGTACTCAAGAAGCAATCTCCCAGCCTCCCCCCCTGACTTCTTATCTGTGCAGTGTGACCGCTGACACCCTCCTGTAACTGCCCGGAGCGGAGGATTCTCCGCTCCGGGCAGTTTAATCCATTAAATGGCGCTGTCAAACCATGACAGCGGCATCTAACGGGTCCCGGTAGATCCCGGACGGCGCTGTGGGTCACTTACGTGATCGTGATGTCCCGCGGCACCGTACGGTCCTCCAATGTCTCCATGGTGATCCCGGGGTCCTAATGAAGGTCCCCGGGGTCACTATGGAGATGCCTCATGCTGACAGGGGTAGCTGTGGCTATTGCCTGTCAGCATGAGGCATGATACAATACAGGTACTGCAATGTATTGTCTCAGTGATCAAAGTATTTTACACTAGTGTACAGTAATGTACACTAGTGTAAAAGTAAAAAAGTGTGCACCAAACACAACACAGCCCCCCCCCCCCAATAATAAAGATGCATTACATTCCCCATACACAATAAAACGTGACATAAAAGTGATCAAAAACACAAATCCTATACATATTTGGTATCGTTACGTCCGTAACAACCCAATCTATAAAACTATATCAATAATTATACCGCACAACACACGCTGTAAAAAAAAAAAAAAAACAGTACCGGAATAGCAGTATTTTATCAATCTGCTTTAGAAAATACGTTATAAAAGAGATCAAAAAGTCATATACATATAAAACTTGGTATCAATAGAAACTACAGATCTTCCCGCAAAAAATAAGCCCAAAACCAGCTCTGTCGCGCAAAAGATAAGAATGCTATGGATCTTTCAATGTGGCGACAGTTTTTGTGGGTTTTTGCTAGGAAGATAGTTTCTATTGCGCCAAAGCGGTAATAGTTAAAAAAAAACCTACACAAATGTGGTATCGCCGTAACCGTAATGACCCAGAGAATACATGTATTATGTTATTAGTGACCGCCGATACGGATTTTTACGGCGATCACTAATGGGCTCTATTCTGTTGCCATCAGCTCTTTATGGCGATGGCGCAGAATAGTGCAGCGGTGCTGGTAAGGCCCGCAGCCCCCTCCTCTCAGCTATCGGAGGTAGCTGAGGGGTTGGGGTAGAATGTGGGGTCAGTCCCGGCCAGTCCCCTCACCGGCGATCGCCGTTATTACCAGTATAATGGCGCCCACCGGTAACGGGCATTGCCAGCGCAGCTGAACGCTTTCATCTCTTCTCACAGTGAATCCACAGTGAGAGGATATGAAAACATGTCCCCCCCTGTCCCCAGAATTAACTCTAGTGACCTGGTCACTGACCCTCCCCTCCCTGGGCGGCCATCTGATCCAAGATGGCCGCCGCCATCACTGTTAACAGACTCTGTTCACAGTGATGGATTCCTAAAAATGATCAAAGCTCCATTCTCTCCACCACCGGAGGTGGCAGAGAGCATGGGGCAATGATCGGGGACCACCCGCTGTGGCCCCAGTACAAGCGATCAGCGGTATATACTATGTACCACTGATCGCTTGTTCCAAATGGTGCCGGCACTTTTTTACCCGTCACCAAAGTCAAAAGCCGCCCCGGATAAGCTGTAACCACTCCAGATTACCCGTAACCACCCCAGATTACCTGTAACCACCCCAGATTACCTGTAACCACCCCAGATTGCCCGTCACCTCCCCAGATTGCCTGTAACCACCCAGATTGCCCGTAACCCCCCCAGAAAGCCCGTAACCATTGCAGACAGCTCGTAACCACCACAGATTGCCCGTAACCATCGCAGACAGCCCGTCGCCACCCCAGATCACCAGTGATCACCACCAGATTGCCCGTCACCACCCCAGATAACCAGTGAACACCACCAGATTGCACGTCACCACCCCAGATAGCCAGAAAACACTTCCAGATAGCCAGTAAACACCCCCAGATAGCCAGTAAACACCCCCAGATTGCCCGTAACCACCCCAGATAGCCAGTAAACACCCCCAGATTGCCCGTATCCCCCATATAGCCAGTAAACACCCCCAGATTGCCCGTAACCACCCCAGATTGCCCATAATCTACCCAGATTGGCACAGACTGCTCGTAACCACCCCAGATTGCCCAAAACCACACCAGATTCCCTTTCGCAACCTCAGATAGCCAGTAAACACCCCGAGATTGTCCATTACCACCCCAGATAGCCAGTAAACACCCACATATTGCCTGTAACTAAAATAACACTCCTTCCCTTCTGAGCCCTGCTCTGTGCCCATACAGTGGTTTATACCCACATATGGGGTACCGTTCTACTCAGGAGAACCTGCGTTACATATATTGGGGTGAGTTTTCTCCCCTGTTCCTCGTGAAATTGAGAAATTTCAAACTAAACGAACATGTTATTGGAAAAATTCATTTTTTTCATTTTTACGGTTTAGTTTTGAATACTTTCCTCCAATACCTTTGGGGTCAAAATGGTCACCACACCCCAAGATGTATTCTTTGAGGGGTGTAATTTCCTAAATGGGGTGAGTTTTGGGGGAGTTCTATTCTGCTGACACTACAGGGGTACTGCAAACGCACCTGGCGCTCAGAAACTTCTTCAGCAAAATCATGCACTAAAAATGCTAATTGGCGCTCCCTTCCTTCTGAGGCCTGCTGTGTGCCCATACAGTGGTTTATGCCCACATATGGGGTACCGTTCTACTCAGGAGAACCTGCGTTACATATATTGGGGTGAGTCTTCTCCCCTGTTACTCGTGAAATTGAGAAATTTCAAACTAAACAAACATGTTATTGGAAAAATTCATTTTTTGATTTTTACGGTTTAGTTTTGAATACTTTCCTCTAATACCTGTGGGGTCAAAATGGTCACTACACCCCAAGATTAATTATTTGAGGGGTGTACTTTCCTAAATGGGGTGACTTTTTTGGGGGGGGTTATTCTGCTGACACTACAGGGGCTCTGCAAACGAACCTGGCGCTCAGAAACTTCTTCAGAAAAATCTGCACTGAAAATGCTAATTGGCGCTCCTTCCATTATGAGCCCTGCTGTGTGCCCATACAGTGGTTTATACCCACATATGGGGTACCGTTCTACTCAGGAGAACATGCATTACATATATTGGGTGAGTTTTCTCCCCTGTTCCTCGTTAAATTGAGAAATTTCAAACTAAACAAACATATTATTGGAAAAATTCTATTTTTTCATTTTTACCGTCTTCTTTTGAATACTTTCCTCTAATACCTATGGGGTCAAAATGGTCACCACACCCCAAGATGTATTCTTTGAGGGGTGTACTTTCCAAAATGGGGTGACTTTTGCGGGGGTTCTATTCTGCTGACACTACAGGGGAGCTGAAAACGCACCTGACGCTCAGAAAATTCTTCAGCAAAATCTGAACTGGAAATGCTAATTGTCGCTCCTTCCCTTCTGAGCCCTGCTGTGTGCCCATACAGTGTTTAACGTCCACATATGGGGTAACATTGTACTCAGGAGAACCTGAGTTACAAAATTTGGGGTGCATTTTCTCTCATGTTGCTTATGAAAATGAGATACTTTAATCTTAACAAATATATTATTGGAAAATTTCTATTTTCCATTTTTTTTGGGCCTAATTGTGAATATTTTCCTCCAGCCCCTGTAGGGTTAAAA
The DNA here is from genome assembly GCF_027789765.1 of Dendropsophus ebraccatus. Classification (NCBI taxonomy): domain Eukaryota; kingdom Metazoa; phylum Chordata; class Amphibia; order Anura; family Hylidae; genus Dendropsophus; species Dendropsophus ebraccatus. The sequence continues at coordinate 30,515,864 of NC_091456.1, forward strand.
TGCTCATTATACCCCTAGATTAATTCTTTAAGGTGTCTAGTTTCCAAAATGGGGTCACTTATGGGGGTTTACAATATAAAAGCCTCCTAAATCAACTTAAAAAAAGAACTGGTGCCTAAAAAAAAATCAGTTTTGGAAATTTCATGAAAATTTCATAATTTGCTGATACATTTCTAAGCCCCATAACACCCTAAAAAGTGAAATATGTTTACGAAATAAAGCCAGAATAAAGAGGACATATTCATAATGTAGAGAAAGAAAGGAATATGTATAGGGTCAGCACTCAGACGAATCAACTATCATGTCTCCTAGCTTGATTGCATGAAGGTTCGGGCACGGAGAGGCTCCCCCTGGACTCCGGGGTAACGTATACGGAAAGAAGAAAAGATCCTCTCCAGCTCAAATAGTATTGAATGCTTTATTGGACATACATATAACACCGACGCGTTTCAGACCCCACTGGGTCCTTAGTCATGGTTTTCTGTGTAAAAGGACATAGACAAACAATAACCATCTCCATAAATTAGTGACATAAGTTAGTTCCACATTAAAAAGAATTCTTTAGTTTGTTAGATAACATAGAATTCAAAAATTTGACAAATAAGTGTATTAACATACATATACCATATACCATATACCCGTAATACCAGCAAATAAAATTTCAAATAGTATTTCGGAATGCAATGTAGCAATATCTAGATGTAGTTCCCAATATCTTGTATTCAATGATTAACTTAGCCATGCTACCTTACCATCTAATCATGTATCATATTTCATATAATGGGCGATGTGTTGTCCATACCACCCTTTGTGGACATGCTTAATCATAATGACTATAATTTGAGATTTACGTTTGAGGTAGAGGAAACATGTCTATCACAGAAATGTCACAGAGAGTCGGGTAGTGACGTCCTTGTTTAGAAAACCCTCAGCTTTAAACACCGTTTTACATGCGGAGAGTGAACACCCGAAACATACGATTAAGGCTATCCCAGTCGGGGAATTTATCAGAACGATCAGGGCATGTTCAGATCAGGATATGACACAGATACAACTAAAGGAAACAGAGGACAGACTTAGAGCTAGGGGATATTCCCCTGCTATTCTATCAAGAGCCCGCAGAATAGCGAGTAGAACAAAAAGAAGGGAGCTTCTAGATAGAACTAAAGACAGGACAAAGAGCCACAATTGAGATAGGCACTATGACAAGGGGGTCTATTTTTGTACCCCATATAATAAGGAATATACAGCCATTAACCCCTTTAAGACAAAGGGCGTATAGGTACGCCCTATTGCCGGTAAGGGCGTTCAGAGCGGGGCCGCACAGCGACCCCGCTCTGAACCGCGGCGGTCCCGGGTGCCGCTTGTAGCCCGGGACCGTAGGTATTAGCGGGCACGGTCCGATCGCCATGCCCGCTAATACAGTAATCAGATGCAGCTGTCAAACATGACAGCTGCATCCGATTACCGGATCCAGCGTCTCCCTGGTGTCTAGTGGCGGAGATCGCTCCTCCGGGATAACATCCCGGAGGAGCGATCTCCGTTTCTGAAGCCGGCCGGGGACCGCTCCAAGATGGCGCCGTCCCCGACTCGGCACTCGTTTACTTCCGGCTGCAGCAGCCAGAAGTAAACGAGTACCTATCTCATGGATCTCTGCAGCATATCTATGCTGCAGAGATCTCAATGAGAGATCAAAGTGTATATACTAGAAGTCCCCTAGGGGGGCTTCTAGTATATGTGTAAAAAAAAAAAAATATAGTGTTGTTGTCAATAAAAAGCCCCCTCCCCTAATAAAAGTCTGAATCACCCCCCTTTTCCCAGGTTATAAATAAAAGTAAACAAATAAATAAATAAACAAACATGTTTGCTATCGTCGCGTGCGCAATCGCCCGAACTATTAATTAATCACATTCCTGATCTCGTACGGTAAACCGTGTAAGCGAAAAAAAATCCCAAAGTGCAAAATTGCGCATTTTTGGTTGCATCAAATCCAGAAAAAATTGTTATAAAAAGCGATCAAAGGTACCAATAGAAAGAACACATTATGGCGCAAAAAATGACACCTGACACAGCCCCATAGACCAAAGGATAAAAGCGCTATAAGCCTGGGAATGGAGCGATTTTAAGTGACATATATTTGTTGACAATGGTTTGAATTTTTTACAGGCCATCCGATACAATATAAGTTATACATGTTATATATCGTTTTAATCGTAACGACTTGAGGAACGTGCATAACAAGTCAATTTTACCCCAGGGCGTATGGCGTAAAAACACATTTCCCCCAAATAAACAAAATGTGTTTTTTTTTTTCAATTTCACCACACTTTGAATTTTTTTCTGGTTTCGCAGTGTACTTTATGCAAAAATTCAGCCTGTCATTGCAAAGTACAATTAGTGACGCAAAAAATAAGGGCTCATGTGGGTTTCTAGGTGGAAAAATGCAAGTGCTATGGCCTTTGATGCACAAGGAGGAAAAAACGAAAACGCAAAAATCGAAATTGGCTCTGTCCTTAAGGGGTTAAAAACATCATCCAGAAGAATCTAGGGATCCTTAGACAGGACACGGATCTGGCATCTATTTTGGATGAAGGCTGTCATTTTATCTCCAGAAGAAGTCCCTCTCTGGGTACGATGTTGTCCCCTAGTCTCTATAGAAGTCCCAAAATTGAGACAAGGTCATTAGGGATGGGAGGTTTTCGTCCCTGCAACACACCCCGATGCGGTATGTGCAAGTTTACAGGCATACATACTAAGTTCATAACTAGTGAAGGGAACAAGAGTTATGACATTAAACACAATCTGACACGTGACTCAGACCATGTGATATACATTATAGGTTGCACAGGTTGCAACCTTTTGTATGTGGGTTGTTCGATCCGCAAACTAAAAGTCAGAATAGCCGAACACATTTATGGCATAAAGAAGAATAGTGTACAACTCTCTGGTGCCTCGAGACATTTTGTCCAAAAACATGAAGGCAGACTAGATACGTTTGAGTGCTATGCCATAGATAGGGTAGCTAAACCCATTAGAGGAGGTATTTGGAGGAAAAAACGTCTAATCAAAGAAGCGGAGTGGATTTTTAGGTTGGGTACAAGGGCCCCAAAAGGGATTGAACATCAAAAATGATTTGATGTATCTGTTTTGATTTAGTATCTCTTGCTCTGCGACTTCTTTCCCCTTTACTTTTGTCCTTCATTCATGTATTTATAATATGTCCATCCTTTTTCATCAGTTTTTTTACTTTTTCTTCCTTGTGTCTTCTTTGTATTATCTGTCGGGGTGCTTTGTAGCGGTACTAGCCCATGTTCCCAAGGTAGATTTTAATATTCTACAGTGTAGTTCACAGGGATCTGTGGTGTATATCCCCAGGTCTGATTTTTTTTCTCTAATAGCATTGACGTATATGTATCCATTTATAAACCCCTTGTTTATATTTTGTCCCCCTTTTTAGTTGTTTTGGGGACCCTTTGGAGCTTTATCAAGCCCTCGGGATATATCATCACAGGCCTTCTATCATGTATATTATAAGGTGCCCTGACCGTTTAGACCTAATAGTAGTAATAATCTTTGTATGATTTATATGCCAGTATAACTTCTTATAATCCTGCACTAGTGTGTATATTGGTATATAGTTCAATATAATGTAGGAGGCACTTGCCGAGATGCGTTCCACCATGGTTACGTGCCCCAGGTCTTGCTTTAGGATCAGATGCACTGTCAGGTGTGTGCAAGAATAAGTAGTTTATACAGTGTTGCATATGGGAATTATTTAGCACACACAACCCTGTGCCCCTGTGTCCATGGGTCTTTTTCTTCTCTTTTTCTTTTTTTTTCTTTTTTATACTATCTAGCTCAGTGCAGGAGATGATTGCAGCGGTGTGTTCCACTGTGGAATGCATGACGGTCATGTGACCAAGGTAGTATTCAAGGACCTAGTGTACTGTGGAGTGGAACACAGATACATTACACGTCATGCGTCTTCCGGCGGAAGTTCAGCCATGTATCTTTGCCATGTCTTGTTATATCTTAAAGTGATTTAATAATTATATGAAATATGATACATGATTAGATGGTAAGGTAACATGGCTAAGTTAATCATTGAATACAAGATATTGGGAACTACATCTAGATATTGCTACATTGCATTCCGATATACTATTTGAAATTGTATTTGCTGGTATTACAGGTATATGGTATATGGTATATGTATGTTAATACACTTATTTGTCTAATTTTTGAATTCTATGTTATCTAACAAACTAAAGAATTCTTTTTAATGTGGAACTAACTTATGTCACTAATTTATGGAGATGGTTATTGTTTGTCTATGTCCATTTACACAGAAAACCATGACTAAGGACCCAGTGGGGTCTTAAACACGTCAGTGTGTCACGGCCGCGGCGGCGTCCCGCGTTCCGGGCCGCCGCCGCGACCGCTTCCTGCCCCATGCAGCAGCCGGTGTCCATAGTCGGGGACCCGGCGCTGCTATCACCTCGGCCCCGGGGGGCGCCTCACCTCTCCACGCTCCTGTCTCCCGCTGTGCCGGCCGGCGCGCGCGTCCCCGCCTCCTAGGGCGCGCGCGCGCCGGCTGTCTCAGATTTAAAGGGGCAGTGCGCTCCTAATTGGTAGTTGCACCTAATCACTCCCCTATAAATCCCAGCATGCCCTGTCCCCTGTGTTGGAGCCTCTACATGCTTCCCATAGCGTTTGGCCCAGCTCCCTGTTGTTCCTGTGTCCTGTCCGTTACCTGGTCCCTAGTCCCTGTTCCTGAGTCCTGTCCGTTACCTGGTCCCTAGTCCCTGTTCCTGGTTCCTGTTCCCCTGTCACTCCACCTGTTCCTGTGTCCAGCTTGTCACGTGCTCTCTCATCTGCAGACTATTGCCTGTGCCATCTCCAGCCACGCCTCGCCTGCCGACACCAGCAACCAAGCCAGGGGTAGCGACCTGGGGGTCGCCTGCCGCAGCAAGTCCATCCCGCCTTGCGGCGGGCTCTGGTGAAAACCAGCGGCCCCTTAGACTCCGCTCCCTGGTGAGGTTTGTGCCATCGCTGGTGCCGGTCCAGTGGATCCACTACTCCGGGCGTTACAGTAGGCTCCAACCATGGATCCCGGCGAGGTGCCTGATCTCCGTGATGTCGCCAGAGTGGTCACTCAGCAGGCGCAACAAATCCAGAAGCAGTCACAGCAGATCCAGCAACTCACTGCCGCCTTACAGCAGCAGACTACTGCCCAGCGCACACCACCTCCTGACGCTTCTTCTTCACTCCGACTGGCCCTCCCAAGCAAGTACTCTGGGGACTCTAAGTTGTGCAGAGGATTCTTGACTCAGTGCACCATGCACATTGAACTTTTGAGTAGTCAGTTTTCCACCGAGCGCTCTAAAGTGGCTTTCATCATCAGCCTATTAGAAGGTAGAGCCCTGGCCTGGGCCACGCCACTGTGGGACCGTGATGATCCAGTTGCTGCCAATCTCCGGGCCTTCCTATTCGAGTTTCGCTCCGTCTTTGAGGAACCTGCCCGTGCTTCTTCAGCCGAGACTGCTCTCCTCAACCTCTCTCAAGGCAGCTCCTCTGTTGGTGACTACGCCATCCAGTTCCGCACCCTGGCAGCCGAATTGGACTGGAACGAGGCCGCCCTATTGGCCACCTTCAAGAAGGGCCTGTCTAGTCGTGTGAGAGACGTGCTCGCTGCCCGAGACCTGCCTACCTCCCTGAACGAACTCATTCTACTGGCCACCCGAGTTGATACTCGTTTTTCGGAGAGGGAGGAGGAGGTTCGGCATGAACATTTACTAACCCGTTCCCGTCGCCATCCCCAGCTGGCGCCGGTTTTCCAGAATCCTGACCTTTCGATGTCCCAACCCTCTCCTGAGATTCCTATGCAGGTGGAACGGGCTCACCTGACGCCTGATGAAAGAATCCGGCGCCTGGAGCAGAATCTCTGTCTCTATTGCGGTGGTTCCGATCACTTCCGGCTGGGATGTCCCCTACGTCCCCAAACATCCGGAAAATGCTCGCACCTAGGTCCGGTGGGACAGGTGTCCCTAGGTGTGAATGCCACCATTCCAAGTCTGTCTATGCCAGTTTCCATCCGGACTCTCTCAGGACGAAATCATCAGACTACTGCCTTCCTCGATTCTGGGTCAGCAGGCAGTTTTATTGCGGCAACATTGGTCCAAAGATGGCGGCTACCCGTGACCCGACTAGCCAGGCCCCTGTCTATCTCCTCGGTCACAGGCGAAATTCTTACCGACCGTGTGTACTACCAGACCGCACCTTTAGTCCTCCAGGTGGGTCCTTTACATCAAGAAGAGATATCCTTCTACGTCCTGCCCCATTCTTCCCCCGCGGTCCTCCTGGGACTCCCGTGGCTGCAAGAACATGCCCCTCAACTGGACTGGAGAACCGGGGAGATTCTCAGTTGGGGTCAGGACTGTTCCAACCAGTGTCTCAGGTCACCTCAGACCAAGTGTACTATGTCGTTTCCTGTCCCAGCCAAGCCTCTACCCGACCTACCGGCAGAAGACCAAGACTCGGCGGATGCCTTCTCTGCCGAGGTGTACCCTCTCTCCGTACCCAAGACTAAGGTCGTGTCCTCTCACCACCGGGAGAACTTACAGAAGGTCCTCGTCCACAGACCCACAGTCCCTTGCCATGTTTTACCGCCTGATCGCCTAGCACCAGTCGTCACCTCCTCGCTTCAGAGAGTACCCCCCGGAAAGACTCATGTTCACCCTGCGCTTCGAAGAGGTATTTTGAAGTGGGGTCATTCCTCGTTGGAGGCCGGGCACCCTGGAGTCCGTAAGACCGGCCAACGGATCTCTCGCCACTACTGGTGGCCTAGTCTGTTTCAAGATGTCAAAGACTTTGTGGCTTCCTGTGCCATCTGCAGGCAAGAAAGAGGGGGAGGCCAAAGGGGGGGGGTACTGTCACGGCCGCGGCGGCGTCCCGCGTTCCGGGCCGCCGCCGCGACCGCTTCCTGCCCCATGCAGCAGCCGGTGTCCATAGTCGGGGACCCGGCGCTGCTATCACCTCGGCCCCGGGGGGCGCCTCACCTCTCCACGCTCCTGTCTCCCGCTGTGCCGGCCGGCGCGCGCGTCCCCGCCTCCTAGGGCGCGCGCGCGCCGGCTGTCTCAGATTTAAAGGGGCAGTGCGCTCCTAATTGGTAGTTGCACCTAATCACTCCCCTATAAATCCCAGCATGCCCTGTCCCCTGTGTTGGAGCCTCTACATGCTTCCCATAGCGTTTGGCCCAGCTCCCTGTTGTTCCTGTGTCCTGTCCGTTACCTGGTCCCTAGTCCCTGTTCCTGAGTCCTGTCCGTTACCTGGTCCCTAGTCCCTGTTCCTGGTTCCTGTTCCCCTGTCACTCCACCTGTTCCTGTGTCCAGCTTGTCACGTGCTCTCTCATCTGCAGACTATTGCCTGTGCCATCTCCAGCCACGCCTCGCCTGCCGACACCAGCAACCAAGCCAGGGGTAGCGACCTGGGGGTCGCCTGCCGCAGCAAGTCCATCCCGCCTTGCGGCGGGCTCTGGTGAAAACCAGCGGCCCCTTAGACTCCGCTCCCTGGTGAGGTTTGTGCCATCGCTGGTGCCGGTCCAGTGGATCCACTACTCCGGGCGTTACACAGTGTTATATGTATGTCCAATAAAGCATTCAATACTATTTGAGCTGGAGAGGATCTTTTCTTCTTTCCATATTCATAATGTGACTTACTAACTAATTTTTGTCATGTGACTTTCTTTTTTTAGAAGCAAAGAATTTCAAAGTTCGTAAAGTGCAAATTTTTCAAATTTTTCATGATATTTTGATGTTTTTCACAAAAAAAACACAAGATAGTGACCAAATTTTGCCACTAACATAAAGTACCATATGTTAGAAAAAAACAGTCTTAGAATCGCTAGCATACGTTAAAGCATCACTGAGCTATAAGCGCATAAAGTGAGACAGGTCAGATTTTGAAAAATGAGCCTGGTCATTAAGGTCCAAACAGGCCTGGTCCCTAAGGAGTTAAAATCGCTTGTACTGTTGATATTTAATGTTTTCAGAAAAATGACCCTGAAATGACAGTCATGCTTTAAGATATCAAAGGCACACAGGGTATTAACTTATGACTTGCATAAGGCAATGCTGAAGAAGTTCATGAACTGGGTTGATAACACATTGCACCAAACCCATAAGTGGGTGATGAGATGCCATTGATAGGTCAGTCCAAGTACAATCCTTACAATGCTCTTTAATGGTGCGTTTACACAGATAGATTTATCTGACAGATTTTTAAAGTCAAAGCCAGAAATTGATTGGAAAAAAGGAGAAATCTCAGTCTTTCCTTTATGACCTGTTCTCTGTTTATAGTCTGTTCCTGGCTTTGGCTTCAAAAGACTGTCAAATAAATCTATGCAAACGTACCCTAAGGCCATGTTCACATGAGGTAAGACACCGGCCTGGTCAAAGAAGATCATCCCGGCCGGATGAATGGCGGTGCGGGCGCATCTGTGTGCGCCCGCATCCCAATTCGTCGCTGCACACAATGAAACATGCGGCCAGAAGTGACAGGTTCTCTGCGGCCGCTATTCAATGCGGCCACAGAGAACTGACATGTCAGTTTTTCCTGCGAACGGATGGAATACCGGCCTGAATGTGTACTATGTGTATACGCTCTGGCCGGGATTCGATTCATTGCAATACAACATATGTTGTGTATAAATCACCGTCATTGTTGCAAACGGCCGTGATTTATACACAACATACGTTCTGTGATCATGGCCTAAGTGTGCTGGAGCTGTTAAAAGTTGCTTCTCCTGAAATCAACCTCAATAATTCTGAAAAAAGCCAAAGAGATGTAATTTAAGTCCAAGCCACAAGATGGTGCCATAGGATAGAAATCAATTCCTGACAGTGCTTATTGTAAAAGACAAGAATTTGTAGCGGGTTGGAAGAAGCTGATTTGGGCTTTTCTTTTATATGAATTCTTATTATTAAGGAGAGAACCAAGCTGTATTATGAATACTCTACAGCTGCGTATTTAGATAAAGGTGGTGCATCAGCCATATTTATAAAGCTGGTTATTCTGTCTGAGAAAATGCAGGGAATCTTTCTCATGAAACAATGAGAGATGGAGAAGGCTTATTATATGTAGTTTGAAACATAATAAAAGTCTAGAAAACCCTTAACACAGCCCTTGAAAAAAGATAAGAAACACAGTGCAATTGTTCTCCTCCTGCCTGATGAATTCTCCTCTTGCATGGCGATCTCCGGGAGCAAGTTAGCCCTGACCTGGCAGGTCATTGCTCGCTTCCTTTTCATTCCTCACTGACTGCGCTATTGCACGCATGAACAGCGAGCGGGTAAGTGCAGGGGGGGTGGGGGTGGGGTTGGCTGATAATCACTATGTGCAATAGGGCCTTAACTTAAATGGTGCCTGGGGGAGGAAAGATGGCTCCTGCAATACTGTCAATCCCTATGCACCTGTGTCTTGTGTCCACAGAAATTATCTTAACCTTTTAAAGACAAAGTGAATGTCAGGATAGGGTGATACAGACACAACAAGACAGTGGGCCCTAGGTTTGAACCCACCCACTGTCCCTGCCTGCTTGCCTCGATCGGCCCTAAGCGGCCGTGGACAACCACGTAGACATTCCCTACGCTGAAAAAGTGCACACAGAACGAGATGGACGAACAAACATAAAAGAATGGTAAACAGGCCAGGTCAAATCCAAACAGGCAACGCAGTACAAAATCAGCAGGCAAAGGGATCGTCAAATAGTCAGGCAGAAGGTCAGATAACAAGTTGAGTCAAACAGAGGGATAGGAAAGGGGTTCGCAGGAATAGACGGGGGAGCTGGAACCAGGAGTTAACCTAAATAGCCAGCGCTGGAACTCTGCCTCAGCTTAGTTTTATGCTGAGCAAGAGCCCGGTCCGGATACTAATTGGAGCGGCGCTCTGATCCTCCAGGTTGCAGACAGGCAGAGAAACCCGTCAATCAAACAGCCCACCCAGCTGTCTATTCAAGTCGCACAGCTTCTCAGCTTAACTCCTGCATTGCCGGGAAGCTGAGAAGCAAGCGGGTGTGTCACACAAAAGCAAAACAAACCCAATTCAGACCAGGTTACTGCACAATGCTGACAGTGAATTTTCATTTTTGCGCTTAAATTTTTTCCTCCTTGTGATAAAAGGCCATAGCGTTTGCATTTTTTTCAACTAGAGACCAAAATGAGCCCTTATTTGTTGCGCCACCAATTGTTCTTTGCAATGACAGACTTCATTTTTGCATAAAGTATATGTGTGGTGAAATTGAAAATAAAACACATTTTTTTTTAATTAGGGTTGGGGGGGGGGGTTACCCTGTTCGCCATAGGGTAAAACTGACATGGTTGATACAATTACTAAGATATGCAACTTGTATAACTTTTATTTTATTTTAAATTAAAACTTTTTTTTTTTTCTTTTAAATGTTCCTTAAAATAGCTCTATTACCATGCTTATAACGATTTTTGTTTTTGGTTTATGGGGCTGTGTGATGTGTGAGGTGTCACTTTTTGGGCCATGATCTGTACTTTCTATCGGTACCTTGATTTGCGTATATGCGACTTTTTGATCACTTTTTATTACAATTTTTCTGGATTTGATGCAACCAAAAATGTGCAATTTTGCACTTCAACATTTTTTTGTGTGTACATCGTTTACCGTGTGAGGTCAGGAATGTGATAATTTAATAGATCGGGCAGTTACGAACGCGACAAAACCAAGTATGTATATTTATTTATTTCTATTTATAAAATGGGAAAAGGGGGTGGTCAGACTTTTTTTTATTTTTTTTATAACACACTTACTAGAAGTCCACAACATTGATCTTTCATTGAGATTTATGCAGTACATATATACTGCATAGATCAATGAGATAGGTGATCTACTGCTCTGGCTTGCTGCAGCCAGGAACAATAGATCGGCGAGGCAGGATCAGTGCCATTACAGTGCAGACCCCCAGCTGGCCAAGATTTTATCACCTACGGGGCTGTATGGGGCATCATTTCTTGTGTCATGATCTCTAGGTTTTATTAGTATCCCATTTGTGTAGATCTGACATATTGATCCCTTTTTATAACTTTTTTTAATATATAAAATGTAATTAAAAAAATCATCAATCCTGGCATTTTACAGCACTTGTTGTTCACATCGATCACCACACGGGAATAATATTGTTTTATTTTAATAGATTGGACGATTACACGCGACACGGTATATAATATGTTTATTTATTTTATTATTTTTATGTGTTTTATTTATAAAATGGGAAGGGGGTGATTTAGATAATATTGGAGGAGGGGCTATGTCATGTTTTTAAAAACATTTTATTTATTTATTTTTACGCTTTTTGAGTCCCCCTAGGGGACTATTACATAGGTACATTAGATTGCTAATATTGATCACTGCTATGCCATAGCATAATAGGGATCAGTGTTATTCGCGATTCTCTAACAGAGCTTGCCTGCATGAAGGAAGGTAAGAGACCCCCAGCAGTAAGGAATTGCGATCGGGACCCCCACAGACATGCTGTGGGTCTCCCGATCGGTAAGTGACAGGAGCTGCTCCTGTCACTTACACTTAAATGTGGCCATGTGATTGCTGCAGCCCACCAACTGAGGGTACGGGCTCTGCTGCTGATTAGGAATGAGCAAACTTTTGAAAAGTTCAATTCGATCCGGCGAACTTTCGTGAAGTTCGGATTCGTACGAACTGAACCTAAAACAAACCTTGCAAAAACGGCTGAATAATTGCAGCTACAAAATTGGGAGCCTGATAGGGTATAGTTTTGTTTAGTTGCAGGTGCTGTTACAATGAAAAAAGTGGAAAAAAAATCAAAGTGCAAAAATAGTGAAAAAAAAAATAGCCAAGGTGTAAGTGATTAGACAGGACATAGGACACAAAGTTCCTTGGACCCAGTAGAATGGAAAACATACATTTGACAGTGGAACCAGCAGCAGTAATAGTACTGTATTGGACCCAGTGTGGTGGAAAACAGACAATTGACGGACGAGGAGGAGGCAGTAGCACTTGGTTGCACCCAGTCCAGTATGGTTGAAAAGAGACTATTGGAGGAGGTGGCACCACTAGATTGCACCCAGCCCAGTATGATTAAGAACAGACTATTTGAGGAGTAGGAGGAGGAGGCAGTACCTGAGTGCAACCAGCCCAGTATGATTGAGAACAGACTATTTGAGGAGTAGGAGGAGGAGGCAGTACCTGATTGCACCCAGGCCAGTATGATTAAGAACAGACTATTCATGGAGGAGGATGTTCAGCTTTGGAGTGGTGGCCTGGGAATCCTCGCTGATTATGTTGTTCACCGCACTTTCAAGAACACGGGCGAGAGGGATTATGTCGTTGATACCTGCTCACAGAGTCGCATCCTCAAAAGGAATCAACAATTGGCAGGACATGTTCAAAGAAACCTATGCATTATAAGGGTTTATCACATGTGCCATACAGGATGTATGACTCCCTGCTGCACTGCAGAGAAAATGTTCTACATTTCCTTTGTGTGCTACAACACTTCCCACCGTTAGTTGACCTTGGGTCAGCCATTCATATATCTCCTCCCTGATGGTAGGAGGAGCTCCTGCCCACTGTGGCTCAATTCACCCAGTTTCACAAAATGGACAAAATGGACAGCCTGAGAGCGCTGGGCCTGACATTGTTGGTAAGACACCAGGGCAGGTTGGACTTCAGTCAAAGTGGTGGATGGTTGAAAGCTGGTGGAGGCAGAACTTTTGCAGAACTGGCCCCCTAAAGCATCGGGGAGGTGACAGTGGCAAGAATGGGCTAACTTTCTGATGGTCTTCTGGGGGAATGTTGACCCAATGGGCACGAACAGACATGTACTGCCCTTGCCCATAATAAAAGGACCAGACATCAGCACTGGGGTGCATGGTCTTGGACACCAAGAATCCTAATGAGTCACCAACATTTTTCTACACAACTGTGCAGTGATGGGACAGCCGATGGGTAGAGATGAGCGAACCAGACGGATTTCTGACAGCGGGAGTCAGCCGCCGAGATTTCTGATTCATACGAACCAGAAATCCAGCTGGTTTGCTCATCTCTGCCGATGGGACTTTTTTGGACTTTTTTTTTTTACTTTTTGTTGTTGCGGCTAAATGGGGTTCTCCTATTTTTTGTACCTTATTGTAAAGAAATGAACTGATTTTTCTTTAATAAATTCTATAAGCTTGAACACTGAAGTTGCTTTCATGTGTCTTGGTTAATACTCACAGACAGCTGTCACATTACATTTTTGATTAGGCAGCACCCATGTATATCTTTGGAGACTAATTTAAGGTCTCACCCTAACAGGGGTGACGTCACACATCTTGATATTCACAGAAAACCAGGATACATGGGATTATAGGAGTAATAATCCCTTGTATCCTGGTCTATTCTGTGAAAAAAGTACAATTTTGCGTCACCATTGTTATTTTTACCAGATTTGTAATGAACTTTCTCAAAGTTCGGAACGAATCTGGTTCATTACGGTTCGGTTCGCTCATCCCTACTGCTGATAGCAGCCATTCCTCACTTGCTAAGAAGCGAGCTCGAGTTAGTGTGGTATCTCGGCAGGACATACATGTACACCTGTTTGTGCTAAGGCCCAGGCTGCCGGGGCGTACATGTACTTCTGTGATCATTAAGGGGTTAATTAATTTTAAATTATTATTTCTTTCAAATTAGCCCCCTTTATGCTGTTCATGGTCCTTGCTTTCTCTCTGGTTGCAGTCTGTATAGATAAGTATCAACAAGATAAAAAAAAAATTATATAATAGGTATATATCAGGCTAAAGAAGCATAGTTTCACTATTGGTGCTAAATATCAAGTACATTCCTTTTAATGTTATACACAATTTCTACCTACTGGTTTTTACCTAGTGCTGACCGGCATATAGATCCGCTGTAGGTTTTATGCAGCAGCCCTGGAGTGAAATGTGGATGCACCATTAGGGTGATATTTTTTTAGAAGTAACCAAAGCGAGGGTGGGAAGGTCACTCCCATATCACATCAGGGGTTTTCCCCCCTCCCAGTTTAGCAAGCTGGAGACAGCGTAAACACCCAAAGAGATTCATGCATGAGATGGGTTGAAGAGAGTGCTACTGCTGCTGCCACCTCCGACTATATGTTATTGGCCCCTTTTGGTCCAAAAGAGTACTGTTGTCGCTGCCACCTTTCGGTCTCTGTGCTAGGCCCCTTAGGATAGAGAAACACTACTGTTGTCACTGCCACCTCTAGGTCTCCGTGTTAGGCCCCTTTGGGTCTAAAAAAGTGCAAATGCTGGTGGTGCCACTTCCAGGTGTCTGTTGCAGGGTACTCTGGGTAAAGTAGATTGATCATCATGGTGCTTCCATTTCGAGATGTCTACTGCTGTCCTGGGACAAAGCATAATTTGACACTGCTCATCCACCAACATCCACTGCTATCTAGGGAGAGAATGTAAGTATACACTATTTATCCACTAATGCCCACTGCTATCTAGGGAGAGAATGTAAGTATACACAATTTATCTACTAATGCCCACTGCTGTCTAGGGCAAAAACTTTTATTTATGCTACTAATTCACCAATGGCCACTGCTGTCCTGTCCTGAAGAAAACTTCATTTTATGCCGGTGATCCACCATGCCAATTGCTGTCCTGACAAAAAGCGTCAATTTACAACACTTATCCTCCGAAACAGTTATTACCATCTGCTACTGACATCCTCAATGCTGTAACGTGTCAGATATGGTGAAAGTTAACCCTTAGAGGACCCGGCCAATTTCAATTTTTGCATTTTCGTTTTCTCCTCCTTGTGCTTAAAAGGCCATAGCACTTGAATTTTTTCACCTAGAAAGCCACATGAGCCCTTATTTTTTGCGCCACTAATTGTACTTTGCAATGACAGGCTGAATTTTTTCATATAGGACACTGCAAAACCAGAAAAAAATTCAATGTGTGGTGAAATTGAGAAAAAAAAAACGCATTTCTTTTATTTGTTTTTTTTTTGTTTTTACGCTGCTCGCCTGGGGTAAAACTGACTTGTTCTGTATGTTCTTCAAGTCGTTACGATTACAACGATATGTATAACTTTTATTGTATCTGATGGCCTGTAATAAATTCAAACCATTGTTAACAAATATATGTTCCTTAAAATCGCTCCATTCCCAGGCTTATAGCGCTTTTACCCTTTGGTCTATGGGGCTGTGTCAGGTGTCATTTTTTGCGACATGATGTGCTCTTTCTATGGGTACCTTGATTGTGCATATGCAACTTTTTGATCGCTTTTTATTACAATTTTTCTTGATTTGATGTGACCAAAAATGAGCAATTTTGGACTCTGGGAATTTTTTTACGATTAAGCCGTTTACCGTGCGAGATCGGAAATGTGATTAATTAATAGTTTGGGCGATTATGCATGCGTCGATAACAAACATGTTTATTTATTATTATTTATAACATGGAAAAAGGGGGGGTGATTCAAACTTTTAATAGGGGAAGGGGCTTTTTTATTAATAACAACATTTAGATTTTTTTTTACTTTTACACTTATACTAGAAGCCCCCCTGGGGGACTTCTAGTATGAGCACTCTGATCTCTCATTGAGATCTATCCTGTATACTAATACTGTATATAATACTGTATACTAATACTGCTACTGCAGCCGGAAGCAATCGAGTGCCAAGCTGGGATCGGCGCCATTAAGGCGCTGAGCCCGGCCGGAGCCAGATGTGTGGATCACTCCTCCTGGACAATGTCCCAGAGGAGCGATCCTCCCCACTAGACACCAGAGATGGTTGCATTCAAGTAATTGGATGCAGCTGTCAACTTGAACAGCTGCATCCGATTACTTTATTAGCGGGCATGGCGATCAGACCATGCCCGCTAATAGCTGCAGCTACATCCGGCACCCGGGACCACAGCGGTTCAGAACGCGGCCGTCGCGCGGCCCCGCTCTGAACACATATAGGCAGCCCTGGACGTACGGGTACGTCCAGGGTTGCCTAAGGGTTAAAGGGCAACTCGACCGAAAAGAATTTTCTTTGAAATCAACTGATGGCAGAAACATTTCCTGCATGACATATAAGAGCTAATAAGTATGGGAAAACTTGAGATTTTTTAATAGAAATAAATTACAAATTTATATAACTTTCTGACATCAGTTGATTGTTGCTGGACAACTCCTTTAATATAGGAAAAGTAGGTTTATTTTTAGAATTCTGTAAAACATTACATAGTACCTATTGTTATTTTGTTGCTCAGTTTAAGTATTGCCTGGGTCATGTCAGTGTTTCTCAAAGTATATATAAGGGGGTTAAGTAAAGGCACAAATATAGCATAAATAACAGAAAGAATTTCATCTTGGTTTATAAAAAACCCAGATTGTGGCTTGATGTAGGCAACAAATAATGTCCCATAGTAAATAATGACAACTATAATATGAGAGGTACATGTAGAAGTGGCCTTTTTCTTCCCTTCAGGTGAGTGGATGTGTACAATGCCAGAAAGTATAAAGAAATATGAAACCGAAATAAAAACAAAACACATGATTCCTAAGAACACGTCTGTTACAAGAGTAAACGTTGTATTCAAAGTCGTGCTGGAGCATGATAATTTGATCAATGAAGGTATCTCACAGAAGAAATGGTTAATCTCTTGGTTGCCACAGAAAGATAGGCTGAATGTCACTGATGTATGAACTGCAGAACTAAAAGCCCCCAAAGTCCAAACAGAAACGACGGCCTGGAAACAAACAGTTTGAGTTATGATAAGAGTATAATGCAATGGTTTGCAGATTGCAGTGTACCGATCATATGCCATGTAGGTAAGAAGCAGAAGTTCTGTGATCTCAATCCAGGTAAATAGGTACAGTTGGATAACACATTCATGAAATGTGATAGTATATGAGGCTACGGCAAAGTTATATAGCATCTTAGGTACTGTCGCTGAAATGCAGCAAATATCAAGAACAGAAAGATTGGTTAGAAAGAAGTACATTGGGGTTTGAAGAGTGGAAGACAATGATATGGTAACAATTATGGTGAGATTTCCAAGCAGTGACATTATGTATGTAAAAATAAAGAGACAAAATAGAGGGACATCAAAGTTTGAATGATAAAGGAGTCCACAAAGAATAAATTCTGCTGGATGGGATCTGTTTTTCCTCTCCATTGAGAGGTAATGTATGTTAATACAAAGCACACTGGTCCATTATCAGAATATAGGTGACTTAAAAACTGTCTGTAATGTGCTGATCAATTTACAGGGTAGTCGGAAAAATGTAGACATTGCCTATCGCAAACAAGGTATATATATATATATATATATATATATATATATATATATATATATATATATATATATATATTCTGTGAAGTTCTGCTGCTTAAGTGCATCTTGGTTACAATACTGGATGCTTATATATGTCAGTGCAGTAGTCAACATGCAAATTAAAGCAAGCTTCAAGAAATCTCCAGTCTATTATATAATGAATGTGCATCCTCTAAGGAATATACTGTACCTGCAAAGACTTCATTATCAAATTTAACATCAAATGACGGCCATTATTTTATTTAAAAAAATGGCTATTATGAGAATCATGGGCATTGTTATGAAAAAAACGTACGTTGTTTGCATTAAAGGATGTCCGATAACAAAGCCTAAATCTAAATACTGTATAAAAAATGCTATGCAGATTTATAGCACTTCAGATTTTTATGGTATAAGTATGACATACTTTTTTTTTCATTACATTTATATTTCAGGATATTTCTATGACTTACTGTGAGCTTCACTTGTCTACTGCAATGTCCCATAGATTCGTTATTTATTAGGGTTATCCAGCGTTAGAAAAACATGGTCACTTTCTTCAAGACACAAGACGACTCAGGTGTTCAGGTGGGGTAGAACTGATTTACAAAACCTACACCCAAACTGGAGACAAGAATAGTGCTGTCTTCAGAAGAAAATGACCATGTTTTTTCTAAGGCTTGATAACCCCTTTGAGAAATGACCGGGGGCTGGATACTGATGTTGAACAAGCCGGTGGGCTCGGGTGTTTTGGGGCGATTTGTCGCAATGGCAAGGAGAGGTAATACCCACACCCGGACACACGGGCACCTAACCCTTGGTGCAGGTGTAGGTGCAGGTGCGGCAACAAGGAGAGGCAGGGTCCCACTTAACAAGATACTTTAATTGAGGAAAAATAGGCAAAAAGTGCAAACAGTTTAGATCAATGGTGCAGAGAGTACTTAGTGGAAAAAAATTATATCAAACAGAAGAATACAGGAAACTTGAGGTAGAACAGTAAAAGTTGAGTAGAATAGTAGACAGTAGACTGGGGCCGAATAGGAGCCCTCACTCAATTAATATCAGTACTCTGCCAGGATGTGTGCTAAGTGTTTCTTAAAAGAAGTCCTCATTTAGATAAGTCTCATTTATCTCATCTGACTGCCTTCTGCCTGCTCAGCCTTGGTGATCGCCCCGGTAGGTAGTACGATTCCCATGTAGTCAAACGTTGTCTATAGAGAGCAGCTAACTTGTACTGTGCTCTACTGTGGTTCATTCCCTCTTCCTATGCTTCTAGGAGGTGACTGTCCAGAAGTTAAGATCCACGACATGGGCAAGGATTTGTCTCTTTCTCCTACTCTCACACTAACTAGGAAGAATTATTAATGACCCCCTCTGTCAGGAAATCCCTAACTTACATAGACCCGTCCGACAGGAAGTGAAGAGTATAGAGAGTAGAAGTGTATAGAGTGTCAAACATAGTTAAATACAGTGCATAACAACATAGCTTTGAATGCAGTTAAAATCACTAGGTATGACACCTAAAGGAGTTTCTTTCCCTGGGTGTGTAAAGACAAAAAGAACCACCCGCAGTGGGACACTACATAAACATACACGCATACACACAGAGGATATCTAGCAACTAAAACTGATAGCCTATCCTTATTTGATAAGAAGATAAAGTTGGGATACTATTGTAAGTTCAGGTTAGAAGCCAAACAATAAAAAAGGGCACAGAATCCCGAAAAAGGATAATGAGTTCAACAGGATAGCGCTCAAACAAGCTCAGTAAGGAGCCATAATTAGGATAATGCTGGGGGCTCCGAATCTGTGATCTTTACCACTGCCAGCATTTCAGTAACATTCACTGAAGTGTTGTTTAACTGGAAATGGCAGCTTAGCATAGACAGTATAGAATCTGGGCATGTCAGCGGATGTTGCTGGAGTGCTGACAGGAAAATAAATGTGATAGTGGGCAAAAGGAAAAACGCCACAGCAAAAAAAAACAAAAAAAACATGTGCATTAGGCAGATCAGAAACATCCATTGACTTCACGCTAAGTTTTGTCCGCTGGCATGTGTGATGTTGTGTGCTTTGCTTAGTGCTGCTATCTGATTATGACTCATAAGCCACCCCCCTCCCCATCATCTTCCTCCTCCTCTGCCCCCATTCCCCTGACCCTGAGGTACTCCTGTGGATGGTGGCCTGGCTGGCTTCACCTTCTGACACCTCTCAAGGCACAGGCGTGTGTGACAACTGAGACAGCAGTTTGGAGAAGAAAGAAGAGGTTCCCTGTCATATATTAACCCTCTCCTGCCGCTGCACTGTAAATTAACGTCACTGCAGCCTATGTCTGATGCTGCAGCGATGTTAATTTATGTCGGGAGCTGCACATGTGTCATCTGTGGCAGGTCCCGGCTATCAGTGATAGCTGGGGACCCGCCGCAACTCTGTGCCCTGGTGCTGAAAGTTAACCCTATACATACTGCGGTCAGCACTACAGAGGGAGAATTCTCTGTCCAGTGTTTATTGGGGCTCTGCGAAGTGATCACAGAGCCCCAATGGTAGCCATGGAAACCGGACACCTCAGGCTGGCTACGGAAGCTGACGGGGGGAGGAAGAGAAGGAGGGCGCAAGCCGGGCATGCAGCCGTGCAGTCTGCCCCCTCCCATCTCTCCCCCACCGCTGTCCAGATTGTAAGAGTGACAGGGGACAGAGGAGAGGGGCAGACATAGCGATATCAGCTTATGGGATCATTATGATGGATGTGGATGTGTGGATGCAGGTGGCTGCATCAGGTCAGGCCCATTAAGCCATGCAGCACCCTTATATATTGTGACATGGACCAGATTAACTGCAGTGGGGTTAACTATTAAGGGGATTTGTGGTATTTCCTATACTAAAATAAATAGATAGATAGAGGCACAGAGGGGGCTATATTACTATATTATACGGAGGCATATAGGGGGCTATACCATATGGAGGCACAGGGAAGAATATATTATATGCGGGCAGAGAGGAGGCTTATTTACCATATGGGGCATTGTTAGTGTGTAGCGTGAGCTATGGGGACTTTGCATAGAGATGATTCTGAAGCAAGGAGCCTAAAATGTTTGTCTGACAGATCCTGTGGAGAATATTATTCAGTGTATGGTATAGTGGTATTATCCAGTCACTATCACTGTATGCTGGTTATGGTCTGACGGTATTATTTGTCCTACGTATACTGGTATTACTGGTAATATATGTATATTAAGGATGCCTTCACTTGCACCGTATCACAGCGGATTTAACACTGCGAGTTCTGCATCGAAATCCACTGCGATACTCAATACTGTCATTTTCTATGGCTTTACATTCTCCCAGCGGATTTTTCATTTAGCTGCCAGAATGTAGCCCTTTCCCACTACCCACAACCCAGCAGCTGACAGACTAATACATTACCTGTCCACGCCCCCCGCCTGCTACTCTAGCTCCCTACACCACTATCCATGGAATATGGGGGAGGATATGGTGCTGCTGGGGTTTGAGTGACAGGCCTGATTTTAAGTCCCAGTCCGGCCCTGGTCTCTTTCATAAAATCAAAAGTGGGGGCCAGGAGCAGGGGAACAGGATGGAGTGTACTCGGATTAGCTCCTTTATTGTGTTTAGAGGGGGTGAGTTAGGGAAAATAGCTAAAAAACAGAATTACTTGTGTTGAGTAGGGATGGTCCGAACCCGCCGAGGTTCGGGTTCGGCTGAACCTGAACGCTTGGCTGAACCCGAACGCTTGGCATCGGATTACTGCTGTCTGCCCGCTCCGCGCAGCGCGCGGATACAGCGGGAGGACCGCCTGGAAAACTGGGATACAGCCTATGGCTATGGCTGTATCCCAGTTTTACAGGCGTTCTTCCCGCTGGATCTAATCGCTGCACGGAGCGGGCAGA
This sequence comes from Dendropsophus ebraccatus, assembly GCF_027789765.1. Taxonomy (NCBI): domain Eukaryota; kingdom Metazoa; phylum Chordata; class Amphibia; order Anura; family Hylidae; genus Dendropsophus; species Dendropsophus ebraccatus. The sequence goes on from NC_091456.1 coordinate 30,537,105, forward strand.
CAGCGGTAATCATTGCGGATGGTTCGGGTTCGTACGAACTCCGTATGAACTCGGTTTGGACCATCCCTAGTGTTGAGCAATATGTTGACCTATGGGTGTGCTATTGTTTTGGGTGGCATACCCCTCAAATGTTCAGGACATTTATTGGCAGTCGTTATTTAGCAAACAGCGGTCATTATTTTAAGTTGTTCACACAGAGATTTTTTTGGCTGTCCTTTCACAGTCTTTTCTACATAATTTAATGAACCTTTAAAAATGGCCACACCCAAAAGGGTGTTGAACGTGGCCAACGTTTAAACAAAACTTAGATAATGTACCAACAGCCATCACTGCAATTACAGCCACCAAAGTATGTTACAATGGTTGTTATTTGGTACTCAAAATAACAGCCGTTATTTTGAGTATCAAATAATGGCTGATGAAAATCGTTGTGTGAACATAGCCATAGTCTATAATGTCTGATTTTCATTTGTATTTGTACCCTCGGAATTGTATTGGGGAATATATTGGGGCTGTATAAATAAATTTGATGATTATAATTTCTCTCTATAGATATTTTATTATTATCCAACATGCTAGATGTGCTCGATAAATTACCAAAATGTTATAGTAACAAGAAAAAATGTTAGCCAACTTAGTAAAATGTGCACCTATTATTGTATTGTACTGTATATTCACACAACATACTTTTCTGGCCCTATTTCAGTCATCTTTTTGGATGTCCTTCAATTTGAGCTGAAAATATAAAATGTAGAGAACCTAGCCTTCCTCTGAATGTATTGCAGCTACCAGACCCAAGTCAACTCTGTCCATGCAGGCAAAGGTTTGCAGGAAATGTGGCAAACTGGATTATTATTTATTAATATTATTTATTTTAATGCACCCTTGATTCCAGAACACTAAAACAGACAGAGGTAACAAACAGGAACATTACAAGATCAAAAACACATTACATGAATAAGGTAAATGGAAGACTGGTACATGGGGAAAGAGGACCCTGGCCGTGAGGGCTTACAATCTATAAGGTGAGAGAGAAACAGAAGGTAAAGTGCAGCCAGTGGCGTAGCTACAGTGAAGGCAGGGAAGGCAACTGCTATGGGGCCCCTGCATGAAGGGGGCCCGAGGAAGCCTGCCCTGCCTTCATGGTAGGTACCCCGCTCCCCCAGGGGTCCAGAGAGGAAGAGGGACCCCCACTGCACTGTTCAGCCCCCTCACTGTAGTGCTGGGTGAGCGGGCTGAACAGAGGAGCAGGACCTGCCAGACGGCACAGGAGAGGGATTAAGGACCTTTGGGTCACATGACCCAAAGGTCCTCAATACTTCTCTGTGAAGATCAGCCGGACTATAAGAGGAGGAGGGGGAAGCCTGGGAGCTGTAAGTGCTGTGTATGTGTGTCAGTGAGTGTATATATGTATCTGTGGGTATATGTATATGTCAGTGTGTGTATATATGTATCTGTGTATATATTTATATGTCAGTATGTGTATGTATCTGTGGCTATATATATATATATATATATGTGTGTGTTTGTGTATGTCAGCAATGTCTGTAGCACTGGTGTATATGTGTGTGTTTGTGTATGTCAGCAATGTCTGTAGCACTGGTGTATATGTGTGTGTTTGTGTATGTCAGCAATGTCTGTAGCACTGGTGTATATGTGTGTGTTTGTGTATGTCAGCAATGTCTGTAGCACTGGTGTATATGTGTGTGTTCGTGTATTTCAGCAATGTCTGTAGCACTGGTGTATATGTGTGTGTTTGCTCACAAAGATGTTCTGCAGCAGCTTCTATTAATGCTGGGCTCTAATAATAGAACCCACCATTAATGTCTGCAGCATTTTCTTTTATTTCTGGTTGAGTATTTCTTATTACAATCAGATGATTTTCCTGTGTACAGTCTATTCATGGTGTATACATCAGCACTAGTGTAATCACATTACAGCGTATATATGTGTGTATGTCAGTGGTGTATCTGTGTATATGTTAATGGTGCCTCTGTGTGTGTATATGTGCGTCAATGTCTGTGTTTGGCGGGGTTGGGGGGGGGGCAAACAGGATTTATGGGGCCCCATACAGTTTTTTGCTATGGGGCCCCATGAATCCTAGCTACGCCCCTGAGTGCAGCCAGTCAGTGTAATGCAAAATTGTTATAGTATTCTAGTGTAAGAACTCAACCTAACAGTACTGTTAGGAAGAGGGGTGTACAGCGAGTGCACTACTTGGTTGGCACCAAGAACCAGCAAATATGAGTAATAGAAGTAGTAGGCTCTCTAGCGTAACTCCCCTTAAATTATCCAAGTTAATATGTATAGTCTTAGATATATATCGTTTCTGGTTATATCATAAATGAGTGATTATAATAAGTCAGAATTGTGTATGGAGATAAATAATTTTTATATTCATAAGATGAAACAAATAAAAAATAAAATTAACCAGTAAAGAATACAAGCAAAATTAAAAAACACACCTGTATCAAGATTCATAAGGCTCTATAGGCATATACATATATCAGTATATATCTTCTTAGTATGATAATCACAGGAGTATATATATTAAAATTCTTAGTGTAAAACACATATAAAAAGATGTTTCATAAAAAAAAAAAAAAAAAGGTATCTTTGTGTAGTATATTTCATAAACGACTATTTTTCATAAACAATTATAGCAGTACGATCTTGTCCATATGCGACTCTGCAGGGCCCTTGCAGGTCGCAGTGGTTTGTAGTCACTGTGCTTATGGTAAATATAGAACTGTTCCTCTGTTAGTTGATTTGAGATATAGTATATCACTTATTCTCGTATATGCAGAGGTAATACAGTTAAAATAGAATAAAAGCGGTGAAAGTACACCTCTCACCAGTCCCAAGTCTCTGTGTTTGCAGGATCTGCGGCCGCAGTTAGTGAGGAGCATGTAGATGGATATGGAACTTCTCCTGCTCAGAGATCCTTCATTCGGGAGGTTCTCCACAGAGTATTCCGCAAAGATCTTGTCTCTCACATTTGTGGAGCTTCAGGAGGTATGTTTCATGTCTGATTGCCTCTCCCAATGTGGCTGGGTGTTCACCCCTGGCTGGGTGCTCAGATCTGAAGCGCGGACTGGTGATATATTGTGCACAATGCGTCTTTCTGCTATATATACACCCATCCACATTGGGAGAGGCAATCAGACATGAAACATACCTCCGGAAGCTCCACAAATGTGAGAGACAAGATCTTTGCGGAATACTCCGTGGAGAACCTCCCGAATGAAGGATCTCTGAGCAGGAGAAGTTCCATATCCATCTACATGCTCCACACTAACTGCGGCCGCAGATCCTGCAAACACAGAGACTTCGGACTGGTGAGAGGTGTACTTTCACCGCTTTTATTCTATTTTAACTGTATTACCTCTCTATATACGAGAATAGGTGATATACTATATCTCAAATCAACTAACAGAGGAACAGTTCTATATTTACCATAAGCACAGTGACTACAAACCACTGCGACCTGCAAGGGCCCTGCAGAGTCGCATATGGACAAGATTGTACTGCTATAATCGTTTATGAAAAATAGTCGTTTATGAAATATACTACACAAATATACCTTTTTTTAATGAAACATCCTTCAAGCTTTGCTATGTTTTTTATATGTGTTTTACGCTAAGAATTTAAATATATATATACTCCTGTGATTATCATACTATGAAGATATATACTGATATATATGCCTATAGAGCCTTATGAATCTTGATACAGGTGTGTTTTTTAATTTTGCTTGTATTCTTCACTGGTTAATTTTATTTTTTATTTGTTTCATCTTATGAATATAAAAATTATCTCTATACACAATTCTGACTTATTATAATCACTCATTTATGATATAACCAGAAACAATATATATCTAAGACTATACATATTAACTTGGATAATTTAAGGGGAGTTACGCTAGAGAGCCTACTACTTCTATTACTCAAAATTGTTATAGGTTGTAGCCTAGTTTAACAAATTAGGTTTCCAGGTCTTGATGGTGCATGAGAGCCAGTTATGCCGGGGTAATGAGTTGCAGAGTATGAGGGAGACTTGAGCAAAATCTTGGAGGAGGTTGTGTGAGGTACGAAGCACAAAAAGGGAAGCACAAAAAGAGGTTGTAAGATAGAAGGTTGCATGAGGGGTGGTAGCGGGATATCAGGTTAGACATATACAGGGGGGGACAGATTGTGGATGGCCTTACATATCATGGTCAACAATTTAAATACCTTGGACAATGGGGAGCCAGAGAAGCGAGGGAGAGGTATGGGCAAAGTGAGGGGAAAGGTGGATTAGTTGGGCAGCAGAGATAAGAATAGACTAAAGGGGAGCAGGGATGTTAGATGAAAGGCCAGAGAGAAGAATGTTACAGTGGTCAAAGCAGAAGATAATGAGAGTATGTACCAGCAGTTTTGGTGAGTCAGGGTTGAGAAAAGAGCAGATTCAGAAAATGTTTTTGAGGTAAAGGCGGCTGGTGTTGGTCAGGGTTTAAATGTGCGAGTTAAAAAAAAGGGTAAGGTCAAAGGTGACCCAAAAGCAGTGGACTTGGGGGACAGGAGGGACAGTGCAGCGATTGACCGTGATTGAGAGATTAGATGAAGGGGTGGAGCGAGATGGGGGAAAGATGATTACTTCTGTTTTGCCCATGTTGAGTTTTAGAAAGCAGCAGGAGAAGAAGGAAGATATAGCCGATAGACACTCTGAAATCCTGGATAGCAGGGAGTTGACATTCAGACTGGAATCTTAGATCTGGGTGTCATTGAGGTCCCAGGTCATTAGCAACCTTGGTGAGGGCACTTTTTGTAGAGTGGTGGGGGCAGTAGCCATATTGCAGGGGGTCAAGAAGCGAGTAAGATGAAAAGTGGGAGGTAGACATGTTGTCAATGGAAACCTCTATAGAGATTGTTGCACGTTTATATGGAGATGGAAAGATGCCAGTAGTTAGTGATAGATTAAAGAGATGAGTTGGGGATAAGGTGAAGTGGGATTGGGTCAAGTGTGCAGGTGGTTAAGTGTGAGGTGAAGTGTAGTTTGGAGAGATGTTCTTTAGTAATGGAGGAGAGGGGGGAATGGGAAAGAGCACTGAACTGACATGATAGGGAGCTGAGGGGACTGTACAGTGAAATTTTCTCAGAGGCCATCAATTTTCTGTTCGACGAATGTGTCAAAGTTCTCGGCCGAGATAAGAGATGTGGAGGGTGGCAGCAGGGGGTGGACATAAGAGTTTAAGGAGTTAAGCAGTTGCCTAGGGTTGTGAGATAAATAAGATAAGAGGGAAAAAAAGACCCTATTGCACAAAGCAATCATCGTCCATATTCGGCCGATACGACTGTTACAGCTGATAATCATTTATTGTAATAGGAGTCAAAGATCAGCCAACATGCACAATGTCGCATAATAGTTGTCTTAGAACAAGCTGAAAGCTAACGTCTGCTGTCAACGCTCCGTACAATAGGAGCAGCAACAGCAGACCACCGCTGTCTCCCACAGGCTGTCTGGACGATCTAGCCGGGCAGACCCAGGCAGACCCGGGCAGACCCCCCCCCCCCCCCCCCCCCCGCCGCAGCTCCCTGCAGACATCCCCCACACACACACTCTTAGCCGCATACTGCTGATGCATGTAATAGCCCTGGCAGCGAGCAGGGAACAAGGAGCTTTCTCTCTCTCGTCGCCTTCTGTAATAGGAGCTAAAAGTAGTCCTGTTTAGCAGAGGTGAGGGAAGATTTGAGGTTAAGAAGTGCTTGCCTGTCTGGAAGTGTTTCTTGGAGTGGGTTATCCTCCAGCCCCGCTCAGCAGCCTGAACACTCGCCTTAGCTATTTAGTTAGGTCTGTCAGTTGATGTGTCGTGTTCTGTTGTGCGTGAGAGGGAGACAAGAGCTGAGGTAATTGTGGATCTTGCTTTTTTTGTGGACAGCATGAATAATTGCTTCTAGTAAGACTGAAAATGACTAATAAAGTGCAATCTCCTTCTCACTGATTCCTTCACTTCTTTATTCCTCAAACAATAGATTATAGGATTAAGTAAAGGAGTGATTATTGTGTAAAAGACTGCCAACACACGATTAAGTGTGGAAGAAAAACTCACTTTTGGTTTCACATACATAAAGCTAACAGTGCCATAGTAAATGGAAACAACAATCAAATGTGTGCAACATGTAGAAAACGCTTTGCTTCTACCTAGTTTTGTAGGTATACGAAGAATCGTTGCAATGATCCGAACGTAGGAAAGTAAAGTCACCAATAATGAAGTCAGTATGACCAAGGAAGCACAGGAAAAATCCAATAGGTCAATTAGATATGTGTCTGCACAGGCAAGGTGTAGAAGAGGAGGCGAGTCACAGAAGAAATGGTCAATTATATTACTCCTGCAAAATGGAAGCTGAGAGATTAAAACTATATGAGGAAATATAGTTACAAACCCCCCAATAATTGAGCATATAGTAAGGCTTCGGCACTTGTAGCTATCCATGAGGGTTGTGTAATGCAGTGGATGACAAATGGCAATGTAGCGGTCATAAGCCATGATGGCAAATAGAAAACATTCTGTGGAACTCAGAAAGAAGAAAAAAAACAGCTGACTTATACAACCAGAAAATGAAATAAATCTCCCATGTAATGATATTGTGCCCAAAACCTTGGGAACTATTACCGACACATAACAAACTTCTAGAAAAGACAGGTTGCGAATATAAAAATACATTGGGGTGTGAAGACATGTCTCAGTACTGGTAAGTATCATGATCACAAAGTTGCTCAAAAGAGTTAATAAATAAATGATCAATAATAAGAAAAAGGAAATGTACTGAAAAATAGGAGTTTCCGGTAACCCAACAATGATAAATTCATTAAAAACACTTTTATTGGCAAACACCATTTCAATATCTGCACAAAACAAACAAAAACAAAACAAATTCCTAAATATACAATGTAACATATTCTGTAAAGAAAAAACATATAGGTAACTGAAGCTTACAGAATGCAGCATATACATTGCGGATTGGTATGTAAAATATATAGTGCTCCACTTGGCATTGCTCCCACCTAGCCAGGATGCTTCTCCACACTGATGAGGGGCAACACCCGGAAACAGCTGTCTGGGGATGGATACCTGGCCTTGGTTTTTCCCTTGTCATTACATTGACCTATAGGGCCACTTAATATGGTGGTTTTGGTGGTTTCCTTACAGGAGCCCCCCTTTGGCTGGGTCCTTCCCGGAGGTATATCTGGCTAGTCCTGTGTTTCGAGAATCTTCAATGAGGCTCCACAGGCTCTTCTTTTGCCTCTTTATTTAGGGTATGCTCATTATTTTCATAATTACAGCTGTAATTGTGATCATAATTTACAGTGTGAACACAGCCTTAGTCCCCCTGACATTACAATGATGGTTGTTGGTACATTATTCTAGTTCAGGTCCTTTTGAGAGTAAACTCATATGCATCATTTTGAGTCATCCTCGAAGAATAAAGTATGTTCATGTCTGAAAAAATCCTCTAGGCAAATTAGTTTGATTTCTCTTGGGCTTATGCACAATTATTATTATTACTGTTTGTTATATTTAACTATATGATAATATGAATCAAAAAAGATCTGACAGCTGGTCACATTGTCAAGCTGTATTCCTAAATATACTATATAACATTCTGTTAAGGAGGGGGGGGGGGAAATAGGTAACTGAAGTGTAAAGTACTCAGCACATAAACTGTGAATTGGTATGTAAAATATATAGTGCTCCTTTTCATTTAGAGAAACAGATAGCTGATCTAAGGGAGACCAGCCAAACGATAACACTGCCGGCTGCTAGTGAAAGCGCTCAATGCAGTGAAATCCTAGGTGCATTTTCCCCTGGGAAACATTTTTGCCTTTTTATTTAGGGTATGCTCATTATTTTGATAACTGCAGCTGTAAATACTGATTGTGATAATTATTTAGTTATAATTATCAAAATATGCCCAAATTTTTGGCACAAAAAATGTTGTGTGAACATAGCTTTTGGCACCCTGAGGTTACAATAACGGCTGTTGGTACATTTTAGTTCAGGTCCTTTTGGGTGTGGCTCTTTTACGAAGAATCATTGAATTTAGTAGTAAAGATGGTGAAAGGAGAAAAAAAAATGGGAACAACTAAAAATAACGCCTGTTGTCTGCAAAAAAAAGTATGCACATAATTGTCATGAACATTATTTTGATGTCCATGTGGAAAAAAATGTTACTCAATACAGTATGTGCATTGGGTGGTTGTCATTTGATTGAATGCATTCTATTGATTTCAATTTTAATTTGGTTCAATTAAAGAAAAAAAAAAGAAAAGAAAAACAGAGATGCCTTTTTTAACATACTGTAGTGTGAACATGGCCTTACATTGCTTTAGCAAAATTACTTGAAAAAAAAGTAGACAACTTTGTGAGATAGATAGATAGATAGATAGATAGATAGATAGATAGATAGATAGATAGATAGATAGATAGATAGGAGGCTTTTTGCTATTTTACTAAATTTTCTTAAAGCAAATTACTATAGTTAATTATATACCCTGCATTTTTTTTAGCGCTAGTCATGTGATTTTTTTATCATGTGATTCCAAGTTTTCTATTGAAGAACTGGGAAAAAAGTAAACACAAAAAAAAAACCCACCAATATGCATATAGACATGAAGTTTTTTCCAGGCATTTTTACCCCCTTATAGAAGTCTATGGTGGGTAAATGCTAACATTTCTGTGGAAATATGCTAAAGGCATATTAAGAAAGAGCAAATGCACTTGAAACATGTGTGTTGCAGTTGCATTTAATATTTCCCAATTGACTCATAGCTAACATCTGGCCTCAGCATTTTTGACCCCAAGAAACGCCATATACTATATTTGACTTTTTTTTTAACAACTAGTCTGATTTCAGCCTTAATGTTATGGCTGATATTTAGGTGTATATTAGCAGCAAAAGGTTTTATATATTACAATAGCAAACATCTATTAAAATCTGGTAATTCTACAGTCATCATAGTTTGTAATTTTTTAAAATAATTTATAATTTTGTTATTTTGCTCTTATATGCTTTTAATACCTTAGGTAAAACATGTCAGTTTCCAATCATGTTAACCATTTTGCAGCAGTCCTCGCAGGCTTTACCTGCCATACAGGTGTTGATCTGCTTCTTTCCTTAATCCTTCTAAAAGCTGATCCAGTGAGATGGACTGTGAACAAAAACAATGGCATTGTATTTATAGTAATGCAGTAAACTCATATGCACCATTTTACAGTCATCCTCAGAGAATAAAGCATGTTCATGACTAAAAAAAATCCTCACGGGAAATTAGTTTGATTTCTCTTGGGCTTAGACACAATTATTATTACTGTTTGTTATATTTAACTATATGATGATATGAATCAAAAAGGATCTGACAGCTGGTCACGTAAGCTGTTACCAGTTGGATGTTTTCTCAATGAAGCTATTGTCTATCCTTAACCTCTGTATTAATTCAAAGACGCACATTAAGGTTCTTGCACACAGTAGAACTACTGTGCACTTCTGGTAAAGCTCCACAGTGATCTGTGTCTACAGTATAAATATTTTCTCCTAGAAGTAGTGGGGGAGATTTATTAAGCACTTACTGTATGAATCTTTTTAGGAGTGAAAAAGTGTGTAGCAGCATAGCTTCCAAATTTTAAACTTTTTTCCGACATACACTAATCATGCCTACTTCAGTTTACCCTGAAAGTAGACATGATTTATCATGTACAACTATCTAAAGTAGTTGCAGATAGGTTGCAGACCATCCTAACATAAAGCCAGTTTACTCAGTGGGTAGGCGCAGTGCGGGGATTCCCTGCCCTATGGGGTCTCTCACCCAGAAGCAGAAAGCTTCTGCTTTTTCCCAGATTTTTAAAATCCCCAGCATGGGAGTTACAGTCTGGCTCCCAGGGATTAAACCCCTGGGGACCAGACTCTGGTACTGCACCAGCAAGGAAGGGGGTTGCTTGCTTGGGCAGATGCGCGTATGTCTATGTGTGTGTATGTGTGATGTGGTGGGCTGGCGCTTACCTGCTGCTGCTACCTCTAGTCCCGGTATGTTGCAGCAAGCCACACCCCCTGCATGGCCTGCTGTAGCCCCTCTCTCCTCAGGATCCCACCAGGGAGTGTGGCTTACCTTTGTGGGGGCGTGGCTTGCCAGAATATACCGGGACTGGAGGTAGCAGCAGCAGGTAAGCACAAGCTCACCACATATCACACATACACACACACACAGCAGACAGAGCCACCACATCCCCCAAAGAGATCCCAACGCAACTGCCCGGCAAGAAAGGGGGTAATTTAAGCCCCTTCCTTGCTGGTGCCGTGCTAGAACATTCTGGCCCCCAGAGGATTAAGGGGGCCCCCTGGGAACCAAACTGTAAGGGCCCTATTACACAGAACGATAATCAGCCGAATTGGGCCCTGACCTAAAATCATCCCCTGACGACTGTGCATTGCTACTGTAATAGCGATGTGCAGCTGACGGCTTACAATTGCCAAACAGTAAATACTTTACCTGTCCGCGCTCTCAGTGTTTTCCTGTGCTCTGTATCACTGGCTGGGACCGCTGCGGCCAGTTATTGGCTTGTGACCTATCACCGTGTGATAGGCCCAGTAAGTGAGCGCCAATCTAGCAGATTGGTGCATGTTTATAATATTTATCAGGCTGCCATAGAACCCTAAGGGTGGTATTACACGAAGCGATTTTTTTCAATTAACGATTAACGATAAACGATCTCCAACGATCGCAATAGCGGTTGCCTAATAATCGTTCATTTTACTACACGGAAAGATTATCGGTTATATTGGAGCAACAAAATTCAAGAACACTCCCCTTTCAATTTGCGAATGAACAGGGAACGGCTAACGACATCTTATTCAAACGAACGATGTGCGAACGATGTGTAAAAGACAAACGATAAAAATAGATCCAAAACCTATTAAACGACCAACGACCAATCGTTCGTCGTTTAATCGTTGTCTACTATTACACTTAAAGATAATCGTTCAAATACGACCGATTGAACGATTATTCGAACGATAATCGCTTCGTGTAATACCACCCCAACTCTCCTGCCTGGGTTTTTAAAAAACCATCCAGTCACCCAACTTTCACCACATCTTGTAAGGTTAAGCCCTTACTTGCTGGTGTGGGCACGCTGTTTGTTTTTTCTTTTTTTTTTTTTCTTTTTCAGATACCCGTATGCAGAGGATTATGTCGGATTTGTTTGGACTATGTCGATGACCTGCAAATTTTAATGTTCAATAAAATGGTAAATGAGGGGTGTCAGGGTGTTTATATTTAAATAAAAAAGTGTTGTGTTTTCTTTCATTAATTTACAGGCTTACTAGTGGAATCCATTACTAAGTCGGGACTTAGTGTTAGCCTGTTTAAAATTACTAAAAACTACCTCCCTCCTTGTTTGCCAGAGAACACAAGAATTGGCAAATTTGCCACTGATGCCCTGTGCTCTTAACAGATAAAAGCAGGTTCATACTGAGCACATGTGACAGACGTGACAGAGTCTGGAGATGCCATGGAGAGTGATCTTCTGCCTGCTAAATTCTTCAGCATGTCCAGTTTGGCAGTGGGTCGGTAATGGTGTGGGTGGCATTTCTTTGAAGGGTCGCATGTGCTCAGCAGAGGTAGCCTGACTGCCATTAGGTATCGAGATGAGATCCTCAGACCCCTTGACAGACCATATGCTGGTGCGGTTGGCCTTGGGTTCCTCCTAATGCAGGACAATGCTAGACTTCATGTGGCTGGAGTGTGTCAGCAGTTCCTGCAAGATGAAGGCATTGTAGCTATGGACTTGCTCGTCCGTTCCCAGATTTAGGTAGGTGCCTCTTCCTCAGGTAGAGGTGCACATGTCAAACCCTTGACATTGAGGAGTGGAGGTCTGCAACTATACTTATCCTGGCATGGGTGTACAGGGACAGCTGCATACCGGAGTTTCCTTCCATGTTTTGTGGAGAGTTGTGCCCTGGACTTGCGCAACCACAACAGGTAAGGGAGGCTACCGGTCATTACTCCAATAACTCTGCTGGTTTCACACTATTGTTTTGGGTCCTGCACCATGAAGTGCTAGTTCTACTTCATTTTATAGTACTCCGAGAAGAAGGGCTGTTCGGAAAACAGTTGCTTCAAGGAGAGTGGAGCAAAAACATATGTTTGGCCTCTCTGTATACAATTCTTTTAGTGCTCTTAATGATCTAAATAGGGATGTTGTGGCCTATAGAAACACAGCTGGTAAGGCTCATGATAATGTGATTCCCGATGGGGAAGTTTTGGATAAAGTGTTAGCAAAAGTAAGGGGCAGAAGATACAATTAATAAGAAGATAAGGCATGTTCTTGTGGATGGCTCAACTGTTAGAGGTCTTGTTTTAGGGCAGAATGGAGATTTGATGAAGGAAGCAAGATGTCTCCCAGGGGCTAGGAGACATAGCAAAGATTGTGAAGGTTGCTAGTATAGATAGTCTTAGCATGGAGATGGGTAGAATAACAAGCCAGTCTGTAATCAGAATAAGGCCATATTGCATCTCAGAGTTTAATGTATGGTTAAGGCATTGATGTAAGACTAAAGGTTTTGGGTACGATTGTCATAATTTTAACAGATTGTTCAATTAGAAAATACACAAGAAGGTAAACAGGTACTTGATGTAGCATTTAAACTAGATAAAGATAAAGGGGACAGAAATATAATTGATGATGAGGATTTCTTTCCCGACAAGTTAAGACAAATAAGGGTCCTATTACACGGATCGATTTTAAACAATTAACGACTAACGGTCGCAAATGATATTGTTTATCGTTAACCTGAAATCGTTCACCATATTACATAGAACGATACTCGTTAGTTATGATCATTACTACGATCGTTATTGCTATCATTACTATGATTGTTTACTCCTTCTTATCCCAGCAAAACAATGACTAAAGTGCAATTACACTGAACGGTTAGTGAAAAAACACGGAACTTGAGTGAACAAATGTGGAATTACAGCGAATGATTAGCGAACGATTAACGATAATTTTAGGTTCCGATCTAAATCAATGATCAACAACATTCAAATGATTTTTCGATCGGTGCAATTACACAGAACGATTATCGTTTAAATTTAAACGATTTAATGATTTTTTGCACGATAATCATCCCGTGTAATAGGGTGTATTTGGATTTGCTAAAGTGCAGTAGTTTGTGCAGTAAATGCCTGGTTGGTGCAGTAGATGCAATAGGCTCAGTCTCATAGGCTATATCAATGTTTTCTTCGCAGCCCTAGGGCTGCATCCACTTTCTGCAGCCACCAGGAGTCAAATGCCAAGCATTCAGGTTCAGACTAACCTGTCCAATCCCAACCTTTTGGAAAGGTTGAGCATCTTGTATGAAAACTTTTAGCTTAGTCAACAAAATCTGTGAGCGAATGGCCATTATATCTAGGGATGATTTGGATCTGGTTGCTGTAACAAAAACATAGTTCAAAGATTGGCAAATAACCAGGATATATATTTTGTACTGGGAAGATAGAGCAGAGAGAAGAGGAGGTGGGGTAGCCATTTATTATTATTATTATTATTATTATTATTATTATTATTATTATTATTATTATTTATAGAGCGGCCTTAATTCCAGAGCGCTATACAATAGATAGGGGTAACAAGCAGAAACAACACAAGATCAAAACACATTACATGAAGGCAAATGGCAGACTAGTACATGGGGAAGAGGATCTTGCCCGAGAAGGCTTACAATCTATAATCTATATTTATGTCACGGAGAGAGTCTAAAATCAGCAGTCATCCATAATATATATAAAAAGCCACAGAATTTTTTGGTTTACATGCAACCAAAAAAGGGATTTACTATTAGAAGTGTCATCTATAGAACTGAGGACTATATTAACGTGATCGATGAAATTACCAAAATGTCAGTAAAGGGTGGCATTGTATCAGTTACGAGTGATTTCAACATGCCGGAAGTTGATAAGGTTCAAGAGGAAAAAAAAATGTAATTAGAAAAAAGACTAAATTTAAGAACAAGGGGCCACAATTTGAGGTATTTGGGGGAAATAAGACACAACACTACAAGATAATACTTTACTGATAGATTAGTAGATATTTGGAACAAACTTCCAGCAAATGTGGTTAGTAAATCTACAGTAACTGAATTTAGACATGCCTGGGATAAACATTATATCTAACTGCATCCATTTTCTTTAGCCACTGGAAATCAAATATTGACTTCCAGGTACGGATGGACACGAGCATCCTTGAGCTTCACTCATCTCTAGTTAGAAATATTTAGTTGAGTTTGGTCTTTATTAAAAAATGTATAATCCATTACTAGCCTTATTTATTTATTTTTTATTTTAATTATTCCCAATATTTGCTATCTGAGCATTTGTAAACAGTTTATCAGGACTTCCTCTAGGGGCTGCAAAAATATAGGGAATGAAGCAGCTCATCTATAGATCCCCCAAAGTCTAATTCCCTCAACCTCAAAAACCATATAAATGCCGATCATAAATCATTCTCTTTCAGCCATAGATTCCATCTGCAACACAGGTTAGTGAATTCCACATACTGTACAAAAGGGTTTTCAATTTTTAAAAACATTTTTACTAGATCTGCACGTAAAACAACCCTTTTCCATTGTGTTCATTTATTAAAAAACATGATTGATTTATTACTTACAGACGAAAAAAATTCAAACAATAAAAAAAAAAAAAAATGGTTGATGAAAAAGGTCACAAGGTGTCCACAGTATTGAAGAATTAAGATGAGAAATCTATTTAGAAGTTGGCTGCATTCATCCTCTATAACTGTATTAGTGACAAAACACACGTTTTATGGCTTGATGTATTTCTAAGTATGTCATTTATTGTAATTATGTATCATTTTCCAAGCCTTTCATATGTTTTACTTCCCTTGACAGTGACAATTTGTCGAATCAGTAAGCTTTTAGGTTTATTTCTTTATCTTAGACTGTTTAAACAATGTACTTAACGATCCTTACAAATCTTGGTGGTGATGTTTTAAATAATATTTTTGTACACATGTACTAAATGAGACACAATGGCCCAGATTTATCAATCAAAAGTGTGCCTGTTTTTTGTCTCGGACAGATGGCTATAAAATATACAGTCGCTCATCTTGAGAAATAAAAGCTGTGAGTCATTGATTGATTGATTGATTGCTGTCTGTCTAAAACAAAAAATAATAAATCCTGGCCAATGTTTTCATTTTTTTTTATGCGGGATAAACAAAATAAGCTGTATTTGCACACCATAAAATAAAGGTAAATATAGACGTAATTTTAAGGTAAAAATACAGTTATATGGTAATGTACTCTATTAAAGTCTATGGTAAATTGGATGGAAGTGAGTACACTGTTTAGAATAATGGTTATAATTGATCAAACAATAAACGTTCTCATAATTTTTCACCAGGTTTTTTCAAAATATAGGCTTTATTTTTCTCTCTCAAAATGATTGTCGTATTTAGCTTTTATTTTACTGTCTATGAACCCGCTATAGTCACACGTTTAGCAGTTTTTAAGGACCATAAATGATGTTTGCAATTGTCCGCAATCTTCATCCTCAAAATATTCTTCTGTGATGCATGTATTGCATCCATAGGCCATGTTTACATGGCACATAACACCGGCCATTCTGTGACCTGGCACACGCTCCATTGTGTGAACTAAACATGTTCTGTGCGGCCGCTATTCAATGAATAGCGGCTGCAGAAAACTGACATGTCAGTTTTTCGTGCGGCCAGATGGAATTCCGTCCGGAGTGTATACTGTATATACGCTCTGGCCGGGATTCCATTCATTTCAATACAACATATGTTTAGCAAAAATCACGACCAATGTTGCATTGTGCAACAATAGCCGCGATGCATGCCAAAAATACGTTGTGTGAACATGGCCATAATCTGTATTTTTTGTGGAAGAGCAAAGAAGGGGAAGGTGATAGATAAATAAGTGGGAATGGTTTCAAATCATTACTTCATATTTTTTACAGATTTGCGGACATTACGGATGTTTCTAATGTAAAAATTATGGATCCATTTTACAGACGTTCCCCTAGACTTCTTAGGGACAATCCGGGCCACAATTATTGTCCGTACTAGAGCTTGTCAGTAATTTTTGCATATCCCGAAAACATGGATTATGAATCTATAAAACTACGGACAGTGTGAACAGCCCAATGGGCCCTACATTTGTGTACCTTGTAGGCACTTTTTAATGCATTTCTAATGTTTGATTTGTACTTATTATGACATTAACACTTTCTATGTACAGCTTATTGGCTTATTTTCTGTATTTTTTTTTTCCCAGCGCCGGTTGCCTTCATGCTGACATGCCCTCTTTAAGATGCACTGTACAATATTACAGGTTTTGTAAAAAAAAAAAAAAAAATCTGTACCAGACTATGGTCCCACAGTGTAAAAATTTGGCCAAATGATGTCTGTCATTTATCATGATTTATACTGTGGAAACATAGCCCTAATATCCATTTCTGCGAGACTTGACATGTTCAATTGATCTTTCCCTTTAGGGCTCTTTTGCCTGCAATTTGTTTTAAAAACAGGATGTACAATGAATCCATTGTATCTGAATTTATTCTCCTTGGACTTTCCAATGTTCCTGACCTGGACATTATTTTATTTTGTGTCTTCCTTCTTATGTATATAGTTTGTATGACTGGAAATCTAGTTATAATTATCATAACAAATATAGACCCAGCTCTGAATACGCCAATGTATTTCTTCCTTAGCAATTTATCCTTTTTGGATGTATTATGTACAACTTCTACAATCCCAAAAATGTTGGCCAATTTTTTTTCTAAGAATAAAGTCATAACATTTCATGGTTGCGTTGTTCAAATGTTTATATTTACTGCTGCTATGGACACAGAGTTTCTCTTGCTTACAATTATGTCAGTAGACCGTTATTTGGCCATATGCAATCCTTTAAGGTATAAAACTATAATGAGTAAAAAATCATGTTATTTTTTGTCTGCTGTCGTTTGGACTTTTGGCTTTTGTAGTTCTACTTATCACACATCCAGTACCTTTCGTCTATCGTTCTGTTCATCGAATAAAATAAATCACTTCTTTTGTGAAATTCCACAATTGCTGGCGCTGTCGTGCTCAGACACAAGTGTAAATGAACTGGTACTTATAGTTACGGATGTTGTTTTGGGTGTTTTTTGTTTTATTTTTATTTTTGGATCATATTTATTTATTATTTTAGCAGTGTTAAAAATCCGCACGGCCGAAGGAAAGATGAAAGCGTTCTCTACATGTGCCTCCCATATTACTGTGGTGTTATTATTTTATGGTACATTGATATTTGCCTATTTTAAACCTTCGACAGGAAATGCCTCTGATATGGACAAAGCCGTTGCTGTTTTCTATACTATTGTGATACCAATGTTAAACCCAATATTATACAGCCTAAGGAACAAGGAAGTCAAGGATTCTGTTCAAAGAGTTATATTTAGAAGAGTAACTTTTAATGAATAAAACGATTCAAGTGTTTTTTTGTCCATATCAACAATGTATTACCTATCCACAAGTTAAATAATATATGTATGTCAGTTAGGGTCCAACCAGTGGGACCCCCACCAATCATAAGTGTCCTGAGTGCCCCAGTTTGAATGGAGTGACAGTCAAGTATAGAGCTCCATGCAAACATTATGTAGATATTCAATCACTGTACTAGATTATCCTTAGTAGTCTTATAGACTTTGAATTGAGTGGCAGAGTTCACACTGGGTACTCAGAAACCCAATTATGTGAGGTGTGTGTGTGTGTGGGGGGGGGGGGGTCCAATGGTCGGACTCTTGGTCTGAGGTGAGAGGTTAGTGAATT
Organism: Dendropsophus ebraccatus; assembly: GCF_027789765.1. NCBI lineage: Eukaryota > Metazoa > Chordata > Amphibia > Anura > Hylidae > Dendropsophus > Dendropsophus ebraccatus. The sequence goes on from NC_091456.1 coordinate 30,554,998, forward strand.
AACAGTAAGTTGGGGTTCACAAAACTTGAAACACTCTGCATTTGACTCCCGGTTGTTGGAAAAGTCGGATGTAATCCTAGGGCCTATGGCTGTATCCATGTTTTCCAGTAAGCCCTAGGGCTGCATCCATTTTCTTTATCCTCTGGGAATCAAATGCCAAGCTTTAAGGGTTTTGCAAATCTGAACTTACAGTAAATTTGTTTATCTCTATCAGAGACCTATCCCCAATTATATGGATAGGTGATCTTCACTTTTGTCAGCTATGGTTCAGTAGACAAAGGAAATGTATAAATTCTTTGTAACCGTGTAAAAGAGGATTGATTTCATCCCTGTGTTCATGTAAGATGTTATGCAGTATGGAGGATGGTATAGTTAGTATAAGTACACATATAGCTGTATAATACATAGATTAAAGAGGTCATTGTGAATAACCTTTTATTTAACCATTTTAGTAGAAGTAATAATAATAATAATAATAATAATAATAATAATAATAAACAAAGGGCGTCTATAGACAACTAGGGGGGTAATGTGTCTTTAGGAGGAGTCCTCTGATGCCACTTATTGGAAGTTCTGTAACATCCGTATCAATGCTTGAGGCCTTCCCGAGCTTTAAAATATGACTGTGGAAATTCTTTGCTTCCAAGATTCCAAGATCCTCTTTAAATTAATATATATTTTAGTTTAAAGAAAATAAATCAGGGGAGATTTATCAAACAAGGTGTAAAGTAAAATTGGCTCAGTTGCCCTAGCAACCAATCAGATTCCACCTTTCATTTTCCAAAGAGTCTGTGAGGAATGAAAGGTGGAATCTGATTGGTTGCTAGGGGCAACTGAGCCAGTTTTACTTCACACCATGTTTGATAAATCCCCCCCCCCATTAATTACAATTGATTAAACAGCCCGCATCAGAGGCTACAGCCTTTTTACCACAGCCAATGGCAGTGTGGAATAACCCCCAAATACTATACCTCACTAGCTATAGCAATACTACAGTGACAATTACCTTTCTGGATGATAACTATATTTAGGTATTTTGGAAATTTCTACATGCAGTGATACCAACTGTTTTGAGTTTAGAATTTTTTTAAAATAAATTTTTTAGCAATTTTTTTGGTCACCCACTGCATACACACCATCTTGTACAGACGGCTTATATATTTATTTATCTCATATCTGGTGTAGATTTCTGCCAAGATTTACACCTGCCAGCAGGCGTAAATCATGGTAAACTTAAAATAGTATTCACCAATAGGGTAGGCTCTTGTACATTCACTGTAGATGCAGCATCCATGGATGACCACATCGGTATGTAATCCCCTACTATAATCAACTGGCCCCTTTTTACAGGGTTGACCTTGGACAATGCTTTCCTAATAAACCTGTGCTGTCTTCTGTTGGGAGCATATAACGCAACTAGCATGAAGGATTTGTTATTTAGGTTACAGACTAATATCACAAGGCACCCCTTATCATCCATCATTAACCCCTTAACGACCGCGGGCGTAAGTGTACGCCCCCAAAACCCGTGCCTTAACGCAAACGGGCGTACATTGACACCCGCGGTTTCCCCAATCGCTGCGTGTACACACGCAGAGATCGGGGACGATGGCCTGCTATAATGTATAGCAGGCCATCCCTGCTTGTCGGCACGGGGGTGATTAACCCCCCACCCCGTGCTGACGATCAGCGCTATTGGCTGATCAATTCAGATCAGCCAATAGCGGCGATCTGCAGCTTTCCGGGTCATCGGTGACCCGATGGCCCGGACAGCAATGGCGGTTGGTGCTGTCCGAGAACGGCACCGACCGCCATTACTGTTAAAAGTAATGGTAGCCACGGTGCCACGTCCCGATCGCCGTGATTGGCGATATAAGTACCCCAAGAAAGGGTTAAATACCTGCTGTGGACACCTCAGCTAGGTAGCTAAGGTTTCCACAGCAGGTATTGACCCATACTCACCTGATCTAGCGTCCCTATCGCGTCTTCCGGGTCGCGATCGCGTCCTCGTCTTCCTCGGCATCTTCGGCTTTTTCCGGCGGTCCCCTTCGGCAATCATCGGCTCCAGCTTTGTCAAACTTCGGCCTTTTCCGGAATTTGCATTCTACTGCCCCCTAGCGGCTGATAAGTGTATATAATACACATATCAGTAGCTATAGGGTTGAAGAAAGAGATTTTTTTTCCCCAAAATTTCTTTTATTTTATTTTCAGCACCCTATCACGTAAGTGCGCCGCTGATCAGCAACTCCTCCTTTTTGGCGTAGGGTGTTTTTTTCCTATATCCTACAGCCATGGTCTGCTGATAAGTGCTGCACATAAGTGCGGCATTTATCGGCAACTCCTTTTTTGGCGTAGTTTTTTTTTTATACTTAATGGTAAAAAAAAACATGTAAAAAACACCATTACACTACACGGAATAAAGTTTTACACTACACCACTACACATTTACATACCCCATATACCAATCCCCATATAAAAATGGCCCCCAGGGTGTTTTCGGCATCGGACGCATGCGTTATTATTGCCTCCGACACTAAAACAGCCAGTGAGGATGAATGGGGGGGGATCCTTTTTTCCTTCATTCATCCTCATCATCCAGTGACGTCTCTGGGGGGTAGCGTAGCGTACGTTGCCCCCCAGACATGTCTTTTCCACCAGTACCGTCCCAATAAGAGATGATGGTATGGTGTGAAATTCTACAAACTCTGTGAGCGTACCCCAGGGTACTCTTACAGATTTAGGGTACGTGCACACTGCGGAATGGCGAAGGATAACCCTTTATGCATTCCGCAGCTGGCACCCACCGACGGACTGATGCAGGCGTGTCTCCACCCGTGTCATAGACTCCATTCTATGCACGGGCGGATTCCATCGTCCATCCAAAGAATGAACACGTTCATTCTTTGGACGGAGGGCGGAATCCGCCTGTAAATAGAATGGAGTCTATGACATGTGCGGAGACACGCGCCTGCATCAGTCCGCCAGCGGGTGCCAGCTGCGGAATGCAAAAAGGGTTATCCTTCGCCATTCCACAGTGTGCACGTACCCTTAGAGTGTATGAAGGAAGGGACACCCGAATCCAGCCCCTAGATTCCCCCCCCCCTATCCTCGGAGTTAGTGGGAAGATCGTTTGGGACCTGATCTTCCCACTGCTGGATAAAGGTCACCACCTGTACGGGGTTAACTTTTATACCAGCACCCCCCTCTTCTAGTCCCTCCCTGCCCGAGCTACTGTAGCTTGTGGCACGATCCGAAAATATCAGAAGCAGTAATAACCCCTAAGAACCCCTAATATTTAGCAGCCATGGAGCAGACCCAGGGCTTCTGGATATGAGGGACCCCGTATCGCACCAGGTTAAAAGATAAAAAACACACAAAATGTGTAGAGCAATTTCCCTCTAATCCGTAAATACCCCAAATGTGGACATAAAGCACCATGTGGGCGCAGGGCAAGCCTCCGAAGGGAAGGAGCGCCATTTGGATTTTGGAGGCTGGATTTGGCTAAAATGGATGATGAACGCCATGTCGCATTTACAGAGCCGTCGTGCTGCCAAAACACTAGAAACCCCCCACAAGTGACCCCATTCTGGAAACTACACCTCTCAAGGAATCTAACAAGGGGTGCAATGAGGATATGGACCCCTTTATAAAGGGCACATTTGTGCCGTGAAAGTGAAAAAATGAAAATTTTCCCTTTCACGTCACATTGTTCCACATTTGTGCCCGTCACCAGTGGGGTCCATTTGCTCACTGCACCCCTTGTTAGATTCCTTGAGGAGTATAGTTTCCAGAATGGGGTCACTTGTGGGGGGTTTCCAGTGTTTTGGCAGCACGAGGGCTCTGTAAATGCCACATGACCATTGAAATCCATTGCAGTAAAATCCAGCTTGCAAAGGCCAATTGGCGCTCCTTCCCTTTGGAGGCTTGTCCTGCGCCCACTTGACACTTTATGTTCACATGTGGGGTATTTCCGTACTCGGGAGAAACTGCGCTACACGGTTTTTGGGTTTTTATTCCTTTTATCCCTTGTAAAAATGAAAAATTGAAGGTTAGAACAATGTTTTAGTGTAAAAAATAATTTTTTCTTTTTTCACGCCACATTGTTCTGAAAATCTGTGAAGCACCTGTGGGGTCCAAATGCTCACCGCACCCCTTGTTACATTCCTCGAGGGGTGTAGTTTTCTAAATGGTGTCCCTTAAGGGTTATTTTTTAGGTTTTGGCACCCCAGAGCCTCTGCCAACCTGAAGTGGTACAGTCAAAAATGACCAAATATAACGGAGGCGTTGAAATTCACTAGGCGCTCCTTTGTATCTGAGGCTTGTGGTTGCGTCAAATAGCGCAATAGGGCCACATATGGGGTATTTCTATAAACTGCAGAAACGTGGCAATCAATATTGCGGTGCATTTCTCTGGTAATAGGTTTATCATTATGAAAGATATTGGATTACATTAAAATCTCTGCACAGAAAATTAAAATTGTCAAATTTCTTACACACTTAGCTTTTATTTCTGTGACTCTCCTAAAGGGTTAAAAAAACTTTCTGGTGTGCTTTTGCAGAGTTTGGGGGGGGGTGCAGTTTCTGAAATGGGGTGCTTTTTGGGGCTTTCTAACATACATACAAATACACTTTATGGCTATGTTAACACTACGTATATGTCCGGCCGCATATTTTCCGCGACCGGACATATACGTATGAAACTCCGGCCGGGACTTTACGCAAGTTGCGGCTGGATACGTACGGAATGCAAACTTACGCCCGTAGTGTACTTACGCTTCCTGAGCGCTCTTCGTAGCGATCTGACAGCGGTCTTTTACTTGGAAATCTTTGCCTAGCCCCGGACACCCCACAGAACCTTTTGGATCGGCACAAAAAGCTTGAAAAATGAAGAAATCACCACTACGTACTGGACCGCATGTAACGCTACGGGCGTAAGTTACAGCATTTCCGTCCCGAAACAATGGTCTGGTTCTTTTTTTACGGCGCCGCATACGATCCGGGCGTAAGTTCGTACGTAGTGTGAACTGTGCGGCCGTAGATCGTATACTTTACATTGTACGCAAACTACGTAAGTTTCCGGCCGCTTATTCACGGAACGCGCTACGGCCGGAAACTTACGTAGTGTGAACCCAGCCTAAACCTGAACAGGTCCCTAAAAGTATCTGATTTTGAAATTTTACAGAAAATTTGGAAATTTGCTGCTAATGTTTTAAGCTTTCTATTGTCTAAAAAAAGTGAAATATAGCTTAATAAATGCCACCATCATAAAGTAGACATGTTGCTAATGCTATTTAATATATAATTTATGTGGCATAACCATTTTCTGTATAAGCAGAAAAGTTTCAAAGTTGGAAAAATGCTATTTTTCACATTTTTTTCATGTTATTTTGTTTTTTTCCATAAAGATTCGTTATAAGTATCGACTCCAATTTACAAGAAATGTAAAGTACAATATGTCACGAGAAAACAATCTCAGAATCAGGCAGATAGGTAAAAGCATCCCGAAGTTATTAATGAATAAAGTGACACAGGTCATATTCATAAAATTTGCCTCGGTCCTTAAGAACATTTTAGGCCCGGTCCTTAAGGGGTTAAATGTTGCACAGAAACTTCTTATCAATATGGAGACTCTACCTTTCTTGCTTGTTGCAGGAGCAGCGTAAACATTAGGAAACTCTTAAAACTTTTATCTACATACTGTAGCTCATTTTGGTTCAGGTGGGTCTCTTGAAACCAGCATAAATTTTGTGTTCTCCATTTTGCTCCAGAGAAGAGAGTATTTAGTCCATTAACATTCAGAGTAATAATATGTATACTCATTTTTACACATCATTAGTTTCCTTGAACATACCCCTTCAAGTTAAAGAATACTTACACACAATCAGAAAAGAATGCAGTAATGTCCCTGTTGGTCATTACCAGATCATGCACCACTGTGAAATTTTAACAATAACATAAAGCAGAAAACATGTAGAACATTACATATAAAAGAAAAACAAGATAGAAGTTGAAATGATAGGGTAAAGATACCCATCTATGGAGGAAACCGGATATAGAGAATAACAGGTAATAACTTGCCAGTCTGTCCTACAAAAACTATTGTGTACAACCCTGAGGCCTGAGAGTGGCCTTCTCAAGCCATTTGTAAACACAGTACGGACACTAAATGGGGATGTTTCTCCTAGTGCTGGTGTGCCTATATAAGATCAGCTCATGCAAAATATCACTATAACAACTTAGTGGGTACTTCTCTTTCCATGGGTAACAGTGGTCCACCCTGAGGATAGCAGTCTGGGTGCTGAGTGCATCCCTCTCACATGGTCTTCATCCACAGGTAGAAGACCCAGTCCTTGCATAGTCAGGCTGCCTCTTAAAGTTAGTTTTCCACCACCTTTGTGCCATTCCTAGTAATTATTAACTTCACAGGAAAACCCCACTTATATTGCACACCGTTATCACTGAGAATTTTTGCACTGATGGCGAACTCTAAAAGCTAATGTTGCCACTGAGAGTTTGACAAAAATGGAGATGTTAGCAAAATGTTCCTGTAAAACTGGTTGTGATCTCACAGCTTCCATTATTTTTTCCTTTTACATGAAAAATTTAACCCTGACTATAGTGAGTGTCCCTCGAGATTTTCACTGGGAGGACTTTAAAGTGTCACTGTCGTGAAATTTCTTTTTACAGAAATCAATAGTCCAGGCTATTTTAAGAAACGTTGTAATTGGGTTTATTAGCCCAAAAAATACATTTTTATCATGAAAAAGCAGTTTGAAGCTCTCCCCCCTGTCGTTATTGTTCTCCTATAGAGAGCTAAATAAAAGACCAAAACAGGACAACAAAGAGTTAATCTACAAATACCTCACCCTCTATCTCCTCTGACAGTCACGACTGACCTCTCTGAGCTCTGATTACAGCATTCACCCAGCTCCATGCCTGTAATCCCTTTGTTCTGGGCTTTCTGCTGTTGGCTAACTCCCTCCTTCCCCCTCCCCTCTCCCTAGAACAGACTGGGTACGTCTGATGCAAAAAGTCACAATTTCCAGATTTTTTGCAGTGGATGGAAAAGGGGAGGGGGGGACCTGGGAAAAGGTTTTTTAAATGCAGATAATGGCATATTTGGCTAATAAGTCACACACAGCCCCACCAATCACCATTTGCTCAGCTTTCATGTATTATATTGCTTTATAAAATGAGCACGCTCTCATTGGTTGCAATTGGGGATATGATTTTCAAGAATAACACAAGGTATTAATATTTGTTTTCAATAATTATCCCCCATGGTACATATTATGTGTTCTAGCTGTGAGTGTTCATTAAGTAAATAACTATTTAAAGGGATTGATTCAGATGTTTCCTCATAGATCTATTATCCAAGCTGAAGTATATTATAATGAAATAATATTTGCTACTAAAATGTGGTCTTCTAAAACTTCAAGGTTAACCTGTCACCGGCTGCCCTGCTTCATTGTATGCTGGAAAATTCTAACAATCTGATATTTATCTGTTTTTTTGTTGTTGTTTGTTTGTTTTTTCATATTTCTGTTCCTGCAATGCTGCATTTGAATGATGATATGAAAGTATATTGCTCCAGTAACTCCTGCACTTCATATCCAGCTAACAGTATACAGAACAGCAGTATTGTCTATGAGTTCATTCTGTTAGGTTTTCATCTGATTCCACATTTAAAAATATTACTGTTCCTATTAATTTTATTATCTTACACCATAACAGTGATGGGTAATTTTATTATTTTATACTTAGTCTTCTCTGACTCCAAACTCCACTCCCCCATGTATTATTTCCTGTGTAATTTAGCTGTCATGGACATCTGCTTTATCAGTACTGTGGTGCCAGGTATGCTGAAAGGATTTGTTGATCAAGGAGTACCCATTTCTTTAGAATTATGCTTCACACAATTCTATATGTATTTCTTGGTAGGGACTGCAGAATTCTTTCTTTTCGCAGTGATGTCCTTTGACCGATACATAGCTATATGTCACCCTCTCCGTTACGCTATCATTATGCATAGACTTACATATATCCGGCTCATAGCTGGAGTGTGGCTCGGATCATTTTTCACTACTATCTTGCCTACCGTTTTAACAATGAAATTAAATTTCTGCAATAATTCGATAGACAATTTCTTTTGTGACTTAAGTCCTCTTCTTAAAAATTCTTGCACAGATACCGCTATGATTGAATTACTATCTCTTGTTGGTGCAAGCACATTATATATTTCTGTACTTGTCACAGTCGTCTCCTATATAAAGATAGTTCTGGAAGTAATGAAAATTGATTCAGCTGATGGAAGAGGAAAAGCTTCATCCACTTGTTCTTCACATGCTATTGTGGTGACTCTGATATACGGCAGTTGTATATTCTTGTATGCAAAACCAGCACAAGGTCACGGCGCTAATTTGAATAAAGGAGTTGCCATCCTTAATACGGTGGTGGTTCCTTTGCTCAATCCATTTATCTACACATTAAGAAATCACACTATTAGAAGATCATTCTCTGATAAATTACTAATTTTCTGCACATAACCATAGAGGAAAATGTCCCAAGCTTAGTGTCATTGGGTAATTTTAGAATTGGCCTAGGCGCAGTAAGATGGAGGTGTCAGGGGACAGCAGCACAAATTGGTTTCTGGAAGCTCTGCCTTACAACAACCAGGGCTTCTTGCTTCTTCTTGCCGGTTGATTTTACTGGATTTCAGGCATTAGCTTAGTTGGGATACACAGTTAGTAGCAATGGGACGTACCAAGTGTAGCTCAGGTAAGAAGGCTTACTATGGCTTACTCATCAAAGCTGGGACAAATTAAAATGGCATGTGAAGTTTTACTCTAGTACTTGGTCAGTTTTGTGGTAATCCATGACGCCAGTTCTGTGGTGTATACAGGTGTGATGTTGATACCTGTTTGGCCTGTTTGTTGTCCCCAAATGATAGTAGACCCACGTGGGATTTCAGTACTGCCCCCCACAGTATACTGCCCCCAACAGTGGCTATATGTGTTAATAAATTAACACTGAAACAGATTTGAGGCAATAGGTTGGCAGTAAATTTAACTTTGAAAAAAATGTATTCATTATTTAAATGCATACAAGGATAATAATTATTATTTTTTTTATTTTACACCTGTAGGATGTGTACAGCATTATGGGTGTGTCTTCAACTAAGTTCTATCCAGCTACGGCATGCTTTTTTTTTTTTTTACAACTGTAGGAAGTTCTATCCACTTTTTTTATCTACTTTTTTTTTTTTTTTTTTACACCTGTAAAATGTGTACTGCATTATAAATGCACAAGCCTGGAAGACAGAAATGGCTGCACATCGCACCCATGGTTGATACAAAGCCTATCAGCTACATTAAAAACCAACATCAGAAGTTAGTATATAATTTGATCAAACAATATTGCCTCATGTACCACATGCAGGTCTCTGATACACATGAGTCCCTACTAGAGATGAGCAAACCTTGAGCATGCTCGAGTTCATCCAAACCCGAGCGTTTGGCATTTGATTAGCGGGGGCTGCTGAACTTGGATAAAGCCCTAAGGCTATGTGGAAAACATGGATATAGTCATAGGCTGTATCCATGTTTTCCAGACAACCTTAGAGCTTTATCCAACTTCAGCAGCCCCCACTAATCAAATGCCGAACGTTCAGATTCGGATGAACTCGAGCATGCTCGAGGTTCGCTCATTATCTAGTCCCTACGCTAAACGACACTGTGCTGGTCAGCGACCACAAACCCAGCAAAGCAAGCGCAAGCAGGACAGGGAGGCCATAGAATGGCCCTGCAAACCCACTGTCACAGGACCAAACCCCACGGACCCCCCCAAACCCGCAGGCAGCCCCAGCGGAGAAAGAGGCCACCAAGCAACACAAGTGTGAACAAGATCTTACTACTCACCAAACCATCAGTAGATAGAATGGGGAAAATAGGAGGTCCTTACCATATGTACACAGGTGCTTCCTGCTAATTTGGATTGTGCACTGCATTATGCCTGTGTCTTACAATGAGTTCTATCCAGATACAGCAAGCACATGCTGCAGGATGTTAGTGGGCTAAGTTTGAATGTGACTTACAGAATTTATTTCCTTGGCTGTCACTTGATTAAGATGAGGTCTGTCAGGTGTTCTCTGGGTTAACCAACCACTGTAAAGGTCGACCAAGCCGTATCTTTCTTGATTGTCTGGCTTATTAGGGCCTAGACTTCCTGTCCTCTAACCTCTTCTGTCCAATCATCTTCTTGCTGTGGACACTATCAGGAACTCTTTGACAGGATGTTGGGTTGAAATGGGTTAAATCAGACTACTTTAGCCAGTTTTAGGACGTTGCTAGCAGGAGCTCAGGTCTCGCACCTCCTTCCCCATGCATAGCAGACCCCCCCCCCCCCATCCCTTTATCGAGCTACACTATAAAGTTTTTTTTTTTTTTTTGCCCATAGCAAACAATTAGTGATGAGCGAATAGTGAAATATTCAATATTCATATGAATATCTCCCGAATATTTGAATATTCGATCGAATATTCATTCCCATTAAAGTCAATGGGAACAAGTATTCAATTATTGAAAAACATCTATTCGATCACTTAGAGTTAAAAAAACGGAAGCTGGGGGATTTGAATGCTTATCGAATATTTATCTAATATTCGGCAAACTATTTGATAATATTCTATAGATCGAATACCTTACTATTCGATTGAATATCTATTCGATCGAACAGTATTCGCTCATCACTACAAACAATCACAGCTCAGCTTTCACTCCTCATATTGCTCTGGTAAAATTAACAAGCTCTCATTGGTTGCCATGGGCATATGCTTTTCAAGAATAATACGAGTTATTAATATATTTTGTTTTCAATAATTATCCCCCATGGTACATATTATGTGTTCTAGCTGTGAGGGTTCATTAAGTAAATAACTATTTAAAGGAAGTTGATTCCCAGTCTCTCCTCATAGAACTATTAATCAAGCTGAAATATAATATAACGGAATAATATTTGCTACTAAAATGGGTTATTCTAAAAATTTTAAGTTAACCTGTCACCGGCTGCCCTGCTTCATTGTGTGCTCGAAAATTCTAACAATCTGATATTTATCTGTTTGCTTTTATATTTCTGTTCCTGCAATGCTGCATTTGAATGATGAAATGGAAGTATCTTGCTCCAGTAACTCCTGCACTCCATATCCATCTAACAGTATACAGAACAGCAGTATTGTCTATGAGTTTATTCTGTTAGGTTTTCATTTGATGCCACATTTAAAAATATTTCTGTTCCTATTAATTTTATTATCTTACACCATAACAGTGATGGGTAATTTTATAATTTTATACTTAGTCTTCTCTGACCCCAAACTCCACTCCCCCATGTATTATTTCCTGTGTAATTTAGCTGTCATGGACATCTGCTTTATCAGTACTGTGGTGCCAGGTATGCTGAAAGGATTTCTTTATAAAGCAGTTCCCATTTCTTTAGAATTATGTTTTACTCAATCCTATATTTATTTCTTGGTAGGGACTGCAGAATTCATTCTTTTCGCAGTGATGTCCTTTGACCGATACTTAGCTATATGCCACCCTCTTCGTTACACTACCATTATGCATAGACTCACATATATCCGGCTCATAGCTGGAGTGTGGCTCGGATCATTTTCCACTACTCTCTTGCCTACAGTATTAATAATAAAATTAAAGTTTTGCAACAATTTGATAGACAATTTCTTCTGTGATGTAAGCCCTCTTCTAAAAAACTCTTGCACAGATACTACTATGATTGAATTACTATCTCTTGTTGCTGCAAGCATATTATATATTTCTGTACTTGTCACAGTCGTCTCCTATGTAAAGATAGTTCTGGAAGTAATGAAAATTGATTCAGCTGATGGAGGAGGAAAGGCTTTGTCCACTTGTTCTTCCCATGCTATTGTGGTGACTCTGATATACGGCAGTTGTATATTCTTGTATGCAAAACCAGCACAAGGTCACGGCGCTAATTTGAATAAAGGAGTTGCCATCCTTAATACGGTGGTGGTTCCTTTGCTCAATCCATTTATCTACACATTAAGAAATCACACTATTAGAAGATCCTTCTCTGATAAATTACTAATTGCACATAACTAAATAACTAAATTACTGCACATAACCATAGATTGCAGGCATCAGCTTAAAGTAAGTTCACACTGAGGAATATTAATTTCTGCTTGGAATTCCTTCCGTAAAATATGAACAGAACAATGTCTCATTGTGTTCAATGGACTTTCTGCTCTGTTGTTCACGCTGCAGAATTTCCGAGCAGAATTTTCTGCTGCATGTCCGCATTCTGCCCAAAGAATTGACATGTAAATTTTTTGGGCAGAATCATGAATAAGTCAATGGGGGCTTAAATTCTGCTTGAATTCTGCTCAAATTCTGCCAGAACTGAATAGACTGAATTTCAAGCAGAGAACTTAATTCTTCAATTCCTCACATATTCCTCAGTGTGAACGCACCCTAAGGCCATGTTCACATGACGTAAAACATCAGCCCTTCCGTGACCCCACCTTTCATTCCTTACAGACTCTTTGGAAAATGAAAGGTGGAATCCAATTGGTTGCAAGGGGCAACTAAGTCAGTTTCACTTTACACCATGATTTGGTGATAAATCTCCCCCCATTGTCTTCTCATCTCTTTAGTTCAATCATCTGCCAAGCTACTTTAAGTGTTCACCCTCAAAAGAGACTCAACCTTGGAGTATAAGAGAGGTGGGTAGGGAAGGCCTGGGATGCTCTGTTGAGTTCTCCTGCCTATGTTTCAGTTTTCTGCCAGTCGTGTTCAGTTACATCCAGAGCGATGTTGTGTTGTCCATCGGGGCTTGCCTGTTAGCCAGTGGCTGATCTTGACCTGCTGTGTGCCATATGCTTTTTGATTCCTGTTTCCTGTGCTCCTTAATGCCAGGCTATGGCCTGCTAAAGAGCCTGTTGTGTGATTGACACACAAGGGAACCAGCTTGTCCACGCTGAGGGGGTAAATCTCAAATGTTTTCGGAGCCCTGCAGTCTTCAGCATGCTTTTGTCTCAAGACAGCATTTGGAGAAGCTTAGTTTGCACCAACATTTTTACTCATGTAAGTGCATTTATATGAACAAGTTCACTCACTTTTTGTAGTCTTCAAAAAATGACTTGTCTTTATTACTTGCAGTTTGTAGATATGGCTGTGTAAACAGACACTGGAAATAGCTGGAGGCTAGGCGTCCTTTCCCCTGCCGCACGACGTTTTAGAAGGTGGGGCTTCCTTACTCATGCGCACACGTGATGAGTGGTACCTGCTCAGGTAAATGCTGACGTGTGATGTCACAAATTAACTCTTAGTTCACAAGCTAGAAATACATTACAAAATATAAGTTCATATCACATGCACATATTTTTACTATGTACATTATTATCTCTTTTTCTCATTTTATAGTAACATGCATACGTCGTCTACTAGGGGAACAAAAATGTATAACAATGATGTTATAAAAAAATGTTATAACATAAGTTGTTTCTAGCCAATTAAGGTGAATATTGGCAGTATCTCTCAATAACACTGACAGTGTACCACGGTTGCACTAGACCAGTACTTGCGGACATTTTGCACCGCCATTTCCCATTACAAATCACCAGGCTAAAACTGACGGCTGGTTTTCCAATAGTTTTGCACAGGGCCCATGATACTGGATTTGACACTCTGTGTACTCATCACAGGTTGACAGATTTCTTCTGAGGTTTTTTTTTTTTTAATGTCTTTAGTCAACACAACTGAAGCTAAGGTTGTCCGATTGCAGAAGAGTGCCATACATGCTCGGAAGGTCCCCTCTAGGTGGTTTAACCTGTCACTATTCTAGTCTTACAAAGCCACTCACCTAAGAGGAGTATATCTAAAACCCCAGTCTACCGTCTATAGCAGTTATTTCAAGTATCCAAAAGGGAAACACTGGCAGACGAAATCTCAAACCTTTTGACCGCACAACTGGTACTCCTTGCATTACCGACGCTGGACTTTACACCTACTGTATAAGCTGCGTTCACACTACGTATGTTTCAGTCAGTATATTTCAGTCAGTATTGCAACCAAAACCAGGAGTGGATTAAAAACACAGAAAGGATCTGTTCACATAATGGTGAAATTGAGTGGATGGCCGCCATATAACAGAAAATAACTTCCATTATTTCAATATAACAGCTGTTGTTCTAAAATAACAGCAAATATTTGCCATTAAATGGCGGCCATCCACTCAATTTCATCATTGTGTGAACAGATCCTTTCTGTGTTTTTAATCCACTCCTGGTTTTGGTTGCAATACTGACTGAAATATACATATACTGACTGAAATATACGTAGTGTGAACGCAGCCTCAAGATGCAACCTTGCAGCTCACTTAGTGGCAGCTGCTAAGTTATTGATACCACTACATTGGTTAAGCACCCTACCCCCTTCTTACGCCCGATGGTTAGACAAGGTCAATTGCAGACTTGAGGAGCTCACCAGCTGCGCGAATGGGTCCCATGATTCATTCTTAAAAATATGGACAACTTGGTTTAACCTACCAAGACACCGCCACAACTGCCCCCCAGATAATCTCCACCACCTCCCCACCTACCGGGGACCTCCACACCCGCACCTCTGCTACCTCTAACTATATGTAGGTGAACAATATGACCGCTTTTACAGCGCCTCTCCATACCTAGGCCGATTTAAGTGATTCTGTACAACCTTGACTCTGTAATACCTGAATTGCTTGTATGTAACCCCCTCTTAGATGCTTCCCGGAGTTACGCCCCTGATGAGTTCCCTTGATGGACAAGTTTCCTTGATGGACACTGATTGATGGCCACCACTCCACCACTCCACCCCCTCCCCCCTATTTCCTACCCCCCCCTTTTTGTATACTTTTCCTTCAATAAAAACAGATTTGTTGAAAAAAAACAAGTCTGTTTAGTAAAGTTGTATGTTCTGCAACTACCTCTGTCTCTCTGTTGTTTAAGTTATCGCACTGCATGAGGGGATACAGGGGACTCTTATTGGATTCCAGGGAGAGCTATTTATCCCTCTGTGGCTTGTGACTAGTGCTGCAGTGCTACTGCAATATCTATAGCTAACATAGGCCATAAAGTTGTATTCACAATGATTTCAAGAGCAGGAATGCGACTGTCCCCATAATAAATTGACCACTAACTGCGACCATTGAAGCCTACACTCATCTAATTCTCAATGGGGCTGAGGTTGGGCACTCATGTGTGGTGAGCACTAAATTCACTGTGCCCCTATTCTCAGTATCTGTGGGGTCCCCGAGGTACCAGTGTGGTGCTGTGTCATTTAGCATGAGTGTCTACAATGAAGAGCAGGCAGTGAGGTAGGGGATGAATTAAGTAACACTGAGTGGTAAAGGCTGAGAGAAACAGTCACTTAGATCTTTGGCTTAAATATCCCCTTAAATGCTGCCATATATCGAAATTATTGAACTTAATTGTGTCACAGCAGAACCTGTCACCGACCAATTGAAAACCCTGCAGTGTGACTTGTTTTTACTAACAGGTCTCTTACCACTATGCTGTCGATCAGCAATAGTATAAGGCTATGTTCACACAATGTAAGTTCCACGGTAATAGTGGCCGTTGTTACAACAGCCATGATTAGTACGGAACTTACGTTGTGCTGCAGGCTGTGGAAATCCCGTCCGGAGTGTATACACACGGTATACGCTGCGGCCAAGATCCCCGGCAGCGCCGCGAGAAACTGACATGTCAGTTTACTTCGGCCGCTATTCAGTGAATAGCCGCTGCAGAAAACCCTGTCAGTGCACACTGTCGAGTGAGCGCTCAGGCCGCACACTCCATTGTGTGCAGTGGAGTGTTTTGATGCTGGCACGCCTGATGCGTCCGCATCAGAACTCAGCAGCGCTAAAGATCATCCATAATGGTTGTTTGTAAAAGTCGCTTAACTGGAGAATATCTATATACAGTATATACCCTTAGGCCATGTTCACATGGCATATAACACTGATAGTTCTGTGACCCAGTCACAGAACGGCTGGTGTTTCGGGAAATCATCCCGGACGGTACTGCAGTACCGGCCGGTTGATCTTTATTTCTGGGGAATTTGGATGCAGGCGCACCCCAATTCACCGCTAAACTCAATGGAGCATGCGGCCAGAGCTGAACTATCCATTGTGTGACTTGACATGTTCTCTGCGTTCTCTGTGTTCAATAAATAGCGGCCGCAGAAAGCTGACTTGTCAGTCTTTCATGCGGCCGGATGAAATCCTGGCTGGAGCGTATACTATGTGTTTATGCTCCGGCCAGGATTCCATTCATTCAAATACTACTTATGTTTTGTATAATTCATGGCCTTAAAGGAAATGTACCACCTTAATGACAATATTAAGTTTTACATCCTACCTTCGGTGTGCTGAATGAGCTGATGTGGCCTTTTTTCAAATGAGGCCCGTTATTCCCTAGAGAAGGTCCTGGCGGTCGTCAGTGCAAAGATATCTTCTCCTCCTCATGTGACACGTGATTTCTCTTCTTTCTAAGCCCTGCCTTCAGTATCCTACCCAGCTGACACTGACATCGCTGACATCCACAGTCTTTCTCCATCGGCGCATAGAGTGGGGTATGAGCCTGCACAGTAGAACTCATACTCCACTCTGATGATGGTGTTCGAGAACAGGCCACAGAGTCAGGCCGGGCCAGGCAAAAACTAAAGGCAGGCTTAGTAAGAAGAGAAAGTGCGCGTCACGTGGGGGGAGGAGAAATATTTGCAATGGGGGCACTGCGCCCACCTCCAGTGCACAATGGACCTCATTTGCATTTCTGAATTCCAACAAAGATCACAGGAACCCACTGACCAATTTGAAAAAGGACCACATCAGCTGATTCAGCGCAGTGGTATGTGAAACTAATCATTGTCATTAAAACGGTACATTTGCTTTTATAAGAATTTAAATCACCCCTTTTTCCTTTATTATATTAGATATCGCTGCATGTGTACTTGTCCAGTCTAATAATATATGATACTATGATGTATCCGACGCTGCCCGGATATAAAGTGTCAGTGTGTTAATTAGATTTGTTCTAAGGTGCCCAGGAGGCCAATCTAAAGGTATTGTTTAATCAGTGGAATTAGTGTATACCTGTAGTGCATAGTTGGAGGGGTTCTGTATACCTACAGTGTATAGTTTTTAGGGGTCCCGCATATCTGTAGTGCATAGTTTGGCTGTATACCTAAAGTGTATAGTTGGGGGAGTTCTGTATATCTGTAGTGTGTAGTTGGGAGGGGCTGTATACCTTTAGTGTATAGTTGAGGAAGGTCCTGTATACCAGTAGTGTATAGTTGGGGGGGCTGTATACCTGTACTGTATAGTTTGGGAAGTCCTGTATACCTGCAGTGTATAGTTGGTGAGGGTCCTGTATACCTGTACTGTATAGTTTGCGGGTCCTGTATACTTGTAGTAAATAGTTGGTGCTGTATACCTGTAATATACAGTTGGTGGAGGTTTTGTATACCTGTAGTTTATAGTTTGAGGGTCCTGGATACCTGTAGTGTATAGTTGGTGGAGGTCTTGTATACCTGTAGTATATAGTTTATAGTATATAGTTTGGGGGTCCTGTATAGTTTGGGTAGTGTATAGTTTGAGGATCCTGTTTACCTGTAGTATGTAGTTGGTGGAGGTCCTGTATACCTGTAGTGTAAAGTTTGGGGGTCCTGTATACCTGTAGTATAGAGTTGGTAAAGGTGCTGTATACTTGTAGTATAGAGTTGGTGGAGGTCCTGTATACCTGTAGTGTAAAGTTTGGGGTCCTATATACCTATAGTATATAGTTGGTGGAGTTCCTGTATACCTGTAGTGTAAAGTTTTGGGGTCCTGTATACCTGTAGTGTATAGTTTGGGGTCCTGTATACCTGTAGTATAGAGTTGGTGGGGGGTGCTGTATACCTGTATTATAGAGTGGGTGAAGGTCCTGTATACCTGTAGTGTATAGTTTTGGGTTTCTGTAAACCCGAAGTGTATAGTTTGGGGTCCTGTATACCTGTAGTACATAATTGGTGGAGGTCCGGTATAGCTGTAGTTTAAAGTTTGGGGGTCCTGTATACCTGTGTTATAGAGTTGGTAAAGGTCCTGTATACCTGTAGTGTATAGTTTTGGGTTTCTGTAAACCCGTAGTTTATAGTTTGGGGTTCTGTATACCTGTAGTATATAGTTGGTTGAGGTCCGGTATACCTGTAGTGTAAAGTTTGGGGGTCCTGTATACCTGTAGTATAGAGTTGGTGAAGGTGCTGTATACCTGTAGTATAGAGTTGGTGGAGGTCCTGTATACCTGTAGTGTATAGTTTTGGGGTCCTGTATACCTGTAGTGTATAGTCTGGGGTCCTATATAACTGTAGCATATAGTTGGTGGAGTTCCTGTATACGTGTAGTGTATAGTTTTGGGGTCCTGTATACCTGTAGTGTATAGTTTGGGGTCCTGTATACTTGTAGTATATAGTTGGTGAAGGTCCTGTATACCTGAAGTATATAGTTGGTGAAGGTCCTGTATACCTGTAGTGTATAGTTTTGGGGTCCTGTATACCTGTAGTGTAAAGTTTTGGGTTCTTGTATACCTGTAGTATATAGTTGGTGGAGTTCCTGTATGCTTGTAGTGTATAGTTTTGGGGTCCTGTATACCTGTAGTGTATAGTTTGGGGTCCTGTATGCCTGTAGTATATAGTTGGTGGAGGTCCTGTATACCTGAAGTATATAGTTGGTGGAGTTCCTGTATACCTGTAGTGTATAGTTTTGGGGTCCTGTATACCTGTAGTGTCCTGTATACCTTCAGGGTTGTATTTACCATTAGGCACCCATGGTCTGGTGCCTAGGGTAGCACCTTGCAGAGGGGCAGTACCCTCCCATTCAGAAATATATAGTACTATGACTCTGAATCATGTAGCAACCAAAGAAAAGAAGAGTACTAAATCAGCACACCCAAAATATTATATCAAAGAATATAATTTTATTTGAGCACAAACATGAGACATAAAAACATTTAAAAACATACAAACATAGTGCCACATACAGCCACAATAAGCTGCACTACACCCACTGTCAACAAGATGGCAGTAGTATACTGCCTATATCCCACAATAAGGAAAAATAGTGTAAAGATTCCTGCATGTAAGGGCGAAATGCAGGTAACACAGGTAAAGTATCAGTGATGCATAATATCCTGCAACTTCCTTCTACATGCAGAAAGATATAGGCCTAAGTACAAACAATGCAAGTGCCATAAGGCTATCCTATACAACCTGTACCACGGCCAATGTGGAGGGGACAGTTGGAGAAGAACCGCCCAACGCGTTGCGTCGCACAGTGCGACTTCGTCAGGGACAAGAAAGTTGTGCTCCCTACAGTCTTATATACATGTACCATTACTTGCAATAACCGCCACCTGATGCCGACGTCCCGCCGCTCCGCACGGACCGAAAGTGCCCTCTGAACTATGATGACGTATGGCGCATGCGCAATACCTCATAGTTCCGAAAAAGAATGAATACAAGAATATTATCACACTGTACATATAAATCAATCATGAATTAATATTGGCCGAATAACCTCTCTCAAGAGTTCAAATAACAAGCCTAGTGAATAGCCATATCTCGCGCATGCGCACATGTAAAGCCAGTTACTAGATGGAAGCCATGATCCCCATACACAGCAACCGTGACTTAGCGCATGCGCATTACTCTGCCCGGCCACTCTAAGTAAAGACATCAGTGGTGATGATATCATGAGTCTAACTAAATGGCAGCGCATGCGCAAATGGATATATGGAATCGCGCTACGAAGGTTAGTGGCCATCTAGGCATTTTGCCCTTACATGCAGGAATCTTTACACTATTTTTCCTTATTGTGGGATATAGGCAGTATACTACTGCCATCTTGTGGACAGTGGGTGTAGTGCAGCTTATTGTGGCTCGCACTATGTTTGTATGTTTTTAAATGTTTTTATGTCTCATGTTTGTGCTCAAATAAAATCATATTCTTTGATATAATATTTTGGGTGTGCTGATTTAGTACTCTTCTTTTCTTTGGTTGCTACATGATTCAGTCACAGTATGGCGGTATTGGTCAGGTCTGGTATGGCAGTGTTATTCAGTCACAGTGTGTCGTTATTGGTCAGGTCTTGTATAGTGGTGTTTTAAAGTCACAGTATGGCGGTATTGGTCAGGTCTGGTATAGCGGTGTTATCCAGTCACCGTATGGTGGTATTGGTCAGGTATGGTGTGGTGTTATTCAGTCACAGTATAGCGGTATTGGTCAGGTCTGGTGTGGCCGTGTTATCCAGTTACAGTAAGGCGGTATTGGTTAGGTCTGGTATGGCAGTGTTATCCAGTCACAGTATGGCGGTATTAGTCAGGTCTGGTGTGACGTCTGGAGCTATTACCTACCTATCCTAATGCTTATTGGTGAGTGAGGATGGGGCCTCTTCAGGTTTAGTGCTTAGGGAAGCAGCAGCTGGTAATACTGCCCTGTATACCTGTATAGATGGAGTATGAGGTCCTGTATACATGTACTGTATAGATGGAGTAGGGGGTCTACCAGTTATTTCTGTGGATCTGTTGTGAGGCAGCTGGCCCTAGCAACCATTCACATTCCAGATCCCTGTGAAAGCAGTAATCCTATTGGTTGCTAAGGCTCCCAACTGCCAACTGCTGGGCAGCTGCAGCTAATTATATCACCTGTGTGCAGTGTGGAGATTTTCCCATTAATCTCTATGGAGCGCCGCTCTTCCCCCCCTCCCCTCCCCTCCTGTACATCTGGCGGGGACGGGACCTTCTCAATAACCTTCCCAGGCACCCAATGTATCTGTGTGCCAAATTTGGGGTCAAACGGTTCAGGCGTTTGGAGTCTATTTGGGACAGACAGACAGACAAACACAGACAGACTTTCATTTTTATGATATAGATAATGTTACTTATCTCGCATGCTGAATGGTATAAGTGGGAAAAAAACTGAATTGCTGATTTGTTTGTTGCATATATTAGAAAAAAAAAAGAAAAGAAAAAATACATTTAAGGCTCTTTACTTCTGTACCATCCTGACCTCTATACAACCTCTGTGTTGTTATTGCTCCATTGTGTAACAGTGGCCACGATGTGCTCTAAGTAGTATTAAGGACCAATTTGGGCTTCATATAGTACTTGGGCCCCCTCTGTGCTCACATATAGTAAAAAGCCCACTCTGTGCGTGTATATATATATAGACGATAGGCCTCATCTGTCCATCCATATAGTAGGTTGGGCCCTCTTTGCCTTCTTTTAACCGTTAGACCTACTCTGTGCATCAATATAGTAGTTAGCCCCTCCCTACGCACACACACACCATCCATTTATATTGTAGTTTGGCCCCTTTGTGCTTCCATATAGTAGTTAGACCCCTCTTTGATCCCTGCTCCCATATAGTAGTTAGAGCACTCTGTGATTCTATATAGTATAGGCATCATGTGCCTTTAATCTGTGCCTGGTCCCGCCCCTAAATCGTCCAATGGCAGATGGAAGGAATTCCAACTCTACGCAACTCTACGCACACCAGCATAGCCAGATCAGTCTACTGGATATACTGAAAGCATGAGTCAATTAAGCATGAAGATGACATAACCATGAGTCTACCTCTGGTGTATTGCGCTACAAGTATATATTGTGCAGAAATTGTGAGTGTGGCCCATATAGTAGGTAAAACCCTTGTCTTCTATATAAAAGTTAGGACCCTCTGTGCAGCCATATAGCAAATAGACCATCTGTCCCGCTATACAATGGTAAGGCCTGACTTTGCATTTATATAATATAGGCACCCTTTGTACATTAATAAAAGAGTTTAGATTCCTCTGTGCATCCATAGACTAGTTAGGCCCCTCTGTGCACCATAAAGAAGTTAGGCCCCTCCTCTCCATGTAGTAGTTAGGCCCCTATGTGCCCCATGTATAGTAGTTAGGCCCCTCTGTGCATCTAGATAGCAATTTGGCCCCTTTGTGCATCCTTATAGTATTTAGCCCCTTCATTTTCTTTATATAGTAGTTAGGTCTCACTTTGCCTCCATATATAGGTGCCTTCTGTGCATCCATATGGCATTTGGGACTCCTCTGTGCATCTATATATTAGATTTGCCCATCTGTGCCCCCAATTAGTAGTTAAGCCTCTCTGTCCCCATATAGTAGATTGACACCTCTTTGTCCAAATATAATAGTTTGGCCTATCTGTGCTCTCACATAGAAGTTAGGACCTCAGTGCCTCCATATATCATAGGTGCCCTTAGTGTCACCATATAGTAGATGACCATGTACCCCCATATAGTAGTTAGGCCCCACTGTCTCCGTATAATACTTAACTCTCCTGTACCTCCATATAGTAGTTAGGCCTCTCGGTGAAGATATCTCCCCTCTGGGACATATAAAGGGATAACAAGAAGCATAACATAGAAGATTGTTGGCTGAAAAAGACCACCTGGTCCATCTAGTCTGCCCTTTCATTACTGGGGCACAATCGCTATCTGATCCCTGAGCGAGCAGGGAAGTTTGGTGCACCTGATATTGGGCCTATTAGGGACAAAGATCCTTCCAACAGTGATTCCTGCTACTATACATTTCCTCCTACCCTGCACATTTGGGGTGAACAGAATACCATTGATCTACTTGGAGTACATGTTTGGTAAGACTGTTCTATATGCCTATGCCAACGTATGACAGACTCTCCCTTGTGGTTATAACAAGTTTACTGGTGTTTACAATGCTGGTGGTGGAGTTGGACACTTATATGATAGATATACTCTTTGATTTTAGATATTTGATTGAAAGTTACTTTTTAATATGGGAATTTAGGGACTCCAAAAGCCAAATATATTTTTTTCCAGACAATCCCACCTTTCATAATAGCAATACCAGATGGAGCATATGTAAATCTAGTTTAGTGAGTAAGCAATACAAGATACTCAGCCATTCTTGTATGTTTTAAAGCTTTTAATGGGAGGGTGTCCTGAGAGAAAACTAAGGATTGGGTATTTTCAATACTAATCCCCATGGTACATATTATGTTTTCTAGCTGTGAGTGTTCATAAATTGAGCCAGTAAATAACTATTTAAAGGAAATCGATTCATAGTCTCTCTTCATACAGCTATTAACCAAGCTGATTTATTCCATGTGTAATGTTTATTAATGAAATAATGTTTGCTATAAAAAATGTGATAATGGAAGTAATGTAATGTGAATTCTCATTGCAGTCATATACACCAAGGGTAAACCTGTCACCAACTTTCCTGCTTTTCTTTAGGAAGAATTCTAAGAATCTCATTTTTAACCATTTTTCATACTTCTGTTCCTGCAATGCTGAATATCTACTTAAACGATGATATGAAAGTATCTTGCTCCAGTAACTCCTGCACTTCATATCCAGCTAACAGTATACAGAACAGCAGTATTGTCTATGAGTTCATTCTGTTAGGTTTTCATTTGGTGCCATATTCAAATATATTGTTGTTTCTATTAATTTTATTATCTTACACAATCACAGTGATGGGTAATTTTATTATTTTATACTTAGTCTTTTCTGACCCCAAACTCCACTCCCCCATGTATTATTTCCTGTGTAATTTAGCTGTCATGGACATCTGCTTTATCAGTACTGTGGTGCCAGGTATGCTGAAAGGATTTGTTACTCAAGCAGTTCCCATTTCTTTAGAATTATGCATTACTCAATCCTATATTTATTTCCTAGTAGGAATGGCAGAATTCTTTCTTTTCGCAGTGATGTCCTTTGACC
The DNA here is from genome assembly GCF_027789765.1 of Dendropsophus ebraccatus. Taxonomy (NCBI): domain Eukaryota; kingdom Metazoa; phylum Chordata; class Amphibia; order Anura; family Hylidae; genus Dendropsophus; species Dendropsophus ebraccatus. Next base: position 30,578,818 of record NC_091456.1, read on the forward strand.
GATACTTAGCTATATGCCACCCTCTTCGTTACACTACCATTATGCATAGACTTACATATATCCGGCTCATAGCTGGAGTGTGGCTCGGATCATTTTCCACTACTCTCTTGCCTACAGTATTAGTAATGAAATTAAAGTTTTGCAAAAATGTAATAGACAGCTTCTTCTGTGATGTAAGTCCTCTTCTAAAAAACTCTTGCACAGACACCACTATGATTGAATTACTATCTCTTGTTGCTGCAAGCATATTATATATTTCTGTACTTGTCACAGTCGTCTCCTATGTAAAGATAGTTCTGGAAGTAATGAAAATTGATTCAGCCGATGGAAGAGGAAAAGCTTCGTCCACTTGTTCTTCCCATGCTATTGTGGTGACTCTGATATACGGCAGTTGCATATTCTTATACGCACAACCAGCACAAAGTCATCTGAATAAAGGAGTTGCCATCCTAAATACAGTGGTGGTCCCTTTGCTCAATCCATTTATCTACACATTAAGAAATCACACTGTTAGAAGATCAATTTCTGATAAATTACTAATCTTCTGTAAATAACTATAGTGGAAATTATCCTAAGTAGGGATGAGTGAATTTAGAATACTAGCGAAGCGCTTTGCTAAGCTCAATGGTCGGCTTATCAGCCGGTAGCCTTTGAAATCTGTGCCCCTCCGCTCTGGGTACCTGGAAAGGCTAGATCCAGTCCTGGGAAACTGGGAGAAGTTTCTCAGGATGGAAGCCAGCTTTTTAAGGTACCAGGAGTGGAAAGGCATTGAGTAAGAGGGAGTTCAAAGGCAGCAGGTTAACAAGTCAACTGGTGAGCCAAGGAAAGCACTTTGCGTCGCCAGTACTCTAAATTTGCTCAACCTTAATCCCAAGCTTAGTTTTAACAAAAACATTATACCCATTGCTAGGATATTTTTTCACTTTATGATCTGTTAGGTAATAATTTTTAGGATTTTTATAATCTTAAGGCCATGTTCATACAACGAAAGATCCGATCTAATCATGGCCGTTGATGCACTAACTAACTATGTGTCCTAACTGTGCACATAGCCTAACAGTAAAAGAGCCTAGGCACAGAAATGGTCTAGGCACAGACATTGGTCTAGGCACAGTCAAGTGTAAGTTTTGGGGACAGCGCAACCATCCTACTGGATGGTTTTACTTGATGCAGGCAGCAGCTTAATTAGCATGAACAGATGGGAGAAAAGAGTGTAGCTCTGGTAGGAAATAGGCTTACCATGATTTTCTCTCCATTGCTGGGACCACTTTAAATGCTATGTGATGCATTACCTGTGACCTGATTTGAAACAATAGGTGGGCATTTGTAACAATAGGTGGATTTGTAACTCAGTTCCGTTGAAGTGAATGGAGCTTACTTGCAAACTTCACCTGAACTTGGGACAGGAGTGGTGCTGTCTCTGGAAGAAAGTGGCCATGTTTTTGTAGCGATGGTTAACCCTTTTTAACTATGGAAGCCAGAAGAACAGTAGCATTCTGCTTTTTCTGCTTGAGAAAGGCTTTGGCTACTAGAAATCCTTTCAACAATAGTAAATAAAGATTTCTTGTTATTTTTCAATGGGAAAATGCATATAATCATTCAATAAAGAAAATGTCTGGATAATTGGAATACTATTTTTTTTCAAATGTGATATAAAATCAGTCTACAGCTAGATTTACTCGCACTATTTATTCGGCATTATTAAAAACCTCACCACCATTTAAATGTTATGGTGTTTTGAGTTTTCTATTTTTCTTTGGTGGTGGTTTTTATTTTGTAATTTATACTGTTTCTCACAGTGGAGACTGCAATGGCGACGCGACTGCAGTGTCTACTTTCAGGTCACCTTTATCCTCAGCTTTAGTCACCTCAACTGTTTCGGTTCTCGTGAATCAGGTCCAACCACTGGTGTTCTACAATTTATGGCCTGTGGTCACCATGTCCATTACAGCACCTACTACAGAGGTGGCTACCACCTTCTCAGCCCTCTTCCTAAAGTAAAAATCCTGGAACATGTGTGAGACATAAAAAGAGCCATGGTCTTACCACTGGATCAGCCTTATCGTTTGTAAAATTGAAACCAATCCTGAGGCACTTCATGGATCATCACAGAGACCACCCCTGTGGACTAGGTGTAACAGTCATTGACTGTTTAAACCTAGGAGTGAGAGGAGGAGACATTACCTGGAGACTATGGCCCTTAAGGTAATTAAAGTGTACTCTTCATTTTAAAAAAAACTTTTGACATGTCAAAAGTTTTGATCAGTCCTGGTCTGAGTGTTCAGACCTGTACTGATCAGGAGAATGAGCGAGGAAAGCACTGCAGCTCGTCCTCTCCCCGCTCTGAGTAAGAGATAAAGAGTTGGGCTCCATTGACTGACATTATGAGCTTGATTCTTTTTTTCTTATACAGAGCAGGAGTGGAGTGCACTGCAGGATGTTCTCTCCTTTGCTCTTACTCCTAAATGTTACAAGTCTGAACAGTCATACCAGGACCAATCAAAACTTTTGGCACGCCTCTACGACACGTCAAAAGTTTTTTAAAACGACAGTGACACTTTAATGAAAAACTAAGGTTTGGAGTTTATCGGTAGGTGAATATAAGGTTTATCAGGTCTATCTGGTAATTTTGAGGGTCCAGGGTTCATTTTATGCACTTATGTATTATCATATTCGGTGTTAAAGGCCTAAATCAACTGGTCCTCTGGACTCTCTTGCTTGGTTGACCATTTACTGTACCTTTGTTAAGGTTTTTTTTTTCATCTGCAGCCTCATATATATTGTGAGTTATTGTCGATATGTCTACATACTAGTCCTTTATTGGCCTTTTTTATTATGTATTATAATTTTTGGCATGTCTCCTGGTTGTCACGTCTTGTGCTTTTTCTATTATTCTCTATTTTTAATCCTGCCGTAATGCTTCTTTCCCTTACGTCCCATTGGCATCACAACATATGGGGTAAATTCGCCCCTGCGAGCCCCTGGGACGAAGGAATATTTAATGAAAAAATAACAATTAAATTTTAATCCCCTCCTCCATGAGGTATAAATAGGCTCCACCTCCCCCTAGACCTCAGTCTTTTTTTACTTTGTTGCTGTTAGCCCTAGGGGACTTTGTCCCTCCTCCGTTTTTATGCTTTGTTAACCTGTTGCATTCAGGTTTTCTCTCCAGGTAATGATTGCTGGGATGCCGCTGGAGCCGGTGTCCAGGTAGTATCCTGATATTTGCTTCTGCAGGTCTTAGCTTTTAAGTTTTTCTTACCTAGTGCGTCTTGGAACGCACTCTGCGTGTCACCCGAGCCGCTGGCTTTTCTTCCAGTCGCGTTCGACTGTGGAACACATCGGCGCTGCGTGCGTCTCAGTACTGCGGCATCAGCGTCATGTCACTTCCGGGGGCCGGCAGCGGCGCGCGCTCTCTGCATGCCGGATTAGCTGTGTGTTCAAGGCAGAAGGTAAGCTGTTGCTACCTCTAGGTCTGGCTGTCTTCCTCTGGAAGGATTTTCTGTGGCTCATTTGGATCTAATAGAAAACATCTGAGTGCAAAGTGCTGTGATCTCTCTTCTATATACTTAAAAGTAAGTGTTGCTGCCACCTAGTGTCTCTTTCCAGTATCACTCTAGCCAGGCTAGTGGTTTATATGTATTGTAATACATTGATTATTTGCAGATGTCTGAAATAGAGACCAGTCCTGCTGCTGGCAAAAGACCTTCTAAGGAAGCACTTTATGTGCCGAGTGTGAGACTCCTCTACCTAACGGCTATGGATACCGTAGGAGGATCATTTTTTCCAGATAAGATTCATCCTTTCTTTCATAAAAATATTTATGAATGCCTAAAAATATTTATAATGCCTAAGTACGCTGTCCTTCATGCAGACCTAAACCTATGAGGAGCCTGATGTTCAGGATGTAGTTGTATGGGTCAAGGATTATGTGAAAAAGACTTAGCGGCTAATGAGAATCGCCGCCCGTGTCCTAAGTTAAAGACCAAATGGAGTATTTCTCTCTCTACTCCCAGCCTTTGAGTATATTACTTTATGGCTGTAGGATTATGGTCATTTTCAGTTTACTGTGATTGATGAAGTTAAGACATCATCTTCTTCTGAAACCTCTTCTACTTCTGAAGATGAGAAAGAATTATTCAGGGGGTATTTCACAGCTGATAGAATTCACAAGCTCTGCTAGGCTGTGCAAGCTGAAATACACCCTGAGGAAATAGAAGAGGATAGGATTGGTCCTCCTCAAAAAAGCATAGGGCTTTTTCTGTGGGTAAGACTTCATTGTCTATGTTACAGGCGGAATGGAAGGAACCAGAAAAGACTCCGGGTTTGAGCAAGAGGTTTAAGACCTTATATGTTCTCAAGGAAGAACTGTCAGGGACCGGACAGCAGGACAAGACAACACAGTGAGCCCTAAGCTCAGCCCCGCCCACTGTCCTCTACCTATTTGCCACAATCCGCCCTAAGATGGCGGCGAGCAACTGGGCATCAGTCCCTGCACTGGCTAGGTGGGACACAAGGAGAAGACAGACAGACAAAACACAATAAAGAATGGTCGACAGTCCGGGTCACAACAATCGGGCAGCAAAAGTACAAAATCACAATCCAAAGGCAAGGTCAAAAAACAGGCAGTATGGTCAGGGGCAGGCAGCAAGCAGGAAAGGTCAGAAATACAAAGCAGAGTCAGAATAAACAGAGCAAGAATAGCAAACACAGAACCAGGCAGAGACAAGCTCAATATCCGGCAAAGATATCCCAGACTGAGGTAGTTATATAGGAGGCCAGGGTTCTGATCCAGAACATAATTGGATCATCCCCCTGAACTCCAAGCACAGACAGCTGAGAACAAAACAGATCCACTGGCAGGAAGACCTGTCAGTCACAGCAGAACCAAAACACAGATTAACCCTGACATGGCCAGACAGAACTCAGCAGGTAAAGTCGGGTGTGTCTCTCAAGGTGTGCAAATAACCAGTGTTCACACACTACAAAACAAAACACAGAAACAGAATGCAAGAAAATCAGCACCTTCTCGGCCGCACAGCATGAGCAGAGGGACGCATGACGCTCCGCAAAGATACCATCCTGACAAGAACAATGTAAGAACTGTAATGAGCCTCCAAAGGTGGACCCGGCCATAGCCAAACTGTCGAAATGTACTGTGCTGCCTGCGGAGGACGGATCCAATCTTAAGGATCCGATGGATAGAAGGGTGGAGGTAGCCCTCAAGAGATCATATACGGCAGCGGCAGCCCAAGGGGCAGTCTCCATTTCTTCTTTGAGGTTTCTAGAAGCCTAAGAAGATGGCTGGCCAAGGTCCAGGAAAATTTGGAAGGTAGAGCTAGCAGGGACAAGACCCTTCGCTCCTTAAAAAAGGTCATTATTGCCATTGACTTCCTCTGCGATGATGCATCTCAGGGAACCAGGTTAGCGTAAAAAAACTAGTACGCTCTCAACCGCTGCCGAAGGGCGCTATGGTTAAAACCCTGGGTTGGAGATGCTAACTCCAAAATTCAGCTCTGTAATATGGAGTTCCAGCCAGGTAGGCTGTTTGGCTCTGAGCTGGATAAATTAATGGAGGAATTGTCTGACAAGGAGGGGAAGTCCCTACCATTGTCCTATAAGAGCGGTGATTCCTTTCGCAGAGCAAAATCTCCTCAGCGAGGCAAAGGGAGATACCAGTACAGAGGTTGAGGAAGAAACTATTCCAGAAGAGGTTCTGAGAAGCAGCAGAATAAGGACACCAACAAGAAACCAGACTTCTGACGCAGAAGCTGTCCAGTGGGAACACGTCTGAGTTTGTTTCTCCCTGCCTAGGAAGAATTAAGAAAAGATCACTGGGTGTTAAATATTATTCAAAATGGTTATGTCCTTCATTTATCATCTCTTCCTCCTCCAAGATTTCTTCTGTCAAGAAATCTTAAGCCAGAAAGACACTTAGTCCTAGAGACAGAAATTCTTTACCTCCTTTCCATTGAGGCTCTAGAGGATGTTCCTCTATTCGAGATCGGTCAGGGAGTTTACTCCCCAGTGTTTCTAGTGCTGAAGCCATCTGGAAAGTGGAGGCTTATTATAGATTTGCGATATCTCAACAGGTGCATCGTAAAGAAGACGTTCCACATGGAGAACATAAGATCGGTAAAATCTATCCTCCAGGAGGGAGATTTTATGGTCACCATAGATCTACAGGATGCATATCTTCATGTACCGATTCTGAAGGCTCACAGGAGAGCCTTCGCCATCCAAATCCAGGGGAAGGTAAGACACTTACAATTCAAAGTCCTTCCATCCGGAATACCTCCGCACCCTTTGTTTTCACAAAGGTAGTGTCACCATGATAGTTCGCTTCCGTTTACAGGGGATAAAGTTATCCCTTACCTGGACGATTGGTTGATTATGACTCAGACTCAGGATCTTCTGAGAGTTCAGTTGAAATATGTCCAGGACATACTTCAACAATTAGGTTGGCTCATCAACATAGAGAAATCAGACTTAATTCCTAATTCCTCGTAGTCAGGTATCCATAAGAACATAAATGCGCTTTCTAGGGCTCCTTGCCTGAGCTGCGGACGCGGTGCCATGGGCGTTATGGCACATGAAATTTTATCAGAGAGAAGCACTAACAGTATGGAACCGAGGACTGAAGGACTTGGATGCGATGCATGTTCTATCGACTCAAACAAGACATTCTCTAATAGGGTGGAGACAAGTCAAACATGGAGTTTTATTTTCAGAACTACACTGGATAACCATCACGACAGATGCTTCAGGAACAGGTTGGGGAGCTCATCTGACAGTCATCACGACTGCAGGATGTTGGAGTCAACAGGAATCCGCTCTGCCCTCCAACGTGAGGGAGCTCAGAGCGATTTACCTAGCTCTTCTTCATTTTTCTCCTCCTATTTTACAGAGAGCAGTCAGAATCCGGATGAACGACATGACCTTTGTGGCGTACCTAAACAGGGAGGTACCAGATCCCCTTCTCTCCTCAGGGAAGTAGAGAAGATTTTTCTGTTGGGCAGAAACCAGAATAACCAGACTCTCTGGAATTCATATCAGGGGTGTCGACAATATATTGGCGGATTGACTGAGTCGAGGCCTGACATTACCGGGGGAACGGTCTCTCTCAAGGAGAGTGTTCATTCAGTTAACCCATAGGTGGGGGCCTCCTCAGAGAGACCTCATGGCATCAGCCAGCAATGCCAAACTGAGGAATTTCTGTTCCCTTTACAGGGCAGACAATCCCACGGTAGTGGACTCAATGACAATACCATGGACATACCAGCTGGCGTATATCTTTCCTCCCATAGCCATGATTCCCAGAGTTTGACGAAGATCAGTCTAGATCAGTCGTCAGTAATAATAATAACTCCCTTCTGGCCGAAGGGGTCATGGTTCACCCTGCCCATGAATATGAGCAGAGGGGAATTTTGGAGATTACCTCTGCATCCGGATCTAATATTCCAGGGAGGAATCTTTCCAGCCTCAGCTTGACAGCTTGAAGACTGAGAGGACCGTATTAGACTCTAGTTTTTCTGAGAAGGTATAGTATACCCTTTCTCACGCTCGTAGTAGCACTACAAATAAATCTTATGCACGTATTTGGAAGATTTTCAAGATTGGTGTGCAAGCAGGAGTATTGATGGACTTAAACCTTCTACTCCACAGTCATTGAAGTTTTTACAGGAAGGCTTCTATAAAGGATTAAAACCTAGTTCCATCAAGGTGCAGATAGCAGCCCTCTCTGCACACCTAAAATCACGTTTCTTTCAGATCTTGGAGGTAAAGAATTTTGTTAAGGCTAGACTAGGCCTAACCTGGTAAAGCAGGTAGACCCATGGGACTTATCCTTTGTGTTGAGACGCCTGTGTCTTCCTCCCTTTAAGCCTTGGGAGGAAGTAGACTTCAAGTTAACATTGAAAGTTTCTCTTTTACTAGCCATTACCTCTGCTAAGAGAGTTGGAGAACTTCAAGCCCTTGACTCCGCACCTCCATACGTGATTTTTTTTCCCAAGACAAGGTTATCCTTGGGTTTCTTCCAGGATTCCTGCCTATGGTGGCTTCATTTGCCAACATCAACCAGCCAATAGTATTGCCTGTATTTTCTCCTACTGGATCATCTAAAGAAGACTTGGATCTTTCTTTATTGGACGTATCCAGAGCTATCAAGATCTATCTACATAGAGTAGGGGATTTTTCGTAAAGACGAGAATTTCTTTATCCCTTTCACAGGAAAGAACAAGGGGAGAAAGGCTTCAAAACCTTCAATATTCAGATGGATCTGTGACTCCATTGCCTTATGTTACTCCTCTGCTGATCTGGATCCACCAGAATTTAATAGGGCTCACTCTACTAGAGCTGTGGCCTCCACTTGGGCAGAGCGTGCCGCTATGCCACTTGAGGACATATGCCAGGCAGCTACCTGGTCGTCTTTGACTACCTTTGTGAGATATTTCAGGCTGGATACTTCTTTCTTGTCAAGAACAACCTTTGCAAGATCTGTTCTTAATGCGGACGTAATAAATAACCCGCCCAATGGGGATAATGCTTGCTAATTCCCCATATGTTGTGATGCCAATGGGACGTAAGGGAAGCTAAAATTATTATGTTAATTTGTTTTCCCTAAGACCCATTGGCATCACAAGACTCCCTCCCTGTGTTTTATGTTTTTTTATAATTAGACTGAGGTCTAGGGGGAGGTGGAGCCTATTTATACCTCATGGAGGAGGGGATTAAAATTTAATTGTTATTTTTTCATTAAATATTCCTTCGTCCCAGGGGCTCGCAGGGGCGAATTTACCCCATATGTTGTGATGCCAATGGGTCTTAGGGAAAACAAATTAACATAATAATTTTAGCATTTTTTGTCCTTGGTAAAGCATTTGGACATTACCTACTTCTAATTGCTTTTTTTTCCATAGGTAAACTTTTATCACTGTGTTGTACTGTCCTTTGGTGTATATCCTTTGTGACCCTAGATTAATTACATCACTTTTGCCCTACAGTTCTCAACACCTACTGGTAAATCTAGTGGTCATGTATTCAAGGGTATATTACAATACTCTATTTTGACACGCAACATATCATGTATATACACACAATTACACCCATTATTCTGTTTAACATATTATTTATAAACACACAATTAAACATCATTTTATTATTAGAATTACAGTACATCCATTATTCACCATTTTTTCCACTTTATAGGTCATTAACACTAATAATTATTCAGGGTCACTCACACAACTGTCAAAGTTTCATTCACGTAAATGCAAAATCCAATATAGGACGAAAACAAGGATACGAAAACACCACGCAGACCAGATATCTATAGGCTATTCAGGGTTTATTAATCCAATGGCATTGCGTTTCTGGAGCACTGGGCTCCCTTTGTCAAACCACAAGGATACAACTAACATGGTACAAGTGGACTTAGATAAATAACTCCCCCCCCCCCAGGAACAGGAAGTAACAGGAAGAAAATACATTAAAAACAGACCCAAAAACATATGCACAGCGAAATATAAATGTACACATACCGCCTCATACCGCGTCAAATAACGATCACATGTATCAATATTAATAATACAAAACTTTGAAAACTTACATGTCATCGTCTGCTTGTGGAACAGGACCTGCAGTGATGTAACTTCCGGTCAGTAACCTAGCAACCGGAGTAAACCACAGGTCCTGTGTACTCTTTTCTCCCCTTATTCACGTTGTCATCATGCACATTCCATTAATATATTTTTCTTAATAACCTTATTTTATTTGCAGTTGGCTTTTTTCAACTTCATGTTTTCATAGGTCAATATGTTTTGGTTCGCCACATTCGCACTTTTATTTACGTGTGACACTGGCACTTTGGCACAACTTAAACCTTATCATATGTTTTATCATATGCACTAGCACTTTATTAACCCCTTGACGACCATGGCCGTAGATATACGCCCTCGGTGCCTGGGCCTTAACGCAGGAGGATGTAAATGTATGCCCTACCAGAAGTCACACTAGGAAGCGAGCTCAGGAGCTGAGCTCACTTCATAGCAGGTGAGGACTGGCTGCTATCAGATTTTAACCCCTTAAATGCAGTGATCGCGATGTAACAGTGGCATTTAAGGGGTAAATGGCCTGGCTGCCGCACAATTGCTGCGGCCCGTCACTAACGTCCTCATCTGCTATGAAGCGGGGTCAGCTCTTGGCTTCAGCATGGCCTAATTGCCAGGGGTCTCTTACCTTCCTCCATGCAGTCAGGTCTTCACTCTTCTGATTGAGTCTGCCACAGCCAGGCTCTATGAGAAGATTGCCGATAACACTGATCCCTGCTATGCTATGGCATAGCTGTGATCAATGTGAGCAATCCAATGCATCAACGTAAAAAAACGTGTAAAAAAAAAAAAGAATAAATGTTTTTAAAAATGCCCCTAAGCCCCTCCCCCAATAAAAGTTGAAAGTACCCCCTCTTCCCATTTTATAAATAAAAGACATAAAATTAATGAAATAAATAAACATATTATATGTCATAGCATGCGTATTCATCCAATCTATTAAAATAAAATGATATAGTTCCTGCACGGTGAACGGCGTGAACAAACAGCGGTTAAAAAAAACAACATGATTGCTGATTTCTTATCACATTTTATAAAAAATGAATAAAAAGTAATCAATATGTCTGATTTACACAAATATGGTACTAATAAAAACTAGAGCTCATGGTGCAAAAAATTACATCCCATAAAGCCCCGTAGGTGAAAAAATAAAAGCACTATAGGAGTTACAATAGGGCCATTGTAATCATACCTATTAGCAAAAAAAAAAAGTTTACTGTTAACCACTTCCCTCATCAGTGTGTAACTGTACGTCCTGATGCGGGAGGAAGCGTTCAGAGGGGGCCGCGCGGCGACCCCGCTCTGAACCACCACGATCCCGGGTGCCATGTGTAGCCCGGGACCGCGGCTATTAGTGGGTGCGGTCCGATCGCCGCGCCTGCTAATTATAGCAGACAGTTAATTAAATCTGACAGCTGTATTTAAAAGTATTACTGTCCCCCTTTCCCTGGTGTCTAGTGGAGCATCTCCCCCCGTGATGCAATCACGGAGGGGAGATCCCTTCTGCCTACCGAGCCGGGGCTCAGTGACGCTCCAACGCTGATCCCGGCTCGGCAATTGATTGCTCCAATCTGCTGCAGACCAGAGTAATACAGCAATGATCTCATCGATCATTGCTGTATAAAGTATACTGCAGTGATCTCTATGGGAGATCACTGCAGTAATACTGAAAGTCACCCAGGGGGACTAAATGTTAAATCGCCCAATCGTAGTCGCCCAATCTATTTAATTATCAAATTGATTATCTCGCAAGGCAAATGGCATAAGCGTAAAAAAACACCAAACTGCAAAATTGCGCAATTTTTGTCACATCAAATCCAGAATATTTGTAATAAAAAGTGATCAAAAAGTCGCATATATGCAAGTAAGGTACCGATAGAAAGAACAGATCATTGCGCAAAAAAATGACACCTCACACAGCCCCATAGACCAAAGGGTAAAACGTTATAAGCATGGTAATAGAGCGATTTTAAGGAACATATATTTGTTAACAATGGTTTGAATTTTTTGAAAGCCATGAAATAAAATAAAAGTTATACATGTTACATATCGTTGTAATCTTAATGACTGAAGGAACATATATAACAAGTCAGTTTTACCCCAGGGTGAACAGCGTAAAAAAAAAATAATAATAATAATGAAAAAAAATGTTTGTTTTTTTTTCAACACATTACATTTTTTAACTAGTTTTGCAGCATACTTTATGCAAAAATTTAGCCTGCCATTGCAAAGTACAATTAGTGGCACAAAAAATAAGGGCTCATGTGGGTCTGTAGGTGAAAAAATGCAACTGCTATGGCCTTTTAAACACGAGGAGGAAAAAACAAAAGCGCAAAAATGAAAATTTGCCCGGTCCTGAAGGGGTTAATAACAAAAGTAAAACATTAGAAAAGCTATATAAACTGCATATAACTATATTCAGACTGACCTATAGAATAAAAATATCATGGCAATTTTACCGTAAAGTACATTACGTAAACACAGAACCCCCCAAAAAAATTTGCTGACACACACACACACACACACCCAATTTCACCCCATAAATGATATTTCGGGGGCTCTGTCATTAATGTTGTGGTAGATTGAAAGCCACCATTACAAAGTACACCTGTTCCTGAAAAAAACAAGACTGCACATGGCCTTACAGATGGAAAAATAAAAGAGTTATAGCATAGTTATAGAAGGAAAGGAGGAAAAATGCAAAAATGAAAATTGGTTCTTAACCATCTAAGGACTGAGCCGATTTTTATTTTTACGCTTTTGTTTTTCCCTCTTTGTGTTTAAAAGGCCATATCGCTTGCATATTTTCACTTACAGACCCATATGATCCATTATTTTTTGTGACACCAATTATTCTTTGCAATTACAGACTAAATTTTTCCATAAAATATGCTGCGGAACCATAAAAAATGTATTTGTGCAGTGAAATTTAAAAAAAAAAGGTACAATTCTTTTTATTTTGAGGGGTTTCGTGTTTATGCCCTTCACCCTATGGTAAAACTGACATGCTATCTATGTTCCTCAAGTTGGTACAATTACAATGATATGATACTTTTATTTTACTTGAGGGCTTTTAAAAAATTAAAACCTTTTAAAAAAAAAAACTAAAATATGTTTAAAATTGCTCTATTCCCATCCTTATAACGCTTTTCTTGTTTAGTCTATGGGGCTGTGTGAGGTGTCATTTTTTGCACCGTAATCTTTACTTTACATCCGTACCTTGTTTGCGTATATGTGACTTTTTTTTAATCACTTTTTATAAAAAAAAAAAAGTCTGGATTTGATGTAAACTAAAATGCACAATTTTGCACTTTGTCGGGTTTTTGTGTTTACGCAGTTTATCATGCAAGATTAGAAATGTGATAATTTAATAGTTCGGGCGATTACACATGCAGCAATACCAAATATGATAATTTTTTATTTATTTTTATTTATAAAATGGGAAAAGGGTGGTGATTTAAACTTTTATTAGGGGAGGGGTTTTTTTTCTTTATAATTTTTCCAGACATTTTTCCATGGTGTGGCTTTGTTCACACAACGTTTTTTCAGCTCAGTTTAAAATAATGTCCGTTATTTTAAGTCCAAAATAACAGACGTTATTTAGCTGTCTGGCCTCCCCTTGCAATGACGGCTGCTGGTACATTATTCTAGTTTGGGGTTACTAGTTGGACTTTGAGTGTGTCTTAATTAAAAATTCCATTGAATTTAATAGTAAAACGGAGAAAGAACAGTGGAAAAAAATAAACTGTGTGTGAACTACTAATAAAAACCGTCTGCTGTTTGCAAAAGATGTCCGAAAATAATGATCATGTTCAATATTTTGACGTCCGCGGTAAAAACGCCCGTTATTTAATGCATTGTGTGCATTGGACGTCTGTCTTCCCATTGACTTCAATGCATTGCAGTTAGTTAATTCGCGGCAAAAACTTCAGTTTTTTAAAATGAGAAAATTGGCCGCCTTTTCTCTATTTTTGATGTTGTGTGAACATAGCCTATAACTATTTTATTTTCCGTCAACATTGTCTGACTTTCTTTTTACCATTTTTTGGGGGGCAGATTTTTTAAATACAGCAATCTTAGCTGTAAAGTGAAAATGTATGGTTTATTGTATGGGGGATGGGGGGGGGTTCTTTTACAGAAGATGGGTTTACAGTGCTGTACTAAGGTAAGATGGTAATACTTTCAACCAGTAATAATTTACGTTTGTTAGGGAAAGAAAAACACAGGAACCATTATAAGAATTTTTGTATTTTTGTTTGTTTTAATGCTTGCTTGAAGGTTGGGGGGGTTGACACTTTAATCTAATGTTTGCTATAATATAGCACATTTGTGGTATACAAGATATAGGCAAGGTATGGATTTCCCTTTGAACACATTACAGATATGGCTTGCTCCATGATCTATACTAATATACAGAAACCCCTTGTTCTACTAAAAGAATCCAGGTATCCAGGGCTGTTTGTACAGATTTATGTTGTATATATGCAAGTACATATTTTTCTAGGATAAAAAGGAAATACCAATCTTCGGGAAAAATAAAACTCAAAATAATATGTTTTCCTTTTTTTGATATAATGATTACTAAAAAATAAATAGTATACAAATTATATTTAACCATAACAACCTGTTCTACGAATCTAATACATTATTAACGTGATTGGTAAATAGCATAGAAATATAAAGAAAATAAAAAGCGTGACAATATCATTTTATTACATTTCCGTGAAAATATTAATTCATATTGAGCAATTTGTAACATATATACAACCCTTAATATGGGATCAAATAATAACAAAATTAATGTAGCAAAAACTGTAAAAAGAAGTTTTCCTAAAAGAAAACAAACAAAAAAATCTAGGGGGTTTCATATAAAAGTCACCCATCCTCTATCTACATAATAGGAAATAGGTTGGAGACCTCTGTTTTTGAGACTGGTGAACTTTTTTTGTGTTCTATAGCTCTTGTATATTATGGATTTCTTTCTTCATTGCCATAATATCATATACTTACATCACATTAGCAATCTCTAAAATTGAAACTGTCGAAGGAAGAAAAAAGTTTTTGTACCTATTTATCACATTCATTGTTTCCATTTAAAACTTGTGCAATAGTGAAACCTAAATGAGTATGAAAAAAGCAGCCGTTCTCAACACTGTGGTGCCAATCTAACGAAGCGGTTTGCTTGGTTTTAACTGTAAATTTGTTCATCTTCAGTCCCTTTGATTAATACATGCATTCACCAGGTTCACACTACGTAAGTTTCCGGCCGTAGCGCGCTCCGTGAATAAGCGGCCGGAGATTTACGTAGTTTGCGTACAATGGAAAGTATACGATCTACGGCTGCACTGTTCACACTACATACGAACTTACGCCCGGATCGTATGCGGCGCCGTAAAAAATGAACCAGATCAGACGGAAATGCTGTAACTTACGCCCGTAGCGTAACATGCAGTCCCGTACGGAGTGGTGATTTCTTCTTTTTTCCACTTTGATTTGCCGATCCAAAAGGTTCTGTGGGGTGTCCGGGGCTAGCCGAAGATATCCCAGTAAAATACCGCTATCAGATCGCTACGTACGCTGCTCGGGAAGCGTACGTAGCTTACGGGCGTAAGTTCGCGGACCGTACGTAGCCGTCCGCAACTTGCGTAAATCCCGGACGGAGTTTTACACGTATATATCCAGCCGCGAAAAATATGCGGCCGGACATATACGTAGTGTGAACATAGCCTAAAATACAAAGCAGTAAGGGATATAATAACAAGACAAAAACAGATAACATGATTCGGTTAAAGGGTTAGGTGCTTTATTAACCCTTTCCCACAAGAGGACGTAACTATACGTCCTCGCACGGGTGTGGGCGTTCGGAGCGGTGCCACGCGGTGACCCCGCTCTGAACCGTCGCGATCCCGGGTGCCGCATGTAGCCTGGGGCCACGGCTATTAGCGGGCATGGTCCGATCACCGTGCCCGCTAATTAAGTCTTCAGATGCAGCTGCCAAAGTTGACAGCTGCATATGAAGACTTCAGAGCAGCTCTTCCCTGGTGTCTAGTGGGGAGTTCGCTCTCCCGTGACGTTGTCACGGAGGAGCGATCTCCGTGACTGATGCCGGCCGGGTCTGCGTCATAATGGCGCTGATCCCGGCTCGGCATTCGGTTGCTTCCGGCTGCAGCAGCCGGAAGCAAACGAGTGCCGATCTCATCGATCTATGCTGCATATCTATGCAGCATAGATCTGAATGAGAAATTAGTGCACTTATACTAGAAGTCCCTCATGGGGGCTTCTAGTATAAGTGTAAAAGTTAAAAATAAAGTGTCATTATTAATAAAAAGCCCCCTCCACTAATAAAAATCAGAATCACCCCTCTTTTCCCATTTTATAAATAAAAATAAATAAGCCTGGGAATGGAGCGATTTTAAGGAACATATATTTGTTAACAATGGTTTGAATGCAAGTTATACATGTTACTTATCATTGTAATCGTAATGACTTGAGGAACATACATAACATGTCAGTTTTTCCATAGTACACACGGCGTAAAAACGAAGCCCCTCAAAGTAAAAGATTTTTTTTTTTTTTCAATTTCACTGCGCATATAATTTGTTTTTCTTTCGCAGCATATTTTATGCAAAATTTCAGCCTGTCATTGCAAAGTACAATTAGTGACACAAAAAATAAGGGCTCATGTGGGTCTGTAGGTGTAAAAATGCAACTGCTATGGCCTTTTATGCACAAGGAGAAAAAAACGAAAATTAGCCTGGTCCTGAAGGGGTTAAACACAAATTATTATGATGCTAGCTCTGAAACTCATTTATCGTTCTATTAAAATTAAGACTAATGGAGTTTTCTGAAAGGATAATGTTATTTTTAAAAAGGGCAAAGTGGGAGAAAAAAATTCAATAAGTATTGCCTAAAAGATGGTCCCTCCCTTTTGGGGCACAGGAGATATTCGTGACAGCTGTTTCGTGAATAACAGCACTTCTGCAGGTCTGGAGAAGTACAGTTATGAACAAAATAGCTGTGATATTTGGAAGGGTGTTGGCTTCTTGGCCGCCTGATGATTTTTTAACTGGGTTTTAATGAAATTTGAAGAATAAAGCCTACTGAACATTGGTCAGTGCCATATTTATTCCTTCATTGATGTTCTTGTTGCCTATTTATATGAGAGAGCACCCCTGTTTAGTAGCAATATCTACTAAGTCCTTCCACATGCTACATCGACTGGATACAAATCTGTAGTGCTGACTGCTTTGTCTTGCTAAGCTAATTAAAAATAGGTTGATAGTTGAACAAATCCTTTGATCGCTGGATTGACTGTATGTATCACGAGCAAAGACAGCACAGACAGTTTTTATGACTCCTTGCAAAATGATAGATGAATCGGGCTAACTTTGAAATTAGTGAAGGCTACATCTGAAGGTGACATGTTATAATCTCACAATCATGATTCTTGTACACCATGGCTACTTAGCCCAAGTAGCAATGTAACAAGTGATAAACAAAATCCCCATGATTCGTACTGGATGGTTTTACTCAAACTGGCCATTAAATTAGTTTTAGATTCAACATCTAATTAGGGTTCAGCTCTATTTTCCATGTATCAGGTGCAGAGTTCCTAGACCATGGAGTGAAAAACATTACATTTACCTCTGCAGGCCATACAGTAAATGCTGGTATATGGAGAAAAAATGGTTTACTAATGTAGCCAGTGCCAACTTTTTTGTGGGAGCCATCAGAGACCACCTTAAAGACTCATGGTTAAGGCAGCATAAAAGGGTATTAGTAAAATATAGAGATGAGCGAACCTGGAGCATGCTTGAGTTGATCCGAACCCGAACTTTCAGCATTTGATTAGTGGTGGCTGCTGAACTTGGATAAAGCCCTAAGGCTATGTGGAAATCATGGATATAGTCATTGGCTGTATCCATGTTTTCCAGACAACCTTAGAGCTTTATCCAAGTTCAGCAGCCCCAGCTAATCAAATGCCGAACGTTCGGGTTCGGATCAACTGGAACCCGAACCCGGTTCGCTCATCTCTAGTAAAATATGCTCCATTTTCTAAAATCAAGAACAGTAACCTTCATTTCAACAAGGAAAACAAAATACAAGTAAAACACATTCCATTATCTAAAATTAAAAACATTGTAATCTTCATTCAAAAGAAAAAAAAATAATAATAAAAAGACAAATACATTCTTTGGTCATCTATTCAAGAAACAAGCTTTACTGAAAATTGAAACAATCGTTTAAAAGCCACAATGA
Source organism: Dendropsophus ebraccatus (assembly GCF_027789765.1). Lineage (NCBI taxonomy): Eukaryota > Metazoa > Chordata > Amphibia > Anura > Hylidae > Dendropsophus > Dendropsophus ebraccatus. Next base: position 30,596,685 of record NC_091456.1, read on the forward strand.
CATCTTTATTTCTGAAGCTGTAGATTAGTGGGTTAAGCACTGGAGTTAGTACAGCATAGAGGAGTGCCACCAATTTATTTGTTTCCAACGTTTCGTAGGAATTTGGCCTAACATACATGTACGTTCCAGAGCCATAGTAAATAAAGACAACAGTAAGATGGGACGCACAGGTGGAAACTGCCTTGTGAAAAACATTTTTTGACTGCATATCAAATATATTGGACAAAATTTTACTGTACGATACAACAATAACTACGAAAGAGCTTATTAAAATGAATGATGAAATACAAGAAATTGTCAGTTCAATATGCCTGGTGCTTGAACAAGAAATTTGTAAAATTGGAGGGAAGTCACAAAAGAAGTGGTTAACTCTATAACTACAAAAATGTATCCAAGAAACAAAGATGGCTGGTCCAAGTGGGGACAAAAAACCAATAACCCAGGAACAAAAAACCAACAAAATGCATACATTCCTGTTTATCAAAATCATATAATGGAGAGGGTAACAAATTGCAACAAAGCGATCATAAGCCATAGTTGCTAACAGTAAACATTCAGTTGCACCCAATGAAGTAAAGATATAGGACTGGATAATACAACTTGAGAAGAAAACTGTCCTGATATCAGATATTAAAATGTACAATGTTTTAGGGATGACTGTAGTTGTATAGCAACACTCCAGGAAGGAAAAATGTCCTAGAAAGAAATACATTGGTGTCTTGAGACCCGCATCAGTCTTGATCAAAGCAATAAGAAGAGAGTTTTCTATAATGGTGAAATTATAAGTCAGAAATAGCATTACTGTTAACAATATCTTATTGGAGGGATAGAATGAGAAGTCCATTATAGTGAATGCATTAGAGGTATTGTACATCTTGAATTATTGAAGCATCTATGGAAAGATACATGATACAATAATCATTTATTAGAAGTTACAATATATCTTATTCCTGTATCATTGTTTTATTGTATAAAATTTTCCCAAATTTGCATATGTTAGATTACGTAATTTTAGAATTAATTGAATAATAGTTTTACACTCCATCTCTAGTTTTCAGTTGTACCTGATGGGTGGAAACAAGCTGCTATGATGTCTCCCATGTGCTGCACATATACAGATGCAGGGGTTCTGCTTCTTTGTAAGTTTAAAGTATACCCTCTGAGGGAGAAATTGTATGGAGGAAATTAAAGAACAGTACTGAGTAACACTGAGCAAATGGTAAAAAAAAAATTGTTCAAATTACAGTGTACCCAAAGTTAAGCCCAAGGGTTCCTGGTGTCTTTGTATACAAAATAATGCACCCGAAATGCCACACTCCTGAAGCGATATAGAAATTTGCCATAGCATCTAAAAAAAATTACAGTGTTGCAAATTATACTTATTTCTTTCTTATAGAGAATACAATCATAATACATATTGTCAAAATAAAATCACACAGAATCACACAAAAGAAACAGGAAAATAAACATACTATAGTTGTGTAGCTCCAGTTCTGCCTCACCTGGCGCTCTATATAATGCTGGCTTAACACATGGCTGTTTTTTGTTTTGTTTTTAAATTGACACTGCCGTTTTAGAGCCAAAGCCAGTACTGGATCAGGCAAGTAGCAGACATATAAGTGCTTGAGTTGTTTCAGAGCTCACTGCACCATAATGAATTATGATGCAGGAAGACCTGAAAGAGTCAAAGAGCTCAGTCCACTATATACAGTCAGATTACATACCATTCATTATGGACTGAACATGTATGTGTGAATCTGACCTTTTTAGGTTGCAATGCTATTTGGTGGGGAATGCTGCGGTAGTCTGTCTGAAGAAATGTTCAATATTTACCGTCATGATGCAGTGAACCTTGTCTTCTACTTCTTTTATAGCACATTTATAAACCGGTTTTTCTTTCCCCTCAGGTTTCTTTTACGGTAATGAGGTGCCTGGGGATACAATTAGTAACCTCTTTTAAATGCTCCATATCCTTTCAAACACCGATGAAATGCAAATATCTGTAAAAAGTCAATGATTGATACTTGTTGTGTTGTTGTGTGGTCTTTTATTCCTTCTGTTTTTATAACTATTCAATACCAGGTATATACACATTCAGCTTTGTATAGAGCTCCTTATATACCATGGGCATATAAGACCTTGGCTAATACAGCAAAAGTCTTTTTATATTGTGGCTGGCTTTGAAGATGCCACCTTGGAGGTCAAAGTGTATGCCATACGGCAGCGCTGCCCCTCACCAAGATGAGACGCTGTCTGCCGACATGGGGACTGCCACTAGAGGAGAAGATTAGATACTTTCTGATGATATGAGGACTTTTACTAGAAGAGAAGAAAAGATGGTGTCTGCAAACTTTGGGACTGCCAGTAGGCTTGATCAAACAGCGGAAAAAGTTAGGTTCAATTGAACTCGTACCTAGCTGGACCTTCCGCATTTAATTGCTAATGCCTTCCCGGTCTGTGCGGAAGGAGGTGACATCCCGGTAAACCGCCTGGAATTTCGGAATTCAGCCTAGGTAATAGGCTGTATCCCGGAATTCCTGGTGGTCCCCGGGCTGTCTTCTCCTTCCGCACGGACAGGGAAGGCATCAATACTGACTTAGGCTCAAAGATGGAGGTGAAGATGAAATTGTGTCTGCAAACTTGTGGACTGCCATTAGAGCAATAGAGGAGAAAATGAGATGGTGTCTGCGCACAGAACCTCACATCTCCAGCAGGGCCTACACTGGATGTGGTGGCCCCTGCATACCGTAAAATTGCACGCAGAAATGCTGAAACGGCAGCATTACCTATAGAAAGCAATGTGACATTAAAATCCAAAGAACGTGGGTTTTATATGTGGGTTTCACTGGAAAACGGCACCAAAAGTCCCACTAGTGTAGTTAAACTGTTTTAGTGCGGTTCGTTTAAAGTTTGATCCAAACCCAAATTATACGCCAAAATTGTGCCAACCTGCTGAACTTTTGAAAAGTTCACTCATCTTCAAATAATAGACCTCTGGGTGAAGATGATTCTGATGGCGTTGGAGCTTGTGATTGGATCTGGATGCATTGTAGCCCTGTTAATTATAATTAGAAGTGCGCTTTAACCCATAGCTGCACCAGGACGTTATTGAACGTCCTCGTGCCGCTATGGGAGTTCAGAGGGGGGTCGCGCGGCGACCACCCTCTGAACTGCCGCGATCCCGGGTGCCGCGTGTAGCCCGGGCTCGCGGCTATTAGCGGGCACGGTCCGATCGCCGTGCCCGCTAATTAAGTACTTAGAAGCAGCTGTCAAAGTTGACAGCTGCTTCTAAATACTAGCTAATCTCCATACCTGGTGGTCTAGTGGGGGGATCGCCCCCCTGCGGCGCGATTGCGGGGGGGCGATCCCTGCATCCATACCGGGCCGGGGTCTGCTCCGTAATGGCGCTGATCCCGGCTCGGCATTCTATTGCTTTTGGCTGCAGCAGCCAAAAGTAATAGAACACCGATCTCATGGATTCATGCAGTATAACTATACTGCATGGATCTCTATGAGAGATCAGAGTGCATATACTAGAAGTCCCCCAGGGGGGCTTCTAGTATATGTGTAAAGTAAAAGACAAATGTATTTTTAATAACACAAAATCCCCTCCCCTAATAAAAGTCTGAATCACCCCCCTTTCCCCATTTTATAAATAAAAATAAATAAATAAATTAATAAACAAACATGTTTGCTATCGCCGCGTGCGTAATCGCCCGAACTATTAATTAATCACATTCCTGATCTCACACGGTAAACGGCGTCAGCACAAAAAAATCCCAAAGTGCAAAATTGCGCATTTTTGGTCGCATCAAATCCAGAATAATTGTAATAAAAAGCGATCAAAAAGTCATATATGGGCAATCAAGGTACCGATAGAAAGATCACATCATGGCACAAAAAATGACACCTGACACAGACCCATAGACCAAAGGATAAAAGCGTTATAAGCCCGGGAATGGAGCGATTTTAAGGAACGTATATTGGTTAACAATGGTTTGAATTTTATACAGGCCATCAGATACAATATAAGTTATACATGTTACATATCGTTTTAATCGTAACGACTTGAGGAACATGCATAACAAGTCAGTTTTACCCCAGGGCGAATGGCGTAAAAACACATTTCCCCCAAATAAAAGAAATGCGTTTTTTTTTCAATTTCACCACACATATAATTTTTTTCTGGTTTCCCGGCACATTTTAGGCAAAAATTACATCTGCCTTAGCAAAGTACAATTAGTTGCGCAAAAAATAAGGGCTCATTTGGGTCTCTAGGTGGAAAAATGCAGGCGCTATGGCCTTATATACACGAGGAGGGAAAAACGAAAACGCAAAAATGAAAACTGGCTGTGTCCCCTAAGGGTTAAAGTGTCAGTCGTTATAACTTTAAAAATCTAAATCAACAGTAGATGTGAAATAAAGTAAGTTTACCATATACATTTATTATTATTATTATTATTATTATTATTATTATTATTATTATTTATCATGGGAAAACATGGCACTTCCTGTGTGTAAACTTTTCTTTTCTTCAAAGACTCTAAACATAGAAAATCCTTTGTTTCCCTGTTATAATGACAGGGACACTTTAACCATTCTGAAGGGCAATTTGGGCAATAGGTTTTGGCGGGTGGGTAATATACTGTACCTTTATCTATGCCTCATTTATTAGCATTGCTTTAGTAGGGACATATGTTTGATGTAGGTTACTCCCTATAACGGTGGTCTTTTTGTTTTTTTATCCTCCCTAATCATACATTGCTGCCTATATTATGCCTGGGGGGACCCCAGTCTGTGGACATAGGTGAATTTTCTGATTTTTCTCTAATGAGCCTTTAAAGGAGAAATCCGGCAGATTACAAAAGCTAGCAGCAGGCGGGACTGCTGCCATGTCTGGGATCTCCATGCTGTCCACATCACGACCCGGCTAATAAACTGGCCGATCAGCCAGTCAGTGACTGGGTCGGGACACTGATCCAGTTACTGATCGGCTGATCAGCTAGTCCACTAGCTGGGACAGGCCTTTTCCCCCAAAGTAGTGACATCATCAGAAATCGGGGCAAATGCCCTCCGGCAGGGGTCTTGCGGCTGGTCCCGACACTCACCATGGGCACGGGTAAGTTTGTACTTGTAATAAGTTATGATCAAACAGTAAAATGTCAATGGGAGATGATCGGGTTTATTTTTATATCCATACAGGCGAGGAGAAGCTGGAATTAACATCTAGAAGAATAAACTGGATACATGCAACAACTAAGTAAAGAAAATTAGGCTAGAAGAATGACAGAACTTAATTCCTTTTAATGGATAACTGAGGTAGGAGAGTTGAGAGTTGAGTGACATAGCAGAGTTGAGATAGTAAGGTAGTGACAAAGCAGAGTTAAAATAGTGACGTAGCAGAGTTGAGGTAGTAAGGTAGTGATGTAGCAGAAATGAGGTAGCTCTCTAGCTAAGTCTAAGCTTGTCCCTAAGTCCCTAAGCTTGTCCTTAAGTACCTGAGCTTGCTGAACACCCAACTAACTAACTAAGCTTAATAGCAGCATACAAGCAGACAGAGAGTACAGCACAGTGAGTGAGCGGAAAACGGCATCCAGAACACATCACAGTGATATACTGTATATATGAGATGGTCATGTGTTTTTAGCAGCCAATGAGATCCCTACACCTCAGCAATGATGTTCCTGACACTTTTATGTGCTCTGCACTGATTGGCTGGCAGAAAGGCACTCAAACTTGATCTCGAACTTGAACACTAACTCGAACAAACAGTAAAAAGTTTGGTTCGGTTCCAGTTCGAGAAAATCGAGATGTTCGACTCAAACTTAACTTTTCTCGAACAGTTTGATCAACACTACTTGTAATCAATTTCAGAGAAAAGAAAGAAAAAATGTAAAGAAAATAAATAAATAAGGGGGGAAAAAATTATCATAATCGTAGAGTATCACTATCACACCCGTGGTGGTATAGGAGCAGGGAGTCGAGCTTCTGACATTAGTCCTCGCTCAGTGGCGCACTACACTGATAGCCTACTGCATGTTGCAAAAAGAACAGGAAAAATCGCTTACAATCCTGTCTGTTTCTTCATTTTTTGAAAAGATTGTATGCTGAAAATAAGATGATGAAAATTATTATTTTCAATAAAAGTGCAATTTTATATAATTATGTTTTCATCTGACCCATTTCTTATATTACCATATCATTATGTAATAATATGAGTGTTATAATTAACACTATTATTTTTCATCCTGTTAACATCTTGAACACAAATGTGATATATTAGGTACTATACCCTAGAGTGTCGCCTTTCCTATCATGTAGTTCTCGAAGGAGAGTAGAGTAAAGATATATTTATTGCAATGTTTCAGCATTTTGACACCTTCTTTCACTAAATAAAGCTGACCTACATGAGATTTTCAATCTTTATTTAACAGGTTTTCTTGTAATCAACAGTTAGAATGGTAAGTACTTTTATTACATTTTTTTCAAAATAAGGCAATGTTCACACTCCGTAAAATAAAGTAAAAATACGACTGGTCATAAATAATGAGCATGTTCACTATTTGGATGGTTGTAATCACATACGGCCGTTATACTATATGGTGTATGCATTGTCCAATTTGCTTTTGACTTTAGAAAAGTGCATTATTAGGCTATGTTCCCACTCTGTAAAAGACCAGCCATTCCGTGACCCAGCCAGATCACAGAATGGCCGGTCTCTTACAGTGTGGCAACATAGCCTAATAATGCACTTCACTGAAGTCAAAAGCTAATTAGACAATTGGGCAATGAATACACCATATAATAATGCAGTACCGGCTGGCTGATCTGTACCACACTCAAACCACACTCAAAAGGGATTGAACTAGAATAATGTACCAGCAGCCATCATTGCAATGGCTGGCACCCAAAACTCAAAATGACTTATGTCCTTTGGAACGCATTTGGATGGACGTCATTTAAAAAAATAAAAAACAGGAAAAAAGGTCATGTGAACATATATATTATATTGTATGCCACATATCAGTACTGATGAACTGCTGTGTATTATTCTAGCAATCTTTTTTTGTCCCTTAAAAAAAGAAGTGAAAAAAAAATTAATGTTTTAAACAAAATTTTAAATAAGGTGAAAAAATAACTAATTGCCTTATAAAGCCATAAAACATTAAAAAATAAGAGGGAAGCTTTGAGGTGTTCAGTCACTCCTCTTCCCCTGCAGCAGCAGCTGTCAGTGTACAGCTTCTCCACCCCTCCTCCTCTGTTCAGACATCGAAAGAGGAGCAGGAAGAAGCCTGAGCTCATAGCAAGGAGGCGGGGTGGTGGGGGGGTGGTGAGGGGGCTGTGTCTCTACACCTTCCTGCGAGTCATAATCACTGTCTCCATATAGGTGGTGGTTATCCAGTTTACTGTATAGAGCCTGAGACTGGGATGACAGGCAGTAGGATACCGAGTGGCTGGGCCTAGGGGGCTTCTAAACTAGGAGGCCAACATTGCTGGGCCCCTGATGACGTGGGCCCCGTAGCAGCCGCCATGGCTGCTACAGTGGTAGTTACACCCCTAAAGTATTATATGTCTGAAATGGACAGTAATATTTACATTTAGTAGTTTCTTTCTCTTTTAGGTAAAAAATGACATGAATGGGATCAATGTGACCTTCAAGTTCATTCTTTTAGGTTTTACACAGGATCATCAACAGAAGCTTTTTCTCTTCTCCATGTTCCTGTCATTCTACATATTAACTCTGTTGGGAAATCTCGCAATGATATTGTTAATCATTATGGACGACCATCTTCATAAACCTATGTATTTCTTTCTTGGCCAGCTCGCATTCCTTGATACTTGCTATTCCTCTGTTATTTCTCCAAAAATGTTAATTAATTTTCTTAATGAGGACACATCGATTTCCTTCCAAGGCTGTGCGGCACAGATGTATTTTCTTTGTAGCCTTGGGTACTTGTGAGTCTTTTCTCTTGGCTGCTATGGCATATGACCGATACGTTGCCATATGCAATCCGTTGTGTTACATTATGTTTATGAGCAGGTCCCTTTGTATCTGGCTGGTGGTTGGCTCCTATCTTGGTGGTTTTCTGCATTCTGGAATATATGTGATTTGCATATTTAGGTTACTATTCTGTAAGTCGTTTGAGATAGACCACTTCTTTTGTGACGTACTCCCGCTTCTCAAACTCTCATGCATCGACACCTCCTACATCGAAATTCTACTCTTTGCGTTTACCAGCTCTGTTTGTATGAGTTGTCTTAGTATGATTATTGTGTCTTATATATTAATAATATCAACTATTTTAAAGATCCGTACGACAAAAAAGAGGACGCAAACCTTTTCAACATGTGCTTCTCACTTTACTGCTGTCAGTTTATATTTTGGTACTATCCTATTTATGTACTTGAAACCTAAAACTAAAATGGATTCCCAACTCGATAAGGTTGTATCTGTCATGTATACTGTTGTCATACCTTTACTCAATCCTATTATTTATAGTATACGCAATAAAGATGTTATAATAGCATTTAGAAGAATCTTAGACATCAGATCAATCACATAAACCATTAATTACCATTAGATTACATGTAATGTATTATATTAAAAATATACATTTTTTAACACAATACAAAAAGTACAAATAATAAATAAATAAATAATCTGTTTTGCCTTCCCTTAACCCCTTAACAGTTGGATTAAAATTGGAAACACTCTAATTAGTATAAATTATAAATTGGTGTCTTAAAGGAGTACTCTGGAGAAAATCTTTTTCTTTCAAATCCACCTTTACTTCTCAGCTTCTGCATGTCCTGCAGGAAGTGGTGGTTCTTTTCAGTCTGACACAGTGCTCTCTGGAGGACATACAGTAGCTGAGAACCACTGGAAGACTGAAGATTTTTAAACAGAAGTAAATTACAAATCTATATAACTTTCTGAAACCAGTTGATTTGAAAGAAAAAGATTTTTACCGGAGTACCCGTATAAGTAAATCTTGTCGGTGCCTAACTTTTTTTTTTTTTCTTATGTGTGGCCGTTTTATTTTGCAGGATAAGTTGTAGTTTTTATAGGAGTCATTTTGGGTACATATGTTGTATGAATTATTTTTGTTATTTTGTTTTCTGGGGAAAAATAATAAACTTAGCAAAAAAAAAAGAGATGTTTTTTGCCATCTTTCCCACACTTTTCACAGCGGAGTACTGTTACCAAATATGTATAGTTTTTTTTTACATTTTAGTGTTTGCTTTTTCATTATCTTTTTGAAAAAAAAATATATTTTTTTTGTGTCACTGCATTTCAAGAGTGGTAACTTTTTTTTTTTTTCTATGATAGTAGCTGTATGAGGGATTGTTTTTTTATGAGATGAGCTATAGTTTTTATTGGGTCTTGGGTGGACATGGGGGGAGGGGTTAAAATATTTAAGTGAAAAAAATGGTTCTAATTGTATTTTTTATAATTTTATTACTTTTTTTCTTTCATTTTTTAATGACTGAGATCCTATCTCTTTAGCTATTACTTTCATTAAACATGATCAAAAAGCAAAGTTTTGAAAGAACAGTGGCTGTTGGTCTAAACTAAGTCAATATTTCGGCTGCAAGCCACAAAAAAAATCTGCAGTGCACATCTGAGTGCATCATTTGATTTTTGAGGACCCACAGAATTTGTAAAGTAAAAGCTTTTCCACTTCTGACAAAGGTCATATGATCACTTTACAGCCATTTTCTCTTGTCATTTGCAGCATATAGTGGTGAAAATGGCTTCCAGAAGGGGCTAAAACATTGATGACACAATTTGCGGATCTGCAAAAAAAAAAGAAAAAAAAAGGACGGCACGGATCCGCAATCTGCAAAAAAATGGATTCCATTGACTTCTATTGGTGTGTCTGTGCCGAAGTTGCAGTCCACACTAGGACGTGTCCTGTTACATATCCGCAAATATTGCATTATATTGAAGTAATGCATCCGCATCTCTGTGCATATGTATCACTTAGATACTTGGATGTACTTTTATATTCACTCTTCCCCTTTCACTACTGATACAAAAATTAGACTTTAGAGCGAGCAATGTTATCAGTCATTTCATGTGTCACGGCCAGCTGTTCTCCAACTAACATGTCCTGACATCAGGCTGATCAATATAACCTCATTTGTACTGTCACTAGTTACAACGTTAACATCTTCAATTTTGACACGTATCTCTCACCTTTGGGTAGTACACACAATTACAAACCTTCCAACACAAGTTTCCACCTGCACATCTCATATTACAGCTGCATGCACTATGGGACAGTCATTTTTATTTGTGCTCGCCCACAATCTATTAAGGCTTACAAAATGACTAAGGCTATGTTCACACAACGTATCTTTACGTAAAGGTACGGCCGTTGTTGCAATCGGCAACAACGGCCGTACTTTTTACGAAAATATATGTTGCCTTGTCTGCTATGGAATCCTGGCTGGAACGTATACACAAAGTATACACTCCCGCCGGGATCTCTTGCATGTCAGTTTTATGCAGGCCACTATTCAGTGAATAGCGGCCGCAGAAAACCCTGTCAGTGCACACAGAGCGCCCGCATCAGAACTTTGCGGCTGCAAAGATCATCCGCCCGATACTGCAGTATCGGCCTGGATGATCTTTTCAGAGACCGGCTGATCCGTGACCCGGCCGAGTCACGGAACGGCCAGTCTCTTACTGTGTGTGAACATAGCCAAAGTTGTGTCTGTGTTTTACACAACTATTATCCCTATTTTAATTCCCATGATACTGTATATAGCCTAAGGCACAAGATGTCCTACCAAAATGTTAACTAGTATACAAAACTAAAAATACCACCCGAGCCAGCTCTTTGGTCCTTCCTTTATGTTGAGCTCCCCAAATGGTGAAACTTCCATACATTTATGCTGGTTTGACACACGGCAGTTTTAAAAAAAAAAAACTGCCACTGCTTTTTTTTGCAAAAACACCAGCATCCATATGTTTGCTGTAGATCAATGTAAGTTTATGATATAAAAGTTTATGATATGAATAAAAACGCCATGGGCCTCACTAGCATTTTTTTGTAGCTTTTGTTTTTGGCCTGAAAAATGCCAGACAAAAAGTGCCTGTGAGGGCACCTTTAAGGGGTTTTCTTGCCAAAGTACACTCAAGAGCTATAGGTAGGGTGTCCACCGGAGACTGAAAAAGGCTGTGCAACCTAAATATTACACTACCATACATTGTGGAACCTAATGATTATACAGCCACACACTGTACCCTCTGAATATAACCTACATCACCATAAATTATTGGGTATTGTTACTTAATTACATACAGTGATCACCACTAATAAATTCATTATACGATGTGCCTCCATATATGAACTAAATGTACATCGCCTCCCCAGAGGACATATTTGATGTGAAAACTAGTAATGTCCTGTAACTTGGACATTTTGGGGGAGATTTATGAAAGGGTGTAAATATACACCTGGTGTAAACTGCCCACAGCAACAGCTCAGCTTTTAGCTCTGGTAAAATATAAGAGAAGCTGTGATTGGTTACTGTGGGCAGTTTACACCAGGTGTATATTTACACTCTTTGGCTATGTTCACAAAACGTTTTTTTCAGCTCCATTTAAAATGACGTCCGTTATTTTGAGTCTAAAATAACGGACATTTTTCGAAGCTTGGCATCCCCTTAGTGCAATGACGGGTGTTTGCACATTATTTTAGTTTGGGGTTACTAATTGGCCTTTGGTTGTGGCTTAATTGAAAAATCCATTGAATTTAATAGTAAAAACTGAGAAAGAACGGTGACAAAAGAAGAACTGTGTGTGAACAACTAATAAAAACGTCCGCTATTTGCAAAAAACGTCAGAAAATAATGTTCATGTTCATGTCCGCTGCAAAAACGTCCGTTTTTTTAATGCATTGTGTGCATAGGACAATTGCATTGAAGTCAGTTAAATTGCTGCAAAAACGGACGTTTTTTTTAAATAGCGAAATTGGACATTTTTTTCTCCATTTTTGACGTTGTGTGAACATAGCCTTTCATAAATCTCCCACATTATTCCTAAAAAAAAAAAATATGTAATCGCTTTGTTGGTCCAGACAATTTTCTTTGGATAGTGTAATTCTCTAATTCCACTTCTGCTTGTTTAAATGCTCCTAATAGGTTTTAGCAATTGGAAGAATAACCATCTACCAACCTCTAAAGACGCATAGTCCAGATAATGTAACATCAATCCTTTTGAACATTTTCTCCCAGCCATCTTTTCCAAGAAACCTTGGATAAGTCTTAAAATAAATAATAATAATAATAATAATAATAATTAGAGATGAAAGTGGCACGAACATGCTCTGGTCTGTCCGAACCTGAGAATGCAGCATTTGATGACCGGTGGCTGAAGAAGTTGGATGCAGCCCTAAGGCTGCCTGAAAAACAGAGATACAGCCATAGGCTATAGGCTATAACCATGTTTTCTAGGAGTCCCTAGAAGATTCCAAAACATTTATTAAATGTCCTTCACCTAAGGTGATTGCACAGGAATCATTCTCTTTTTATCCTCATAATTCAAATAGAACAATGACAGCATATTATTGAATTTATTACACCATGGTAATGACATATGTAAATAATGCAGGCTCCTCAGGTACTGTACATGAACAGTCTTTCTACTGTCATTGTGACAGAAGATTCTGATGTTGCTTGGTTCAGTCCTCACACTACCTTGCTTGTTGCTTGATTTCTGTGTAAAATAAAAAAAAAAAACCTTTTAACCCCTAGACGACCAAGGAGGTACCGGTATACCCTGAAAGTCTGTCCCCAGACAACCCTGGATGAACCAGTACGCTCCGGAGCGCGCTTCATAGGAGGTGAGGGCCGGCTGCAGTGAGCAGCCGGCCCTCACCGTTAATGACAGGCTGCAGCGATTGTGCACATAACATGTATGATGGAACCCCAAAATTATTATTTATGAAGATTAAAATTGGTAAAATCATATGGTAGAATGAAAGATGCCATTACAAAGTACAACTATTCCTGTAAAAAACAAGCCCTTACATGGCCCTGTAGATAGAAAACTGAAAGTGCTAGAGCTCTTAGAAGGGGAGGAGGGAAAAGCGAAAGCGCAAAGATCAAAATTTGCGCGGTCCACTGGGTCATTTTGGGCCTGGTCCTCAAACCCCCAGGCCCTCACCATTATTGACAGGCTTCACTGATCGCGCTGCAGCCTGTCAGTAACCCATTAAAGTGTAAGTGACAGGAGCAGCTTGGGACCCGATCTCGCTGTGCCGAACCGCCAGAGGTCTCTTACATTCCTCCCTGCAGTCCGATCGGTGCTCTGCTCATTCACTCTGCCACAGGTAGTCTTGTGCCGATAATACGGCATATGCCTATGGCATAGCAATGATCAGTGTTTGCAATCTAATGATTGCAAGTGCAAGTCTTTCAGGGGGGGCTTAAAATGTGTAAATGTGTAAAAAAAAAAAATGTTTTTAAAAATACACCAAAGCCCCTCCCCCAAATAAAAATTAGACATCATGGTGCAAAAAATTACACCTCAGAAAGCCCTGTAGATGAAAACTTAAAATCGTTATTAGAGTTACAACAGGGGCATTTTATTAATAATTAATTTAAAAAAATTGGATTTAATTAAAAAACATAGGAGAATCTGTGTAAACCTGCATATGGTTGTGTTCAGATAGACCTATAGAATAATGGTATTATATCACTTTTACCGTATAGTGCATTGCATAGACACAGGAACCCCCCAAAGGTTACAACATTGCATTCTTTTTTGCATTTATATTTTCATAAATAATATTTTGGCATTCCATCATACATGTTATGGTAAAATGAAAGATGCCATTACACAGTACACCTATTCCTGAAAAAAACAAGCCCTTACATGGCCCTGTAGATAGAAAAATGAAAGTATTACAGATCTTAGAAGAGGAGGAAGAAAGACGTAAAGGTAAAAATTAAAGTTGGCCCGGTCATTTGGGTCATTTTGGGCTGGGTCTTGAAGGGCTTAAAATAAAGTTTACAATACTGTTCTTATTTTCTTAGCACTTTTTCTGTTTCCTCACATGGTGCCTACGCAAGGCATTTCCTGTGCCACTCCTCTTCACCCGAACTTTTCAACCTAAGATTTCGGACTTTCCGTCCTAAGGCCCCATACACATATAAGGAAAATGTATTTATTCCTGAGAAGAAATACAGACAGATTTCCAGACCCATAGGGTTCTATTAGGCACGGAAACCCTTTAGGATTTTACCTGAAGGGTGTCCATGCTAGAAAAAAAAATCAGAAAATTATGTATCTTTTTAATATTTTTATTGATGTCCTTGTAGAGGGGCTACAGAGTAGAATCTCCATTTTTGATACTAAACTGGGTAGAGTAATTACCTCAGAGGATGATAATATCATATTGCAGAGGGATTTGGAGAAGCTGGACGCTTGGGAGGAGAAATAGCAAATGAAGTTTAATGTGCATAAATGTAAGGGTTTGCATTTGGGCCGTAGAAGTACAGTTATGTGCTAAATAATAAAACACTGTGTAAAACTGCTTCCGAAAAGGACCTGGGGTATTGGTGGACAGCATGGCTAATAAAAAATGGGATGCATAAAAAAAAACATAGATGCTAAAGATGAGAACATAGTTTTGCCTCTTTATAAATCACTGGTCAGACCACACATGTAATACTGTGTACAGTTTTGGGCATTGGTATATAAGAAGGACACAGCTGAACTGGAGCGGGTGCAGAGGAGGGCAACAAAGGTCATTAAGGGAATGGGTGGGTTACAGTACCAGGAGAGGTTATCACGCTTGGGGTTATTTACGCTAGAAAAAAGACGTCTTAGGGGCGATCTGATCACAATGTACAAATATATGAATGGACAGTACAGAGATTTTTGTAGTGGTCTTTTTACTCCTAGGTCTGTCACCATGACAAGGGGGCATCCTCTACGTCTAGAGGAAAGAAGATTTCACCATCAGCATCGACACGGGTTCTTTACTGTACGAGCGGTAAGACTGTGGAACTCTCTGCCACATGATGTTGTCATGGCTGATTCATTAAGTAAGTTCAAGGGAGGCCTGGATGCTTTTCTTGAACAATATAATATTACAAGTTATGGGCATTAGATTTCCGGTGATACGTTGATCCAGGGATTATTATGATTGCCATTGGAGTCGGGAAGGAATTTTCTCCCTGTGATGGGGCAATTGTCATCTGCCTCATAGGGGTTTTTTGCCTTCCCCTGGATTAACACAGTAGGGTTTCCCTAGGTTGAACCTGATGGACTCTTGTCTTCTTTTAACCTTATTAACTATGTTACTATGTTATGTTACTATGTATCCTGTCCTGTTTGCCTCTGAAATTTCACCACAGGTGTCCTATAGAGCCTTAGAGCCTATAGAGAGTTCTGGACAGCTGCAGATGCGCATCCAGAAACTGTCCGGAATTCTGGATGAAATGCTAGCTAGTCTGGGCCGGCATCAGCACTAGGTGTGACTACCTTGAATATTTAATAATTAACATAAAATCATTATAGCTTGCATAGGTTTTTTAGCCCCATATAGGCCTTAATAAACTTATATAGGCCTTATTAACCTTATATAAGCAAAATATACCAACCAAAAGCAGTAAGGGGAAATTAAAAGTAAAAGTTCTAAGATTAGTAATGAACATGAAACTATTTTATTTAAATTGTAATGTATGTAATCATATTTTACATAGCATTTATTCAGGGGAAATGTGTTTCCTATTAATGTACAGAAAGGTTCACTAATCCGAGCAGTGCAACGTGCAATGCAGAGACAGAATATTTTAATCATGTTTTATCCACAAAGTTCCTGCTAACTCATTAGGTTAAAAGTCCAGGAAATGTTCTAGTACCATTCAACAACCATTTTTTAATTTTACCAAACATATTCATCATTGCTATTTGCATATTCTTGTTCCTTAAGCTAAAAATAAATGGGCTAAGAACCGGCGTGATAAATATTGTTAAAACACTCACAAACTTATTTATTTCCAAATAATAGCTTCCTTTTGGAATAACGTAAATAATAATCGTTCCGCCGTAGCCGAGCACCACAAGGAAGAGATGAGAAATACAAGTAGAAAAGGTTTTGTAGCGTCCCGTGACCGACGGGATTCTGTAGATGGTGATGGAAATGGCAATATACGTCCAAACAGTTATAACCAAAGAGCCTAGAATAATAACGGTGAACATGAAGGAATCAAATAAGTGCAAAAGGGCCGGGTCTGTACAAGCGAGTTTCATAATGGGCGAAGAGTCACAGAAAAAGTGATTTATTGTATTTTCTTTACAATATGGTAACAAAGCTTTAATTACAGCTGGAACTATGACGATTAGAAATCCTCCAATCCAAGATACTATAGACAAAGAAAAGCATGTTTTCCAGTTCATTATTATGACATATTGGAAAGGCTTACATATGGCAATGTACCTATCATATGACATTTCGGCTAGTAATAAAAAGTCTGTCGTGCCTAAAGCAAAATAGAAGTAACACTGAACAAAGCAACCTACAAATGAGATGCTCTTTCTACGTGACAATAATATGCTCAGGGCCTTTGGTATTACCACGGTAGATATATTCATTTCTAGAAATGAAATATTTGCAAGAAAAAAATACATTGGTACGTGAAGACTCACGTCGAAGAATGTTAAGAAAATTATAATGAGATTGCCCAAAGCTATAACAATGTAAAGTATTAGAAAGAAAATAAAAAGTGTCATTTCTAAAGGGTAAATCGAAGGGAAAGCGTTGAAGATGAATTCCCTGACGGCTGTGTGGTTTTCCATATCGGTAAAGATTGCAAAAAAAAAATTTTGTAATATTTAATCCACTTAAAAAATAATTTTAAGGCTGAAAAAGACAACATATAATAATACTAACACTTGATAATAATGGCGATAAGAATAATACTATAATAAACACAAAATCGATTTAGAGAATGGACAATATATTTTCTCTTTGTGTATAAATTATACGTAACATTCTCATAAGTCGTCATGGTCATCCAGGAATGTTATCCAAAAAATAGGGAGATTTGCTTCAGAGATAATATTTTGTAATGTCTGTGTAACTTATATAAACCACCTTGAATATAGTCTGACATAAAAAATACATATACAATAAATAAATGGCATTTGGTTTTCTTAGCATGACAATGTTCAGGAGAAGACAAAAGAAAATCAGAAGCGTTGAAAGAGCAGTGTCCATGGAATTTCTATATTGCCACAGTATGCTAATACTGATTAAATTTAAAATGCATATATACTGTATATATACAATATCATACTGCTCAAGAGACTTTTTCTTCAAAATCTCCTGATAATACAGTTAAGTGGGCAAAATTGTTCTTGCTTTCTCAGGACACCACAGTCTCCTTGTGGAATAAGAAAAGCCATAGTTCTATACATAATACTTGCTCAAATGTGAGTTAACAAACATAAAAGTAATTTTGTACTTTTAACTGTATTGAACAACATATTACAATGTAGTCACTATTCGCCCGAGTCACGGTCCTCAAAAGTACTCGATACTCGAACGAATGCCACGTGGTGCTTGATTAAAATTCATAGTCTCCTCCCTGCATGTGTGGCAGCTTTAATTAGCCAATAAACATTGGGGGGAGGAGGCTGGGAGATCCTGCTATGCAGCAGCTATGTTGGCTGCTGGCATAGCAGTCATTGGCCAACTGCATCGGGTGACTTGGGTATATATAGATCCAAATCTCCAAATGCTTGACAAATGCTGTTAGATGTTAAGGAGAGCTCCAGGAGCAGGTCAAGAGGTAGTGTATGCTTAGTGGGGTTAGTCAGGCAGGCGAGTGCTGCGGTCTCCATAAAACTCCCCTATGTCAGTCCTAAATTGCCTGCAATAGAGCCTCATACCCTGAGTTCCCTCTTGACCTAGTATTTGTTTCTGATTGTTATTCTGGTTTATTTGACTTTCTGGCTTGACTTTGTGACTATCCCAATAGACTTCGTTTTTGCACTGTGCAGACCGCTAATTGCTGACCTGGACGTCTGACTTACAGCTTTTGTGCTTTTGTATACAGGTTATGGACTGTCGACCAGTTGTCCCCTGCCACCTAGAGCAGTTGAGACAATTAGGAGGTAGGCACCAGAGAAGATTGTGTCCACTGATACCCCAAGAATTTACCTTCAGCTTTCTCTGGGTAGTGAGGAGGAGAGGGTGGGGAAGTGTCTGGTCTAACTGATTAGTCGACTGGACCAAGTGTTTCAGAGGTAGAAAGATCTGCACCAGCTGCAAGAGGTAGGGATGTGGCCAGAGGGAGAAGGTGGGCCATTCCAAGTGGTCCCGCAAATGTTCTGGAGCACCCGCTCACAGAGGGAAAGGTCTTCTGCCATGTGGCATTATTTTGATGAAAGTGCCAAAGACAAACGATTTGTCTTTTTCAAGCAGTGCCATAAGAAGATCAGCAGGGAAACCACCACCATCAGGCTTACCACCACCAGCATGTGCCAGCACATGTCAGCAAAGCACCCAAAAAGCTGGGATGAAGGCCGTGCTCCTCAATGAGCACCTGCAGTCACACAACTGCCTCATGCCATGCATTCGACCAGATAGTCCACAATATGTGAGAGGGTCACAACAGGCCCCCACTGACAAAATTTCTAAGAGGGTCATAACAGGCTCTCACTACCAATTTTTAGCAGGGTCACACTAGGCTCTCACCCACAATTGTTACCAGGATCACAACAGGCTCTTACCCACCCACAATTATAAGGAGGATCACAACAGGCTCTTACCCATAATTTTTTAAGATGGCCACAACAGGCTCTTACCCACAATTATAAAGAGGGGGACAACACGGTCTTATCCACACTTTTAACAGGGTTACAATAGGCTCTTACCCACAATTATAAGGAGGGTCACAAAAGGCTTTCATGCACAATTTTTAACAAGGTTACAACAGGCTCTTAACCACAATTTTTAAAAGGATCACAACAGGTTTTTAACGACAATTTTTAACAGGGTCACAAAAGGCTCTCATACCAAATATAAGGAGGGTGAAAGTTTATTCCTTTTGTGATTAAAACCTGTGCCATGGTTGTGATGCCCCCATAATGTCTGAGGATCACAATTATAAGGGGGTTTTGCAGGATGCAGCAGACTATTGAAGCTTTCTGCTCACTTTCTGTAATTTCCCATCTCTGATTTAAGCCTTCCAACTAGTGAAGGGGGCCGGCGTTTATTCTGATCATTGTGTGCCTGTGTGTTTCAGTTTTACAACATCTATTGGACATTGTGTGCTAGCTTGGTTTCGCCAATACGTAATGATCGGCAAATATGTCTCGGAAGTAAGCCTTCTGAGACGTATTGGCGAAACCAAGCTAGCACACAATGTCCAATAGCTGCAGCACAATAATGTCATAAAACCAATTAGAAAGGTCCCTATATTCAATTTGTTAACCCAAGGGGTCACATCAGTGCCTATATCAACCAAAAAAATTTACCCCTTCAAGTAATTCAAAAACACATTACTTCAAATCAATACGTCTCATCTTTATTTAGATCCATAATTCCCAAAATATCCCATAAAATCAACACTTTCACAATAGACATTTAAAAACAAGGAGGGTGAGGTGGTGGGGTGTATGTGCGGCAGGGGGGCGGTGGAGAGCTGTTTGGGCTGCAGTTTAGGACCTATGATATAGGCAGTTTAGCCTGTGAACAATTGCGTCATTGACCTGGATGAATTTTTGTATAGGTTTATATATTTATAGAGGCACTTGCACTTTGTATTTGTATTGCCCTACAGCACTTTAATACCTTATTTATTTATTTATCAATGATCCCTGCCTGTCACATGTACCAATATTGATAGTAGTATGATGTGTTGACACCCCTCCACCTTGTTTTTAAATGTCTATTGTGTAAGTGTTGATTTTATGGGATATTTTGGGAATTATGGATTTAAATAAAGATGAGACGTATTGATTTGAAGTAATGTGTTTTTGAATTACTTGAAGGGGTAATTTTTTTGGTCAATAATGTCATAAAACTGAAACACACAGGCACACAATAATCAGAATAAACGCCAGCCCCCTTCACTAGTTGGAAGGCATTTGCAGGAAAAGAGCACCGGGGAGCACAAGACTATAAAAATGTACTACAGACAGAGGCGGCTTTTAGATAGGTATGTTCTTATTGTGTAGCAATGAGAGTTTTTGCCCTGTTTTACCTATATGTTATTCATTACATAGAGCTATGTATACCACATTTGGTATGTTGCAGGTGGAGTTTACTGGATTCTAATACTCTTAGTGTGTATTGGTAGTTTTTATTTTGTCTATGGCCATAAGGTATGGACAGGTTTTATATTTTCTCCATTTACAGGGAAATATTCCTGTGTTTGAAGAGGAACATTTGTTAAGAGAAATATTTGGTTATAAATGGCCATATTTTGCAATTAATGTTGAACTTGCACAACCAGTCCTATTCTTTCTGTTTAAAACCCCTTATGGTCAACTAAAGTTTTAAATTTAAGCCTGAAAAGCTTCATCAACTCTTGTGCTGAGTTGACTTCAAAGGAAATCCTGCCAATCGACCTTTTTATTTTTTATTACATATAATGTGTATACCATGAAAAAAATTTTTCTGAACTCTATTCCTCGTCCCATTATCCTACAGAACATTTTCACTGTGTGCTCACCTTCAATCCTTCTATCACAGCAACCAAATATCAAAGTATCTTAGGATTCAGCACACTAGTCCTATAACCAGCAATTTGAGGTTTTCTGGGCTGAAATAATTGATGGCCTATACACAGAATAGCCCATAAGTTGCTGAATGGCGGGTTGCTGACACCTATCCCTAACCTTGCAGGCCTCAGAAATAGCTGATCTAATCTACCTGGAAATACAATTGTTTGAAGGTCTTATTTACACCTACAATACAGTTACAGGGGTGCAAAGTTACAGTTCTTAAAGATGGAGGAATGGAAATTGGTCACAGTTCCTTTGGTAGTTGCTTTATAAGAAGGTGTACCAAAACTGAAAGTCTGGGTCCAAGAAATTAGTTATACTATAAACACTGTCCAGTTCTATAGTTCTGTACTGTAGATGGCCTACACGAGTTGTCTAACTGTGGTGAAGGGACTTGAGAAGACTTTACTCACAGTAGGTGTAGCAAGATTTTCTATCATATGCTGAAGTCGACTAAACTTGTAAGCCACACAACAATAATTCTGATTGGAAGCACAAAAAGAGTAACGTGTTTGCAAAACAACTAATTTCTTTAGTAGATGATTCTCCATCTCAATACAGGAAGAGGATTTTAAATATGATTGCTCTCTAGGCATGAACAGGAGAAAGCCCTGAGTAAAACCTCCTAAAACGCCCTGCAGATGGTCCTCAGATCACCACGAGCAATTCAGAGCTGACCTGGGTTGATTTTTAGCAACTGGAACTGGGTGTAGATTATCTGGCAAAGCAAAGCCAGGGGTTGGTTCCTTGCTTGTAGCCAAATCATACTTGGACAACTGAACTAGCAAAGCACAGCAATCACTGAACTCAAGGAGTTCAGCGACAAAAAATCCAATGGAGTACTAACTCAAGAGTCTCCACTAATACATTGCCCCCTATAAATCTAAATATGCAAAAAAAGGGTCCATGGAGCCTCAGTTACGTGTCTAAAAACACAGGAATAGCCAGATATCCCTCCAGAGAAGGAAAGTCTAGTTGCCAAGGGGTGCCTCCCAGTGGGGAGTTCACCAAACCACCCTGATACATAGCCCCTTGAGTCCCACTCGGTTGCGAGTATTAGAACATAAATAGGGAACTACCAAGGTGGCCCCTTTTGCGTCAAAGTCTATCTCGGTGGTGAGCATTGGGACATTGATGACCAAGGCTAGGCATCCATCCACAGACAGCTGTTTCGGGGTATTTGCCCACTGGGAGGCACCCCTTGGCAACTAGGCTTTTCTTCTCTGGAGGGATATCTGGATATTCCCGTGATTTGAGACACATAACTGAGGCTCCACCGACCCTTTTTTGCATATTTTAATTTATAGGGGACAATGTATCAGTGGAGACTCTTGAGTGAGTACTCAATTGCATGAGGATGAGGGGCAAATACCCCTAAACAGCTGTCTGTGGATGGATTCCTAGCCTTGGTAACCCTTGTAATGTTGCAATACTTGCCACAGAGTTAGACTTTGATGCAAAAGGGGCCACCTTGGTTGTTCCCTATTTATGTTCCAATACTTGCAACTGAGTGAGACTCAAGGGGCTATGTACCAACTAGAATATTCCAGCCCTCTGTGGAAAGAGAAGGATGTATCCAATGGTTCTAACGTCGGAAAAAGGGTCAAGTCTGAAAGATTTTTCCTTCAGTACACTCTTCCAGGAGAAGCTTGTCTGAGGACAGGTCATGTGACTAAAGTTCCATGCCTCCTCTACATATGCAGGCTACCATTGGTGGCAGAAAAGATCAATGTGTAACCTTTGTATAATCGTAATGCCTCAGATTTTACACAAATTGCCATACACAAATTGCCCTACTGTACATGATTTTGCACAGTGTGACCATGTTGGGGGCACTAAGGGCAAACATCTGTACCTTTTGTAAACAGGGACGAGAGACCTAAATCTAAACTTGCATGCAAGAAATCTAGCATTTCAGACATGTTACGACAGACAAGTAAAAAATTTGGAGGTTTTTGTTGTCACTGACCTGTATAAGTGTGGTGTCCCACCACAGGACACCTCACTTATATAGTCTTATACAGTCTGTACTCTAAAGTAGAAGTGTTAATGAAGTAGTACCTAAGTTTTGCCACTTGATGTCGCTGTTATGTGTATGTGTATGTGTTATGTGTACCTTGGTGTTGTATGGCTGGATGTAATTAAAGGGTTATTGTTTTAGGATCTGTGCATTAATGGGAGTTCTTTCTCTTTTCCTCCTATCTCTATCTTTGTTTCTCTCTTGCACTCTCTTATCACCCACTCACAGCACACCTTATAACTGCTGTAGAAGTCACATGGGTAGAGGAAATGTAGCCACACCTTAGTAAGTCTTAACCTGGCTTTTGTAGAGAAAGGATGCAAGCCAGAAGTAGTAGCCAAGAAGGGCCAAGAAAGGCCCTGGCTCCTGCCAGGTCCCCTGTGAAGAGTTTTACTCTGGTCTCTGCAGTAAACGCATGCACATGAGACACCTCAGCACTCTTCTCTTGAAAGTAGCACTACCACACACTATGCAGTGCTGAACGCACACCTAGAGAAGACAAGTAAGGGATCATCCCAACCCACGCCGAGAACCAATCTAAAAGAGCAGAATGACGCTGACCTCTGGTCTCTTTGTGTGCCAAACCTGAAGAACACAGAGGCTTCAGAATACAGAATTGACTGCTTTGCAAAGGACCTGCCCTCTGCAGAGATCTTGACCCCACCACTTCAGTCCCACATATGAACCAACTGGGGTGCTGCAAGGAAGGAATGTTCATTGGGGAGCACATACACCACTTCCAAGAATGCAGAAGAGGATCTAGCCTGAGCTATCTGGACTGCTGGTATCTCCATCTGCCTTGTAGAAAGTTCTGCAGGAGCTTCCCATCAGGTTACCAAGCAGGAAAAACACTAGTAACTGTAGAAAGAATGGTGGTTTTTAATCTCTCGTTGTTTTTACTGTGCATATAAGGAGGAGGCGATCTTAGGAGTGTGGTTGAGGAGACAAAGGAGATAAGAAAAGAGAGACTTTATATTTGATATAAAACCTTTATATCCTGTGCTGTCTCTTCCTTTGTTAAACAAATAACTGTAATGCAAGGCGTGTACGCCAGTTTTTTTTTTTTTGCTAAATCAAATGAGCAGCTGGAGCCTCTTCATTGTAATAGACCTTCTTGCTAGTAAGGCCAGACAAGAGGGGGTGGGCGCTATGTATCCCAAACCATCACTGACCTTTGGTGCTATAGAAAATTTCCATCCTCATAATTTTGTTCCAGAAACATTTTTTTTTTTTTTTTTTTTATGTGAGCATGTTCTACTGTTGGTTGATCCTGACGTTTTACCCACTTTTGGAAAATGTTTGCTTTGCTCTAACTATATTTTGTTTATGGTTAATATATGTAATATAGTATCATGTCTTTACTACTTAATAAAAAGAAATAACACAATGCAAAATGCAGTTGCAAAACATATCATTCTTGTGTAATGTAAAGAAGTTCTCTTGTAGTACCCCAAAAAATCCACAAGGTGATGCCAAATGACCGCAGCAAAAATATAAATCGGTGTTATTCTATGAATAGAAAATACATGAACACAGCATGATTCCACAGTTGAAAATTATTATTATTTTTTTTCTGACTATTTTTGTCTATATATACAGTGTGTAAATATTAAGAGAAATTATATCTTTTTTTTAAGGGAAACTAAAAGTAGGTTAGTTGTTAATGTTTCCATAGTGCACAGGACAATGAGAATGATGGTAATTTGTTCACCTTCATCCTTAGCACCGTTTTCCTTAAATTTTTAGTTTAATATGTACATTTTGCAGCACTGGGAGTGTGATTACTACATCCGCTGGCTGCCTCCTCCTGAATATTCAAATGAGGGCTGTAGTCTGCCCCCTAGTGCTCAAAACCACCAAATTTACCTTTATTTTCAGCGTTTTGTATAGAAACATAACATCAGATTACAGGCTTCTAACCTGCTCTTAGTTTCCCTTTAAAGTTATGACCACAAAAAACCCTCTTTAATAGCATGCATTAACGTTAATAGAAAGACAAGTAGTAGGCAGAGTAGGTGGTCATCTAATACAAGGAAGGGGGTGGTGCAGTTTAATTTAAAAAAAATAAAGTTGCCAATCAATGTATACCTGTTTAGCTTTCCCCCCCTCTCTATTCACTGTGATTCACAGTCCCTGTACTTTTAGCCATCCCCCGCTATCCTGGTTACTGTCTGTTCTCAGCTGACTATGGGCAATAACAGGCTCTTCCAATGCTTTTCTCTCTACCTCTAAATAGATTTACCTGATGCTGCACCCAATGCTCTCTAGCATAAGGTATGGCATTGGGAAAGCTTTTGTAAGTAGGTTGGAGAAGGGTTAGGTGGATTGGATAGCAAAGTCTGTTCCCACTATAAGGGTCTTTTTACACATACAGTGGTACCTCGGTTCTCGAACTTAATTGGTTCCGGAAGGCAGTTTGAAAACCGAGCAGTGTCTTCCCATAGGAAATAATGTAAATGTGATTAATTGGTTCCAGCAGCCACCAATAATTACCTACAATACTCATTTATTACACTGATAAGTGCTCAGTATAATCACTGCAGTATAGTACAGAACAGCACTATACTGTACAGGACATTAAACATAAGAAATGTTCATCAGAACCAGCAATTATTGTACAGTAGTCACCAACTCCTCACGCATCCTTTACTGTATAGCGTCCCCCATCCAAGCACTGTAATGTATGGGAGATGGTGCTGCACTGCCTGTACTACTACTAGCACTGTACTGTATGTGAAGCTTTACCACTGCTTAACTCGCCAGGTACAACCCACCATCCACGCTCGCAAAATTGTTTGAAAAACGTTCGAAAACCGAGCAAAGTTCGAATTCCAAACACTACTTCTGGGTAAATTTTCATTCGAATACCAAGCAGTTCGAGTTCCAAAGCATTTGAAAACCGAGGTATTACTGTATATGGATAAAACACTTGAACTCTGGTTGAGCGAACGACAAGCGATGATTTTTTTTCCTTTTAAATGATAGGCGTTTAAATTAAAATATACATTGCTGCTCAAAGATGTTGCTACGATCATAATAAAATACTGATCCTTTTGAACAACCGAACGACAAGTATTTACACTGAAAAACTATGTTGACACAACATCAAAAATAGAGAAAAGGCGGCCAATTTTGATATTTAAAAAAAACATGTTTTTCCGCGATTAGACTGATTGCAATGGCAATGCATTAAAGTCAATAGAAAGACGGACGTCCAATGCACACAATGTATTGAATAACGGACGTTTTTACCGCAGACGTCAAAATAATGAACATGATCATTATTTTCGGATGTCTTTTGCAAACAGCAGACGTTTTTTATTAGTTCACACAGTTTTTCTTTTGTCACCGTTCTTTCTGTTTTGACTATTAAATTCAATGGACTTTTCAATTAAGCCGCATCCAAAGAGTAATTAGTAACCAAACTAGATCAATGTACCAGCAGCCGTCATTGCACTGAGGGGAGGCCAGACAGCTAAATGACGTCCGTTATTTTAGACTCAAAATGACGAACATCCTTTTAAACTGAGCTGAAAAAACGTTGTGTGAACATAGACAGAGACTCGCGAATGAAATTAGCAGAAATTAACAGAAATTGTAAGGTCGGCTCAAAAGATGTGATAAACGACATACAAGCAACTTTTCATTTGTAGTTTGTTGCTGCATTTACACCACAATAATATCACTTTAATGTAAACGATTTACCAATTCATTGCCTGATATTCAGCCTGTGTATAAGGCCCTTAGGTAGTTTTCCCCAGTGGGTATTAATACTCCTCCCCCACAGACTGCACCCAGTAGGTTGGTAACTTCTCGCCCATTAAGTGGGAGTCCCCAATAGGAAGGTAATCTCCGCCTCCTCTTAAAAAGGTGCTGTCAGGAATCTGCAGTAGCCTGTGTGAACTGGACCTGGTGTTTTTCCTTTGTGTGCCACACCCGATTGCTTCTCAGCTTCTGGCTATGCAGGAGTTAAGCTGAGAAGCTCCTGGTCTTGATTTTACACCTGTGTTGTTGCTGTGATTGACAGGTTTCTCTGCCTGTCTGTACCTGGAAGATCAGAGCGCCGGTCCAATGAGGATCCAGACCGGGCTCTTGGTCAGCATAAAAGCTAAGCACAGACTGAGTCCCAGCGCTGGCTAATTAGGTGTATTCCTGGTCCCAGCTCTCCCTTGTATTTTCCTGCGCTCCCCGTCCTATCCCTCCTACTGCTCGACTCGTTTTTCTGACCTCCTGCCTGACTTGTGACTACTCTTTTGGATTACTGATTTTGTACTACGTTGCCCGTGTGGTTTGACCCGGCCTGGTTTACTATTCCTTATTGTGTTCGTCTGTCCGTATTGTTTTGTGTATCACGTATATAGCGCAGGGAACGTCTCCGTGGTTGTCCGCGACCGCCTAGGGTCGGCTGAGGCAATTAGGCAGGGACAGTGGGTGGTTCAGATAGGGCCCACTGTCTGGTTGTGTCTGTGTTAGTCTGACATATTAGCCAGCCCTATATACTGCCATTGCCCCATGGACAATAGGACCGCCATGTCGAACATCGTGGACCAAATGCAGCGGCTCAACACCATGGTGCAGGAGCTTGCTGTAAGGGTTCAGGATCAGGAGACGACACCCCGACAAATCACAGTGACCCCTCCGCCACCTCCTGAGCCACCCGTTCAGCTCCCGGATAAGTTCTCGGGGGACAGGAGGAGGTTCCGTGTGTTCAAGGAGGGGTGCAAGCTGTTCTTTAGATTACGCCCCCGCTCATCGGGAGACGAGTCTCAGAGGGTCGGCATTATCATATCCCTTCTCCAAGGGGCACCTCAAGAGTGGGCATTTTCCTTACCACCTGCTTCACCAGAATTATTCTCAGTTGACCAGTTTTTTGGGGCTTTGGGTTTACTATATGATGACCCTGACAGTGCCGCCAATGCTGAGCGTCAGCTGACAGGGTTAAGGCAGGGCAGGCGACCCGTAGAAGAATATTGTTCTGAGTTCAGACACTGGAGCGTCCTTTCCACTTGGAATGACTCAGCCCTCCGATTCCAGTTCCGGGCAGGGTTAAGTGACCGACTAAAGGACATGCTGATAGCTTACCCCACTCCTGACTCACTCGAGGAGAGTATGACGTTAGCCATCAGGGTTGACCGACGTCTGAGAAACAGGCAGAGAGAGAGAGGTACCCCAGACCTTCCCAGAACCCCAGAGACTCCAGGCTCCTACCCTAAACCTTCCCCTCCTGTTACGCCCACACCAGAAGAACCGATGCAGGTGGACTCTACTGACGCCAAGGCCAGACGAACACATCGGTTACAGAACAACCTATGTCTGTATTGTGGGAAGGCAGGACATCGGGTGCGGCAGTGTCCGTCCAGGCCCGGATCACCGCCGGAAAACTTCAGCGCCTGAGAGACTATCGAGGGGGTCTCTCAGGCGCACAGGTAACCTTCAAGAATAAATTGTTGTTACCTATTTCTTTGGTAATAGGGAATAGGAGTGTTTCAGGTTACGCCCAGATCGATTCTGGGTCGTCAGCGAACTTTGCTTACCCCATGTTTTTTTCCGGTTTAGAGGTATGTCCCCTCCGGCTCAGGTGCCCAGTGAATGTTACTGGGGCTGACTCGGCTCCTTTTGCCCAGGGGGACGTACGATACATAACCCCACGCTTGGAAGTCAAGGTGGGATCTGTTCATGTGGAGCATCTTGATTTTCTCCTTATGTATAATTTGTCATCAGATGTGATTCTGGGATTGCCTTGGCTGAAACTGCATAACCCTGTTTTTGATTGGTCTAGTAGGGAACTTACTCGGTGGGGTCCTGAATGTAGTTCCCATTGTATCCCGGTGTCGCTGGCAGAATGTTCCCCTGGGGAGGGAGAGATTCCAGAATTCCTGTCTGACTACGCGGATGTGTTCGATGAAAAGGCAGTAGAAGTATTGCCTCCTCATAGACCGTATGATTGTCCTATCGATTTTATTCCTGGTTTAAAATATCCTAGAGGTCGTATTTTTAATTTATCATGTCCTGAGAGGGAGGCCATGTGAGAGTACATAAGGGATAGTTTACGTAAAGGCCATATTCGTCCTTCCTCCTCTCCTTTGGGGGGGGGGCTTCTTTTTTGTCGGCAAAAAAGACGGTGGGCTTCGGCCTTGCATTGACTACCGGGAGTTGAACAAAATTACGGTTAAAAATCAACACCCGTTACCCCTCATTCCGGATTTGTTTAACCAAATTGTTGGTGCCAAATGGTTTTCTAAGGTGGATCTACGTGGAGCTTATAATCTTATAAGAATCCGGGAGGGGGATGAGTGGAAGACCGCCTTTAATACTCCAGATGGCCATTTCGAGTATCTTGTTATGCCCTTTGGGTTATGTAATGCTCCGGCGGTCTTCCAACACTTTGTGAACGATGTATTTCGTGAACATTTGGGACGATTCCTTGTCTATTTGGATGATATTCTGATTTTTTCGCCTGATTGGGCTTCTCACATATTACATGTACGTACAGTAATGGACCTTCTGAGGCAGAATAATCTGTATGCCAAGTTATCGAAATGCCAGTTTGGTATCCAGGAAGTCTCGTTTCTTGGTTACTACATTACCCCTAATTCGTTTGGTATGGACCCCCTTAAAGTTACTGCCATTGAAAACTGGGAGCAACCCAATAACCTGAAGGCCCTGCAAAGGTTCTTGGGATTTGCAAATTACTATCAAAAATTTATTAAAAACTTCTCACTGGTAGCCAAACCCCTTACGGATTTGACTAGGAAGGGGGCGGATTTAGTTAACTGGTCCCCAGAAGCAATCATGGCATTCGATAAACTTCGGCGATGTTTTACAGAAGCTCCAGTGCTGGCTCAGCCTGATTTTGAGCGCATCTGAGGTGGGTGTGGGAGCAGTGTTATCCCAGGGATCTAGCACTTTTACCAACCTTCGTCCTGTTGCCTACTTCTCCATGAAGTTCTCCCAGGCCGAATGTAATTATGATATTGGCAATAGAGAGTTATTTGCTATCAAGTTGGCGTTTGATGAGTGGAGACACTTCCTGGAGGGTGCCAAAAATAAGGTGGTCGTGCTTACTGACCATAAGAACTTGATGTACTTAGACAGTGCTAAACGTCTCACCCCATGTCAAGCCAGGTGGGCCCTGTTTTTCTCAAGGTTTAACTTTGAGATCACGTACCGGCCTGGTTCCAAAAATGTCAAGGCTGACACCCTGTCTCGTAGTTTTGACATAGAAAATTCTCCCATGAACCAGCCCGATACGATTTTAAAACCCGGTGTGGTGGTGTCTGTCCTACAACAGGACCTGGTGACCCAGATCGCTGAGTCTCAGTCCTTGGCACCCCGAAATACTCCGGACTCCTGCTTGTTTGTACCTCCGGATCTTTGTCTCCGGGTCTTGGAGGAGATTCATAGCTCTGTGTTGGCTGGACACCCAGGGGTGGCAGGAACCAGGTTCTTGCTCTCGCGCCACTACTGGTGGCCTTCCTGGGCCCGAGATGTGAAAGCTTTTGTTGAGGCATGTGAGACTTGTGCTAGGTCCAAGGTCCCTCGAAGGCCACCTGAAGGATTATTACATCCGCTACCGGTGCCTGCGAGACCATGGACACATATATCGATGGATTTCATTACTGACCTGCCCCTGTCCAGGGGAAAAACTGTCATTTGGGTAGTTGTGGATAGATTTTCCAAGATGTGCCATCTTATTCCTCTGTCTAAGCTACCAAATGCTCGTACTTTAGCTACGCTATTTATTAATCATATTCTACGTTTGCATGGCATCCCTGAGAATGTTGTTTCCGATAGGGGTGTTCAGTTTGTGGCAAAGTTTTGGAGAGAATTCTGTGAAAAGTTGGGTATCTCGTTATCTTTCTCGTCTGCCTTCCATCCGCAGACGAATGGTCAGACCGAGAGAATTAACCAGTCCCTAGAGCAATTTCTGAGGTGTTTCGTGACTGATGCCCAGGACAAATGGAGAGACTTTATATCTCTAGCTGAATTTGCCTTAAATAATCATGAACAGCGCTCACTTGGTATGTCGCCATTCTTTTGTAATTTTGGTTTTAATCCTAGGTATTCCTCTACTCATGCTGCTGAATCAGTTAACCCTTCCGCTGAAGCCATATTCTCTAAACTGTGCACAGTTTGGGCCCAAGCTCATCAGAGCTTGGTTAAAGCCCAAGAGCAATACAAAAAACATGCTAATAAAAGATGCATACCTGGCCATCAATACATAGTAGGGGAAAAGGTCTGGTTGTCTACGAGAAATCTGAGGTTAAAGGTACAATCCGGTAAACTGGCACCTAAATATGTTGGACCATACACTATTGTGGAAGTGATTAACCCTGTTACCTTTAGATTAAAACTGCCTGCATCATTTCGCATACATAATGTGTTCCATAAAGCACTTCTGAAAAAGTATGTTCCTCCGGTTGCGCCGTCTTCTCCTCCTGCTCCCCTGGTCATCCAGGGGGAGTTGGAGTATGAGGTAGAAAAAATTCTAAATTCTCGCTGGGTACAAAGGTCTTTGCAGTACTTGGTCCACTGGAAGGGTTTTGGCCCAGAAGAACGGACGTGGGTTTCTGGGAAAGACATGCATGCCCCACGTCTGGTTCGACAATTTCATGCACGTAATCCGTCTAAGCCAGGTCCGTTCAATAAGGGTCCTGAGGCCCCTCATAAGAGGAGGGGTACTGTCAGGAATCTGCAGTAGCCTGTGTGAACTGGACCTGGTGTTTTTCCTTTGTGTGCCACACCCGATTGCTTCTCAGCTTCTGGCTATGCAGGAGTTAAGCTGAGAAGCTCCTGGTCTTGATTTTACACCTGTGTTGTTGCTGTGATTGACAGGTTTCTCTGCCTGTCTGTACCTGGAAGATCAGAGCGCCGGTCCAATGAGGATCCAGACCGGGCTCTTGGTCAGCATAAAAGCTAAGCACAGACTGAGTCCCAGCACTGGCTAATTAGGTGTATTCCTGGTCCCAGCTCTCCCTTGTATATTCCTGCGCTCCCCGTCCTATCCCTTCTACTGCTCGACTCGTTTTTCTGACCTCCTGCCTGACTTGTGACTACTCTTTTGGATTACTGATTTTGTACTACGTTGCCCGTGTGGTTTGACCCGGCCTGGTTTACTATTCCTTATTGTGTTCGTCTGTCCGTATTGTTTTCTGTATCACGTATATAGCGCAGGGAACGTCTCCGTGGTTGTTCGCGACCGCCTAGGGTCGGCTGAGGCAATTAGGCAGGGACAGTGGGTGGTTCAGATAGGGCCCACTGTCTGGTTGTGTCTGTGTTAGTCTGACAGGTGCCACCAAGTAGGAAGCTAACTACACAAAGCTCTATGATGTCTTATATGTACTCAATACTAAGGGCCCTATTACACGGAGCGGCAATCTGCCAAAATGGCCCAATGGCTGATAATTTCTTTAGGCCCAGCCCTAAAATCATTGACAGCTTCGCGTAATAGTGATGTACATTACCTGTCCATACTCCTGGTCTTCTTCTGCGTTCTGTATGTGGGCAGAGATTGGCTGAGCAGCCTGTTAATTTAGAAGCTTTGCTTCTGCTGTCCAGGCATGATGGTAATTGTAGTTTCCCCATCCCTTACCTAGAATATAAAATCCAAAAGTGATAAATGGTCACTTTTTGGTAGAGAACCCTGTGTAATCCCTGCAGCACCACCCTCAAAGCCACCTCAGCTACCTTACATGCCTTTTTTCCCTAACTTTCTCCGACCCCCCCCCCCATTTCATAAAACCTTAAAACAGTGAAAGTGTTGGAATACTATATGATCTAGCTGATTCGGATGTACAAATTCTGGGGTCGAGAGCATTACATATATATCAAATTCTTACAGATATGAAGGATTCATGTTTTATTGGGTTTATTTTCTTTTTTTACAGTATTATTTTTAATAATAATAGTTTAATACAAATAGGTTCATGTAAAAGTACAATAGAATTACATTTGTATAACGTGTTGACAGTATTTTTCTTCTTTAAAAAATTGCTATATAAAAATGAGCCTACTGAGACTTACAATAATTCTACCATGGGGCTTCATTACGGTAATGTAGAGCCATAGCTTCAGTGGCGAGACAAAAATAAACCTCAGTAAATGTACAATCTATAAAAATCTGTTCCATGTGATCTTTCTTTTGCCTTTGCTAATTAAGTCTTGCTACGTATAGATGGTTTATACTCTATATGCCGCTACACATATATTCTTTGTGGATTTTTAAAGTTTTATGTACTAGTTCCTCACATAGGTGTGAAATACTTAAAATAACTTTCCTATCTTTGCCTTGAGGCATGATATATATTTGGATCTCAGGGTGTTTGTATTACAGGTAATCAGCTATGACACCATGACTCCAGTTCCATAGTATCACTGTTCTTACAGCAAGGAGAAAGCTTTCAGGCTATGTTCACTCAATGTACAAATAATGTTGGTTTCACACATGGCAGTGTTTTTGCAGTTTTTGTGCCAAAGCCTGAAGGGGATTGAAATGGGATGCAAAATATAAAGGGAGGACTTGTACTTCTCTTTTCCATTGGATCCACTTCTGGTTTGGCACAAAAAATGCAGTGGCAGCTTAAAAAAAAACTGCCAGCGTAAGGGCAAACAACGGACATTATTTGCCCTTATTTTTACATTGTGGGAACATAGCCTTATACTGATAGTGAAACCATTTTACTACTAGAAGAAAAAAACGGATCCCTTCAGTTCTTTAAAATTCTTTCATATTTATTGCAAACAAATTATAAACAACAGATCCTATCCGGTTCTTAGTCATGGTGTCCAGGTCTAGATATATTTGGCATAAAAATACATCTGTTTGATCACCACAGAGTAAATAGACTCTTAGGTACCATCTCTGCAGAGGAAGCGTGTAGGAGACGCCACTGTAGCTACACGCTTTCCCTGCAGAGATGGTACATAAGAGCCTATAAGAGAGAGGTTCGAAACGCGTCGGTTGTTTTTAAAGATTTGCAATCAAATATGAAAGAATTTTAAAGAGCTGAAGAGATCCAGATTTCTTCGGTATGAATACCCCGGAATCCAGGGGCTTTACCTTCGTGCACAACATACTTTATAATGGACATAGAAGCATGAATACATTGGCTTAATCCTGACCACGCTCTTTTCTTCTTTCTTACCATTTTACGTAAAAAAAAATAGTAGATGTCCGTGTGTTTTTGTTACAGACCTGGTTATAAAAGGAAGTTTGTATATTTTTCATGGTTCTGCAATTGATTCATCCCATTAGCTTTTTTGGGCACCCTACTATGCACTCACTTGCTGTGTCGTAGTTGTATAGAGGCAAACTGTTTTCATATTGGTCACCTAAGTTGTCTTGACACATTGCATGATTTTTTCCCTGGACAACTGATACCTGGCACAGAGACTAAAAAGGTAAAAATGTATATTAAGAATTACAAATACATAACTGCTTTTCCTAACAAAACCAGCAGCACACCTGTACTGAAATTTTGAGTGGTATTACAACTTATAGTCCTTTTACAAGGAGTTCACTCAATCGATTGTTTAACAATTTTGAGGCAACAATTTGGTTTTTATAACGATCAACGTTTGCACGAAGAGATAAATCATTAGAAATCATTTTCAGTAAACAACCAACAACGATTTGAGAACATGTTGAAAGACCAAGATGAGCAATTTCTCGCTCATCGCTTGTTCGTTCGTTGTGTTTACACAAGCCGATTATCGCTCAAATGCTATCATTATCCTGAAAATTTGAATGATAATCGCTCAGTGTAAAAGGACCATTACCTCTGTTCTCTTTAATAGACAGATATGGTGCTGTTACTGAAAGAAAATGTTTTCTGGTAATCCTGGTTAACCCCTTCCCTCCTCAGCCACTTTTAATTTTTGCAATTTTGTTTTTTCCTCTTCATGTTTAATAGGCTAAAGCGCTTACATTTTCACACTTACAGACCCTTATGAATACATATTTTTTGTGACACCAATTGTACTTTACAATGACAGATGTAATGTTTCTATAAAATATGCTGTGAAACTGAAAAAAAAAAATTACGCAAGGACCCCTCTTGCACAAAAATTGTGCAACTTTTTGCTGGTTTGCTCCTGATTCGCCATGTGGGTGTACAGGGGGACAGCACTGCGCATGGGAAGGTGTGTCCTTTTCTGTGTACTTCTTGATAAATGTAGTGGCGTGTATGCAGGAAAATTTTAAATAAGAGGGGACCCAAAAAAGCACATATTGATGCATCTGCCCCTTAAAGGGTAAGTCCGGGCAAAATAATTTTAAGACATGTTATTGCCCAACAAAAGATATGAAAATTACTAATATACACTTATTATGGAAAACGCTCCTATGGTGAATTTTCCCTGCACTTACTACAGCATTACGTGTTGAGGTCTCTGTAAAGTTGGTGATGTCACGTCACATAAACTGCCAACTCCAACTGCCATGTGCTGGAGCGGTGGGACAGTCTGGAGCAGGAGTTGCCAGTTTATGTGATGTGATGTCACCAAAATTACAGAGACCGAGACTTGAACATGCCATGCTGTAGTAAGTGCAGAGAAAATGCACTATAGGTGCGTTTCCCATAATAAGTGTGTATTAGTAATTTTTATAACTTTTGTTGGGTGATAACAGACGTGACAATTATTTCTGGCTGACAGACTGTGAATGTTAGCCGTTGTTCACAGTCTGTTCTCACAATGTATGGCTTTGGTTAATTGAATTACAGGCACACCCAAAAGTGCCCGCAATTCAAATAACCGTTCAGTGATGGACATGTAAAAATGCTAAGCTGTAATACACTGTTGTATTACATAGCCTTAAAACCAAAAAGTGGGCATGTCCCTTTAAAACCCACCATAAGTATCTATTAAAGAAACCGTGATTTTTTTTAAAAACAGATTTTGCAATATATCAACCACCACCAGAGTAGCGGAATGGTTTGGTTTTAGTTTGGTCATGTGAAAAACCTGGCAAATTTACTAAGGGTAATAGGACATTATTGTATTTGTTACTTTAATGCAGTGGATTTGTTATGGATATTACCGAAAGCATGTGCAGGATGCTAAGAATGGATAGCTGTCAACAATGAAATGCCAATGAAGGCAAGAAGAAGCATTGTCATGAAAAGACGTGCAACAGGCATAAAGGTAATGGAAAAAATGCAATTTTGAATAGTGACAAGACAAAGCCGTAAGTCTTAAAGGGGTTATCCAGCGCTACAAAAACATGGCCCCTTTTCCCCCTACTGTTGTCTCCAGTTCAGGTGCAGTTTGCAGTTAAGATCCATTTACTTTAATGGAACTGAGTTTTAAAACCCCACCTAAACTGGAGACAACAGTAAGGGGAAAGTGGCCATGTTTTGGTAGCGCTGGATAACCCCTTTAACAGATCTGCAATGCTTTCATACATAAGTGCCACGCTGCAGACGTGAGTTTGTCTATAAAGAGGACCTTTCACCACCCATGACTAGTGTTGAGCTGAGAGGCCAAGCTGTTCAGGTTCCAAAATATTCTCTGAACTCGAACGCTCGGCATTTGACTCCCTGTGGCTGCAGAAGAGTTTATAGCTCTTCGAAGAACATTGCAGAACCGAACAGTTTGGCTTTTCCGCTCAACACTACTCCTGGCATGTCTGTTTTAGCAAATGCATACAATGCCCATGAAACATGTTTTCTTATAGCTCTGTGATCCACCTTTCCTCCATTAGGGCCTGTTTACACAGGTGGAAGTTCAGAGCGGAACCCCTGCAGTGGACTCCGCTCGTACATGTAAATTCTTTGACTGGAGAGTGTCGGAGAGTGGTGGCGCGCAACACATTACATTAAGACACTGAGGCAGGTGGAATTCCAAATCCTCGGCGAGGTTCCAATTGGAATTTCCGCCAGTTTTACTTGGTGGGAATTGGCCCTTATTGCTACTATAAATCATATTTCCAATGGAAATATGCCCTGCAGTTAATACTTTTAATTGTGGGTGGTGTTTTTATTCAATGCACACACACAAAAAAAAAAATCCAACATACATTTTTTTACTGCACGAAAAATATCCTTTGAGAACATATTCATATTGGACATTTATCAAGACTGGAGTGCACAGTCTTCCATATCTATACAATCAAAATGTTTTCTGATATGAATTGACTTGTCCCTTTTCAGTGCCCCCAGAGATCTCTTAATCGGCACCATGGTTAAGTATTGAACTGCGGGTCCGCAAATTATGACAGAATTCTGAAATATCAAATATTTGGCATATTTGCCAAATGTATTAGGTGGTTTTTCATACTTTCCACACCTACCAGAAAAGTTTGTAATAAGGATTTGGAAAGAGGGTGTGGTTAAAGGAGTGATAACCTAAGATTTATTACCGCTTTGTCTCCAGTAACCCCCCCACCCCCACCCTCACCCCGCCTCCTCACTGAATGATTGACAGCTGATTTATCTTTTGCTGCTTGGGAATTAAACATAGCCAAAGATGAGCCTGCTGTCAACCATTCATTGGGCCAGTCTGAAGATGGAGTGGTATTCGTACAATGGGGAGGGTGCCAGAAGTGTCACACTTCTTAGTGATACTCTCCCAGGGAAATAAAAAGCAAAAAACTATAAGGAAAATGACAGACGCACCATAGGGTGAATCAGTTTAAAGAATTGTGGTGGTAGTGGTGAGGAATTCACTCCTCTGAAGATGTTGCGCTAAGAGCACAACATCTACAGTAGCAGAATAATGTACAGTAGTCACCCTGTGCAAGCTGCTTCACATATATCCTCCTGGAGACAAGGAGCCAGCCTAGCTCCTAGGTAAGACAACTATGTGTAGAGTACTAGGGTGGTGGATCCCCATTCCCAATATGCTGGAGACTTGTAGGCACACCAAGGAGTGATACTGGAAGTAGTAGTAGATATAAATATCCTACAGCTATTCATATCTACTACTACTTCCATCATCACTCCTTGGTGCCCCTACCAGAGAAATAATAGAAGCTTCTTACAAAGATAAAGGAAGGGAGGTAGCAGAATACTTGCTTTATAAGTGACTGGTAACCTTCAGAATTTAATATTTGGTACAGAAACCTTTGCAGTTACAGAGGTCACACATTGCCTCTAGGTTTGCAGTCACTATATTCAGATATTTTCCAGATCTTTCAGAATTTGGGGCAGTCGCTGGGCAACATTGAGACTCAGCTCCCTCCAAAGATTTTCTATTGGGTTGAGGTCTAGAGACTGGATAGGTCACTCCAGGACCTTGAAATGCTTCTTACAGAGTTACCCTTTAGTTGTCTTGGATGTGCGTTTTGGGTCATTGTCATGCTTGACCTAGACATGACCCATCCTTAATGCTCCTACTGAAGCAAGGAGGTTGTTTGCAAAAATCTTGCGAAACATGGCACCATCCATCCTCCATACTTCGTTCAATACAGTGTAGTTGTCCCAATATCTTGTGACTGGTTTATTAAAATGTATCACTGCCATAATGAATGCATGTAAGTAAAAAAAAAAACTCGCAAAAAAGTTTCAAAAAGTAAAGAATTGCACAAGCATATTCACCTGTGCTGACCAAATGTGGGCCTGCACCTGTTTGTGTGACTTTATAAAAAGTTGCAAATGATAAATTGGGCGCAAATCCCAGATTGTGCGAGTTTTTGGATGACTAATCAAAACAGGCAGATTAAAAAAAAAAAAAAAAACGTAAAAAATATTCCAAAATGACCAAAAATAAAAAAAATCTAATTATTCACCTAAAAATAGGCGCAAAGCCCTTGATAAATTTCCCTCTTAGTCTTTTTGTGATGCTGAATATATTTTTTTTATATTACTTTCACAACAATCTCATAGTATAACACACAATGCACCTTAATGAAGCACTTGACAGCATGGAACATTGTTAAGGAAAGCTTTTGCTATGCCAACAGGGAAGATGAACCAATCCAGCATTTCAGAATTCATTCTCCTAGGATTTTCTGTTAGTGAAGATAAACGCTTATACCTATTTACAGTCTTTCTTCTTATTTATATTTTAACCTTTGTAGCCAATTTGCTGATTATCATACTTGTGTACGCCAACATTCACCTTCATAACCCAATGTACTTACTTCTAAGTAACTTTTCGTTTCTCGAGATCTGTTACACAGCAGTTACAGTTCCCAAAATGCTTTCAGATTTGTTAGGTCAAAGCCAGACAATTTCTGTAGCTGGTTGTATCACTCAGTATCATTTCTTTTCTCTCTGTGCTGCCACGGAACATTTTCTCTTGGTTGTCATGGCATACGATCGCTATGTGGCTATTTGCCACCCTCTTCATTATGGCGGTATTATGAGCAATACATTCTGTATGCAACTTATTGCCACATGCTGGTCCGTCAGTGCCGTGTCTCTCACGATCCCAGCACTTTCCGTAGCCAAGCTTCATTTTTGTGGGCCAAATACAATCGACCATTTCTTTTGTGAATTCAACCCTTTATTAAAACTTTCCTGCACAGATACTTATATTGCTCAATATATTTTCAATTGTCTATCCTGGATTATTATACTTGGATGTTTAATTTGTATTGCTATCTCTTACGCCAAGATTATCTCTACCGTTATAAAAATTCCTTCTAGCCATGGTAAAAGGAAAGCTTTCTCAACGTGCACGTCCCATCTCACGGTGGTTGGGATATTTTATGGTACAGTCATTTTCATATACCTTCGACCAACAGTGGATGTTCCCTTCCACCAAAATAAAATAGTTTCTGTTTTTTACATAGTGGTAACGCCAATGCTTAATCCGATAATTTACAGCTTCAAAAATGAATCGTTAAGGAAAGCTGCTTCCAATGTTACTGACCGAATATTAATGAAACCATATTGAAGATACATGTAAATTATAAAAATCTGAAATGGCCAGTCAAATTGATCTTTTAATTTTTTAAGTACTGGGGAGGATAAAAGAAATAACATGCTGTTACCTCCCCGATTCCAGCACTGGTGGCCACCACCCTGGTCCCCCAGGCCTCAGCCATTTACTGTTCTGAGCGGGAACCAAGGTTGTGACATATGCAGTCCACTCAGCCAGTCAGCAGCCTTAGTGGCTGGCTGGGCGGACCACACACATTGCAACCTGGGTGCGGTTTAGACCAGGAATCGGCTGGGGACCAGGGACGGTCAGAGCACGTTTTTTTCTTTTATCCTCCCACTCCCAAGCACTTGTTAATACAATTGATTTGCCCGGACTACTCTTTAAACCCCTAGGGCCAGACTGTCACTTTCAGATTAATCAGGTACCTTCTGCTCTGCCGAGCAGAAATACTTGAGTCTCCCATTGTTTTCCACAGGGCTGGTCGAGCACTTAAGCTTTGAAGAATGCTCGACTCGGGTATGTATGTGCTTACTCATCTCTAACAGCAAAAACAAAGAGGCATCTGTAGGTTTCAAGACTTAATGAATAATAATAATAATAATAATTATATACATCTAGGAATTAAATTAATATTTTGGTAAATGTAAAGACACACAATGTGCATATTATAATACATAATGTCAAAATAGAATGTCATGGAATCTGTTTCATGTGTTGGACAGGTTTTTACTATTTTCCTATCCATAGCTTGTAAATACTACAAGCAAAGCCTTCTCTAATCATTGTCTGAGAAAGCAGGTGAAGCAATGGACATTGATTTAAGCTATTTTTAGAACTCAATTTAATTTTTGCTTATATAGTCAGGGGGGGTCTTCTGCCATGAGGCCACCTCAGGGAGCACCACTTGCTATTAGAAGAGGGGACAGGGCTGGTATAAGCACCCATGAAACCGAGGCCCACTATGCCATTGAGTGCTGTGTGTGGCCCTTTAATGGTGAGCAGCCATAATGAGTGCTCACAATTAAATGAGTCGGTGCTGTAATTGGCAATTGGTGCCACTCAATCACTTTTGTGCTGAAGGCAGCATAATCCCAAAGCCACAAGAGGCCACTCCCTCCCCTAGTGCTCCATCGCATGAGTTATATCACACGGGGGGATTACCTACCTTGGTGGAGACAGGGGTGGCGTGGGGACACAGCAATGGCTGGAGAGCGTGGCAGGCATAAACTGTATCAAAGACCCTGTAGACGTAAACTCTTTGAGTTTTTCAGTAATTGGTGCTACAATAGCTTTTCCTTAGAATTTGACCAGAGCAGGCTAGCCTTTGCTCCCTCTGCACCCCAAGGAGCCATAGGCATTCATGACCTTGCTATTTTACTTGTCAATCATTGGGCCATTTTTTTGAAGATACTAACAATTGCATACTGGTATGCCCAGGTCCTTTGCTGCAGCCAAACTGCAGGTAAAAAAGTAACATTCATATTACCTGTGGTGTGGACGTGCACACATCCACACCACAGGTAATACAAATGTTACTTTTTTATCTCCAGTTTGGCTACAGCAAAGGACCTGGGCAATAGGCAATCATTATTTGCACTTTAATAGCTAGAGGTTCATGCAATGTTTCTCTTGGAATATAGTCCACTGTGCAATAATTGATGATAGAGCCATTGTTTACTTATTTATGTACTGATCCTGTGTGGTGGTTGTTT
Source organism: Dendropsophus ebraccatus (assembly GCF_027789765.1). Classification (NCBI taxonomy): domain Eukaryota; kingdom Metazoa; phylum Chordata; class Amphibia; order Anura; family Hylidae; genus Dendropsophus; species Dendropsophus ebraccatus. Next base: position 30,637,999 of record NC_091456.1, read on the forward strand.
CTTGTGTGTATGGCCATGGGCTCTTTTAACCAAATTTACTTGCATCATGTATTTTAAGAATTCGATTAATAAAGATTTTTTGTGATTTAACATTATAGTTTGGTACGTTTTTGGAGGAATTAATAGTTTTCCAGCCAGGGACAGGCTGTTATTGGTCAATATAGGAGTCCATTGCATACTGGGTGCATTCGAGAAGACTTTCCCTTTGGAAATGCAGTAATTCAATTGTTAAATGTAGTGGCCCAGAACAGAAGCTTTTTCCCTAATTATAAGTATGTATCTGTATCTGTATTTATTTATATTCTGACTGTATCTGTTCTGAAAGGAATAATGGCCACTACAAACTGTTAGTGTTATGTCACCCCCCCCCCCCAGTGTTCAAGTTTGGTATTACTCATATTTCTCATACATATTGGTTTATTTGTTGGTTAATAGTGTGATGATACCTCAGGCCTGGTATCACGTGACCTCCCTGGCTGCCAAAGTAACCATAACAGCCGTTGAGCTCTGGCTGGGATCAGTTGGTCACACCCCTTTTTCTAGAGACTTCCCTCTACCTTCAAGGGGGAAGGACGTGTGCGTGTCCTCAAGAAAATACCCTGCGGTATACTATCTATTGTTGGTCTGAAGTATTCCTGTCTAGTCCAGATCATCCTGACTCTTCCATTCTCATATTTATCTAAGATCTGGGTATCGTTTCCAGTCACAGCCGCTCCATCATTAACAGCAAGTATCCTGTTCATCCTGTTTACCCAGCATCGTACTACCGTGACTACTACGCCCATCATTTAATTGGCCCTCACTTAAAGTAACGCTACTACACCACGGCCTATTGCAGCATCATCTACTACCATCAGTTGTATTTAGATTTACTTCAATCCTGGCTGCGTCCAGAGAGATAGACTGTTGCTATTAGTAACCACCGAGTTAATAAACGTACCACTACCATTGTTTCTGAACCCTGGCATTGGTCTGGTTATTGGTGCCTCGACTAAGGACAACGAAGAATCGTGTGGTGTAACGGGGTCCTGCTTGGACAGATGCCTGTCAGTTAGCCAGCTCCCCTTGTGCCATAACCGTGATATAATACTGTACCTGTCCAATGACTGGACAAGGATAAATGCAGTACTAAGTCCCTAAGGGGACTACAGAAGTGTATAAATATAAATATATATATTATTTTTTTTTTTTTAAACTTTAAATAATAAGATGCAGTAGTAAAAGTTTTTCTATTTTTTAAAGAAAAAATCTAAATAGAGAAAAAATAAACATGTCTGGTATTGTGGCATGCAAAATTGCCCAAACTACTAAGATACAATGTTATATAAAAAAAAATACTAAATGCAACATTTGTTTGTTTGTTTTTAATAGGCACATTACATTTCAGATAAAAATTGAATAAAAAGTGATCAAAACATCCCAAACATACCAAAATCATAATGATAAAAACTAGTAATCATTGTGCAAAAAAGTAAGCCCCCAAAGAGCTCTGTAGATGTTAAAATAAAAAGTTATAAAGAATAAGAGCAATTTAAAGAAATTTTTATTAATATATTTTAATCACAGAAATACATAAAAAAATATACAAACTGGGTATCATTATAATCATTCTGACTTAAAGAATACTGATAGCATATTAATTTTTCCACGTGAAGCAATGATGTGCGAAAAGAGGTTAAAATTAGAGATGAGCGAACCTTGAGCATGCTCGAGTTCATCCAAACCCGATCGTTCGCCATTTGATTAGCGGGGGCTGCTGAAGTTGGATAAAGCCCTAAGGCTATGTGGAAAACATGGATATAGTCATTGGCTGTATTCATGTTTTCCAGACAACCTTAGAGCTTTATCCAACTTCAGAAGCCCCCGCTAATCAAACGATCGAACAATCGGGTTCGGATGAACTCCAGCATGCTTGAGGTTTGCTCATCTTTAGTTAAAATCAATTTAAAACACACAAATAACAACTAGAGATGAGCGAACCTCGAGCATGCTCGAGTCGATTCGAACCCAAACTTTCGGCATTTGATTAGCGGTGGTTGCTGAACTTGGATAAAGCTCTAAGGTTGTCTGGAAAACATGGATACAGCCAATGACTATATCCATGTTTTCCACATAGCCTTAGGGCTGTATCCAACTTCAGCAGCCCCCGCTAATCAAATGGCGAACGTTCGGGTTTGGATCGACTCGAACCCGAACCTGGTTCGCTCATCTCTAATAACAACCTTACAGCACCTAGAGCTCTTTCCACTTACAGGGGCCTTTATGTTGTCATTTGACCTAGGACTTTTCTCCAAATTTTATTTTATTGGTATTTCTGAGATTCATTGGTACAGATAGGTTAACAAGTAATTCACCCAGTAAGTGGGGCTCTGATCCTGGACACAGGACTGAACCATAAGATTTTTTTTGTGTTTTTACTTGACTTTAACCTCTTGTCTCACAGTGTTATTATTTATTAATTAGATTATATTAGTTAGATTATATTGCTTCAATAATGCTGGCTTCACAATGCCTTAAAGTTGTGGAAAAACGCCAATAAAACACCATGGCTTTCTTTTTTTTCCCCAAAAATTCCAGCGGCGAGATGTTAGCTGGAGGTCAATAGACGTTTATAATATGCCTTACACTTATATATGGACTGCACAACAAATTATATAAAAAAAATGATGACAGTAATATCCTAACCATAAAAATCACAAACCCATACAAGAGGAGGTTGCGCCTAAAACTAGACGCAACCTCTACTAATCCAGATAAAGTGCAAGTGCCGTGGGCCATAATGACTAGCAGCATCAAAAATGAACAAATAAAGCCATAGCTACTGTCCTGTGAGGTAAGTTGGGATGAAAATACCACACGCATTCCGTCCTGCAAGAGAACTGTTCCCATAGACTTTAATGGGATTGTTCTGGTGGTCTCAAATATTGCTGTGCATATGGCGTTTTTTGTTTTTGTCACCTTTTGTGGTCCAGCTAGGTAATGTAATGGCAGAGGGGAAAAAAAGTTCAGCACACAAAGAGGGAGATTTATCAAAATGGTGTAAAGTAGAATTGTCTTAGTTGCCCCCAGCAACCAATCAGATTCCACTTTTTATTCTTCGCAGATTAGTTGTTGATTACTTGACACCAGTTTGGCAAATCTCCCCCATAATGTTTAAACCACAAAAAAAGAGCATTCACATATAAGGTCAAAAACCCAAGAAAAAATGTAAACACCTTATAAAAACATCATGTGCAGCATTTTTGGTCTGAAAAATGCCAGACAAAAAGGTGTGTGAGGAAAAATTTAAGCTATTGGTTGGAGGTAAGTTTTATGTATTTTTTTTTCTTTTAGATATGTTTTTATGACATACAGCTTACTTCTATTGGGTCTACATAAACTATCAACAAAAACCACCCTGATTTATAGGCATTGCATAGTGGACAGTATTTCTTGAAAAAGTTTTTTTAATAGCCATTTTTACATCTTTGTTCCGAAAGCTATATATAAGAGGGTTTAGCACAGGGGTCACTACAATGTAAACAACAGACAGGACTTTATTTAATTCATAATCTGTGCTGGCTCTTGGGCGAACATAAACAAAGGCCACTGCCCCAAAGAATATTAGTACAACGGTAAGGTGTGAAGCACAAGTCGAGAAAGCTTTGAATTTCCCAGTAAAGGAGGGAATTGTTGAGATTGTCATTATAATTCGAACATAAGTTCCTAGGGTCAGAGCAAATGAAAACAAGACTATTGAAGAAGCGAAGAAGAAATTCAAGGTCTGCAGCTTATTTGTATTTTGACATGATAGTTGCAGCAAAGGTGAAAGATCACAAAAGAAATGCTGAATAATCCTACCACAAAACTTTAATTTGGCTATTATGAAAGTGGGGATTAGGTTTGTAGAACAGCCCACTATCCAACATGCCAGAACTAGGTTGCAACATACAGGGCCACTCATAATTAGCTTATAGCGCAGTGGGTTGCAGACTGCACAATATCGATCATAAGACATAACCGATAGAAGAAAACACTCAATGGATCCAAAGCCAAAGAAAAAATAAAACTGGGTAATACAATTTGTAAAGGATATAAATCTGTTCCTCCCAGATAAGAGAACAAGGATTTGCGGAATTGTTACAGACGTGTATAAAATTTCAACAAAAGAGAGGTTGCTGATGAAGAAGTACATGGGACTGTGGAGGCGGACATCAGTGCAGGTTATGGTTATAATGATGATATTTAAAGTGACCGTTAAGACATACATGATGATGATGATTCCAAACACGCTCCAGTGCCATGTGTAGAACACAGGGAATCCAAGCAATATAAAGTCTGTAGTATTATAATAGAATATACTTTCCATTCTGCATATATATTGAGATCATGTTAGCATATTTTATCTTCGTACATGTAACATAAAATGCCTTTTTTATTTATGTTCATGTTCCATAAAAGTTTTGTTTTTTTATGTTAACCCCCTCCCGCTGCTGTGCAGTAAGTTAACCTTGCTGCAGTCTATGCCCGAGGCTACGGCAACATTAATTCACAAATGCAGGATGACACAGGCACAGTAGCTGTGCCTGTGTCATCCATAGCGGGTACAATTGTCAGCACCCAAGCCGCACTTCGGTGCTGACATTTAACACTATAGATACTGTGGTCAGCACGACCGCATAATGTGATCGCAGAGTCCCGATGGTAGCCACAGCCACGGTAGCCTGAGGCTTCCGGTGTCCTGGCTACAGAGGCCGTCGGGGAAGGGAGGAAGGTAAGGCCGGCTTGAGCGTGCAGCCGAGAGCTCTGTCCCCTCCCCTCCCTCCCCTGCAGCTGTTACAAGCTTCTAACAGAGGCCGGGGGACAGAGAGGAGGGGGCAGAGATAGGGACTTTAGGGAAGTCAAAAACAACCTGGGCATTGATGAATCAATGGCCCATGGTAGTGAAAGGGTTAAAGACTATAGTTGAATGAAATGTACTACCAGCTGAATATGATTATATATGTTAGAATATGGTTAATGCTGAAGACTAGTTTACTATTAGACATGAGAGAACCTGGCTGCCCGAATCAGAGTTCGAACCGAAATTTTTTACACTATTACACTGATCTGGCTTGACAACAGAAACTTAGGTCAATCTTCCAAGACCACTTCTTGTAGGATGCTATCTCTGGGCAGATAAAAAAAAACAGTGTCTTACAGGGAATATATTCACAGACACTATACCATGCAATCGGGATGTATTCTTAAATAGTAGTGTTTATTAGTGATGAGCAAATACTGTTCGATCAAATAGATATTCGATCGAATAGTGAGATATTCGAATATTCGATATTCGTACGAATATCCCACGAATATTCGATAAATATTCTATAAGCGTTCTAATCCCCCAGCCTCCGGTTTCACCCTCCAAATGGTCAAATAGATGGTTTTCACTAATCGAATACTTGTTCCCATAGACTTCAATGGGATCGAATATTCGATCGAATATTCGAATATTTGCGGGATATTCGTACGAATATCAAATATTCAAATATATCACTATTCGCTCATCACTAGTGTTCATCCATATTTACTGTATATAGAATATATACAGTTGACTTATACGCTGGCTGGCTTTGATCTCCATGACGCTCCATGCCAGGTGCCTGGAAAAGCTGGATTCAGTCCAGGGAAACTTTTCCCAGTTTCCCAGGACTCGATCCAGCTTTTTCAGGTACCCGTGGTGGAGCGTCAGGGAGCGCCACAGAGATCAAAGGCACCTGGCATATAAACCGACTGCCGAGCAAGCAAAGCGCTTTGTTCCATTTGTAATGTAAATTTGCTCGTCAGAACCATGACATTGTCTCATGTGCATAATCAGACAGGGATACCCATTCCCTTAAGTCAGTGATCTCATAACTTCTCTAATTCTAATCTGAAGCCTACGTATTGTCTTCCCAATATAATAAAATTGGGACAAAATATCACATAAACATTTTTTATTTGACAGGAAATAAAATCACTGATCTCATATTGTTTCCCACCAATCTTCGGCTACAAACTACCAATCAATTGGTCACATATATTTCCATTTCCACACTTGTGATAAATTCGAGAGAGAGGCAAAATTAGTTCATAGTTCATTAGATGGGCTATGCAGCCAGCTCACTATCACCTTCAGACAGACACTATCTCAAGCGACTCTGACCAAGGGGACTCTTTCCACTCCACTTCTTCTGCCAGTTCTAAGGCATCAACATGTATCAAAAGCAGCAGAAAGCGTCTAATTTAGTTTGGATAACATAATGACCACATTTTTACAGCCTTTATGTATCCAATATGACACACCTGAGGAAACAGATTTCGCCCAACAACTAAACAACCAGGTTCAGTCATACCTGGACTGGCCTCCAGTACATATTGTAACCGTAATCCCTTCTTGCCTAATGGGTGGGGAGGTGGCAAAGTGGGGAGAAGATGTGGCCTCCCCCCGTCCCAGATTTACCATGATTTATTCCCTAAATCATGACAGAAATGTACACCTGCTTGGGAGCACGTGTAGATTTCTCCACCCGCTGCACGGCAGGTGCAGGTCAGTCCGATTTCACTAAGAAACATGTACTCCTGTCAATTATCATTTGGGATCCCCTCAGCGTAACTGTGGGGCTTCCGATCAAATTGCTTGACAGCCATAGTATACAATTTATCAGTGCAGTCTGATCTTCAGTCTTCTGCTCCACAGGAAGGCTCCCTTAGAAGATAGTAGAGGACACTGATAAAGGCTATGCTATGGCATAGCATTGACCAGTGTATGCAATCCAATGGTTACATGTAATAGTCCCCTGGGGGGGGGGGAAGGTTTTGAAAATATGCCAAAGCCCCTCCCCCAATAACATTTTAAATCACCCCTCTTTCCCATTTTATAAATAAAACATGTAAAAATAATCAAATAAATAAATATTGTAGACCGTAGTGTGCGTAATTGTCTGATCTATTAAAATAAAGCAATATTATTTCCGCACAGTGAACAGCATAAACAAAAAAAAAACGGCAAGAAAATTACCTTTTTTTAATACAAATATGATACTAATAAAAGCTACAGATCCGGGTAAAAAAAATGATTCCCTATTCAACCCTGTAGACAAAAAAGTATAAGCGTTATAAGAGTCACAATAGCACCATTTTAATAATACCTATTTGCAAAAAAAAAAAAAAATTCCCGTTAAAAAAAAAAGTTAAACATTAGAAAAGCTCTGTTAGGCTATGTGCATACATTATAAGAGAACGGCCAGTCTCTGAAAATATCTTTTCGGACACAGCGTTCTGATGCGGGCGCATCCGTGCGCGCCCGTATCTGAACTCCCCACAGCACACTATGGAGCGTGCGGCCGCTCGCTCCACAGTGTGCACTGACATAGTTTTCTACGGCTGCTATTCACTGAATAGCGGCCGCAGGAAGCTGACATGTCAGTTGTTTGCGGCACTGCTAGGGATCCCGGCAGGAGCGTATACTGTGTATACGCTCCGGCCCAGGATCACATAGACGGAAAGGTAATAATTTTGATTTTACGAAAATATACATTGTGTGAACATAGCCTAAACATGCATACCACTGTATTCAGACTAACCTATACAATAAACATATCATGTCAAGTTTAACATTAAGTTCATTACGTAAAAGATGGAAACCCTACAAAAATTTGCGAAATTGTATTTTTCCCCCCCAATTTTAAACCATAAATAATATTTTGGGGGTTTCATCACTTATTTTATGGTAGAATGAAAGGCACCATTTCAAAGTAAACTTGTTCTTGAAAAAAAAAAAAACCCTTACATGACATTTACATGAAAAAATAAAGAGCTATGGATCTTAGAAGACAACTAGGAAAAAAAAAGAATACACAAAAATGAGAATTGTCTAGGTCATTAAGGCCATTTCAGGCTCTTTTATTATGGGGTTGAAAGGGATAATTTTTGGGTGCTTTGAAAAAAGCCATTTTGATTTCACTGTAGTGTTAAACCTGTTGCTGCTACTTTCTACAAAAAAAAAGGCCAAATCTTAACAATTCAATGCCGTTTCATCTTCACTCTACATCAAAGAGTATCAAATCTGTTGCTGGTACTCCCTGTGAAGATACCTAATTTTAAAAATGATTTTTTCTTTATTGTATGGGGTGCTAAACCTGTTTCTGCTAAACATTTGCTTAAAAAGAATACACTTTTAGACTACCTAAAAGTGTGTGGCAGTGCTTACTACAGTGTAAAAAAAAAAAAAAATTAAACTAGAATTTAAAAAAAAAAAATGGTTTGTTTAGAACCGATTTGGGTCAAACCAAATCTTCAATGCAAAATTTTGGAAACCATTCAAATCTAACTTTTCAAAAGTTCATCCCTTTCTAATTATAATATAATGAAAATACAATTAAATGTATAATATAATATAAATACAATTCTTAAATATATGGATATTTTTCTATCTAGTCTCCTTTTGTTTAAAGTATGAAAACTTCTTGACTACAGTAGGGCTAAGTTCCCACTACGTGATTTTTCAACCGTTATTGCTGACGAACGTCAAAAGGTTATTTAATATTTGCTAATGACGACCATCTGTACTGGTCATGTTTTTGACGGCCATAGGCAATAACAGCTGAAAACTCCCGCAGTGTGAACTTAGCCTAACACTGTAACAACATAAACATTAAATAAAATTAAAAAGGTAACAAAAAGAGTTCTTGTCAGGATATATAGGACCAGCAAGACAAAGAACAGGTGCAGCTCAACACTGGCACCCTCCCCGCTGTCACTGCCTACTTGCCATAGCAGTCCTAGCGACAGTGGACAACTTGTTGACGATCCCTACCCTATATAGTATGAACACAAAACAACAGACAGGACAAATGCAACACAATATAGAAAGGGCAGAGGTCCAAGTCAGCAACAGGAGGGAGGTGCAGTACAAAACGTTATCCAGGAGAATAGTTAAGTCCAAAAAACAAAAGTCAGGTAACCGAATATACAATAGGTCAACAAACACTATAAAATAGGCTCTATTGCAGGCAAGGAACATGACACAAGTGAGGATACTTATGGAGCCTGGAGTTCCAGCCCCCAGGTGTGATTGGGAACTGAGGCACCAGGTCCTGCACAGATACCGACAGCTGACTGGTGAGTCAGCTGTCATTCAACAATCAATGAACTCTCTACACCTATGTTGATCAGCCAGGGAGTGAAACTGACCACTGCTACAACCAGGAATAGCAGAGCAGAGCTAAACCTGAGCAGCATTCTAGCTGCTATGGACGCAAAGCTACAAACAGTAGAGGGGTACATACCACAGAATGGGATGCCAGTGTATGCTGCAGCCGTGATTTCCTATTCCTTTTCATGGCCCAAACAGAAGTCAGAGAGAATTCAATAGCAAAATTGCCTGCATTATTGAGTCTTGTTTAATTAGGCTGTACTAGTTGAAGAAGGCATGGACAGAGTCACTATTTTGAGCTTTTGAAATAAACTGCCCCCTGCTGTACACCATAGTATACATCAGCATTCTGCCAAAGAATACATTTGACGTACACCCAAAGTGCAGTGTGGACCCACCCTAGAGTGATTTTATATTTAGTTGTAATTAATAAAGTAATAATACCTGAGATGATACTTACACTACAAGATGGGCCTCAGAGAAAGCGATGTTTTATTATATAGATTCATGGTGATCAGAAAGTAATATTGGTATATTCCCAGCTCAATAAACACATGCAGCATTGATATATTCTTTGTTCTTTCTGTGTGTACAAGCTACTAGCCCAATATTACATCTAAACAATGACAAATAGCTCACATTAAAAATTAAAGAAGAGAAAGACATTTTAAAGGTTGCACACATTGAAATTTAAAGTGTTCTGCAAATCTCCAATAGTCACAAGGTTGATATATATATATCTAGTTTCTAAGAATAAACATAATGTTTCCCCCGTGTATACTTGCTATAGATATTCCCCAAATAATAATGCAGATAATAGTAGTGTATTCCTTGTATAATATTACTACCATATTCCCGGTATAATACATTTGTTGATCGTTGTAAAAAAAAAAAAAACAATGGTGGCTTCTAGGAGCCCTTGTACCCAGCCTGAATGTCCTTGCTGGGAGCAGGATTACAACATCCAGTCGGCTGATTTAGTTTTCTGCACTGGAAATCATTGTATGATAATTTGATTTTAACGCTTCCAAGACCATGGGTTACTGATTCCTCAGCTCCCAGGTTGTTTTGGACTTCAGCTTATAGGATCATAATGATCCCATATAAGCAGATGTCCCTAGCTCTGGCCCCTCTCTTCTGTCCCCTGCTGCTGTTAGAAGCTTATAATAGTGGTAGGGGAGAGAAGGCAGGGGGCAGAGCTTGCTGTCACGCTCCGGGAGCATCCACACGCCCTATTTACCTCCCTTCCATCCCCTCCATCCTCTGTAGCCAGGAAACTGGAAGGCAGAACACCGAAAGCCTCAGGCTACCATCGGGGCTCTGTGATCACATCCCAGACCCCTGATGGTTACCAGACAGAAAATTCTCCCTCAGTGCGAAGCCCTATAGATGCTGCTGTCTATAGGGTTAACTGTCAGCACCAGTTGCAGTGGGTCCCCCGCTATCGCTGACAACCGTTAGCCGCCGCAATTGTGCCTGCTTCTGTGCCTGTGTCATCCTGCATTGTATATTAACATTAACAACAGGCATAGGCTGCAGCAATGTTAATTTACTATGCAGCGACGGGAGGGGTTAATGGCATCTTTGCACAGCACATAAACTAACTACTTTTTTATTAGTTCCTAATAATTGTTTGCATACATATTTGCAAAATTTGTTTTAAAACTAGTTCCTCAAACAAATTTCTCATAATTTATAATATATTTCATCTGATTTTGGGATCTGGCCGGGGAGGAGTTGGCTGAGAGAAACCACGTCCACTCACCTCCCTGGTTCCAGCAGCTGGTCTTGTTTCACAGCGCTCCGGTCCCCGGTGCCTGGTCGCCTCTTGGTGTCTGGTGCGGGCCCGAGACGTGAAGTCTCAAGTCCCCTCAGCCAGTCAGTGACAGAGGCGGAATCTGAGCGGACTTGAAACAGATCCCGCCTCTGTCACTTACTGGCTGAGCGGACTTGAGACGTCACGTCTCGAGCCCGCGTCAGACACCAGGAAGCGGCCGGGCACCGGGGACCGGAGCGTCGCGATACGGGACCCGGTGCTGGAACCGGGAAGGTGAGTGGACGTCGTTTCCCTCAGCCACCTCCTCCCCGGCCAGATCCCAAAATAGCCCCCCTCACCGGGGTACCTCATTAACTGTCAGCACCGGAGAATGGCACCAGAGGGCCCTGGCTATCACTGAAAGCCGGGGAATGCTGCAGATGACACAGCTTCTTTGTTCCTGTGTCACCCAGAGAACATTATTTAATGTCACTGCAGCATTGGTCATAAGCTGCAGCAACATTAATTATAACAGGACATCAGCGGAGGGAGGGGGTTCACTAATGGCCAGAACCTTGTCAGTCTGGGCTGGCGTCTTGATGGCAGGATGGTATTGCTGGGTCAGTCTGGGCTGGGGGGTTTCAGTGGCAGGTTGGTGTTGTTATGTTAGTCTGGGCTGGGGGGGTGTCCTGGTGGCAGGTTGGTGTGGCTGTGTCAGTCTGGCCAGGGGTCCTGGTGACAGGCTGGTGTGGCTGGTGTGGCTGCTGGCCTTGAGCTGCTTTCTGGGTTCTCTTACAACCAGCTGGGTCAATCTTTGAGGTAATCCAGGTGGAATACTGGCGTGGCTGCTAGGACTGCTCCCCTCACATTGCCACAAGGCCAATGTCTAAACCTAAATGAAGCAGAAAGATGGCACTGCTATGTTATTTAATGCTGAGTGTCACATGACCCACTTCAGCCTCCTGCATTAATTGGTGAAGGCTGGGCCATTTGATGCTCAAATGATTCAACTCCCAGCAAAGTATTGTGGGACACTGTGGGTAGCAGTGCCAATAGTCCAGGTGGGTCATTGCTCCACTCCGGACCACCATGACAACAACTATAACCGGCCCTCTAAAATAAAACCAGGTGTGCCACCATACCTGTGAGCCCAACCGGCACTGCCGTCACGACACAACATCTTTGGGCCTGGCTATATCTCAGCCAACAACCATATATATCTCCTCCATAACACCGCAGGAGGTCACCACATTTGGTGTTGAATGAATGCACTGGCGCTGATACAATGAGATGAGATTCGGCTGACTGCCTTCTAGCATAAACTAGTCACTTACAGCAGTCTAGTAGCAGCAGCAGGTTTGGCACCCCAGTGAAGACGTTAAGAAGAAATGGCATCGAATTTTCTGAATTGAATTAAAGACTTACACCAGTTACACCAGTAGCAGCATTAGGGTTCATTTACACAGAAAGATTATTTGACAGATTATCTGCCAAAGATTTGAAGCCAAAGCCCGAAATGGATTTGAAAAGAGGAGAAATCTCAGGCTTTCCTTTATGGCCTGATCTCTGTTTATAGTCTGTTCCTGGCTTTGGCTTCAGATCTTTGGCAGATAATCTGTCAGATAATCCTTCTGTGTAAGTGGACCCTTATGTTAAGTTTACACGAGGCGATTATTGGCCCGATCGTACGATTAACGATTTCGAAGTAACAATTTTTTTTTTATAATGATCAGCGTTTAGACGGTACGATATATGGTACGGAAAAATCTTTTTGCGCTCGTTTTGTGATCGCGCGCCCGCAGCCTGGCCCGCCCGCAGCACGCCCCCCCGCTCGCAGCCCGGCCCTTCTCATCCGCAGCCCGGCCCCACGGTCAACCGCAGCCCCAATCGCCCCACCGCTGCTGATCCGATCGTCCCCCCGCTGCCGCTCCAGTCACCCCCCCCCCGCTGCCGCTCCGATCGCCACCCCCGCCGCTCCGTTCGCCCCCTGCTGCCGCTCCGATCGCCACATCCGCCGCTCTGATCGCCACCCCCCTGCCGCCGCTCGGATCGCCACCCCCCGCCGCCGCTCTGATTGCCCCCCCCCTGCCGCTCCGATCGCCACCCCCGCCGCTCCGATCGCCCCCCCCCCCGCTGTCGCTCTGATCGCCACCCCCCGTTCCGATCGCCACCCCCCGCTCCGATCGCTGCTCCGATTGTTCTCATTTTTAATTAATTTGCGGTAACTGTGCAGGTTTAATCATGTGATAATTTATTGTCAGCGTCACTACATGTGCGACAATGTACACCTGTGTACATAAGGGGAGGATCCTAGTATTCTCCCATTCTACCTGCAGAGGAATGAAGAGAGAGGTAAGAGCTTGTTCACACTTGTGTTGCTTGGCACACTTTTTCCGCCGGTGGTGCCTGCGGGGTGCGGGGGGGCCTTTTAGTGTCTGGTTCTGTGACAATGGGGTTGCAGGGCCATTCTGTGGCCCCCCTTCTCTGCTTGCGCACGTTTTGCGAGGATTGTGGTCGCTGACCGGCACAGTGATGTTTTTTTGTTAGGGACTCATGTGTATCAGAAGACCTGCACGTGGTACATGAGGCAATATGGTTTGGCCAAATTATATACTAACTTCTAATGTTGGTTTTAAATGTAGCTGAATAAGCTTTCGTGTCAGCCATGGGTGCGATGTGCAGCCATTTCTGTCTTTTTGGCTTGTGCATATTTCATGTATTCTGTCCCTTTTTTCATTGTGGCTAGCACTCGTGCTTTGTAAGACCCATGTGAACTAAATTAGCAGGAAGCACCTGTGTACATAAGGGGAGGATCTCCTAGTATTCTTCCATTCTACCTGCAGAGGAATGGAGAGAGAGGTAAGAGCTTGTTCACACTTGTGTTGCTTGGCGTCCACTTTTTCCTTCGGTGGCGCCTGCGGGGTCCGGGGGTCCTTTTAGGGTCTGGTCCTGTGACAATGGGGTTGCAGGGCCATTCGGTGACCCCCCTTCTCTGCATGCGCACATTTTGCGGGGATTGTGGTAGCTGACCAGCACAGTGATGTTTTTTGGTTAGGGACTCATGTGTATCAGAAGATCTGCACGTGGTACATGAGGCAATATGGTTTGGCCAAATTATATTATTATAGTTTTAAATGTAGCTGAATAAGCTTTCGTGTCAGCCATGGGTGCGATGTGCAGCCATTTCTGTCTTTTTGGCTTGTGCATATTTGATGTGTGCCTTTTTTTCCTACATGTAGTATTGCATTGGGGGCTATGGTGATTATGTGTGTTTTTCACTTCTTTTATACTTTTAAGTCCCCACTATGGGGACTTTAAAGAGTAACTGTCATGTTTCTTTTTATTATAAAAATCAGTAGTATAAGCGATTTTAAGAAACTCTGTAATAGGTTTCATCATCCAAAAAAGCCTCCTTCTGTACTCAAGAAGCAATCTCCCAGCCTCCCCCCCTGATTTCTTATCTGTGCATTATCAGGCAAACACGTCTTTATTACAGAGAAGCCAGTGAAGACGGGCTCTGCTCTCTCCATTGTAAGCCTAGGAAGGGGGGAGGGGCCGAGGGAGATGAGGGAGCAGGGAGAGGTGACATGAAAGTCAGCTGTTTATAGACTGTCTGGGCACCTAAACCGCAGGATTCTGGGGTCAGAAAGGTCAGTGCTTATCTATGAACTTACTGAGAGAAGATTGCAGGGTGTTGTGCTGTGCAGGACTGCTCCGTGCTCAGTCACTCCTAACAGCCCCTCCCCTCTCCATAGCCACATAATGGAGACAGAAACCCTGCTTCATTTGATGTGAGGGGGGAGGCTGGGAGATTGCTTTTTCAGTACAGAAGGAAACTCTTTTAGTACATAAAACCTATTACAGAGTTTTTTTAAATCGCTTCAGGGAGGCTTCAGTTGGGACAGAAGCCATCGGGGCTGTGTGATTGCTCTCCACAGCCCTAATGGTGAACAGAGGGAGAATTCTCCCTTTGTTCTGTTTTATAAATGCTCAATTGCAGTAATCGTAGCACCTATAGGGCTAACTGCTGCAATCTGGTCTCAGCAGTTGTGGTGGGTGCCCAGCTATCTTTAACAGCCAGCTCCCCAAATGGATGACATGGGCGCAGCTTATGCGTCCTTGTCATGCCAGTCACTTACCAGCATGTCCATCTGCAGGAACTGCTGCTTAAATAGGATGTGCCAGTATGTAATTATGGGAAAACAAATCATTTTAAAATAGAGATAGGTGCCTTGTTGGGGTGCACCCCAAGTATTGCACAAAACTGTTTGTAATCCAACAGTTATAGTTATAGACCTTGCTCCAGCTTCCTGTAATGAAGCACTTGTTATGCAGATCAACCTTTTCAAAGATAAAGTCAGCATAAGAGTTTCTTAAATCACTAGCACTGAGTGGTTTACTTGGATACACCAAAGCCGTACTTACAAGTTCTACGGTAGTAACCTTTCTTTAAGTCAGGCTATTCTCTCTCTGAATCTGAGGGGCACACTCTACTTCAGCTAGTCTATGTGTCCCCAGTTTCAGCCTTCAGCCAGCACCAGCACTTCCCCTCCCTGCACTCTTTAACAGATCAGCCAGCGACTGACAGGAAGTCCCTCCTTCAAGACTCAGGGCACTTCCTGTTTCCTGTGTTAATGAAGCAGTTAGTTATCTCTGGTGTGAAGTATCAAAACTGCAATTTCAGTGTGCTGTTAGGCTTGTAGGAGTCCAAAACATCCCAATGATTACATATATTCTGACTTTGCAGCTTATTTGCGGTTTCATGCAATACCACATATGCTTATGGGCGGTTTACTACTTTGCTGCCACCCACTGACCAAAGTTATTACTGCAGTATACAAAACACAGCAAATAATTTATCTCCACATTCTCACATATACATATATGTATTTGAGAAAATTATTATGTATAGATAGATGCATTAAAGAAGAAGTCCAGCCAAAAGTAGTTTTTAAAATGTTATTACTTATGGAAAGTTATACAAATTCCTTATGTACATTAATTATGGGAAATGCACCTATCGGGCTATTTGATTTAGTAGATCACGAAGTGTTGAAATTCTCTCAGAGTTTGTGACGTCATGAACCAGGGTGTAATTCCTATGTAGCGTCCAGCAGGGGGCGCACTATATATATATATATATATATATATATATATATATATATATATAGAAGTCTATGGACTGTATCGTGTCAATGGGGCTGTATGTAATGTAATGGAGTTGTATGTTACTGTACAGTACACTGTGCTTTATTGATTACGTTTATGGAATACTTTGGGGGCAAGTGTCCTTGCTCCCCAAAGTATTCCAAAAACATGGATGGCACTGAGCAGGGAGAGAAAGAGGTGCCCGTGCATCTAACTACCTCCCACCTCCCTCCCTGCTCAGTGCTGCTGCCACATATACACTGTACTACTACTCCCATCATCTGCTCATAGGCTGAGCAGATGATGGGAGAGTAGTACCAGGGCCATCACCAGCATTCCGCCGCTGCTGCTGCACAGACCATATGACCAGCATCCCCCAAACCAGCCCCTCCGCCGCTGCTGCCGAACATCCCCTCCAACTAGCCCCCCCTCCTGCAGTCACTGCTGCCGAACATCCCCTCCAACCAGCCCCTCCACCGCCGAACATCTCCTCCAACCAGCCCCTCTGCCGCCAAACATCTCCTCCAACCAGCCCCCTGCCGCCGCTCCTGCCACTGCTGCCGCTGCTGCAGCAGCATGTGCCCTTACATTACCGGCATTCCCCCAGCCAGCCGCCGCTGCTCCAAGCTCACTGCCGCTCCTGCCGACTCGTTTCCTGATGTCCCTCCGGCAGCGGCAGGACACTTGCTCCCCAAAGTATTCCATAAACGTAATCAATAAAGCACAGTGTACTGTACAGTAACATACAACTCCATTACATTACATACAGCCCCATTGACACAATACAGTCTATAGACTTCTGTATATAGTGCACCCCCTGCTGTACATTACATAAGAAATACACCATGGTTCATGACGTCACAAACTCTGAGAGAATTTCAACACATGATCTACTAAATAAGGGAAATAGCCCTATAGGTGCATTACCCATAATTAATGTACATTAGGAATTTGTATAACTTTCCATAATTAATAACATAATAAAAATACTTTTGGCCGGAGTTGTCCTTAATTGCATCTATACATAATACTTTTCTCACATACATATATGTATATGTAAGAATGTGGAGATAAATTATTTGCTATGTGTTTGTAGCATGGGGTGGGGGGTGCAATCATCTGGATCGCTGACCTCCTGCAGGCTGTTGGGATAGGGTGGAGCACTAGGGAAGCCTCTGTATCAGGCTAGTTAGCAAAGACACTCTTTTTGTAAGAGTGTATAGGGTGCCCTTGCAATGAAAGATGGTCAGTAAGCTGAAAATGACAGAGGCAATTTGCATAGAGTGGACTTCATGCTACAGGGCACTATCTACAGTAAAGAACCTGGCTATATGGGAAAAAAAAACTTTAGTTTTTATAATATAATATATGCTACATTAAAGTCTATAGAAAAAAAAACTTAGAACACTTAAAAAAAATGTGCAAACAGATTTTATTTTTTTTTTAATAGACTTTAATGTAGCTGACAACCCTTATCTTACATTTGCAACAAAATAAAAGATTAGTCTGACACGATCCTCAGAAAAGCCATGGTGGTTTAGGTCAAACAAAGTTGTGAGTTTTTAGGTACTCTTAGGGTGGGTTCACACATACCAGAATTGCAGTGGATTTTACGATGCGTGTTTGCAGCAAAATCCGCTGTGATTTTCGGCACTGTAATTTTGAATAGGTTTACATACTCGCGCCGGCCCAGTGAATACTGTACCGGTTTGTGCCTTGGCTTGCTTCTTTGGCTCCCGGTTCCCTGACGTCCCGCTCAGCCAATCAAAGGGCCTTTAGTTAATTTTACTTACTAGAAATACCTCACATTTGGTCATGGAGGATCTAGGATGTTGCAACAGTGGCATACTATTCCAATACCACGGTTAAATTCATTGAGCTTTGCTAAAAGTATGTTTGTAAAGGCAGACAGCACTGGTAGGTGCTTGATTTTATAGCAAGAGGAATGAAATGAACGCCTGGATTCAATAAATAGATTAGTCTGAGACTATTTTTACGCCTTGTTTTTGTATTGAATTACTTTTATATAAAATTCAAAGTAAATTTGATCAAAGTTTAAAGGAGAAGTCCAGCGAAAATTTGTATTAAAGTATTGTATTGCCCCAAAAAAGTTATACAAATCCCCAAAATACCCTTATTATGGGAAATGCTTATAAAGTGCTTTTTTCCCTGCACTTACTACAAGGCTTCACTTCCTGGATAACATGGTGATGTCACTTCCTGGATAACAAGGTGATGCCACTTCCTTGATAAAAATGGTGATGTCACTTCCTGGATAAAATGGTGATGTCACGACCTGACTCCCAGAGCTGTGCGAGCTGTGGCTGCTGGAGAGGATGATGGCAGAGGGACACTGAGGGACACAGGGCACTGGAGGGACACTGAGCATCCCTTTGCCATCATCCTTTTCAGCAGCCACAGCCCGCACAGCTCTGGGGATCGGGTCATGACATCACCATTTTATTCAGGAAGTGACATCACCATTTTATCCAGGAAGTGACATCACCATTTTATCCAGGGAGTGAAGCCTTGATGCAGTAGTAAGTGAAGGGAAAAAGCATGTAATAAGAATTTCCTGTAATAAGTGTATATTGCTGATTTGTATAACTTTTGGGGGGCAATACAATACTTTAATAAAAATTTTCACCAGACTTCTCCTCTAACTAGCATGCATGCAGTGTAATGCAAGTACAGGTAGCATACCATGAAAAACAATGCAAAACGGCAGTTATAAAAGAATAAGTTAATCAAGCTCAAAACAACAGAGTATGTAACATCTAGGGACAACACAAACTTTTTTTCTTTTTCTTTTCTTTTTTTTCCTCTTTTTTTTTTACACTTTTTCCATTCGGAATCTTCATTTGAAGCAGTTTGTATCATCAATGTAGAACAAAACACAATAACTATATAGTTACTATGATAGCAACATTTAACATATTTGTTGCTTACTTGAACTGCCTATAATACAAACTGCTGACACTATTAAATAGCTGTTAGGTCAAGCAGAGACATGGTACTTTTCATATATCTGTCTGTGCTTCCAGACTGTCAATGATTTTATTCTATTGTACAAATAGTACTTACTCAAGCTACCTTGCAGCAAGTTAAAACACCTCCTTACTCGCCCTCCTGTACCTGATCCTGGTTTGGACTGTCTATCAAGCAGGGAGGGCGGAGAGGAGACATTACACCTTGCATCTATCCAGAAGCATGGAAAGCCTATTTGACTCTTTGTACTAGAAAATCAAAGCTTTTTCCGACATTCTAATAGCACAGACAGATATATGAAAGGTAACAATTGTCTCTCCATGATTTAACAGCTATCAGTGTCAGCAGTTTAGAATTTAAATTGCAGCTGATAGAATCCCTTTAAAGTGTTGGTAAACATAGATTTATTCTGTATCTCCTTACTGAATTCACATATTTTATATGAAAACTTTTTGTTTGTACACAGGTTACAACACTCCCAGACATTAGCTGTACATCAGATTTTCTCACAAAAAGACAATACTTTCAAAGAAATAAATCGAATATATGAAACGTGCTAATTGCTTTTTATTGAGGAAAATATTCCTCAAAAATATGGCAAAAATATTAGCAAAAATATGTGAAGCTTTAGGATTAATAGACAATTAGGCTATGTTTACACATAAAAATTGAGAAAGGGCGTCCGATTTTGATATTTAAATAAAACGTCCGTTTTTGCAGTGATTTAACTGACTGCAATGGCAATGCATTTAAGTCAATGGGAAGACGGTCAAAATAATGAACATGATCATTATTTTAGGATGTCTTTTGCAAACAGGGGACGTTTTTTATTAGTTCTTCACACACAGTTTTTCTTTTGTCACCGTTCTTTATCCGTTTTTACTAATAAACTCAATGGACTTTTCAAATAAGCCGCACCCAAAGTCCAATCTGTAACCAAACTAGAATAATGTACAAACAGCCGCCATAGAACTAAGGGGAGGCAAGGCTGCTAAATGACATCCGTTATTTTAGACTCAAAATGACGGATGTTATTTTGAACAGAGCTTAAAAAATGTTGTGTGAACATAGTCTTAGAAAGTAACCCATGAACACTAACATAAGCTGATGTGAGAGAGACCTTTAGTTGCCTATAAATTACCTTGGGCTCCTTTGTTATTTCGCAGACCTCGCTATTGTCGTGATTTTCTTGTTGACCACTCTTGCTGAAGATTAGGGATGAGCGAACTTTTCAAAAGTTCGGTTCGGTTCGATCCGGCGAACTTTCGTGAAGTTCGGATTGGTCCGAACTGAACCGAAAACAAACCTTGCTCTAACGGCTGAATAATTGCAGCTACAATAGTGGGAGTGTGAAAGGGTATAGTTTTGTTTAGTTGCAGTTGATATTACAAAGAAAAAAGTGTGGGGGGGGGAGTGCAAAAATAATGAGGAAAAAAAAAATAATACTAATAGGAATAATATTAATAAAATATAGTGAATAAAAGTGCCAAAATAGTGACAAAAAATATTGAAAAAAAAAAAGTTTACAAGGAGGATGCGGCAGCACTTGATTGCACCCACGCCAGTATTGTTGAGAAAAGACAAGTTGAGCAGCAGGAGGAGGCAGCAGTTGATTGCTCGCCTCTCAGGCCAGTATTGTTGAGAAGAGACAAGTCGAGGAACAGGAGGAGGCAGCAGTAGATTGCTCGCCTCTCAGGCCAGTATTGTTGAGAAGAGACAAGTTGAGCAGCAGGAGGAGGCAGCAGTTGATTGATTCCAGTCCAGTATTATTGAGGAGAGGCTACTTGAGGAGGCAGCAGTTGATCGATTAAAGGCTAGTATTATCGAGGAGAGGCTACTTGAGAAGGAGGAGGCAGCAGTTGATCGATTCCAGGCCAGTATTATTGAGGAGAGGCTACTTGAGGATGAGGCAGCAGTTGATCGATTCAAGGCCAGTATTATCGAGGAGAGGGTACTTGAGGAGGATGAGGCAGCAGTTGATTGATTCAAGGCCAGTATTATCGAGGAGAGGCTACTTGAGGAGGAGGCAGCAGTTGATTGATTCCAGGCCAGTATTATCGAGGAGAGGCTAATTTAGGAGGAGGCAGCAGTTGATTGATTCAAGGCCAGTATTATCGAGGAGAGGCTACTTGAGGAGGATGAGGCAGCAGTTGATCGATTCCAGGCCAGTATTATTGAGGAGACGCTACTTGAGGAGGAGGCAGCAGTTGATTGATTCCAGGCCAGTATAATTAAAAACAGACTACTTGAGCAGCAGTAGGAGGAGGCAGCAGTTGATTGATTCAAGGCCAGTATTATTAAAAACAGACTACTTGAAGAGCAGGAGGAGGCAGCAGTTGATCGATTCCAGGCCAGTATTATTGAGGAGAGGCTACTTGAGGAGGAGGAGGAAGCAGTTGATCGATTCCAGGCCAGTATTATTGAGGAGAGGCTACTTGAGGAGGAGGCAGCAATTGATTGATTCCAGGGCAGTATAATTAAAAACAGACTACTTGAGCAGCAGTAGGAGGAGGCAGCAGTTGATTGATTCAAGGCCAGTATTATTAAAAACAGACTACTTGAAGAGCAGGAGGAGGCAGTAGTTGATCAATTCCAGGCCAGTATTATTGAGGAGAGGCTACTTAAGGAGGAGGCAGCAGTTGATTGATTCCAGGCCAGTATAATTAAAAACAGACTACTTGAAGAGCAGGAGGAGGCAGCATTTGATCGATTCCAGGCCAGTATTATCGAGGAGAGGCTACTTGAGGAGGAGGAGGCAGCAGTTGATCGATTCCAGGCCAGTATTATATAGAAGAGGCTATTTGAGGAGGAGGAGGCAGCAGTTGATCGATTCCAGGCCCGTATAATTAAAAAAAGACTACTTGAAGAGCAGGAGGAGGCAGCAGTTGATTGATTCCAGGCCAGTATTATTAATTCAGGCACGATTCATCTTCACAAAAGTCAGCATCTCAACACTGTGGCAAGAGAGCCTCGTTCTTTGCGGTGTTACGATGTTACCCGCTGCACTGATTACCCTCTCTGATGCCACACTACTAGCTGGGCAGGACAGCAGAGCCAAGGAAAACTCTGCCAGTTGAGGCCAAATCTGCAGTTTCTCTGCCAGCACAGCAGTTGATTGATTCTAGGCCAGTATTATTAAAAACAGACTGCTTGAGGAGCAGGAGGAGGCAGCAGTTGCAGTTGATCGATTCCAGGCCAGTATTATTGAGGAGATTCGACTTGAGGAGGTGGAGGTGGAGGAGGCAGCAGTTGATTGATTCCAGGCCAGTATTATTGAGGAGAGGCTACTTGAAGAGGAGGCAGCAGTTGATCGATTCCAGGCCAGTATTATTAAAAACAGACTACTTCAGGAGCAGGAGGCAGCAGTTGATTGATTCCAGGCTAGTATTATCGAGGAGAGGCTACTTGAGGAGGAGGAGGCAGCAGTTTATCGATTCCAGGCCAGTATTATTGAGGAGATTCGACTTGAGGAGGAGGAGGAGGTTGCGGGTGGCTAAACGGGTTTGACGGCAACCAGCAGAGCAAAAACGGACAGCTTTTGTGGGGCCCTGACTTAGCGTCACCTAAAACAGCTTATCACAAGCAAACAAACAAACTTTTTTTTTTAAGTTTTTGTAAACTTTTTTGGTTGCGGGCAGCTAGACGGGGTTGACGGCAACCAGCAGAGCACAAACGGACAGCTTTTGTGGGGCGCTGACTTAGCGTCACCTAGAACAGCTTATGACAAACAAACAAACAAACAAACAAACTTTTTTTTTTTAACTTTTTTGCTTGCGGCTATACGCGGTTAACAGCACCCAGCAGAGCAGCAACGTCTAGCGTCTCCTCTCTGTCATGGAACAGTAGCTGGTTCAATGCTAGGTGTCCTGAGTGACTCTTCTCACTTTTCTCTCCGTATTTCTTTTTTTTAATCTCCCTATCTATCCCTAGATATCACCATTTTTGAGTTAGATGCCTATCTATCCCTCTCTCTACCTAACTCTTGATTTCTCAGCCTCTTTCACTATGTATGGGCTTATCAAGCTTTCCCTGGATCTTGCGATTTTTTTTTTTTATCTTCCTCTCTCCTGCTTCTCTCACAAACAATATATACTCCTTCTCTATCTCTCCCTGTACTTATCCAGTTGTTTGGATATGTAATCTATGTGTTTTCCCTCTCTGCCTAACGTACACCTCCTCTCTCTCTGCAGTCTAGACACACAATGAGAAAGAGCATGGACGCTCAGGCACTTCCTGTTCCTGTAGTGACGCCACACACCTTGATATTCACATAATAACAGGATAAAAGGGTTTATAGGAGTAATAATTCCTTATATCCTCTTACATTCTGTGAAAACAATACAGTTTTGCGACGCCGTTGCGATTTTAACGAACTTCGTAACAAACTTTTCGAAAGTTCGGTACCGAACCGAACTTTTTGCAAAGTTCGTAACGAATCTGGTTTGTAATGGTTCGGTTCGCTCATCCCTAATTGGCACCTCACTGGCACTTGCTTTACAAATTGACGCAACTACTCTGGTGTCAAACCTGTTGAATCTGGGCTTATGGCTGTTGGCGATACCCATATACATATATATATTTTTTTCTTAACACCAGTTTGATATCATAACCGAGTGTAGCGTCCAATCCAATGGATGTATGTTTTTGTGTTTTTTAAGTGCTGTCACCAGCTGGCTTAAAGGGTAAGTCCGGTCAATTTATAAGTTTCTGGGTCAAGTAAGGGTACAGAAAGTTATTAATTGCCTGGACTTATCTTTTAAAGTGAGTAGGGGAAAAACCCTTGATGGGGTATGGGAGTGACCTCCTACCCTCGCTTTTGTCACTCCCAAAAAATCTCACCCTATCGGTACCTTCACATGTGGCTGCGAGTCTGCTGAGTAAAATCCACAGGGCATTTTTATACCGTTGACCAAATGACATTCAGTACTAGGGTGCCGGCCGGACATACGCAGTTCTGCGCTGAACTGGGTATTTGCGCCCAGCCCCATAGTACTGAAGGTGGCATAAAATCAGCCAACGATGCGCTGTGGATTTTAGCCAGCAGGGAACCACAAAAACGCCTCCTATTGTAAAGGCACCCGTAAATAAGGCAAGTTAACCTGCCTTTCAGCAACAGTTTGTTGCTGTAACTAACTGTGGTGGTTTTTAATATCACAGTTGAAGGACAGCAGCCTCCGTGATATAGACAGCCTTATTCCACGTGTGACTGCATGAGAGGCTTGAAATCATTTGCACACAGAAGAACCCCATCGGGATTTGCGGTGCAAGATTTCACTACTCTCATGATATCCACAAAATACCTCAAGAACAGTTATTACCTGCTCACAAAACAGTGAGTAGTGTTCGTTGTCACGGGTGCCAGGGATAGAACCCCACGGCTATAGTTCACAAAAGGGGAAATCCACACTTTTTGAAGCATAGTCGTGGGGATTATTTTAGGGTTGCTGGTGTGGAGATGTTAAATGGCCGACACACCATGGGCATCAAATTTGGAAATGGTTAGTCGACGTGGGGTCAGCCATTCAGCTATCTCCTCCCTGATAGTCCGGAGGAGCTCCTGCCCACTGTGGCTTCGTTGAACCAGGCTCACCACATGGAGGACAGCCTGAGAGCGGCGAGCCTGACATCGGTGGTAAGACACTGGGTCAGGTTGGACTGCAGTGGTGGTGGAGGCAGAGCTTGTGCTACCCGCTGCTGGCCCCCTAAAGCACTGTGGAGGTGACAGTGGCAAGAATGGGCCAGCTTCCTGATGGTCTCCTGGGAAGATGTTGACCGAATGGGCAGACATGTACTGCCCTTGCCCATAATTAATGGACCAGACATCAGCACTCTTGGACACCGAGAGTCCCAATGAGTCGCCAACCTTTCTCTTCACATAACTGTGCAGTGATGGGACAGCTTTGCCAGAGAAGTAGTGGCGGCTGGGGACTCGCCATCTGGGGTGCTCACACGCCACAGAATCCCTGAAAGGCTGGGAGTCCACAACATTAAAAGGCAGGGATTGAAGCACCAGCAGTTTAACCAGGTGTCCGGTCAGTTTCTGTGCCATGGGATGGCTGCTGGAGTACACCTGACGTTTGGCCATGGACTCAGTCAGGGATTGCTGCCTCATTAGGGGTGTAGATGGCAGGGAGACTGTGCTGCTGCTGGCAACTGAGGCTGACGAGCCCTGAGTTCCAGTGAGAGGATGCTGCATGATGGGATCTGCAGTGTATGGTGCATCCTGACAGGAGGTGGTATTGGGGTCATGTTTTTTCCAGGCCTCTTGGTGTTTCCTTTCCATGTGCTTCCTCATGGATGTTGTCCCAAGATTATCACCCCTGCCACGACTGACCCTCTCGTTGCACAGCAGGCACAGAGCGATGTGCTTATCTGTCCCCAGCCGAAAGAACTGCCAGACGACAGAAGACCGTGGTTTGCTGCCAGCCACGGGGGGTCTTGCTGGTTGTTCACTGCCACCGCTGCCTGAGGGTCCCCTCTCAGGACCAAATCTTGGAGGTAATGGACTCTGCCTGGTAGATTGTCTTCTACCCCTCCGTCTTGTGCCTCGCTTCCTTGCACCAGTGGGATGTTGCTGTCTCGGTAGCACCTCAATTTCCTCCCCTGATGACGCTGAGGATAATGGTGCTTGGGGGGCGCCACGTCCGATCAGCAACATCATCATCACCACCACTGCTACTGTCCTCCAGTGGCTGGGACAGGATCTCAGATGTGGCACTGAATGCCCCTCCCTGGCTTACAGCCAACACCTCCTCTGCAGTCTCTGCACGTTCCACCTGCTGCCTTTGGGGGACTACCTCGTCCTCATCATCATCACTAAAAAGTGGTAGAGAATCCAAAGGCAGATAAAGATTTGCCAACAGTTCCCTGGCAGAAGGTGCCCCAAAGGTGAGTGGCATAGTAATAACAGGGGACGG
This sequence comes from Dendropsophus ebraccatus, assembly GCF_027789765.1. Classification (NCBI taxonomy): domain Eukaryota; kingdom Metazoa; phylum Chordata; class Amphibia; order Anura; family Hylidae; genus Dendropsophus; species Dendropsophus ebraccatus. The sequence goes on from NC_091456.1 coordinate 30,663,968, forward strand.
GGCAGAGGACTCTCGCTGACCGTCCCATGTAAGGGTGGTGTCAGAGGATCCAGCCGACCTCATTTGGGAGCTTTGGGCGGTGGAAGTGGAGGATTGGGTAAGCCAATCTAAAACCGCTGGCTGTGTGGTTCTTACAGAACCACTGGGTGTCTGGGGTAGCTGCACCCTGCTGCCACGCCTGTTGCCCCGGCTGCCACCGGGCCTGGTGCTGCCACTTCTCCTAGCCTCTTGCAGCCTGTCCCTGCCTGTGAAGTGCTGGATGTAGGACGCTTGGACATGGTTCTTTTGTTGGGGGAAAATGAAAGAAGCCACTGGCCGCAAGGCACAAACTTTCAGTGACAATCTTGTGGGTTGGCGGCACCCAGCAAAGTAGCAATGTACAGGTAATCACAAAACACCTTTTTTTATTTTTACTTTTTTGTGTTTTTTTTGTACTATTTTTAAACTTTTTTTTTTATGAACTTTTTAAAGAACTTTTGTGGTTGCAGCCAGCTATACGGGGTTGACAGCACCCAGCAAAGCAGCAATGTACAGGTTATCACAAACGAACAAACAACCTTTTTTTTTTAAACTTTTTTAGGGTTTTTTTTAACAACTTTGTGGGTTGCAGCTATACGGGGTTGATAGCACCCAACAAAGCAGCAATGTACAGGTTATCACAAACGAACAAACAAACAACCTTTTTTTTTTCTTTGAGTTTTTTGGCGTTTTTTTAATGAAGTTTTTTGGTTGCAGCTGTACGGGGGTTGACGGCACCCACCACAGCAGTAAAAACTAGCGTCTCCTCTCACAGAAGGGTAGCTGGTTCTGACTCTTCTCACTTTTCTCTGTCTTTTTTTTTATCTCCCTATCTCTGCCTGGATATCACAAGTTTTTTACTTCCTATCTCTACCTATCTCTCCCTCTCTCTACCTCCCTGTAGCTATCTACTTGTTTGCCTATCTATCTATGTGATTTCCCTCCCTAACTACAGTAGCACGGAGCTCCTCTCTCTCTGCAGTCTAGACACACAATGAGAAAGAGCATGGACGCTCAGGCACTTCCTGTTCCTGTAGTGACGTCACACACCTTGATATTCACATAATAACAGGATAAAAGGGATTATAGGAGTTATAATTCCTTATATCCTCTTCCATTCTGTGAAAACAATACAGTTTTGCGAAGCCGTTGGGGTTTTAACGAACTTCGCAACAAACTTTTTGAAAGTTCGGTTCGGTACCGAACCGAACTTTTTGCAAAGTTAATAACGAATCTGGTTCGTAACGGTTCGGTTCGCTCATCCCTACTGAAGATTTTAATAGTTTTAAATTTGTACCTTTATTTGTACACAAACAGTTCGTAAAGTCAAAACTGTTTATATTTTTGGGGAGTCTTTACACATACCACTGCGAAATTTACTGCCATTTCCAGTAACATCATTTTCTATGGCTTTACATATTTGCAGTATATTTTTTTATTCCGTTGCGAGTATGTAAAGCCCCTTCCCAGTTAACCCACCACTGCCAGGCTGAAACATTACCCGGCCACATTCCTGCTTGCGTCTCAGGCTCCCGGCTCCATGGTGTCCCGCACTCAGTGGTGGGACAGTGCGCTGCTTGGCTGAGCAGGATGTCAGAAAGCCGTGAGCCTGCGAAGCAAGCTGGAGTGTGGCCAGGTAATGTATTAGCCTGACAGTGGTGGGATAAGTGGGAAGGGGCTTTACATACTCGAAACGGAATGAAAATTTCCTGCCAGTATGTAACGCCATAAAAAATGACAGTGCTGGGAATCGCAATGCATTTCGCTACAGAACTCGCAGCGTGAAATCTGCTGCCCCCAGATACCTTTACCAGACAATAAAAACCTCTCCTACTGAGGTCTTCAGAAATCTCCTCTGCTCATTCCATTATACCCTTTCCTGTTCCTTAAATAAATAAAGAATGATCATTCACATCGGATTGTCATCCAATTGATTGAAAATGCCTGCCTCAACTTATCTGCTAATCCTAAAGGTTGGTATACTTTGTATGTCACAGATATGTTATACCGGATCATTTTCCTGGCCTTAAGGTCCCCATACACTTTAGACTTTGATTTGGCCACCAATATGAGGTGTATTCGGCCATCTAGAACCAACACTCACAGATGATGTCAGTGGTGATAGGGGTCAACCCTTTTGTTCAGTCAGAGATAACCCCCTTTCTTATCAATAGAGTTACAATTGGCCGCGCCAAACGTTACTGTGTATAGGAAGGGGGAAAGGCAGGTGAGGGATAACTGATGGCCCAACGACTGTTCGGCCATTAGTTATTGAAGGGGTATGTAGAGGAATGAACTCTTCAGATTTGTTTTGCTGTTTTTATTGGGAAAAAGGGCCGATAGCTAAGGATAATCATAGGAGAAAGGACACCCACTTCTTGGAGTTTGCATCAGAATGTAGTACTCACTTGCCCCATGGATTATGTCAGGCATTGCAGCTAAAAAAATATTATTATTATTATTATTATTATTATTATTATTATTATTATTATTATTATTATTATTATTATTATTATTATTATTAATAGTAGTAGTAGTAGTAGTAGTAGTAATAATATTAATAATACTAATAATAATAACAACAACTATTTATTGTCACCTTATACTATCATCTGTAAACCCTTTATTTTAGAGGTACTGTATGGTTATATACTGGATATTATTTTTCTAGAAAGCAGTTTCTTAATGGCCATTTTTACATCTTTGTTCCGAAAGCTATATATAAGAGGGTTTAGCACAGGGGTCACTACAATGTAAACAATAGACAGGACTTTATTTAATTCATAATTTGTGCTGGCTCTTGGGCGAACATAAACAAAGGCCACTGCCCCAAAGAATATTAGTACAACGGTAAGGTGTGAAGCACAAGTCGAGAAAGCCTTGAATTTCCCAGAAAAGGAGGGAATTGTTGAGATTGTCATTATAATTCGAACATAAGTTCCCAGGGTCAGAGCAAATGAAAACAAGACTATTGAAGAAGCAGAGAAGAAATTCAAGGTCTGCAGCTTATTTGTATTTTGACATGATAGTTGCAGCAAAGGTGAAAGATCACAAAAGAAATGCTGAATAATCCTACCACAAAACTTTAAATTGGCTATTATGAAAGTAGCAATTAGGTTTGGAAAAAAACCCATTATCCAACATGACAGAACTAGGTTGCGACATACAGAGCCACTCATAATTAGCTTATAGCGCAGTGGGTTGCAGACTGCACAATATCGATCATAAGACATAACAGATAGAAGAAAACACTCAGTGGACCCTAAGCAGAAGAAAAAATAAAACTGGCTAATACAATTTCTAAAGGATATGGATCTGTTCCTCCCAGATAAGAGGACGAGGATTTGCGGAATTGTTACAGACGTGTATAAAATTTCAATAAAAGAGAGGTTGCTGATGAAAAAGTACATGGGACTGTGGAGGCGGACATCAGTGCAAGTTATGGTTATAATGATGATATTTCCTGTGAGAGTTAAGATGTACATGGTGAAAATGATTCCAAACACGCTCCATTGCCATGTGTAGAACACTGGGAATCCAAGCAATATAAAGTCGGTTGTATTATTAGAGAATACACTCTCCATTGTTTAAATTTATTCAGTATAAATTAGTGAAAAAATAATGAAATTCAATATTTTGTTTCCATTTACATTAAAACGACTTGGTACTAATGTTCCTGTTACATGTTAGAGTTGTTTGGTTTATTATTATTGTAGCTGTGAGGTTTGCAGGTTTGTAGAATAATACATTGTCCAAACAGGTAAATCGCTGTCTCATATACAGTACATGCGATTCTCGGAGAAGGTAATATTTTAGCTTCAAATGATGTTGGCGATCATATTCCTTGTACAATGAACATCGCATCAGTGACATTGCTGTGTTTTCTGCTATCTAAGAGGTAACATAAAACGAGTCAATAAACGACATAAATCTAAAAGAAAAAAAAAGAAAGAAAAAAAAGAAAAACAAGAACATTAGAATGGAGCCAAATTGAACGCAAGACATTCCAAGAGGTAAAGAAGAGAAATGTAGGGAGATTGATTTTACATTTTACTGTTTTATTGAATAAGCTAATAATACCTGTGGTTATACTTACACTACATATTTGTCCCTCTGAGGAAATAATGTACTAACTACATATAATCATGGTGATCAAAATGTAATAGTAGTAGATTCCCAGCACAATAAACATGTCTGGCATTGATGTATTCCTTGTTTATTGAGTACTTACAAGCTACCAGGACAATAAAACAACTAAACAATGACAAATATCTCACATTAGAAATAGACGAATGAGAAGGCATTTAAAAGGGTGCGAACTGCAAACAAGTAATCGGAATGTGAGCTGAGAGTCTCCTGTACTTACAGGATTGGTTTTATATATATAGTTTTAATGATTGAGCATGATGTTTCCCCCTGTGTATACTTAAACTATAGATATGATCCTCTGAGATTGTGATGTTTTCCAAAACGCATAATAATAGTAATCAAAACATAATAGCGGCACATTCTCTGTGGAATATTTTGTATAGTCTTTAATTGTTAATACTGTGTTTACAAACTAAAGAGAATACAAAACTAACCAAAATTTTTCAAATAAGGAAGGATTAAAGAAGCGTTTTTTTTTTGTCTGTTTGTTCATTTGTATTTTACTATATCAGCTTTGCTAATGAATGTAAGCAAGCACCATTCAAGCAGAAATATAGGTGTTGTACATGGATATGATTTCCAACTATCACATCGTCACCCCTCTCAAATTCACATTCTTCATTATTCAATATTGATTAATATTATTATTATTATTATTATTATTATTACTTAGTAAGCACCAACATATTTTTTAAATTCTACATTAACCTACCAGTATAATTTTGGAGTGTTGGAGGAATTCACAGTGCTCAATGGAAACCCACATAAACATTGTGAGAAATTGCAAACTCTATGCAAATGTTGTCTTTGCACAGATACAACCCCAAAACCAAGTGCTTTAAATGAAAAGTGCTATCCAATAAGTTATTCTTTCTTTGCCCCTGTATATATATGCAACTTCAATGCATGGCCATGCTGATCCATGCACTTATGCCCATGATGCCTCTATATACAGACCTTATTCCCCTCTGTGCCTTATCAAGGGTAACTAAAGCTCATATTGTGGTAACCCAGGCCGGCCAGGTGGTTTTAGCTAGGGCATGTGATTTACCTCTTCAGCTCTTGTCACAGAGCCTGAGAGATATGCTTTTTTACTGGGTCCCAGACACACACCCGATAAAGTAGAACAATGTAGGTGGAGGTGTTATACAAGAAACTACAGAGTCCAGCTTAGACTTAATCAGGTGCAACTTTTACTTGTCAACATCTTGAAGGCACAGGACAATAAATCACAGTCCTTTTGAATAAGGTGCAGAAAAAACTGTTTAAAGTAACTGATTGAGATCCCTTGTAGTGAGCTGAGTGCTGGGAATAGAATACTTGAAATTACTGCCTTATGTACGTATACTATGTAGAGGACTTGAGTTAAATCACTGCTTGACAAATACTATAAGACTTGAATGAGACTTGACAGACTTGACCTTGACTTGACTGATGATGGTGATAGTGGGCTACCTGATGGAAGGTCCTATCTAGACACTTGGTACTTAGCTGTGGGGACTTTAGAAAAATGTACCTGCAACTGCACCTATGACAACCCGCCTAATGTTGTCCGTGGGCACTGAGTGACAAAGATTCAAGAGCACAGGCCCCACCTAGTGGGTAAAGTTAGTCATCGGGGAGACCCCTAAGGAAACCTAGAACATTGTTGCAAAGTTCTTGGCTTTAACTGCTCTTACCTAACTGCTGACTGGACTCCTGTCTCAGTTATCAGAATGAGAAGAGAACATAGTCCCCCAGTGTACATATGTTTCTACCCCATATGCAGTAGCCTCACTGGAGTTGTACAAGCTGGACAAGGCTAGGTTGGAGGATATTTAAAGTAAAAAATAGCCTTTGGAATATAACGTCCCCATGAGTGGGTCCTGGCAACTAGGCTAGGCCCTGGAAAATCTCCTTAGCAGGAACGCACTTTTGTACACTCTCTCTTAGGTATAAAGATCTGGCCTTACTAGAGAGGAAAGGAGGTTTGGCATTTTGTGTCTATGAAATTACAAAGCTATATGACGTTATGACATAGAGGTCACCTCCCATTTTATAGTATTTTTTTAGGATGGTAAAGGGAGGGGGGCACAGGGATATCTTTGAAGTGTTGGATATAGATCAAATTTTGGAGGGAGTAATAAGCAGTTTTCCTTCTCCTTCCTTTATCAAGATCTGTTAACAATTAAAAATAACATATGAATTAAAGGGGTTTGCCACTTTATAATAAAATTGTTCAGTGTACTCTTAATATTTGTATGCACTGTACTTACTAACAGTTCCACCCTGTGTGCCCAGTAGTGCTGATATCAAAATTTGAGGTACACAAAGTGTCTTATTTGCTGCCAAGTCTTAGTGTACTTTAATTTGAGAGGTAAGATCAAAAGCGATAGTGAAGACAATTGTCTCTTTGGGCAAGGTGGACTTTGTTTTTTTACCTGTTTAGAGTGACTAGCACAAAAATGCCTAGTGAAAGCATTTGGACCTTGGTTTATAAGTGACAATAAAGTTAAACCATGTGAAGAACAGTGCCCTGTCGTAGGTTCAACATAATAGCATTCTCAAGAAAGGTTAGATTCTTTTGATCAGTGAGAACTCAATGCTAGGCACCCTCAAGGATGTGATGCCATTCCTTGAAGGCAATCTTAATAGTCAATAGCCCATGGTTTCCCACATCATAAGTTTTCTCCGCAGAGGAGAAATTTCTGTAAAAGTTGGCACAAGGGCAGAGGTGGGTCAGTGCAGCAGAACCTAGTGTTAGAACCACTCCCATAGCTCAGGTTTTAAAAGGATTTAGGTGCCTCTGACTGCCAATTGTTGAGGTCCACTCCTTTCCTTGTCAGATCACTAAGTAGACAAACAATAGCTAAGAAATTCTGGATAGATTTGTGATAGTAGTCTGTAAACTCCAGAAAGCATTGCAAGACATTCAAGGAGATGGGACGGACCCAATCAACAAAGTGTGGACCTTAGCTGGATCCATATGAAATGATAGAGACATCAATGGGTACCCCAAAAATGGTCGCTCCTTAACCCCAAAAAATCACTTCTCCAGTTTGACAAACAGATGGTTTTCACTCAACAATTGCAAAACTTGATGAACCTGCTGGACATGAACAGACCAGTTTTCTGAATAAGTTAAGATATTATCCATGGAAATCACCATGAATCTAGCAATATACTGTAGTTACGGAAGATATCATTAACCGGGTTCTGGAAGACCGCCAGAGCGTTACACAACCTAAAAGGCATGACTGCATATTCAATATTCCATTCCTTAAAAAGTCAGCAATCAGAGGCAAGGTTTTTATCAGTTATTTTGTTTAGCTCCCTATAAAGAATACAGGATGGGAGTCCACCATCTTTCTTCCTGACAAAGAAGAAGCCAATACCCGTAGGAAAGATAGAAAGTCGGATATATCCTATCTGTAGACATTCTGCTATGTATGCTTTCATAGCCTTCCTCTTGGGACCAGACAAATGATAAATTCTCCATTTAGAATATTTGACCTAAGGCAACAAATTGATGGCCCAATCATATGACCTATATGAGGAAGTAGAACTTTAGAATAAAAAATATCATCAAAATCTCGATTAAAGGCAGGGATCTTTTCCACTTCTAGATTACTTAGGGTTAAAGAAATATATCTGCCAAAAGATTTCAGACTCCATTTGATTAGTTCCCCCAAATCCCAATCAAACACAGGATTGGGCGTTTGTAACCAGGTTAACCCCAACTATAGATCCTTGTATAACTTTTCCACAACATACAGTGTGCACCGTTCAGTATGTACTGAAGTAAAGATGAGCGAGTAGTAAAATACTCGAAGGCTCGATATTCAATTTGAATACTCCCTAATGCTAAAAAATTTGATCAAGTCCCATTGAAGTCAAAAGGAGATGCATGCTCGTTTCTTGGAAACCTAAATTCGACCACTTGGAGGTCATCAAGTCAACAATGACATCACAGAAAATTATGCAGACCCCGCCCCCTGCTTAACCGACTGATAAAACCAGGGGTGCTGACTGAGCAGACACGTCACTGGATGATGAGGATGAGGATGAATGGAGGGAAAAAGGATCCCCCCATTCATCCTCACTGGCTGTTTCGGTGTCGGAGGCAATAATAGCGTATGCGTCTGACAATGAAAACACCCTGGGGCCATCTTTATACGGGGAATGGTATATGGGGTATGTAAATGTGTAATGTAGTGTAGTGTAAAACTTTATTTCATGTAGTGTGGTGTAGTGTAGTGTTTTTTAAGTTTTTTTTGATAGTAAGAAAAAAATATCCCTACGCCAAGAAAGGAGCTGCTGATAAATGTCGCAATTATGTGCGGCACTCATCAGCAGCCAGTGGCGGTAGTATATATGAGGGAAAAACGCCCCTACGCCAGTGAATAATATTCACTGATCAGCCGCTAGGGGGCAGTAGAGCGACGCTTCCGAAGACTTCCGAGGCCTGCCGAACCCGAAGAGCCGAACATTTCCGAAGTTAGACGACGCTGGACCCGACGAAACCCGAAAGCGACGAAGACGCGAGGACGGCGCGGACCGCAGATCTTCGCTCCGGACGCCCAGATCAGGTGAGTATGGTACACCTGCACCACACTCACCTGTTCTGCACCCCTCAGCTACCTAGCTGAGGGGTGCAGAACCTGGCGACACTGTTTTTTAACAGTTTGATCGCCGTGATGGGCCAGCCGGTACTGGACGGCCTGTCACAGCGATCGTGGGGGTGGCATCGGTGCCATCTTTCCCCAGGACACTGATGGCGATTGGTGCTGTCTCGGACAGCACCAATCGCCATTGCTTTCTGGGTCACTGAAAGCTGAATTTAGCTGCTATATGCTGATCTGTATTGAACAGCATATAGCAGCGATCGTAGGAATGGGGGGGGTTAATCACCCCCCGTGCCGACAAGCAGGGATGGCCTGCTATAAATCATAGCAGGCCATCTTCCCCGACCGCTGTGTGTGAACACACAGCGATCGGGGAAACATCGGGCGTAATTGTACGCCCGTTTGCGTTAAAGCCCACCCTGCGGGGGTGTACACTTACGCCAGATGTCATTAAGGGGAGCACCAAAACTTGCCCCGCTCCAATTAAAATGTAACAGAAAATAGGTCAACACAGGCCTATTCAGGAGAATTAGCACCTTTCATGTACGGCAATGGCTTGTACGTGAAACTCTGTGCTCCTAATTTTTATTTTTAAAGTAGCGCAGATCACAATAACTTGTCCTATGACAATTAGAATCTAACAATGATTAGGTCAACACAGGCGTTTTCAGGAGAAATAGCTCCTTTCAAGTATGGCAGTGACTTGTACATGACATAGTGTTATTTTTTTTTTCTAAGTAGAGCAAAGTGTAGAAACCTGGCCTGCGACAATTAGACTGTAACAACAAATAGGTCAACACAGGCGTATTCAGGAGAATTTTGAATATTCAGATATTTTTGAAGATACAAAGGGGTCTGGAGGGGACAGAGGGGCCTGGAGGAGGACTGAGGAGTCTGTTGGAGAATAGTGAAGTCTGAAGAAAGATATAGGGACCTAGAGAAGGATAGTGGTGTCTGAAGAGAGGTCAGAGAGATCTGGATAGGGGAAACAGGCATCCTAAAAGGGACAAGGGGGCTGGTAGGGAGTGGATCGGTATTGGTGCTCAGGAGGGCATTAGCCATGCCCCCAGCATTTACTGGGTACAACTAATAGCGTAGGAACGGCACTGAGGACGAGGTAGCTACTAACACATAGCATTTCTCTGCAGAATGGACAGAATAGGAGAAGAGACAGGAATGTTCTCTCTCCTCTCTGGTGCTTTAGAATAATCCCCCTCTTGTGAGCATCCACCACCTTAGCAAAAACAACAACAAAACACACATACTTACCTGGCTCACAGGCAGTATATCTTCTCTTTCGTGAGCATCATCCTTGCAGTGGAGCTGGGAGGAGAGCGGCCTCTAGTGGCTGTAGACGGAATGCTGTCTGCAGCCAAAAGAGTTACTGTCAGAGCAGTTTGCTTTTAACTATAATCCTCATTATAAGTGCTTATAGTTAAAAGTATAGCTGCAGGCCCTGGGGCCAGGGAATTTGACATCACAAGGGGTGGAGCTTGCAAATTTGAACGGGACTCTCTGTACAAAACCTGGACAGTTGGCAACTATTTGTCAAGTAAAGGAGAAAGGTCAGAGGTCCAAGTCTCAGTGTCAGAAAAACCAGCTTCTGAAACAAGATCCCAGGCCGCTGATTCGCTGTGCAGGTGCAGCGTCAGAGGGCAAGACAGTTGTCTGCCCCCTGCGTCGTTCCAGTAGTTGCCGGGATGGTGCCCTGGCCTTCTCTGTATCGTGGTAATCCAAAATCTTGAAAGTCTTTCCAGAAGACACTAGACACTTATAACTGCATAAGAGGGACCTACTCCATATCAATGAGTATGGATTTAGATTGGTATGTAGTAAAGGTTCCCATAGGTGTAAAGTGTAAATGTCTATACATTTTGTCCCTAAAATGTATCTCTACTGGAGCTAATATAACAGCAAATACCGTGCTTCCCTTTTATTAGGAGTTAGGTAAACACCCTATTATGGCTCTATACAACCTCCAAAATGTGTAATACAGCTCATATAGAAGTACCCTCATATGCTTCTGTGTATTCTCCACAATTGATGTAGTGACATGTAACGTGCAAACTATCAAGTGAAATCTAATTCCTATAACAAACATTCAGCTGCAATTTTGTTAATTGAACTAAGTAAATGCTTGCATAATGCTGTAAATAAGAAGTTAAATGCATTGCATTGTATAGATTTTACAGCAGAGCTAATTTGAAGACATATATTTTGGATGTGAGTAGTTAGCTTATAAAAGTCAGTTAAATGCCGCCATCTACTGGACCTCAGGTGCGTTGCATTTACTGTGTGTAAAACTGGGTTGATTTGAAAGTAGAAGACATATTAGGGGAAATGTATCAAACATGGTGTAAAGTGAAACTGGCTCAGTTGTCCCTAGCAACCAGATTCCACTTTTCATTCCTCACAGATTCTTTGGAAAATGAAAGGTGGAATCTGATTGGTTTCACTGAGCCAGTTTCACTTTACACCATGTTTGATGAATCTCCCCCATTGTGTACAATCCAGCACTCAAGGCTGTGTAGACGTTATGAAACTCTAAACTCCGGAGGCCCAGTCCAACACTGGTAACAAAGGCTTTCTCCATTCCCCTCCTTATTGAGGTTTGTATACTTTTCTGAAAAAACTGTAGAAAACTTAAATCACAGCTCTTTCAATCAAGGTGCAAGAAGTGTGAGTATTGCTGACTAATCCCTTGTAATATGCTGGGTACTTGAAATACTTTAGAGTTTTAATCACTGCAACAAGCAGATATACTGGAGAATAATACTTGAGACTGGAGATAAGTGGAATACATAAAATCACTGCTGTAGCAGGTAGACTAAATTGGACAGCTATAGTTAACTCACTTGAAATATACTTGAGAAAGTCTCTGGTTACTTGTCATAGATTTGACTTAGCAGACAGTGGGCTACCTTAAGGGGAACCTATGAAGACCCTTGGGTTCCCAGCTGTAGGGGACTCTAACCATCTTGAGTCAGTGGCGATAAATTTGAGTATAACTTGAGTATAAAGTACCTGTATCCATGGCTATGAATATCCGCCTATTGTTGGTCAAGTGCATAGAGTGACACAAATCCAGGAACACAGGCCCCACCTTGTGGCTATCTGTCGAGGAGACGCCTTAGGAAACCTAGCATGTTTGCAGCAGAGTTCTCTGCTCTTACATAACTGCTGACCCTTAAGCTCCTGCCTCAGTTATCAGGGCTTGAAATAGAAGAAAATGATAGCCCCAACGTGGATACATTTCTTCCCGTCTAAGTAGCTTCACTGCAGTTGTTACTAGCCCAGCATGACTGGTGCTGTAACTGTTTTAGAAATACTACTCCAAAGCAACATAGGCCCCACGGTTGGATCCTGGCCACCAGACCAGGCCCTGGCAAAGATTTTTAGTAGGGTCAACACTACATGCATTAAGTCACATACACAGTTAACCGCTTAGTAGACCTTCCTTCAGCTGTACCATATAGTACATGGAATACAGGGAGACATCTAGTAGTGAGTGTGCAGAAAGTGACTTTCATCCCAGAACATACACTTAATAGTACCAACCTACATACAGTACATGCTAGACAGCAGTGGAACCTTTTGCTTTGGGACACTGCACGTGAACCCACCCTCATATAGGGCAGAGCTGTATCACACAGCTGAGAGTTGAGGCGATCAACCTTCTTCCATTTGTATTGTATTATTTGATTGTATGCTTTACATTCAGACTGAGTTGAATACTCCTTTAATGGATACCTACAATACGTATTCTACATATAAAGTTGAGTAACTTTGCCAATGTATTACTGTAAATTATTCATTATGCACTTATACTAAGATGATGCCTGTGTAATAGCAATTCCTGACAACATAATTTACCTTTCTTCTAGTCAATTCAAGGTTGGCTTTGGTTACTTGTGTATTGGAAGAAGCTTTTACATTAGGCAGTACAGCAGACAGCATTGTATAATAGGTGTTTTGCAAAACCGTAAGACGTGTTTCTGTCAACAAGTTTATTAACCCCTTGACAACCCATGATATAACCTTACATCATGGCACCATTAAGGGGATTCAGATAGGGGTCATCAGCAGCAGCCAGGGATTGTGTCTATTAGCCGCTGTGGGTGGATCGCAAAGGGTCGATCCCTGCTTCTGGCTAGGCCGGGCTTCAGTGCTGCATTGAAGCTAATCCCGGTTCGGCACTCGATTACTATGGGTTGCAGATCATTTGAACTGCATTGATCTCTATGAGACGTTGGTGGATAAGCTGCGTAATATCAATTTTCTCCCAGGACAGCAGTGGACATTGGTAAATGAGCACCCAGTGAGGTATTAAGATGGACACTGTGTTCACTGTGACTTCCTATAATGCACATCCAGCACCCAGTGACTTCCTATAATGCACACCCAGCACCCAGTGACTTCCTATAATGCACCCAGCACCCAGTGACTTCCTATAATGCACCCAGCGACTTCCTATAATGCACACCCAGCACCCAGTGACTTCCTATAATGCACCCAGCACCCAGTGACTTCCTATAATGCACACCCAGCACCCAGTGACTTCCTATAATGCACCCAGCACCCAGTGACTTCCTATAATGCACCCAGCACCCAGTGACTTCCTATAATGCACACACAGCACCCAGTGACTTCCTATAATGCATACCCAGCACCCAGTGACTTTCTATAATGCACATCCAGCACCCAGTGACTTCCTATAATGCACCCAGCACCCAGTGACTTCCTATAATGCACCCCCAGCACCCAGTGACTTCCTATAATGCACACCCAGCACCCAGTGACTTCCTATAATGCACCCAGCACCCAATGACTTCCTATAATGCACCCAGCACCCAGTGACTTTCTATAATGCACATCCAGCACCCAGTGACTTCTGTAATGCACACCCTGCACCCAGTGACTTCCTATAATGCACACCCAGCACCCAGTGACTTCCTATAATGCACATCCAGCACCCAGTGACTTCCTATAATGCACACCCAGCACCCAGTGACTTCCTATAATGCACACCCAGCACCCAGTGACTTCCTATAATGCATACCCAGCACCCAGGGACTTCCTATAATGCACACCCAGCACCCAGTGACTTCCTATAATGCACACCCAGTACCTAGTGACTTTCTATAATGCACATCCAGCACCCAGTGACTTCCTATAATGCACCCAGCACCCAGTGACTTCCTATAATGCACCCCCAGCACCCAGTGACTTCCTATAATGCACACCCAGCACCCAATGACTTCCTATAATGCACCCAGCACCCAGTGACTTTCTATAATGCACATCCAGCACCCAGTGACTTCTGTAATGCACACCCTGCACCCAGTGACTTCCTATAATGCACACCCAGCACCCAGTGACATCCTATAATGCACATCCAGCACCCAGTGACTTCCTATAATGCACATCCAGCACCCAGTGACTTCCTATAATGCACACCCAGCACCCAGTGACTTCCACTGTGTTATGTAAAAAGAGCGCCAATCCCAGTGGTTTGATGCAGTCGGTATGTATGGGCATGTCAGTACCACAGCAACGTAAACATATCAATCTGTAGAGTACTGTATATACCCCTGAGGAAGTAAGCTGTGAGCTAATGGAGAGTGTGTGAAAGGCTAGTAGGTGCCAGGATCCCTCTTCCTTCCCTGTGTGTATTTTACAACTTGGGTGGTGAGGTTTACATGTGTTTTATAGTATAGTATATAGTATGGTAAACTAAATTTGATGGTTATCAATTACTGTGATTCTTTATGCACTTTTTTCATTTCTTATTGTTTACATCTATATGTATTTTATCTAGTTGCTTTACTATATGGATATTTATGGATATTTTGATACTTCCCATTCATTAAGTACAGTGTGTTCATATGGTCCTCATTCATCCATGGATTATGCCTTAATCTATTTGTGAGGAAGGAGGTCCTATATTGAATTAGGCCATGTTCACGTAATATGCCTTTATTCAGAGGTCAGAAACGTCAATGCTTATCTGGGAGCTTGGTGAGAGAAGATTGCAGGAGGTAGTGTTTTGCAGGGCTGCCTTTTCTCCTCCGTGTACTCTCTTACCCCCCTCAACCCCTCCCCTCTCCATAGAGGATAATAGACACCGAAATCCTGCTTCTTTTGAAGTGAGAGATGGACGTAGGAAAACAACTTTTTGAGTACAAAAGGAAACTTTTTTTTCTTTTTAAAACCTATTACAGAGTTTCTTAAAAGCGTTTTTAATATTTATATTATGGGTAATCCCTTGAACCCGCCCAGTGACAGTACTGTTACTAAACATGTGCATCTGCCTTCATGGCCGCCATGTTACGTGAATTTGTGAACTAATCAAAGAGAAATTTGCTGGATTCGCTTTGCTCATCTGTAGTCAGAACTCATAGACAAAATGAGAAGCAGAATTAATACCAGTAAACAGGCCAAGGTAACATTAATACCAGTTAACAGGGCCAAACACAAGTGAAGTACAAAAAAGTCAGGAACGCTGAACACACAGGAAAATGCTAATGATGAAAGAACAAAGAACAAACAATCATGGGCAGCGACAGAGATTAGTTGCCCATTTGAATTTCCCTAAAGTCTCTCATCAGAGAAAAGTAAACTTTTCAAAGTTCGGATCAGGGGGTTCGCAAATTTTTAGCGAAAAATGTTTTCATTCAAATCAACTGATATCAGAAAGTTATATAGATTTGTAATTTACTTCTATTAAAAAATCTCAAGTCTTCCCATACTTATTAGCGGCTATATGTCCTGCAGGAAATGTTGTTTTATTTTCAGTCTGACACAGTGCTCTCTGCTGACATCTCTGGCCGAGACAGGAACTTTGTTTCAGTTTTCTATGAATGCCCATAGAAAAACTCGTGCTCTGGAACGTTCCTGTTTCGGCCAGAGATGTCAGCAGAGAGCACTGTGTTAGGGTGGGTTCACACTACAGAATTCTCGCGGATAAACTCTGCGGAATTCCGTCGGCTGTCCTCCGTGCGCCTTTCAGCCGGCTCCATAGACACCACTCTATGGGCCGGCGTATTCCGCTATCCGCCGAAATAAGTGACATGCGTATAGCTGAATACGCCTAATATGTGCTATACACAAATTTTTTATTATTTCATTGTTCAGTATTGAAAATCTTAATACCTACCTGTTGTATTTTTGTACACTTCCATGCCCTCTCCATGCTCCTCCTCTGCTCATACTCAGTACCTAATTCAATTTTTTTTACGTTTATGTATCTTGTTGTATGTTTTAAATACTGTTGAAAAATTAAGACCGGGTTCACATACATCAGGTGGTCCAGCGTCCTTCTTTTAACAGAAACTCATGACAACTGATGCTACAAAAATGTTGGCGACACTGGGCGCAAGAACGCTGCAAGACGAGTTCTTGCGTCCTCCATGTCCAGTGATCTGGCATCCAGATCGAAGCGATGGATAATTTCTACTGTCCCATTCAAATGCTTTACTACTGAGCCGGAACGCCGAATGAATGTGAAGGAGGCTGAAGTAGACCAATACAACAGACCTTCTACATTTATTTTGCTGATATTGTACTCTATACACTGACAATTTATTTCCAGAGATCAAACTTTTTTTAAAGCGACTCTGTAGCCGCAATCTGACCCCCCAAACCACTTGTACCTTCGGATAGCTGCTTTAAATCCAAGATCTTTCCTGGGGTCCGTTCGGCAGGTGATGCAGGTATTGTCCTAAAAAACAACTTTTAAACTTGCAGCCTCGTGCCCTACAGGAGTGGCCTAGGTTGTATATGCATTAGGCTGGCACACCCTCTCTGTACCTCCTCATCATTAGGAATGCTCCAGGCAGATTGCCTCCTATTCCCCACCTGTATCAGCCCGGCACATGGGCTGGATCGTTAAGACACCTGTGCAATGTTCAGCATGGAGAAAATGTTCCAGTGGCATTCCTAATGATGAAGAGGGTGAGGAGGAGGGACGGAGGGGTGGTGCAAAGTTAGGGCACAGATATTGTAAGCCACGCCCATAGGGCACACAGCTGCAAGTTTAAAAGTAGTTTTTTAGGACAATAACTGTATCACCTGCCGAACGGACCCCAGGACAGATCTTGGATTAAAAGTAGCTATCTGAAAGTGCAAGTGGTTCGGGGGGGGGGGGGGGGCAGATTGTGGGTACGGAGTCGCGTTAAAGCTGTGCAATAATCATGGGCACTTACTTCTGAAAAGTATGTCTTACTTTTTTTTTTTGCTAGACCTCAGGAAAGTTTTATTACAGCTCCTCAGCTAATGAAAGTCACTCTGTCATTCTTGTACAAATAGCCTCATAAACTACAGCAATAGCCATTATAGCAGTCCTGAAGGCAACTTTAACTTAAGAACACCTGGACTCAGCACCATTTTGCATAATGTAAATTCAGCAGGCTTTTGTGCCTTTTACGTTGATTTTGCCAGAAAAGCATGCTCTACATGCAGGTCATTGTCTTTATGTTGTACTATAGAAAATAACCTTAGTTAACATTATGATGGCTGACTTTATACAGCTATTTGTTTTTACAGCTACCATCTGGTTACTGTTGATCATTTTTAATGGCCGTTGACGCTCTTCTCTCTGTTCAGTCGTATCATTATACAGATTAGAACAAACATTTTCATTGCATTGTTAAGTGAGTGCAAACAATAATATAGGGGTTCATTTATCAAGGCTGTCCAGTAGAAACACTGGTCTTTTTGCCCATATCAGCCAAGCACATTGGGGGACATTTATCAAACTAATTGCGCCTATTTAGTCTAATATATCTAGTTTGCGCTCAAAATAAATCTAATATGAATTTATAAAGCTTTTTTAGACAAGACTATCCAAATTAGATGTGACTTTTTGAATTAGATTTTTTGTTGTTAACTAGATCGAAAGTGCGCCAGAATTCTTTTTTATCTAAATTTATTAACTGCGCAATTTTTTAAAAAGTCGCATATATTGGCGCATCGCTACGTCTGCTTCGAAGCAGGTGAATTTATTAGACTAATTAAAAGACCATTATTTTTAAGACACATTTACTATGCTATTAGACAATTTACATAAATTTGACTAAACACATTAGATTGGAAATTATGCCAAAACATCTTTGACTTAATGGTGTTTTTAGATTTGTTAGTAAATATCCCCCAATGAGCTTAAATTTAAGGGAGTAAAAGTGAACTTCTGATTGGCTGCATGGAATGTATATCAAGATTTTCTTTATTGATAAATGGGGCCTACTACAGTACCTTAATGTACAGTATGTAAATTATACCCTACAGTATATTATAACATATGTCCATAATTATGTCTATTAGTTAATGGACTTTTAAAGAAATATTAGGATAAGCAGAAAACCAAGTCAAAGGCTTAAAATGCCCTGAATTCTTAGGTTTCACAGGCACTTTGTTCCATGCACCATTTTTATATGTCATAGTTCGTTTTTTCTTTGTGCACACACTAGACTTGAGCAACCCTTGAGCATGCTCGGGTTTGTCTGAAGCCAAAGGCTCTGCATTGGATTACCAGGGGCTGAAGGAGTTGGATGCAGCCCTAGGGAATCCTGGAAAATACGTAGACAGTCTATGGCTAAGTTCACACAACATATTTTTTCATATAATAACGGCCGTTGGTGCAGATTGGAGCACCGTCCGTTATTAAATGAAAAAATAAATTGCATTGATTTCAATCGAATCCTGGCCGGAGTATATATATATATACAGTATACACTCCAGCCAAGATTCCTTGCGGCCGCACAAAAAACTGACAAAAAAACTTAATTGAATAGCGGCCGCACAAAGCTGACAATGCCGACAATGTAAAGTGCGGCTCCAGACACACTTTACATTGTCGGCTATGGTGAATTGGAACACGGGCACACCCGTATAGTGTGAACTCGGCCAATGGCTGTATTCATATTCTACAGGCAGCCTAGAGTTGCATTACATGAAGTGAAAATCAGCTGAATTCAGCAGATTATGGCTCCGTTTAATAAAGACAACAATCAGCCGATGACAACAATCAGCTGATCGTGTCTTTTGGTCCTGCCTAAAATCATTGTCTACCAACTGAACATTGATATATCTAATAGTGATGCACAGCTGATAAATGTGCAGAAAAAATATAATGTTTTGCAGGGGTTTCAGAGATTAGTGAGAAATTAATCCAATGTTCAGGAAATTTATACAAAGAGGATGTAAACTAAAACCAGCAAAATTCTGCTGTCTCCCCATGTCCCTCTGGCTCCCGCCAGCCATTCCCTTCTTTTCTATTGACTCATATGTTAGTCTTGTAAAGACAACACAGACCTGAGATAATTTTTAGAGTGAAAATAAAGTGTATGAGGTGGCAGGTTAAAAAAAAAAAAAAAAACATGCTAAATGGAGAAAGATGTATTTTTCACTGATAAGATATATTACATTTTTATATTTGCTTGTTTTATTCATTTTTGCAAAGTTTGATAAAATCACAGTGCTTGTTTACTTTCAAAATTAGAATAATATATTATTAGCAATGAAGAGAGACACCATTTGCCTAACATTTGAAGATTATATTTATTAAACATTTAGAGCATAAAGCATACATGGATGTTGAAGTGACTACAAAGAAGTCATTTAATAAACAAAAATATTTATTGCATACAAGTTATAGACAAAATTACCATACAAAAAACATATATATATATATATATATATATATATATATATATATATATACATACATATATACAATATGAGTAGGAATTATAATATCAGCAGTATTTTTGTCAAATCATTTCTTTCTCACAAGAATATATATAGATATATATTTAGTCGATCTAAACCATATTAAAGGGCATCTTATGAACAGGTTGTCAAGCATTTCAGAATGAACTCATATTTAGAATCCTGTATAAAGAGGGGGGGGGGAATAACTTTATATTCCTCAATACAATATGGGGGGCAAATTTACGTATAGTAGTTCTTCGTGAAATTTTATGGGTGACATATTACAGCTTAGCACTACAAGGATCTTGTATGAAGTCGTTGGAGCTTCACTCGGAGTAAATATTCTGAAGACCATTTATGTGTTTATACACCGTTTCTTTATCAGGAGTACTTTAACACTACTTTGTAGCCTTTAGTTTGTTATTATCACTATACATATTTCCACAGAGAAACACTGTCATTTAGTAGCATGTTAACATTTTATTATTTACATACACAATATAACATAGCATATAATGTATATCGATTACATTGTATACATGTTAGAGTCTCTTACATACATTTTACCAAATAACAAATAGTAGTAGTATTAGTAGGAGCAGCAGTATTAGTAGTATAGTAGCAGTAGTAGTAGTAGTAGTAGTAGTAGTAGTAGTGGTAGTTTTAACAGTAGTAGTAAAAGTAGTAGTAGTAAAAGTAGTAGTAGTAGTAGTAGTAGTAGTAGTAGTAGTAGTAGTAGTGTAGTAGTATAGTAGTAGTATAGTAGTAGTAGTAGTAGTATAGTAGTAGTAGTATAGTAGTAGTAGTAGTTTAGTAGTAGTAGTAGTTTAGTAGTAGTAGTAGTATAGTAGTAGTTTAGTAGTAGTAGTAGTAGTAGTAGTGGTATAGTATAGTAGTAGTAGTATAGTAGTATAGTAGTAGTATAGTAGTAGTAGTAGTAGTACAAGTTTTTATATTAGAACATGTAAAATTGTATTGTAGTATAGTAGTAGTATAGTATAGTAGTAGTAGTAGTATAGTAGTAGTAGTAGTAGTAGTAGTAGTAGTACAAGTTTTTATATTAGAACATGTAAGATTGTATTGTAGTATAGTAGTAGTAGTAGTAGTAGTAGTAGTAGTAGTAGTATAGTAGTAGTTTAGTAGTAGTAGTAGTAGTATAGTATAGTAGTAGTAGTAGTAGTATAGTAGTAGTATAGTAGTAGAAGTAGAAGTTTTTATATTAGATCATGTAAGATTGTATTGTAGTATAGTAGTAGTAGTAGTATAGTAGTAGAAGTAGAAGTTTTTATATTAGATCATGTAAGATTGTATTGCTACTGCTTAATGGTTACAGCTTTATTTCAATCTTTATGTCACTGTACTTTTAAAAAACTTTTGATATGTCAGAGAAGCACGTCAAAAGTTTTGATCGGTCCGGGTCTGAGTGTTCAGGCCCTGACTGATCGGGGGAAGGAGCCGGAGGAGTCCACCCGCAGCACATTCTTCTCCAGCTCTTTATCATGTGATCAGTTGGGCTTATGATGTAACTCTATGAGCCTGACTGTTCTTACTGACAGAGCGGGGAGCAGACTGCAAACTAGGGGTAGTTAGAGTAAAGCAAACAGAGTGCCCTCTGCACAGCTCTCCTGAGACCAGGAAAGGTGAAAAACACTCAACCAGTCTCCTGACAATCCCTGTTAGTTGCTAAAATAGCGTGGCACCGTTTATTAGAGAAGACATGCTAAATGCTAGGAATCTCCTGCAGATGAACAGTCTACCCACTCACATTAGCTCACCACCCTCCATTCTATCTACCCTTATTCTTATAGATACTCATATCTATACCTCATGACAATGGCATAGTTTAAAGGGGTTATCCAACGCTACAAAAACATGGCCACTTTCTTCCAGAGACAGCACCACTCTTGTCTCCAGTTTAGGTGCAGGTTTTGTGACTCAGTTCTATTAAAGTGAATGGAGCTTAATTGCAAACCACACCTGAATTGGAGACAAGAGTGGTGCTTTCTCTGGAAGAAAGTGGCCATGTTGTTGTAACGCTGGATAACCCCTTTAAAGATATTTATGTGAGCTTTGTTTTGTTTCTGCTACTACAGATTACAGCTTTTGTGTAATACTACAAAGCATGCACATCCCAGGTCAGGTGTTAGTATGTTAGTGAATTGCATGCTGTAGACCATTACAGTTAGAAGAATCAACATAGTCAAGCTCTTGTCAAGTCCTTGATACCGGGAACGATTTGGATTATGTACAAGTCCTTAAATAGCTTGCTTGTTTGATATGTTAGAAACATTTAGTCCATAAGACAGATATATACATAGTTAAGGCAAGGCAAGTATTACATTAACCCACAATAATAAGGACAAACATGCAATGTGTTTGTTCTGCCAAAAAGACAGCACGTGTGTCGAGGGAAATGTTAGGCCAGAGGTAAGCAACATATGATCCTTCATTCCCTGTAAAATTTTCAACAGTTGGCTGACGGATAGAGAACACTTTCAATATTGTCTTCCATTCAGCCCAAGGCTAGGATCTTGTGCTGCGAATGTAGTATGTTATAAAAACAGCTCCACAACAAACAAGGTTGCTTAGCTCTGACTGAGAATTTTTGTTCCTTCTTTTTTAAATTTTTGTTGTTTTGGAAAAAGAAGACAATTCATGTTTATTCTTCTACATGTAAGTATTATTTATATTTTTTTCTAAAAAATTATCACATTGTTCAACTATAGGAAATTGGTATGCCTGCACCGATTGTTTTAGCATCAGCAGCACGTTGAATCTATTAAACAAGCTGTAAAGCCAAGCGTAGACTTTCATTGCTATATATTATGTCATCATTAGGTACAGTGACATAAGAAGTACTTGGTTGAGTAGAGGTCTCCTACGTAGATTACAGCAGGGTCTAGCTACTTTATTATTCTGGTCATGTGTAACGTGGTGTCTTTCAATGTCTATGAAGATCATTACAGGTAAGACTCAGACACCATCAAAGTCAACATTTCTGTGACCGCTTTTAGATTAGTCTTTACCTACCGGTTTTTATTATCTTTTCATCTATATCTATAGAGGATAATCCGCATTTATAAAGTAAAAACCCTTTCTATGCACTATTTGCTACCATAGTAGTGATATTTAATTTTTTCACTACATTGTCAGCGCACACGGTGATCCTAGTGGCGTGGTCCTTTTTTGAAACACTGCCCAGCTCATGAATTCAGCACCATTTTCTTCTTGTATACCCTAAAGGAGGTGGGCCCAGTGCCCAGTATATTTGATATCTCCTCTCCTCCGTGACGCTACTCCATTAGAATCAAGCCTGGGCGCTTCACCCAAGGGGGCAAATATCATTACACTAGGGTTGCTCGGCCTGCCACCAGTGCATGAAGTGGGCTGAAGAAAATGGCGCCAAGCATGGTAACCGGGCATTTTAAAAAATGGACTGCACCACCGGGTTCACCGGACAAGGTAGTGAAATAAAAAAAATCACTACTCTTCACATTTGTTTTTACTATTGTCTTCTTTCCCCATTATGGACTCTTTCATTGTCCGGCATTAGCGTTAAAAGAGCAGTAAACCTTAAATATAAGTTCATTTATATAAAATGGATGATAAAACATATAAAAAATATATATGTACACATAAAATGTTCCTGAAAAGTGACTAATCACAGCTTTGTAAGGGCTCTTAAAGGGATAAAGATGTAATAACATTATAAATCAAGGGTCTTGTCCATAAAGGCACATGTGTATTCCCTCCCTTCTCTCGTAATCCTTTTATATGTTCCGAGAGCTATAGAGTCAATATTTTAAAGGGGAAAAATGTGTTTAATCAGACTACTTGGGCTTACATCATAATAGCATTAGGACACGGCTTATTGCCATTCAGTATAGATGATTTAATTATGGATAATCCCAGGATCAACATGGACCTTCAACATGAAGAGTAAAGGCATTGGAACCTTCATTTTGTTAATAGCAATACTTTATGTTTACATATATATTTCTGAAGCCCTTATTTTACATTAAATAAACTTATAGTTTAGGTTTAGAGAACTCTAACACAGAGATATGCTCCTCAGAGCCCAATGGTACAAGACGATGATCTCGTCACTGGAGCAACCACAAGGAAGACGTGACACATTTAATATGACTTGGAATACAATTAAAGCCATATTTAATATTGGACATTGATAATCTTGGTTGGCAGAACACAAAAATTTCATAGCGAATGGGTTTTAAGATTAAAGATGGTCTCTTCTCTTAGATTCTCACTATTGTAACTAAAACCATCCCGGTTTCCCCCCTTCCAGGCTATGTTTCTACTACAGGAGCGAGACGTTATTTAATGGCAAAAGGCGGCCGTCTATTGATAATGACAGCCGCAAATAAAGATTATGAATAGAGATGAGCGAACTTCGAGCATGCTCGAGTCGATCCGAACCCAAACTTTCGGCATTTGATTAGCGGTGGCTGCTGAACTTGGATAAAGCCCTAAGGCTATGTGGAAAACATGGATATAGTCATTGGCTATATCCATGTTTTCCAGACAACCTTAGAGCTTTATCCAAGTTCGCTCATCTCTAATTATGAACATTATTTGCGGCCATCATTATCCATAGAAGACCAACATTTCAGGTTAAATTCCTGTCATGGGAACAAAGCCTTAAGATGGTAGCTAGGAAAATTCTACATACAGTATATTGGGCATCTACCAATTGATAAGAGAGGTATAAATCAAGTTAATGATACATAAGAAAATTATTCAATGCCTAGAAGCATACGCATTACTAAATAAGATAAATGATCTTCCTTATTGGTTGCACCCATGACAGATCAGGTTAGAATAGCACACGGTTAGTATAAAGGTTAATAAAAGATTAGGGCTTTAGTAAGTTAATAGAGATTTGTTAGAATGTTGTATTATTAGTTCTTTATTGGTCAGTAATATTAATCAGATACATTCATCGCAGAATTAGAACAAAACATAGTTAAAAAGGTTAGTCATGCTTACAGACACAATTCTGTCATGGTATCTAGCCAAATAAAAGGCCATGCAGCAAAGTATACTTCTCATGTGCTAACAGAGTAACCATACCATAAAGGGTTGCTTCATTCTATATCAAAATTTATAATTTTTTTTTTTCACTTTACGCATGAAATTAAGCCATGACAGAAGTTTGCTGTATGTTAAAACGACACTATAATCACCAGCAATAATTGTTAGAAATCAGTTAGTATTGGAAGCATTTCAACTGGTAAAACACACAATGTTTTCGTCAATTATCCGATTATGATTTTACCTTGACAAATATTAATAGTCGATCAATATTATATAAGTATTTTTTTTTTTACATTTTTCATCTACATTAAAATATCTAAAAAACCACTGAAACTCTATGACTTCAAATTTTGCTCATACAAACCTAGTATTCCACAATCATATACATGTAAAAAAAAAAATTGGGGGGAGGGGTAAATACTTACGTGTTCTTGAAACAAGAAGCTAATCTAAAAAGGAATCTGTCAACAACATCTGTCTAAAGCCTATCATATGCAAGAAGCATGGATGAGTTAGTGAGAGCCAAGAGTACACAGATTTACACACTGCAAGGGATCGCAGCCCCGAGACACTACTGAGCAGATGTTACAGAGGTCAACGTTTCTAGACATATGCACCTTTTTTTATCAGAATATTCCTTGCACAGAACATGTGGCAAGACAGAAGTAGTAATAATAAGGAAGTTCTTTCATAGGCAAATTCATTTAAATTAGTAAAATTTTGGACGGATCGCTCAATTCTAAGAAATAGCTATTTGTGGCAATTAGAGTGTATTAGTCTTTCCGTCTTGTTCTTTCTGCACAATAAAAAGTCATGTGATTTCCTCAACCTGCTCTTTCTCAGCACGCAGACAAGTAATAGCATGTAAGCTAGAAAGCTGCTGCCATCTGCCCCTGCTGGCAACACTACTCAAGTAAATGAAAATGGCATTGAGCGGTATTATATATAGTGCGCTGCTGTGCATGTTTTCTGTTTTTTCCTTCTGATAAACTCTTTTCACCTTTCCCTAAATACAGCTCAGTCCCCATGCTCAGTTATTTATTTATTTCTTTCTGTTAAGTGCTGGATTTTACCAGTAAACTTGGCCTGTTATTTTAAACCACTCAAATTTGATCTGTTTCACCAATGATTCAACCATTTCTACTATTTTCTATGAGTGAAAGATACAGCTATGTTCACACAACGTCTTTTTTAAGCAAAATAACGGTCGTTGTTTGAAAATGCGGCCTTTGTGAACATTTTTGACGCCAATATTGTAAAATTTTGAATAAAAGGATGTTGTGTGAACATAGCCAATGAAGTGGCATGAACGTTGACTTGAACGGAGAAATGACTATAACCCCATAGAATATAATAGAAAAAAAAATCACATTCTGATTATTTTCAAAGATAGTTTCTATGACACAAAGACAAGGCCAAAATACAATAAGTTGTAACATCAAAATCCGAAAGTTTTTGGTTCTTTTTCGGCAATGGTTTACCTTTGTTACAATGCTTTATAGCTTAGTACGTCATGATTAAGGCCAACTCAATGTATAACTCTAAAGAGATGAGACCAGAAGATGGTGTGAGCATTATAGTCAGCAAATCTGGAATTTGTAAAACCTCAGGCACAAAAAAAAACAAAAAAACAAAAACAAAGAGAAAATCCTAAAAAGTTACATGACTTGCTTTACCATTATAAATAGAACAATACATTATCATACCTTAAGGAAGTTTTTTTGCCCTTCATATTGGTTTTTTAGAATATTAGAATTAGACTTTGTTTACCTATGTGTTGGAGACCCAGGAAACATGGCCACTAACTCCATCTGATGTGATGGAATCAATAGCTATGTTCAACAATTGGACCAAATAGACCCCATGATAATTTAATGATGTCTATAGGGCACCAGTTGTATCTATCATTTGATGCATTGCAACTGTATCATGGGTACCACAACATAGATGTGAACACAGCCTTACAAAGAATTCTCAGGGCAAAACCTATACTCTGTGATATGCCTAGAGAAAATCCATTGGGTCCATACCAAGTACAGAGCTGCATACACAGGCACATAGGTGAGAAATGTCTTTGTATTTGCTGATGGACATTTGCAGACTTATAAAAATGCATTTCTCCTTGGAAGCTGAAATGAAGCCGAGCCACAGCATGCATACCTCCCCCCACTTCTCTCTCTTTTTTTTGACTAATTGATATAAAGGGCTAGAGACTCAGACCTGCACGTCAATCACTCAAGAGAGGGATGGTGTGGGAAAGAGGAGGCGTGTATGCTTTGACTTAGCATCACTTCTATGGCACTTAGGCATCCAAGGAAAAATGCAATTGTATAATTGTTCATCTAATTCAAAGCCATCATTTGTTGTGTATCCCTATCACCTATCTTCTTGTGTCTGCAGCTCTGTACCTAGTATGGACCTGACAGATTCCTATTAATGCAGCAGGAAGATATGGTACACGGCACAGATATTCTTTCTAGCATGTGGTCTTAACCTCTGTGTCATGCATCACTCTTCGGGCTCTGTGGTCGGCAAAGTACAATGTATCCATTTTGCCCAAAGTTTTCCAAAAAGAGGGGAAATGAGGATATTCAAATTCAAGCACATGAGCTGGCTAAACCTATAATGCAATACAAAAAGGCTTCTTGAAACATTCACATATTTGAATGCCTCCTTTATAATATAATTGATCCCCGTACTGACATTTCTACAACAATAAATATGAGCTATGTTCTCCGTTTTATTCTACACATTGTTCCCAATTTTAATTATATTGTTTTGGCTTCAAAATGTTTTCGTAAATAATGAAATCACCCAAACTGGAAATGATTGACACCCTGTACTTAAAATCTCAGTTGTTCTGTTTGGTTTATTACAGAGCCATTTCATATCCCAATTGTTCCCTGCCAGGCAAAATAGTCATTGCCATCATTTAAAATGTGTTCACCTTTCAACAAATTGGTTGTGGTCCCCATAAGAGTTTACATCATTCATGATATAAAAAAAAATATAAAATGTATTCCATTCTCATGCACTGGTAACTTTTTTAAGTGAATGTTATCGAGACAGCTCTTTTTGGGAAGGTGCTTGTATTGTAGGTTTAGTCATTCCTTAAAAGTAGTGTTCATACGTAAATGTATGTAAAATACTTTAAAGGGGTATTCCGCTCAAACATAACTTTTAATATGTTGCTGCCCATGGTGAGACTAACAATTCATTTCATACTTGTTATTATCTATTCAGTCTCCTTCTCCCAGTTCTGAGCTGCTGATTTCTGCAGAAGACACAAAAACCTGTGTATAAGTTTTTCTCTCTCCCCCTCCCTTTTAAAAGAGCTGATGGCAGGCTGTATCTGCAACATTGTAGCTTCTATGTAATGCCGAGAGGATTTATCACAGTGAGTTCATTAACAACTTGACCTCAGATTAACCCTCCCAGCATTACAAAGAAGCTACAATGTTGCAGATAAAGCCAGTAAGGGACTTGTTTTTAAAAGTGTCTCAGAAGGGAGGGGGAGGAGGGGGAGACAAAGAGAAAAGTTCACACACAGTTTTTTGTGTCTTCAGCAGAAAGCAGCAGCTGGGAACTGGGTGAAGGAGACTGAATATATAATAACAAGTATGAAATGAATTGTTAGTTGCACCATGGGCAGTTATGTTTGAGTGGAATACTCCTTTAATCTTTGTAAAAGAAGTAAATGTTCATTCCTACAAAATCATTATGTGATTAAAGGTAAAAAAAAAATTACACAAATTCAATACAAAAACAATAAAATAATATTAATAATATATATATATATATATATATATATATATATATATATATATATATACATACATACAATAAAACCTCATTCACACCATTAGATTATACCTGTGTAAGAGCTGTATATTTTGTGACAATGACAAAATCATTGTCAGCAAAGGCTTTCTAAATAATAATAATAATAATAAAAAATGGCATTGGGAAAGGCTTTCATGATCTCTCTCCATGAACTCTGTCCTTGGTAATACATACTGTAGATATGTCTCATGCATGAAGACACTAACAAGAGCCATTGGGCATAGTATAATATAGCATTGGAGGGATTGTCCCTAACTTTCCTCTTATTACATCTATCCAGTGTTGACCACTCAACAACTAAACGGGGGTAATTGCCTATACCACATCATTCTCCATCTTGCATCGCCACCATACAATTGAGGTAGTAATTGTAATAAAAGGCTTCAAACAAAAGCAAACACTAAAGGGTATATAGAGACCCGTTGCCGTTCTACTACCTTTCACCTGCACTGTACATAACAGGACTGAAATGAAAGATTTTTTCAAAGGACTTACATGATACCGATATAAAAAGGTTTTCTTTTCATCCTTCATCAGCTGCGTGAGAAGATTTCTGTTTATTTAAAAGCTATTAATGTGCTTTCCATTAATCTTTGTAGATGCATTGCGGCTCGGTGACAATGCCTTTCATCCAGGTACTGCGCAATATAACAGGATTACAGCTGCTGTTTATCTAAGTAATATGCATGCATTTGGAAAAAAAATTAGATTCGTCCTTAGGGGCGGCATAAAACGAGTACATGTTTACTTTGTAGAGTATATAAACATGCACAAAAGTATCTAAGAGTCACAATTTCGGGAAAAGAGGTGAAATAAGAATGTTTAGACTCATTCAGATCAAGAGCCCTTTTAATGGAGATCAAAAATGCGTTCATGGTAGAAGTACAGTTGTTACAAGATTTACTAGATGGAAGGGCAAGATCATTTGCGAGTTTCTAAATAACTAACAATCTGTATTAGGAGTCAACTACGAGATCACACTACGGGATTTGTGGCCGTCATTGCCGATGGCTGTCAAAAAAGACGTCCGATATGTGCTAGTGATGGCTGTCTATAATGATCATTATCATTAGAAACCGCAGTCATTAGTAAATATCGGACATCTTTTTGGCAATGACGGCCGAATAACACTGTTGTGTGAACTTAGCCTATAAGAGCAGAAGATACTCTGGGCTTAACAGTGAAAAGGCAGTCATCTGGATGAGCTCCATAACCTCAGTCACAGGAGTATTTGCTCAATATATGACCATAGAGGAATGAAACGCTAGTATGGCCCGCTTCACGCATCCATAGAGCTGGCCGCAGCCGCGGACCTGCAGCTTCAGACAGCACTACGAATGTGCATCCCATACTGTCCACATTAGCACTGACCCAATCATTGAGAATAGGCAATCCATGCCCCAACAAGGACCCAAATGTATGGGGCTCAAGAATTTAATGGGTCCTTATTCTGTCCTCATTTGTGGACAGAATAGAATATATAGAATATAAGGGATAGAATATAAGGGACATTTGAAGGGGGCTAATTCTCATCTAACATAGTATACTATTACATTGTATCGCTAATGTATGGTTGCATATAAATCTTTGAGTTGGGTACATCTCCACTGCCCATGTGGCCAACAGAATTGGTTTGGCATTAAACTCAATGCGTCTTATGTTCCATAGCTTGAGAAAGCACACCTGTGGACAAGCTCCTATTTATAGTGGGCCTCTGGTATCTGTCTCAAAGAAAATGTGTGTGTTGTGCCCATTATGACCAATACACCAAGACTCCAGAGAGCTGAGCTCTGGTTGGTGCTAATAGGCAACAAGAACACTTTTTTTTTGTCTGACCCAGTTTGATATATGAGGTTGACTATATCTATACTGTGTCAGTATATTCTTTACAAAGAAAGGACAACAGAAGAATAGTATGATAACTTCTTGGATCAACAAATACCGCAGTTATAACCAGTAAAATGCCAATCATTGAAAGGCCCTTCCAGGCAACTTATCATTTACGGTTTCACTTCTATGCAGTTTAAAAAAATATTAAGGCCGTGTTATGTCTACTAGTAATGAGCGAACATCCCGATGTTCGGTTCAGATCCCGAACACGAACATAACAGAAAATTATTGTGATCTGT
The DNA here is from genome assembly GCF_027789765.1 of Dendropsophus ebraccatus. Taxonomy (NCBI): domain Eukaryota; kingdom Metazoa; phylum Chordata; class Amphibia; order Anura; family Hylidae; genus Dendropsophus; species Dendropsophus ebraccatus. The sequence goes on from NC_091456.1 coordinate 30,694,476, forward strand.
TCGTGTTCGCTGAACATTCACGATCACGAACAAACAACGCACATACAGTAGAAGTGTATGTTTTGGCCTATGCACATGCGTACAGATTATAAGGCGCAAAGCGCCAACTACGCCGTTGCGTCCATTCACAAGTTCAAATATGTTCGAAAATGATCATTATAACCATTCCGCTCATTGAACAAATTGTTTGTGATTGGTGAACACGAACAATTAGTGTCATGTTCACACGAACATTTCCGAACTTGTTCGCTCATCACTAACGTCTACTATAAAAGGAAATTTTAATTTTGTACATAAATTGAACTATTATAATTCTTCATATACTCTTACATGCTAGGTTGGTCCAATGAATGGCATCATACTATAAACACTTTCTTTGCTCAGAAGCTAAGAATTGCACATGAAAACCAATGTTAGTGTATACATAAGCATGCACTATGTTAATCATTGTATATCCCAGATGATGTTTTAAGATGTACTGAGGATTTACAAGGATATACACTAGAGGACATGATATTTCGGCAAAGTACCTGGAAGCATACCACACCTTAAACAAGAGGAAATTTACAATAGACGTTATTTAGAATGACCCAAAAAGTCCAGAATTGACCGGTATAAATCTCCATATTGGTTTTGAACTGGAGATTTATTCCAATCGCATTGAATAAACACAACTTTACATTTTAAAATGAGATTGTACAACAACCATTAGCAAAGCAATTTATGGTTAGAGTCAGACAGGGTAATACACTGATAGTATATCAGGTGTGTCATGCTGTAGATTAGTAGATCAATTGATAGGTTAATTGCAATCGCTCTCAGTTGAGCCTTCGGCATGCATTGGAAGTTAGTAAGTATTAGTTATTTTCTGTACGAGACTTTTAAGCATTGCCTTTTTATGTTATGAAGCGTTATGCGTGCATTTTGCGTTAGTATTATTGTCACAAAAAGTTGGAACTACTTAGTCGGACACTTTGAATAGTTCGCTATTTTTGCATGCATTAAATCTGTCAAAAAAAAAAAAAAAAACGGAAAACATGCAAGATTTTTGATTTGAATGGGAGAGAAATAATTGGTTCCACAAAGAATTAGAAAGCACAATTGGAAAAAAATTTAGCGTCTAAGGTGCACTAAAGCAAAATACTGTTTTCCACAAGACAGTTGAACATCATGGCAAGCTACTCTAGTCACTAAACATTTGTTTGCAGTCAGAGGAAAGATGATTTCTGGAAGATAGAATCAGAATTACTATAATAAATCTTGATGGGTTTCAATAACATATAGGTGAAATGACTTCCTAGGGGTAATGGTTCACAAGTTCTTTGCCAATCCTATAGAAGAATAGAGCTAACATGATTTATGTTCTTTTATCGTCAGTGTATAAACTGTAGATATTGCCTACGGCAATAAACATATAGCAAAGCAAAAGACTTTGCTTCCATTACCCCAAGGTAGGTATGTAGGAGGCTATGTATGAAGCTGTGTGATTGAAAAGATCCTATACTTACGGGTTATATTCTTCATGTAATAAGAAGAATATAAAAGAAAACGGGTAAATTAAACATAGGATACATAAAAATATTTCTATGTACATACTTAACATAAAGATAAGTTTATATACTCTATATAACAAAATATATGTGATAAATGTAAAAGTAATGCATATGCCAACAGTTGGAGGTGAAAATCCAAGTCGGAATCGTTTGTCGGTGGACTTGGGAGGACACCAAATAACTTAGACAATCAGTGAACCCGCGGGCGGCGAGCTTGGGCAACTTTGGTGTGAAGTAAGGCTGTCGGTTAGGCAGCTCACTTGTTACTGATATTTATTACCTATTTGAGGTAGATCACAAATCACCCACTAAGATTATGGATTTTTTTGTGGCTAGCAATTTAAAGTGGACATGCCTATTTTGTGAAGTTTGGGTCCTTCGATATATTAGTTCTGCTTAGGTACTAAAGCTGATTTAAAAAAAAAAAAAAACTTCATACATAGCCCCACTCAGAGAAAACATGTACTGTATAAGGACCCTGGTCAATAATTTTGGGAGTATGTTAAAGGGTACCTGTCACCAGGACAGGCCCCTTTACATTTATTTAATTCATAAGAAGCCTTAATGAAGCTAAACTATAAGCCACAATTGTACCCACTAAAACGTAGATGTTGCCATTTATTTTTGGCACACTTCCCAGCAGCCATGACTGCTGAGTAGGGACGAGCGAATTTACAGTGTTAGCAAAGGCAGCAAAGGCAGCCGGAGTGGCACAAAGTTTAAAAGCAGCCAGCTGACAAGTTGGCAGTTGAGCTTAGCGAATCACTGTAATTTCGCTCACCCCTACTTCTAAGGTATCTTACTCCTTAAGGGTATGTTCACACTGAGAAAAGCGATGGAAATTCTGTGGTGGTTCTCTATGCCACCAAATCCTGCCTTCCTCTTTGTCTCACAGTCTCTCTATGGGATGGCTCGTGGGCCTCCTCTTCCTTCACTCTCCGCTCAAAGAATTGACATTTCAATCCTTTGCGCGGAGAGTGGCGGGAGTGGCACGGGAGCCTTTCCATAGAGACACTGCGAGGCACTGAGGCAGATGGGATTCTGTCGCTTTTGCTCAGTGTAAACATGCCTTAAGAGTCATGTGGTGGTGGTCACTTACTTTTTGCTACTTTTTTGGGTCATTTAGTTGGTACAATTGCACATGCTTGTTCGATTTCACAGGGCATCCTGTAGGTGCCCCAATCTAAAAGGAACCTATCCTGGTGACAGTTTCTCTTTAACGTTGCACTTTACTTGGTTTCTCGGTTAACTGAAACCATGTCTATGGTCAGCGTGAACAGCACAGAACTGTTTCAGTACATTAGTGTGTTTAGTATCGTTAGTGTTGTTAGTAGTAGAAAATGTTAGTAAATGAGCATTGCAGACTCCAGATCATTTCCTCTGAGTTGTCACACTCAGTTGAATCACATCACCAGACAATTGAGAAGACAGGACAGGCAGTTGATGTTAGTGAGTTTTACTATTTACAAGTTAGTAGTAAAAAAGAGAAAAAACGGGCAGAGTCAGTAACTGGAACAGTTTGCTGTGTCTCTGCATGGTTAGTAGAAAGTGAGGTTAGTATAGCATGCTTTATTTCCTGGTTAGTTTTGTTAGTTAATATTAACTGGTGTTAGTTTTAACCAAAGCTGTAGACTCAGTTATTGCATTTACTGTGTGTCTGCAGTTGTTAGTATGTTAATACACATGCATTTGTTCACCAATAATACGACTGGGATGCACACATAGACTGGATACAACAGATATTAAAGTCATTTGATTGACATTTTTTTTTTTTTTTTTTTACAGATTCTCTGGAAAATTGCATCAAGTCTCAAAACATCTTCTATACAATTATCCTTCCCATATTTCCCTTATTGGCCTGCCATTCCCTATATATCATAAATGCGCTAAACATGAACAGATGAAGAACACGTTCACATACAGCATAAGAGTTCCTGAATAAACACAGTAAAATAAAAAAAACATTCTTAAAGGGGTTTACCACTTTATAGTAAAATTGTACAGTGTACAGTATTAGTAGGTGTACTCACTGTATATACTGATTGCAGCACCCTTTGTACCTCATAAAGCTAAAATCAGACTTCCTTCCTCCAGGCTGGGCTGTCCTGCTCTGTGGTGAGTCTGTCCATAAGATGGCCGACATGGAGGAGCAGGAGCTCAGTGGTGGACACTGGGGGGCGGGGCATGGCCCCTCCAATCGGCCATCTTATGGACAGACTCACCACAGAGCAGGGTAGCACAGCCTGGAGGAGGGGAGTGTGATTGTCTATTAGGTACACAGGGAGCTGCTGTCAGTAATTGCAGTGAGTATACCTATTAATACAGTACAATGAACAATTTTTTTCTATAAATTGGCCAACCCCTTTAAATAGTTTACTATTACTAACGCTTGCTTTGTTTTTATATCACTGTGTCATTCCTAGATTCAAGGACTACAGTGCGCACACGTGTATCATTGATTTGGCCTTAATCATTTGTATCTTCTTCATGAGGACAAAGCAATACTTAGGTTAAAGTAAAAAAGAGATTCAGACAAGGAGGAAAGAACATGTTAGTCAATACACAAAGGGGCTATACCATCAAAGAGTTGACTCTCTACATGGCCATCAGTGGTAAAAATAGAATAGTAGATATTAATTGGAGCAATGATCCTAGTATATAAATATGTCGCCATATGAACTCAAGATCTGCAAACCGTATCAGTTTAAAATCAGCATGGAAGTGACCTATATCCCGCACATCTACTGTATGTATCATCTCATCACATTTCCACAACCTTGATTCCAGTTGCTCCGTTTCGCTCCTTCATCCATTATTAACTGTTTAAAAATAACTCGTCATTTGAAATTCAAACACAATATACCCTGAAGTAATGAGTCGTAGTACCGAATAGATTACTAGAGCCATAAGTGGCAATTATTTTCAAATGTGTAATTCACCATACTTATCACTGCAGAGATTATAGTGGTAAGGAACTTGTATATCTCCTAATGACATTCCTTGTACATTGAAGAGTGTTAAAAGTGCTCAAGAGCAAAAATCCAGAGGTAATGGCTTTTTTTTTTTTTTTTCCTCTTTTTTTCTTTAATACTTCCTTGAAAATGTCATTGTTCGAGCACATTCTTACAAATGACATCCACCCACAAGATAGAGGGTTGAAAGTGCAAAGGAATAGTGCCCTGAGAGACGGCATATTAGGCTTTGACCCATAATTGCCATATTCACCGCGTGATTGTTGACAATTTTTTTTTTTTTTTTAAATAACCTCCGGGTACTAGAGGATAATTAACATCAGCAGTGAAGAGATATGTCATTGGCACTATGGCCTATGGTAAATATATTGCTTATTATAGCCACCTCAAGAAATTGACCTCCCGTGATTAATAGATTAATACAACATTATATTTCCATACGTCAATATTCCAGAGACACCATTTTGTTGGTGTCAAGCCAACGTTGCCCAATAAGTAATAGGCTGGTTTCTATTTATAGAGCCTGTCGCTATCCGACTTATATTACTTATTTTTCTCCTCGTTCGAGAAGAACACAATCCCTCGCTATTAAACGCTTTTTCTGACACAAACGTTCAAACTCCAATTCCATCCATAAACTACGAGACAATAAGCAGAAGCAATGGGTAGAGATGATTGCTTGTCTATCTCCGACTTAAACACCTAGACTACAACGGTGTGATATGAGATTAGAAGGCAGCAACATATTTCCTTCCAGCACACGGGGAATACAAACAATACTCGGTCTTAGATATCTCATTTCCTATGCGCTCTCTACTCTCTCTTTCCCTTACACAGTATTAAAGCTCTCGATATAAATGTAACATTAAAGTCAGATACTAATAAGCCACATCCAGTCATTGGATGTAATTATCCCTTGCCCGAATCCTCCATTAGATATTCTTTGATATGTTTTAAAGTGCTTTGGCATTAACATACAATGGCCAAGGACCTTCCTTTAATAATCACTATGGAGAAAGCATCTCCATCCAACCTCACAGGAAACTAAGTACAGCTAACTACTTTTTATTGTACGCGGCAGATGAGTAATCTACTAATTCAAGCATAATAAAAAATAAACAATCAAATAAGAGCAGATGACATTGGAGAGGTAATTAGCGTAATTGTCTTTAAGCATCAAAGAAGTGTGAAAGCTTATTTCGGAAAAGGAATATGCATTCCGACTCCTAGCTGCTAATTATTCCCATAAAGAAAACTGCATTCTCCAAGATAATCTGTTCAAACAAAAACATCTGCAGATCATGTGGAAACACACAAAGGTTTCGGAAAGCCGCAAAGCACCTTGGAAAGTAAAAAGGGGGGAAATATGCATGATAGGAAATTATTTTTTTCTACTCATTCTACAACAAATATATTGTGCGTTCAAGGTTAAGAAGAGAAGGTTAGAGACTAAATGCTAAACGTTCCCAAGGAATGTTAACAAAAGGAAGCCTGCGCGATAAAACAGGATTAAGGCTATTCTTATAGTAGCAAATAAAAGGGGCGAAGTGTTGTGGCAAATTTCTGAACTCCTACATATATCTGGAACTTATATATTCAAGGTTCAATTTAAAAAAAAAAATCTGCATTATGTTATAACAGTAAAAGCTGTATAGGTTATAGCTTACGATAGGGTAAGCAAATGTTCATGTAGATTTTTTGTCTAAATTTGCAGTATGGCGGACAACCTAGAAATAGATACCCCCTACTAAAAGCTAAAAGTATGGGAAAATAAAGGTATATCTTAATGTTATTAGTGCCCAGACTTCGTAACATAGTGCATATTGAAAATTGGTTCTAAGTAGAGATGGTCGAACCTTGAGCATGATTGGTATCGTCCAAACCCTAATGAGCAGCATTTGATTACCGATGGTTTTAGAAGTTGGATACAGCCCTAAGGCTGTCTGGAAAACATGGATACAGCCATAGGCCATAGGCTGTCTCCATGTCTTCCAGGACCCAATAGGGTGGCACCCAACTTCTTCAGCCACTGGTAATCCCGAACCCAAGCGTGCTCATCTCTAGTCCTGAGCGCTGAACTCAAGTGCAGCATTAGGGAATATTACACAGATACATCCAAATAGCAGCCCTATCTGAATATGATGATACAGTAGGTATAACTGTGGTAGGTGAGGAAACAACAGCTCTGAGACCCCTCTGCTACATGGGACAAGGGGATTGGAGGTTGAATGGGGCTATTATAAAGTTAGCATTAGGCCACAAATCTTTAAAGCTTGGAAATGCATGTACTGTAGGTTACTATATGGAATTATCTGAGTAAACACATGAAACCCTTCTGCAATCTATCAACGAAACATCCATTTCTACCGTATTATCTGGAAGGCATTGGGTATTTCCGAGCATACATCAAACATATTTGTTGGCCTACATAATACAACAATTTAAATCTCTGTTCTTCATTTCCTTCCTTTTCCTGAGCTGAAATTGGTATTCCAGTTTCCAATCATGTACAAGAAAACCATCTGTGTAGGTCCTTAAAATAAAATATCACTCTGGTGATGTGATCACACAGTTGAGGTGTACTGTACGTGCAGAGTAACGGATCATGGCTTCTTCTCTGCATGCAGCAACACATTGATTTCTGGAAACAGCACTCCACCAGACAAAGCACTTATCTGAAAAGAATTGAAATAAATACACCATCAAATGCCGTTCAGTTGTGCCTGCAACGTTATGTACCAGTAATTCAATTCTGCTGCCTCCTAATTACATCTGGCCTCAACTCGCATCTTAAATTCATGCTGATTGGCAAAGTAGGTGGCAGATCATTGTCACAAATTGTATACACTTGGGTCTTCAAGGCTTAAAGGATGATATTGATTAGCGCTTGTTGACATTCAGACAGAAGAAAAAATAATTGGTTCTGCAGATTATCGTACCTTTTGGTTCATTTCCTTGACACAAAGAAGGTGTGACTTATGACTGCAGGTTTAAATTTAGCTTTTCGTCGTGATGAACTGACACTTTGTAAATTACCATTAAACATGCTATCTGGTGCAATTTAAAGCTGACAAGCAGATGATCTTTAGCTGATTAGTCAAATGAAGGCATTTAGTTAACGCTTTAGTCCCATTTATAGCCATACATGTTGGTGGAATATTTTGCCTACATATCTATAAGCTGTAACCACTGCAGAAGCTGGTGTGCTGGAAAATAGAGCAGTAGCTTGAGAAATATGTATACAAACAGTAATAGGCGGATTATAATGAGGGCAATCCAGACTACTGCTGGTGCCACGAGCTCCAGGGGGCCCAGTGAGATTGCCCCCATAATAACACTGCTGCTGCCACTGCACTCACCTCTGCTCATGGCCAGCCTTAGTTATATGGGACCACTACGGTCATAGAGGGTGCTGGCAGCCAGAATGCCCAAGAATTGCCATTGGAAGGGTCAAAATTATCCATCAATGCCGCCCCTGGCTGCTCCACCATTTTTACTTATTCTAATGAACTATTTCAGTGCACTTGAGGGGAGTGGGTTAGCGGGTTTGGTTAGTTGGGGTGTGTTTAGTGGAGTTGGGGCGTGGTTAGAAGGGGACCAGGATTTCTGAACAACCCGGGGGCCCAGGGAACTCTTAATCCGATTCTTAATAGTCTAATCTTGAAGTTGATGTGTTAGAACACAAGCAACAGAAAAGACTTGGCCAAATTATAGCCAAAAAAAACACAAAACTACAACCCCTCAAACTATTGCAAGGTTACAAACAGTAGTATCAGGAAAAAAAACATCAGGTGTTACCTGCACAAAGATATATTTTTGGCGTATGTGTAAGGAATAGTTTAACTTGACTATGTAAAATACGGGTGTTTTAGTTATTTTGTTCCACCCCATGTGTATATACTGTAAGTCCCCTATTGTGCTACCAAGTACCAAAACAGCTTAGACTTGGCATGGCATGGAGAAGGACTCTGAGGGTGTCCTAAGGAATCTGGCATGAACATAGTACCAGAAGATTCTTTTAGCCCTGTAACTTCTAATGTGAAACTTCCACTAGTCTGACTTTTTGTTTTCGAGCAAGCTCAATTGGATTAAGATTTGCAGAATTTGGAGGCCAAATCAGCACCTTGAACTCTCACTTTTTGGTCAATCTTTGCTAAGTGACAGGATGCATTATCCTGCTAAATGGACAAAGTTGTATGCTGTAAGAACAATGTTTAGGTAGATGGTACAGGTCAAAGTAGTACTAACACCTGTCCCATGGACTAAAGAGCCCTGGAGAATAGAGCCCTCTAAACGACTTGATTTAACAACTTTTACTCAATTCTTTAAAATGAAATGGTGAGTATAACAAAAGATATTAAAAACACATACTTCTGTGCCCGTATGCTCATACAGTGCATATTATTCTCATAGTCCAACTGTTTTACTGCTGGATGCATCATCCTCAGGAAGCAATGCTATCCACAGGGGTGTGTTCTAAAATTTTTTGTTATACTCATACCGTTTTATTTTAAAGAATTGAGTACAAGTCTTAAGCCCCTATAACACGGGGCGATGCTGTCAGCGATCACTTGCTCCTCGTTCCCCGCTTGCTGCTGGCACTATTACACGCGTCGGCAGCAAGCAGGTAAGAGCTGGGGGGGGGGGGCACGGGAAGCTGCGAGGGGGCTGCCCGGGTGATCACTGGATTGTGTGGGTAGCCCATGGAAGATAGCAGCGGTCGCTGCTATCTTAGTAGTTTGTCTTCCAACATATTGAAAGACAACGCCAGACAACGATCAGCCGACATCATTCATGTTGGCTGATCGTTGTCTTCTATTACACGAGATTATTATAGGCCATAATGGCCAATATTGGCCGATAATCGTTTCGTGTTATAGGGCCTTTAGTCAGGTCCCTAAGAGGGCTCTATTCCCCAGGCTCTTTATGTGTTAGTGGTCATATTGGCCCCCTGCCCTCCGAGTAGGAGGAATTGAGATTGTTACATGTCAAAGCATGATCAACATTATTGCCAGGACCTACAGGTTACCATCAGAAGATTGCTCAGAATGCCACATGGTGCTATCCTTAACCGGGTAAGCAATGCACATACACCTGGCCATCCATGTGATATAAAACAAAATGTGTACTCATCAGACCAGGAAACCTTCTTTTTATGCTATATAGTCAACTTTTTATGTTCAAGAGCCCAATATAGGCAATGTTAGCAGTGGACAGGGGTCTACATGGGACCTCTGGCCCGTCTGCTGCTCCATAGCCCATAGGCAGCAAGCTGTATTGCACTATATTCTGTCATGGTCCCTGTCAAACATCCTTGCCTGTTTTTCTGCTTCCAAGATATTAGCTTTGAGAACTGATTGAGGCCTAATACATTATCCCACATGACAGGTTCCATTGTCACAAGATAATCAATTTTTCCCTTCCAGTATCATTGGCTTTAATGTTATGGTTGATTATGATGTATATATGTTCCCCTTTATATCGCTAGTCAAGGTGAGGAAGCGTGCACCCCCAACAGCTCTACTAAGCGGATGAACAGGCCCATTAACTAGATTTATACCGGGCAAGCTATTTCTCAGCCCAATGATTATCACTTCAGAAGGTCATTTTTATGTATAGTATAAGATGCTCTACAGTAAAGGCTGCTGGAGAGGATGATGGCAGTTCCTCTCCAGCAGCCACAGCCCGCACAGCTCTTGGAATCGGGTCGTGACATCACCATGTTATCCAGGAAGTGACATCACCATTTTATCCAGGAAGTGAAGCCTTGATGCAGTAGTAAGTGCAGGGAAAAAGCACCTTTTAAGCATTTCCCATAATAAGTGTATTTTGGCGATTTGTATAACTTTCGAGGAGAATTCTGGTTTTTGTTAAAGCTGTCAGCCAGCAGGGGAAAGGGAAAATTGATTTCAAGTACGCACTTACCTCTCCCCGTGCCCGCATTGAGCGGCTGAAGCGGCCTTGGGACCCCCCACCAGAAGTTTTTTACCCCCGACTCATGACATCATCACAACTCGGGGGGGGGGGGGCGATAACTTCCAAGGAAAAATACCAGCCTCAGCTGATGGACTGGCCACTCAGCCAATCAGTGACTGGTGCAGAGAGGCCAGTCCATCAGCCGGGTCATGTCGTGGACAAACCAGAGATCGTTGAGCCAGGCAGAGGTTCCACAGCCACTCACGCTGCTCACCACGGACATGGGAAGAAATAAGTTGTTACTTGAAATCAACTCCTCCCCTACCCCTGCAGGCTGCTGGCTTTTACCAAACGCCTAGACATTATCACAACAGTGATAGAGAAGATATGTCAAGTGTAAAATATTGTTCAGAAAGAGAATTTACCATATACAAATGTATGGCATATTTACAGAATATTCTCGCTACAAGATATAACAGATACGTCATAAATGTGAAGGTACCACCTTTGGGACACCTGCTACAAAAGACTCTTGCTGTCATATTTCTAGAAAAACTACTGTCACTGCCAACAGAGTGTGACAAACAGTAGCAAAACTCTAAAACAAAATAATCTCTCTCATATATATATATATATATATATATATATATATAGATAGACTCCGTGCCCATCCCTATTGATAAAACACTACAGCAACAAAACTACGTATATCCTCACTCCTATACCCATGGAAGTATGAAGGGAAAAGAAAAGTAGTGAACCATGTAGACAGGAGCTCATACTGAGGGTAAGAAGCACGTCGCTAACAGAGGTCATACTAGCAAAGGCCACCCTGGGGTAGCCACAGGATAAAGTGGCGGGATGAATGGACAACTACTGGCATACTTAAGCCCATTAGCCATAACTGTCTAAACCCCCTCTTTATTTATATATTTGAAATGACTACAGATGTTCTGGCTGTCTGCCAATGTGATTGTTGTAAAGGGATGCGGAAGTGCAGGACCCCCCTATTGTTTCACACTTTATGGAAAAGTTTAAACTGCCTCTGGGTAGACAAACTAACTATATAATTGTGGGTCATCACTAGAGTGGAGCTCGATGCACGGTTGAGCATCGGGGTGCTGGATTGAGCTTAATGATTGATCGAGCAAATTGTGTTGCTCGGGTGCTAGAAATACAAAAAAGTTTGTTGAAAGCCCCCCACCCCCCAACAGAGCACAACCTGACCCCAAGGGGGGGTTAACTGTCACTTGGGGGCCAAACTGTCACTTTGTAACATTTCAGGTTAACCATTTACCCTCCACTCTGCTGAGCGTAGAGCATGGTTAGATGCTCGAGTCCCCCATTGTTTTCAATGGGGCTCGTTACTCCAGTCAAGCACTCAACTATTTCAGTTGCTCAACACTTGTCATCACCAATGGGATATATTCTGATCTTTACTTAAAATACCGAGAGGCATGGCGCACAATTCATAACATGTTATTCATTTCTTTGAGTTTTCTATTTTGGCTGCAGAACCGGCACCATCTGTTCATAGAAGCTAAAATTTCCTGTAAACAAATGTGATGTTAATTCTTATGAAAAATTAAAACCCTAAATCGCTAACCTTGCAATAATAGGAGGCTGTGATGATGACACCAATCTGCGACAAAACCCATGTATGTGTAACAGGACAAAACTGCCTAAAAACGGGTCGCCAGTCAACAAGTCCTAGAAGAAAAAGAGAAAAAAGCAACCAACGCAGCATAGAGAAAAGACATGCAATGGAATTAAGCCAATGGGTTGTCTAGTGGGTTAAATGTGTAATCCCATAGGTGATTATGGTATCGGAAGCATCACATATTAGTGGCTCATAAACACATTAGCGCAGTTTAATTACGGTTGAACTATTAAGATTAATCTTTGATCTAGGGATATAAAATCGTGTACATATTGATAGGTGTGTGGATATTTCAAATACTTTAATTAAGAAATTGCACTGAATTTAAAAAAAGAAAGAACACTGACCTTAACAATCCATTAATTTGCTAATGTAGTCACAAAGTACATACAGTACATGGTAACTTGAAGGATGAGGGTAGACTAGCTTCAGAGATGGGGATTCCTGGGTACCTAATCAAACCATAATACATATATGAGTTTCATGATAGATAGATAGATAGATAGATAGATAGATAGATAGATAGATAGATAGATAGATAATAGATAGATAGGAGATAGATAGATAGATAGATAGGAGATAGATAGATAGATAGATAGATAGATAGGAGATAGATAGATAGATACTGTATTGCCTTGCTTATTAAAGTAAGTGCCTTACTGGAAGGAAATAGGATGACATCTGTTTCCTTGTTTACGATCTTGTAGAGGCCGCCAATGCAATACAATTTGATGCTAAGATTAAAAAAAAAAAAAACCTTTTAATTGCAAAGAATTATCACAATCTATAATGACATTTATAAGCTCTAATTACTTCTTGTTTTCTTATGTTGATAAATAAAGCGTATTTTTTTATCTGTTTTTCCTTCCATACTCAACGACTACTTCTATTATCTGTTTTCAGTCATTTTACGCTATGTTCACACGTCAAAAAAGAGAAAAGACTAGTGATGAGCGAATAGTGAGATATTCGAATATTCGATATTCGTACGAATATCCCGCGAATATTCGAATATTCGATCGAATATTCGATCCCGTTAAAGTCTATGGGAACAAGTATTCGATTAGGGAAAACATCTATTTGACCATTTGGAGGGTAAAACCGGAAGCTGGGGAATTTGAGCGCTTATCGAATATATATCGAATATTTGCATATTCGAATATCTCACTATTCGACCGAATATCTATTCGATCGTACAGTATTTGCTCATCACTAGAAAAGACGTCTGTTATTGCCGCAATGTAGTTGACTCCAATGCAATGCATTGAAGTCAATGGAATGATGGACGTACAGTACAATGCACACGGTGTATAAAATGAGGAACGTTGTCTGCGTAGACGTCAAAATAATGATGTTTTTTAGTTGTTCACGCACAGTTTTTCTTTTTTCACTGTCGTTTCACCGGTTTTACTTTTAAATGCAATGGACTTTTCAATTAAAGACACATCCAAAGGGCAATTACTCCACCTACACTAGAATAATGTACATACTGTTGGGCGGGCAAACAGTCAAATGAAGAGTGTAATTTTTCTCTTTAAAACCGGAGAGAAAAAATGTAGTGAGAACATAGCCTTTTAGTGCACAGACAGATATATTTGAAATGACTACAGATGTTCTGCCTGTCTGCCAAAGTGATTGTTGTAAAAGGGATGCAAAAGTGCAGGATTCCCCCCCCCCCCCCCCATTGAGTCACACTTTATGGAAAGGTTGCAACTGGTTTGGGGCAGAAAAACTAACTATATAATTGTGGGTCATCACTAGAGTTGGGCCCGATGCGCAGTTGAGCATGGTGCTCAATCAAGCATCGGGGATTCTCGATCGACCTTAATGACCAAGTACCGTGTGCTGCTTGGGTGGTAGAAATACAAAGAAGGTTTTTGAAAGCCACCCTCAACAAAGCACAATCTGAACCCAAGTGGGTTAACTTCCAAAGGGCAATTAATCCACCTCCACTAGAATAATGTACACACTGACGGGTGGGCAAACAGTGAAATGACGAGCGTAATTTTTCTCTTTAAAACCTGAGAGAATAAAACATGTGAACATAGCCTTTTAGTGCACAGACAGAAATTTTTTTTACTTATTCATATGCTATGTTGTTTCATTCCTTACTTTCTAGAGCCTATAGATAGCAGAGAAGCTCTTACAATAGATTACATCCTGTGCAAACCATCCTATTCGTGCTCCCATAATGTCATAGAGCAGTGATGGCAAACTATAGCACTCAGAGCCCTCTGTGTGGGCATGCACTTCTTATATTCAACTTGCTTCTGCTTCCTAGCTTAAATATGCAGAACAAGAGCCCGTGGAGCCTCGGTTGCGAATCTCAAACACGGGAATAGCCAGATATCACTAGCCTATTGCTACAGGGGGCCATCATGATGGGGAGAGCATCACACCACCCTGTTAGATAGCTCCTTAAATCCCACTTGGTTGCGAGTATTGCAACATAAATAGGGTGGCCTCTTTGTGTCAAAGTCTAACTCAAGGTGCGAGTATTGCGACATGACAAGGGCTTGCCAAGGCAGGCATCCATCCACAGACGGACGTTTTGGGGTATTTGCCCCTCGTCAGTGTGGAGCAGGATTCTGGCTAGTTGGGGCAATGACAAATCAACCAACAAAACAAAGTAATCGCTGAACTCAAGGAGATCAGTGAAAAATTCCAATGAAGTACTCCAAGTCAAAAGTCTCCACTGATTTGTTTTGCTTCCTAGTCCTAAAATCGGCCGAATTTTGTGGCGGAACTCTCTGCCGCGGATTTCCGTCTGTTTCCGACACTGTTTTTCTATGGGAGAATTCTTTGAGCGGACAGCCGCAGAAAGCGGAGTCACGCAAGCCCTCCCATAGAGAAACAGTGTCACACTGAGGCAGGTGGGATGCAGATAATAGAAGTTCCCCTTTTTAAAAGAAAATTAGGTAACTAATATAAATTAAGCAAGTCCTTACATACAACAGTCAGAAGGAGGTACTAGAAAACTGTAAATTACTTTCTACGTAGAGGATAGAATCTGTCTCAGGATCCCTACAGTTCACTCAGGATCCTAGAACAAAGATGGCAGACCTCACTGGTGTCCAAAGGAGCAACTCATTCTGGCACAGACAGAGAGCAGTACAGGACATGTAGTATCACACTGTACTGTAGAGTAGCGCTAAAGGACAACCAATGAGTGCACTCACTTCAGTAAAACAGGAGTTTTATCAGTAAAATGCCCACTTCTATTGGTCAGATCTAGTTATTAACAGGTTTCGTAAATTTTTAGTGTCTGTAACAATGTATGTTGAGTCTGGTCTCCAGTTACAATGTTCCTGGAAAGACCATGGTACAGTATGTTGAAAATATTGTAACTTGAGGCCATTGAAACTTGAAGGACCACTGTAAAGGGGCATTTCCTGTGTCATCGGGTTCTTATATTTATAAAGGGATATACACTTGTCATAAGCAGCTATAGATTTTAAGACCTTTATAACTTAATAGATTTGTTGAGCTGTTATTGACCATGCCCTTTTTGCCAAACCCCACATGGTAATTTTACCATTTTTGAGAAATAAAGTAGTAAAAAGTTGCACACTATAGCATAGATTAGGTTTGTAACTTTTTAACGTAAAAAAAAAACTGACACAAGTGGAATAATACCTATTTATAAGCCAGAATATAGGCAGTATTATAATAATGCTGTGAAACAAGGTTTATGCAGGATAGACAGGCATACAGTGATTCATCCTTTCAAACAATAAGGCCGTGTTGTTCTCAACCGTGTAGCATCAGCAGATTTAGTGTGAAAAGATAATTAGGAAGTGATAGCAATGCGCCTGCTATGTGACAGTACAGGCCTAATTACAATATGGTGCCGGCTATGCTGGAATATATCTACAGGGATGTATAATGACATTTACCGGTCTACTTTACAGGCAAAAATAACCTATTACATTGCACAAAATGCAGAAATTGTTGACAAAGCGGGTAGGTATATATAGGGAAGGCATTTATCTGGGTGTACTAGATGTCAAAAAGTGCAGTGCCGTTAAAAGAAGGGGAAACAAAACAAAGGGAAAAAAATTATATATATATATATATATATATATATATATATATATATATATATTGTCCTAGCATTGTTATCTAACCTTTTTCTAACGTGCGTATATTCGTGGTTCGCACTACGGACGGAATCATACGCAGTGTGAACATAGCCTAACAGTGTAATTGCAAATCGTCTCTTCTTTTGTTAGGATCAGATTGAGTAAATGATCGTTGTAACAATTGTAACTAATGACTATCGTTCTGTGTAATATGGTGAATGAGTTTAGGTTAACAATAAACATCTTGTTTGCAATGGTTTATAATTAATCGGTAAATGTTAAAAATCGCTTCATCTAATAGGACCCTTAGACTTATAATTAATGGTAACTAATATTGCCCAATAGCAAATTCCCCCTACATAAATATTCGAGGCTCTGCTGAGTATACATGTGTTTTCAGTGGGGAGAATGGAATAAACCATCGCCGGACTCCTCACTAAGTACTCCGATTTCTAATGGGAACAAGTGATCCTTCTTTCTCCCAACATCTGCTATTTAGTAAAAAAAATTGGACACCCTCCCAGTCAGCCAATCCCATCGAAATAAGTAGATTTGGCTGACATAAATCTAATGTGAATGGCTTATATTATACTGTACATGCATACCCTGATAATGTATCTGCCAAAGGGGGAAAAAATGTCAAGATAGAGCTGGAATTTTTCTAACTTCTAAGAAGAAAAATGTTGAAAAAGTTTACCGTATTTTCCGGAATACAAGACAACTGGGACTTTAAGACTATCTACAACTTTTCCAGTAAAAATATAGAGTTTGGGATATACTCGCGTTATAAGACCACCCCTTTCCCAACGCACACAGAATAAATTTTTTTTTAAAAAACGGGCAAAATCTGAGAAGCACAGAAGGAGGTACAATAATGCCGGTAGGATACAAGGGCGCGCCAGATGGGTGAAAGAGGTGTGTTTTTCTGGGCACAGCGCCACTCTACCATATCTCTTTTTCCCATACTCCAGACACCTGCAGCTTGCTCTGCCCCTCATATGGTTTCTGCATACACCGGAGATGCGGCCATTTTTTAGGCGACCCCACATTCTCCAGTCCGGTTTTGAAGTTTTTCAGGATCTACCCTATAAGACGACACCCGGCATATAAGACAACCCCTGATTTTTTACAAGATTTTCCTGGCTTAAAGAGTAGTCTTATACGCCAGAAAATACAGTCAATAAATTCAAGTTGCAATTGATGGGCTGAACAGCGATAGCTGAAATGTATGTATGCCTAACACTTTATATTTTAACTCTTATTTTATTAAAGATTTTCGATAAAGACAGGAAAACAAAAAGCACATGGTAACAAATAAGGACCACGCAAAAGTTACAAATATCAACATAAAATCAGCGAATACAAGTCCGTCCATGAAACCTCATAGCATAACAGATAATAAGCCTGTCACCAAGCAGAGTGAGAGTAGGACAAGGAGGCCCCACCCTTGTATGTAGAGCATAGTATTGCATACAGTAAAACCATAGATGCTTTAAAGTCCAATACACATGAGGACCAATATTGTGTGGCACATGTAGTGACAAGGCGTCGTGGCCGACTTCAAATACAAGGCATATAGGCGCCAGAAAACAATACAATTGAAGGCATACAGGGAAAGGGGGGGGAGACAAGGAAGGGAGGGGGGGGTGGGGGGGGGAAGGACAGTACTAGAGAGCAATGACACATCACGACAGGGAAGACAAACAACACTTACAGACTTAAAGAAAGGGCAGGACCACCCCCCGCCGGGGGTGCAAAAAAACTTCTCTCACCTAAGGAGACAATAAGGGTGGAAAGTCCGTGGAGCTCTCAAAGAGGATCCAAGGTGTCCACAGTTTAGAGCACTTCTCCGTGCGGTCATGTACCTCCGCCACTAGTTCCTCAGACCTCTGTATCGCTTTGAGTTCGCCATGCCACTCAGACATAGAAGGGGCCACCACTGATTTCCAATGACGCGGTACTACCGACCGTGCAGCAGCTAACATATGCCTCAGTATGCTTTTCTTTTGGGTCGCCAGGGAGCCAGGCAAGAGAGAGAGAAGAGCTATTTGCGGAGCATGTGGGATCGTCTTGCCAGAGTATTTTTCATATACCGCAAATACCCCCTCCCAGAAGCGCTGAATCAAGGGGCACCCCCACCAAACATGTAGTAGCGAGCCCTCTTCGGTGAGACAGCGCCAGCATCGGTCCGATACCTCAGGATATATGCGGTGCAGCAGAGTTGGACTCCTATACCAGCGGGACAGAAGCTTGTAATTCTTCTCCTTGGAGTGAGAGTCAATGGACAAGCTGTGCGAATTAGTGCAAATTTTAAGTTCATCTTCAGGGGAGAAGGTAACACACAGGTCCTTTTCCCAAGCTGAGAAAAAGGGGGGCCTGTCAGTATTACTCAGTGACAGGAGCATGGAGTACAATCTAGACAATGTCCCGGACTCTCTCTCCGACGACAAGACCCAAGCATCAAAGTCTGTGAGAACAGGGCTAGAAGGTGTACCCACCTGTGAGGCACGCATAAAAGAGACAAGTTGGTTATAGGTGAACCAGGATAGGATCCTATCAGGGCACCCCGCCTGGAGCTCTGGCAAAGACGGGATCCCTGCCGCGACCAATAAGTGGTGAAGCCTGGGCGCCTCCGCACGGCTCCAAATCAGGAAAGATGAAGAGGACAGTCCGGGCTCAAAGGCCGGGTTGGAGAAAAGGGGAGTCATGGGACCAGGTCTACATGAGAGCCCGAATTTATGCAGCCATACCTCCCATACACAAAACGTGTGCTTGGCCAAATACGGCCAGCCCGCAAGCGCATCCCTGTCAGGCTTGAGAAGCCAAGGAGATGAGGTCAGAGCCTTCGGGGAGATAGTAGCTTCTAGGGCCACCCATCGTTTTGCGTCTGAGTGGTGAGACCAGTCAATAATTCTAGTGAGCACGGCTGCCTCGTGATAAATCCTCAGATCTGGAAGGCCCGTACCCCCCTGAGATTTAGATTTTGTGAGCACCCTGGCGCTAACTCTGGCCCTACTGGTTCCCCACACATATCTGGTAAAAGCGCGCTGTAGTTGCTTGAAATAACTAGCGGGAACAGTGATGGGGATTGTCTGGAAAATGTAAAGGAAGCGCGGTAGCACATCCATCTTGAGGACGTTCATACGTCCAAACCAAGAGAGACATCTACGTTGATAGGCCTGTAAAAGATCCAGCGTCTTCCTGTGCAGTGGGGAGTAGTTCAATGAATAGAGCAATTCCAAACGGGCAGGAATCTGCACCCCTAAATATGTAAGGCTCTCCTCCTGCCAGTGGAAGGAGAAATTGGTTTTCACAAGCTGTAGCTCCTGGGGGGGCAGAGAAATGTTAAGGCCTTCCGTTTTGGACAAGTTGACCCTGAAGTTGCTAAGCCTGCCAAACTGTTCAAATTCCTGCAACACCGATGGGAGGGACACGAGAGGACGGGTGACGTACAGAAGCAGATCATCTGCGTATAACGCGATCTTATGATGGTCCCCTCCGACCTCCATACCCCCCACATCCGCGTTGGCCCGAAGCGCAACCGCAAGGTGTTCCATAGTGAGAATGTACAATAACGGGGATAAAGGGCAGCCCTGTCTCGTACCATTTTTGATCAAGAAGGCCTCCGACAGGATTCCATTAACTCTCACTCTAGCTGAAGGGAGTGAATAGAGGGCCATCACCCTAGAAACGAAGGCAGGGCCAAGCCCAATCTGCGCCAGTGATGCCATCAAGAACTTCCAGTGAACCCTGTCGAAGGCCTTCTCCGCATCAACGGACAAAAGGCACAACCCAGCAGCAGAAGAACGTGCATGTGCTAGTAAAGTGATGGTACGGATTGTGTTGTCCCTCGCCTCTCTCCCCGGGACAAACCCAACCTGGTCAAAGTGAATAACGTGAGGGATAACCCCATTCAATCTAGTGGCTAGCATTTTGGAGTATAGCTTGATGTCGCAATTTATTAAAGAAATAGGTCTATAACTGCCACACTGCGAAAGGTCTTTCCCGGGCTTTGGCAGGACCACCACATGAGCCTCCAGTGACTGTTTGGTGAAAGGGTTAGACTCTGAGACTGAATTAAAAACCCTGGCCATGAAGGGGAGCAACTGTTCCTTGAATGTTTTGAAGAACAGAGCTGTAAACCCGTCAGGGCCAGGGCTTTTGCCATTTTTCAGAGAGGACACTGCTAAGGCCAGTTCCCCCTCCGCAAAGGGCTCCTCCATGCGTTCCCTGACGTCCAGGTCAATGGGGGGCAATGCCGTGGCATCAACATAAGCTCGGATCTTTGCATCAAGCTGTCGGGATGAGAGGTCAGCATAATGTCCAGCTATGGAATATAAGGAGCCATAATATCTCCGAAATTCCCCAGCTATCAACCGCGGGTCATGGATTACCTTCCCCGTGTGATCTCTAACGTGAGGAACATAAGTTGGGGAGGTTCTGGGATTGATGTATCGAGCAAGAGCTCTACCACACTTGTTAGCATTTGCATATAGATAACCCCTAAAGCGGGTCCTCAGGTTGTTATCTATGGCAGAGATACGTGATCTAAGCTGTTCTCTCACGTTAGTTATCAGCGGTAGAAGGGGAGGGTCCTGGGTTTGTTTATGCCTTCGGGAGAGATCCTCTAGTTCCGACAGTAATGCCTTAATTTTGGCACCACGTTCCCTTTTTAAGCGAGCGCCTTGTTGGACACATATCCCCCTAATTACACACTTTAAAGCTTCCCACTGCACAGGAAGAGGCGTAGGATCATGGGTGTGAATGGCCAGGAATTCGGTAACTGCCTTTTCTATCTCAGTCTTGCAGACCAGGTCCTTCAACAGAGATTCGTTGAGGCGCCAAGTCCAGGGACCCCAATTGTAAGAAACGTCGGGCAGTGGTCAGACCAGAGAGCGGTGCCAATGGTAGCATGAGGCGTTTGGATCAGCGCATTATGCGATAGAAATATCATATCGATCCTGCTGTATGATCCATGAGCTGGCGAAAAATACGTATAATCTCGATCCGTGGGGTGCAGCACCCTCCAGATATCCACCAACCTGTGGACACGAAGAGCCTCCTTGACCATTGTCACCGCCGACCTGGGAACCACCGAACGACCAGTGGAAGTGTCAATAGAGGGGTCGAGAGTTAAGTTACAATCACCCCCTATTATCAGCGTACCTTCCATGAAAGCGTCCGCTTCCAACAAAATGTCTCTCAAAGCCCTGCCCTGATCTGTATTAGGGAGATACACATTTCCTATAGTGTAGGTAGTGGTGGCCACCTTCAGTTTGAGAAAGGCATACCGTCCATGTGGGTCCACCATCGTATCCAACAGGTCATGAGGAAGAGATCTGTGTAGGGCGATGGACACCCCTTTGGCTTTCACCTCAGGGTTGGTGCTATGCAACCAGTAAGAGAAATGGCGAGTCTGCAGCCGAGGTACATGATCCGCACGAAAATGCGTTTCCTGTAAAAGAAGAACATGCACACGTTGTTTATGCATAGCGTAAGTGATGTACGATCTCTTTGACGGCTCATTAAAGCCGCGCACATTCAGGGACGCCACCTTAAGAGATGTAGGCGCCATGTGTGCCAATGGGGTGCGGGGGGTGGGAGGGAAGACACAAGAGGGATTGACAAACACACACCAGAACAAAAAAACACACACGAACACTAACAGACAAGACACCATAAGAACAAGGACTCACAGGTGAAGTCCTGTAACTGTGGAGATCTACACTCCACAGAAAAAGAGAAACGTAACAACCAGCGCGTATAGCGCTTCCCTAACAGTGGAACCTGACTAACACTAAGAGTAGCGGCTCCCGCCGCGAAGTAAACATTAATGCGAATTCTGAATACCGTAAATAACCCCTACCAATAGAGAAGCCCTCTCCCCCTCCCCTCTATCTAAGGGTGGGTATAAGCCGTGACGCCTGTGATATAAGGATCCTAAGACATATACCCCCCCTCAGGTAGTATACAGCATCTCGGCCAATATTAGGCAAGCAAGACAGACTAAGCAAACATGTTGAACGATATCTTCGAAGGACTGTAATGAACCCAGTACCCAAGGCAGCAATGAAACAAAATGTACACTTAGGGAGCAACCAATGTTAAAGAGAAAAACAGAACTGCGGCACACATATAGAAATAAGTATTATCAGCATCGAGCCCACCCCTTGGGCTCCAGGCTATCGAACCAAGAGCGAGGATACATTTCCGTCGCCCGTGGCTATAAGGCACATGACTACAGCAAAGGTCAGGAAGTAGTGTATCAGTCCCCTGTGATAGCATCGCCAGGTGTGGGCCGTGCAGAGTTGCCCATTTCAGGCACGGTGGGAGTCAGCGACCATCCAGGAAGTCGGACCAATGGTAGTCCTAGGACCTGCAGAAAAGAGGACAGTTCAGATGGATCTTTGAGGGTATGTCGCTTGTTTCCCTGTCGCACGACCAACTGGAATGGGAAACCCCACATATAGGGGATCTCTTTCTCGCGAAGCATCTCCAGCAGAGGGCGCAGTGCACGGCGCTGAGCAAGAGTATGGCGCGACAGATCTTGTAGAAGTGTCAGGGACGCGCCATCAAAGTCTATGAATTCCTCCTTTCTAGCTGCGCGCATAATCTCCTCTTTAATCGAGTAATAGTGCAGCCTGCATATAACATCACGTGGCCGGTTGGGGTCAGAGCTGACAGGGCCCAGAGCTCTATGAGCTCGATCAATCTCCAAGTCTTTGGATACAGGACGCTGCAAAATGGAGCTGAACACCCCTTGTAGGGTTGGAATCAAATCCACTGTTTTGGTAGCCTCAGGCAGGCCCCGTATCCGTATATTATTGCGCCTGCTCCTGTTTTCATTATCATCGTGCATGCGGTATAGTTGGGCTATGTGAAAATCATGTGTGTCCACTCTAGCCACTGTTTCTTCAAGCTGGGCTGACATAGCGGCCTGATCAGCGGCCATTTCATCAACTTTGTCTCTGCAGACTGAATGGCAGCCTTAATGGAAGTAAGCTCCTGTTTATATGATAGTTCTAAGCGTTGTACAAAGTGCTCCATTTCCTGGCGGGTGGGCAATTGTTTTACATGCTCCTGCCAGTCCCATGCCTGTGAGTCTGTTGTGGCCTGTAAGGGATCAGGCTGAGAGCCAGTGATGCTGTGCTGTGAGGAGGCAGGGGACGCCATGTGCTCTGGGGAAAATGGCGGCGCCGCGGCCGAGAGGGAGCTGGGAGTGAGTGCGCCGGTAGCTGCGAGGCCCCCAAGGCGCTGGCTTTTACCTCCGGTCCGTGCGGGGATTGTATGCAGGGTCTCCTCCACTCCCGCCCTGGACGGTACAGACCTCAGGCTCCGGTGACGGGCGCGCTGTGTTCCTGTGTGCGCCGCCGTCTCCTCCGGCGGCAGGACGCTAGGCCGCGTCCCGGCACTGACGAACTCGTCCAGGCGGCTCTGCCGGGGGACCGAACGCTGACTCCGGGTACCGGACTGTGCCTGGCGGCTTTTCCCTCTCATATGGCCGGGCAATCGGTCTGAGGAGAGCGGGGTTAAGCGGTGCTGTGAGGCTTCGCGGCGGGAGCGCTGCTGAGGTGCGTCCTCACTCCTCCATTGCTAGGCCACGCCCCCGCCTAACACTTTATATAAATGCATTGAAAAATAACCCAATATGTCTCGAAGTTTCACTCTATGAATGTGTATGTGCAGTCAGGCTCCGATTCTCAGCAATTCTCAGCTTGGGGCTGAATTTGAACAGAAGTATATTACAAAGTTTTAGCAATTTTATTGCTTAGCTACCCTACATGCTAAATCTTCAATCCAACACCTCTGATGCAAAATCTTCAATCCGACACCTCTGATCTTCTACCTTCCATCTGGAAAGTACCTGTGTAGCAGTTATGAATGACATCAGTACGGTAACTGCATGTGCGGTTTCTTCGTATTGAAATGTAAGGTGTTTCTATAAATAACTGACATCCTAAAAGATGTCATCTGGAGTCAACCGACTTCAATATGATGAATTCTACAATAGTGCCGGCAGCATATAAAGTGTGTGTATTCTCTTTTCCAGTTTTGTCCTTGGTGGCGACCTGGTTCCAGTGTTACAAGTATGTTTAAGAGATCAGCGCCAGCCTCATATAAAATGCATTGGACATTTGACACTAGTGCAAAGTGACAAGGGGAAATGCATGTGTCACACTTTAAAAGGTCATTGTGAAACCTTTACTTTGTTCTACATCAGGCTTATAATGGGCTTTTATGAACCTGTAACTTATGACATACTTTCTATCACAGATCTTCCCATGACTCACCTTCTAGTTATCCTTCAGAAACTTTTCGAATCCTGTGGATTTTGTCACGGTGACAGGAAGAGCAATAAACTTTAGGAAAATGGGACTTTATTATTTCTCTCTTCACATCTAAGAAAGAGCAAAGAACAAAAAATAGATGTTTGTTAGGCATTTTTGCTAGACTTAGGCTATGTTCCTACTACGTATCTTTTCGTAAAACTACGCCCGTTGTTGCCGATTAAAACAAAGGCCGTGATTATTACGAAAATGTACGTTACATTGCCGTCTATGGAATCACGGCTGGAGTGTATACTATGTGTATACACTCCGTCTGGGATCCCTAGCGGCGTTGCGAGAAACTGACATGTCAGTTTTCTGTGGCCACTATTCATTGAATAGTGGCCACAGAAAACCCTGTCAGTGCACACAATGGAGCGAGTGGCTCCGGCCGCACGCTCTATAGTGTGCAGTGGGGAGTTCTGATGCGGACGCACATGGATGCGCCCGCAACAGAACTCTGCGGCACTAAAGATCTTCTGGCCAGTACTGGGATGATCTTTTTTTTTTTAGACTTTTTTTTTTAGATCGGCCAATCCGTGACCTGGCCGAGTCACGGAACAGCCGGTCTTTTTCATTGTATGAACATAGCCTTATGTTATTTATGTCAGTTTTACATCTTCAGTAAAACTTAAAAAAAATGAGGTGGCTTAAAGAGTGTTTCCAAGATCGATAACACAGTCCAAAAACTGTATTGCCAAAGCCTCGCCAAACCTCCCCATATACCTGTTTCTCCTCTATCAGCTTCTCCTGCTATGATACAGTCTTGTTTACATCTTGACTGTTTGTTTACATACTGTTCTGCCTGTTTCTTTACGCACCTAGTGTCCAGAGGCGGAACTGCAGGGTATACAGAGATGATCTCATAGCTCTGGTGCTGCAGCCCTAGCCTACTCTGACAACATGTCCTGGATCTCGAGTGACGTAATGGTCACATGCCCCTGCAAATGTGCCATGTCATTATAGGATTGCATCAGGATGGCAAGGATGGGGGTGCGATCAAGGGGGTGAATCATCAGTAATGTATTCATCTGGGCAAACATAATCATAATGGTATGGAAATATGTCCGCCAGTTTAATGATTCTCATGTTAAAAAAAAATAAACTTTAAGCCCTTGTATTAATACAGATAAACAAATCTACTACATATTACTGTTTTCTTAATCAGGAAAGTAAAAAAAAAAGATCGCATCATGTCTTGGTTCAGGTAAATAATGTTCTTAACAGCCTAAGGCTATGTTCACACAAGGTAAGAGACCTGGCGTTCCGTGGTCCGTCCAGATCACAGAATGGGCGGCAATGGCGGCTGAGCAGCTGATGACGCGGCAGAGGGGGGCCGCCATGAGGGACAGCTGGATCGGTCCAGCCAGCCTCCCAAAGATGACGTTGACCCAAGATAGGGGCCCGGGTCGACAGCGAATACGTAAGTATAATGCACCCCACTTCCAGAGTGGGGGAAACACGGGGAAGGGGGCCATTCATTTAAATAACACACATTACAAAGTTGTATAACTTTTAGAGATGAGCGAATATAATTCGATCGAGATGGTATTCGATCGAATATTGCGGTATTTGAAAGATTCGAACTCAATCAAGTAGTGTGAGGAATACGCGGGAACCATTCAAAAGCCCTCCCATCGCACTTGGCACTTTTTTAAATCCAATCACCATGCAGGGAGGCCGTGAGGGACCCTGGGAGTACGCACGCAGCGGGAAAACGGAGTCTACCCTCATTGGTTGGCTGAAACACATGACCTCGAATATTTAATAATTTACTTCCGCCTCTCTACCACAGATGCGCTTTCAACCTAGCCAGGGAGAGATCTTGCAGCAGGGAGAGATAGGTTTTAGTAGCGTTTTGGTTAGGCAGGATTACTACTGAACCCAAAAGTCCTTTTCAGGGCTAATATCCAGCGAAAAAGGTCATCTTTGAATCCAAAGCACTTCTCAGTGCTAAGACATAGATGATATAACAGCAGCACATCAGCAGCTGTATTCATTCCAGTACCCTGTGTGTACAAGTGACTTATAGTGTCCCTGGTTTAGCCCACTAAGGGCACGTAAACGTTATACATATTGTGCAAGTTGCCCAGTAAAAGGCATGTGATACCTATTGTGCCAGTGGCCTAGTAAAAGGCAAGTGATACTTATTGTGCCAGTTGCCCAGTAAAAGGCACGTGATACCTATTGTGCCAGTTGCCTAATCTCTGCTCTGCTGCAACCTAGCGTTCGTACAGCGTAATTTGTGATACGCGCGAATAGCGTGACGCTCTACGGATGCACATTGGAATCATGTATGTAACGCTGCACACGAAATATGAAGGAAATGTGTGAACTATGCCGTAAACATTCATAAAGCGTTCGCAAATATTTTTCCCTCGCAACTGCGGAGAGTGCAAAGATTTACCTGACTGCAATGGCAATACATTGAAGTCAATGGAAAGACAGACGTCCAATGCACACAATGCATTGAATAACTGACGTTTTTTATAAGTTGTTCACACCCAGTTTTTCTTTTATTACCGTTCTTTCTCTGTTTTTACTATTAAATTCAGTGGACTTTTCAATTAAGCCGCACCCAAAGGCCAATTACTAACCCAAACTAGAATAATGTGCCACCAGCTGTTATTGCACTTAGGGGAGGCCAGACAACTAAATGACGTCCGTTATTTTAGACTCAAACTAACGGACATAATTTTAAACAGAGTTGAAAAAACGTTGTGTGAACATAGCCATATAGTACATGTTAATAGAGCTAACATTTACCATTCACTTTAATGGAGCGCCTTATAAAGTTGAAAATACAGCCAAGTTTTTACTTTACTTCAGGTTCAATTATGGTTCCGATTTTCAGCATCAACATTACGGCTGTATTTTGGTATTATTTTACTGTGTGTGAACAAAGTCTAATTGACTCAGTAAGACCATCATGGGCATTTTGAGGCTATGTTCACACGCTATATCAACAACAGTTGTTCCACATGTACGGCCATTGTTTAATGTTATCTATGGCCATAATTAATGAACATAATCGTAGATAGCATTAAACAACGCCTACTCAAGCGGAACGGCCGTTGTTTATACAGCATGTGAACATAGCCTAAAGGACTTGTATGGTCTGCGTATGTTTGAAATAGGAAATATTTCACCTGCATATGGTATCTAATTGAGTGTGTTATTTTTTTTTTTTTACCATATGAACTGTACAAACAATAGTGTACATGAAGCCATAACATCTGCACGTTTAAGGCCCTTTTTCTAGATGAAATATATACAGATCGCTAATCTGCTCAGGTGCGTGAGAACAAAGAACATTCTCATATCTTGCCACGATTCTTCCCCAAATTCAATTAAACAGAAGTAACGGAAAACACATTGTTGTCGTATTTGTAAACAAGACTCGTAAATGATTTTAATTTCTGCTCAAGCTTCTCAGATACTCCGTAACTCATTAGATCCATTTAACATCACTGCCAAGGGTTCACGTTGTTCAGAAGATTTCAAAGAGGCCTCTGGAAATCAAACTAACAAGGAGATTTTGGCTGGCAGATAGCTGACTAGCATGTGAGCATTGAATCAAGGGATTCTGCAAATTTTTCTTTGCTGTTGTGTCATCAAAAAAAAACAAAAAAAAACACATTATACATTGTTTGTATGAAATAGGTGTATTCTAGCCTATTCTGTTAAAAAAAGCCCCGACTGTGAAGCTCAAGAGGATAACGCCGAAGAAACAGAACATTTAGTTCTATCTTTGAAGAAGCTTATTAAAAACAGTGGGATCTTGTGAAATTAGGTGGATTCAGAATCAGCCTTTTGCATATGTAATTTGTCTAAGGACTCTGAGATCATTTCTACTTGTAGTTACACATAAAAGGATAAGAAAAAACAGCTACTTTGTAAATAGTCTGTTAATTACGATAAATGTAGTCAATAATATGAAAGGGAAAATAAACATAAGGACATAACATTAAAAAAAACTGTCATGACATAACATACGCAAAAGAAGACTCCAGAGACACCATCACAGGTCTCAACGTAGTGAGCTAGCCAGACCTTCCTCTGGAAAGGAAGAACCAAGACAAGGAATGTCTCCAGTCAAGGAAACCACCCATGCAAGGTATCCATCCACAGACAACTGTTTCGGGGTATTTGCCCCTCATCAGTGTGGAGTAGCTCACTACGTTGAGACCTGTGATGGTGTCTCTGGAGTCTTCTTTTGCATATTTGATTTCCCAAGGGGCAATGTCCTAGAATACACTAACTTCGAGACCTGTGATGGTGTCTCTGTGGTGTTTTTGGTTGATCTCCCTGAGGTCAATCAACATAATATACAATATACAAGGGGTTATGTAAAGAGTCCAACCTGAGAAAAGCCATGCATTTATATAGTAGTGTATCAGAAAGCTACATATATTAGTGGTAGGCATAAAATTATGGAAGTCCCCCAAGCAAGAGACAAAAAACAGACAGGCAGGGGAGTGGAGAGAAATTATAAACCATGTTAACCTACCCATCCTTGTGCCTTGTAGTGCTGCTCCGGGGTCTGGTTCCCAGTTGCCGGTGACCTGCAGCTCTTCCAGCTGCAAAGTTACATCCCTGGCTGAGTGACTGCCCGCTCAGCCAATCAGTGACTGGAGTGGGACAAAACCCCAGTCACTGACTGGCTAACTGGGCAATCGCTCAGCCAGGCCATTGCGTTGCAGCTAGCAAAGCCGAGTCATTAGGTACCCATTTTCCAGCTGCAGGTGTCATCTGACAGCAGAGAACGGGACCCGGGAGCAGGACGGGGAGGCACAAGGATGGGTGAGTTTACTTGTTTGTTATTTTCTCACCACCACCTGTCTGCCTGCTGATTTTCAGTTTAGTGTGACTTCTCTTTGAATACATACTCAATGAGCATAAAGCAATTTTTAAAAGGATATATATATATATATATATATATATATATATATATATATATATATATATATATATATGACCGAACTTAAGAAATCTATACTTACCTGTCCGCGCTTCCCCGGTGTGGAAAAATGTTTTTATTCTTTGTTACAAGGAGTCAAAGAGGCTTTCACAAGCTCCTGAATAGCTGGTATCTGGAATGTCGCCTCTCTCTCTCTCTCTGCTTGATTGACACCTGGAAGCTGAGTCCCAAGTAGGGTCAGGTATGGGAGGGGAGAGTAAGGAGGTGTTACAGCTAGCTGCACTTCAGGAATTCAGAAAAGCCTCTTTGACCCTTCTTACCGTAGAACAAAAGCATTTTTCTACATTCTGGAATCACAGACAGATATATGAAAGGTACCCTGTGTCTCCCTCACCTAACTGATATCTAACAGTGTCAGCAGTTTGGATTGTGAATTGCAACTGAAGAGGTTGCAGCACTCTTGTTATAGCCCCTTCAAATAGCTGATTGGCAGGCATGCCAGGTGGGGGACCTACAATTTAATATTTATTGTCAATCCTGAGGATTGGCCATCAATTTTAAAAGTTGGATACATTAATAAATAACTTTAAATTAAAATAACACTTCCCTTCTATTCTATAGGTTCACATTCAATTAACGACAATAGGACAAAGATGCCCATGTTTTCCAAGTACAAGTATGGACACATCATTGCGATAATATTTACGCAGTTAGTGAGATGGTGCGTCTACATGTGAACGCCAAAATCAGAAATAGAAAAAGGTAAATTATAAGTCAAAGTTTTCATAAAATAACTTTGCTAACAGTAACGCACCATATCTGTCTGTAAGTATCTCATGACCTCTAGAGGGCAGTATTGTTCATCATGTGGCAATACAGTTCAATACAACAATACAATGTAAATACCAACCAAAAAATTACCATAAATCTCAAAGAGCATAACTTTATATTTAGCTTCATTTTAGGAATAACATCTTCTTTTTTTTTTTTTTTTTTGCAACGTAGTCCATATGCAATGTAAGCAGGGGGGAAAGGAGGTCGGTTGTAATATGTAATACGTTTGGACTGCTATGTACTGTAGAGCGGATTATAGTGTATAATGAATCCTGTTCTCTCATTCATGTAAAATTCTAAATTCTGCTGAAATTGCATATCCCAACATGCCTTGTGGCCAAATATACACCCACAAACACTAATGCTGGCAGAATTTGGCTTCTATATTATTAGTCTACTTTAGCAAAACCTTATGCACATGTTGCAAATGGACACTGCAGCAGGGAATTGCAGTACAGACTCTGCGTGGTTACTGCATATTCCTCTGTGCTACAGTATTCAGTTTTAAACCACAAGAAAAAAAACCTTTAAGTATTTACAACAAAAAAAAAAGTGGGGACACATTGAGGTTGAAAAGGTACCTATGAACTATTATGTATCTTTAATAAATAGGGATCACAGATACACCTATCTATATCAGTCTATAAAGAAATACTGGTGGGTATAACTTGAGCATCAACACTGAAGCAGTGGGGAAATTAAAGGGAATGTATCACTTAGAATTTTTTCTTACAGATTAGAGCCAGATACTGAAAGTTGTTATTTTATACCAATCTCTTTCTATTTTTTGCCTTTCATTTTTTGTTTTTGTTTCACTTTTTATACATTGTTGTGGGGGCTGCCATCTTGCCTGAGCTGTTTTTAACAGTATTTAGTGACGTGCTTTACAGCAAGGCTCATGGACATAGATGACAATAGAGAAAGTCTGCTAGCAAGGAGTCCAACAGCATCCAAATGGAGTATTCCTCAAAACTTTTCTAAAGGATCGAGGATACAATACAATATTAAAATTGTATCCTTGATCCTTCAATAAAGTTTTGAAGAATACTCCACTTGAATGCTGTTGATTGGGACTACTGGTGCTGTTGAATCTACCTTGTTCCTTAATAGAGAGTCTGTCCCCTTGAAATAATTGTAAAGCATTACTGAATGTACCCTGATACCAAACTTATATATTTTTTTATTTTTTATGTAACAATTTATTTAGTATATGGAATAGATTATATTTAATTATTAAGAGTAATGCTGCGTTTACACGAAACGATAATTGGCCCGATCGTACGATTAATGATGTCGGAGTAACGATTTTTTTTTTCATAGCGGTCAGCGTTTAGACGGTACAATATATCGTACAGAAGATTAGTTTTGCGATCGCTTAAGCCTAACTTACACACTGGTTAAATCGGTGAACGACTGTTCACACGGAACGATCTGCGAATTTTTTGCGAACGATCAACGACGATTTGAGAACATGTTCAAAGATCAAAATGAACGATTTCTCGCTCGTCGTTTGATCGTTCGCTGCGTTTACACGTACGATTATCGTTTGAATTCGGATCGTTATCGCGCAAATTCGCACGATAATCGTTACATGTAAACGCACCATAAGATATTTTTTTTAATTATGTTTCATTGCACACTTTATTCATCTTTACTAGTGCACATTAGTGTACAATTGGGAATGTTAACTAGTGATTTTCTGATCACTGATACAATATACCGCACTAGTGCAGTGTATTGTATATGTCAGCATTATGCTAATAGGCAATCTACACAGCCATATCCATGGCAGGCCCAGGAACCTTCAGAAGACCCCCGGGACTGCTATGGAAATGTATCGGACCCCAGATCCCCCCATTGGACTTCCTATTGTTAAGTATATCTTCACAGGAACCCATTACATGCCGCTGTTATGATTTGACAGCTGCATTTTATGAGTTAAACTACCCAGAACGGAGGATTACAGTTTCAGTCACGCCTGTGAGGCCGAAGTGTGGCATACACTTATTCTGATCCCGATGTAAAAAGCTGTAAGATTAGAATAAGGCTCATTAGTGACCACCGTATCGGCTGTGACTAAGGAGTTAAAGGGAATGTATCATCATGTTAAATATACTTTGCAGATTTTTTTTAATGACAGACAGTAGCGAGCGCACTGCGTCCTGTCATTAACCCCTTAAACGCCGTGGCTGCAGCATTTAAGTGTAAGTGACAGGGGGTCCCGATCGCTTTAACGGACCGCCAGAGCTCTTTTACCTCCCTCCGTGTGGTCCAATCAGCGCTCTGCCACAGGCAGGCTCAATCAGCAGAACGCCCATTACACTGATCAATGCTATGCCTAAGGCATAGCACAGATCAGTGTATGCAATCTAAGTATTATATGTAAAAGTCGCCCAAGGGGACTTAAAAAGTGTAAAAAAAAAAAAAGAAAAAAATGTTTTTTTACAATACCCCAAAGCCCCTCCCCCAATAAAAGTTAAAATCACCCCCCTTTGCCATTTGATAAACAAAACATATAAAAACAATTAACTAAATAAACATATTATATATCGAAGCGTGCGTAATTGTCCAATCTATTAAAATATAACAAGCATCATTGCAAACGACAAAGCAAAAAGGGGGAAAAGTGCCAGGAGTACCGAATTTTTTGTTACATTATATATATATATATATATATATATATATATATATACATATATAAATTAAGTGATTAAAACATCCCTTCTACACAAACATGGTATTAATAAAAAGAAGAGATCATGGCACAAAAAAACATGACATCCCATACAGCCCCGTAGGTGAAAAACTAAAACCGTTATAAGAGTCACAAAAAGACCATTTTGGCAATTTTCCGCATTTCTTCCACTTAACATTACAGACAGGATAAGAGTCAAAGGAGCAACTAGTACACAGATAAGACAATAGCCACTTGTGTTTCTAGTAACGTCGATCACACTGAGAATTAATTTTTTCATAATATTTGTTTATTAGAAATGAGCAAATTTCCTGTACAAACAAAGCAAACTGCTTCATTAGCTCGGCAATCTGCTTATCAGCCTGCTGCATTTGAAGTCTGTGCTGCTCCGCAATGGGTGGCTGAAAAAGCTTGATCCAGTCCTGGCAGAAGTTTCCCAGGACTGGATACAGCTTTCCAGCCACCCAGAGGGGAGTGGCACGGACTTCAAAAGCAGCAGGCTGATAAGCAGATTGCCGAGCTAACAAAGCTTTTCGCTTCGTTTGTACTGGAAATTTGCTATGTAATGTAATTTATTGTGCTGTACCACTAACCATAAAGGATATTATAAACTATAGGCCCATTTACACAGGCCGATTAGGGGCTGAAAAATTGCACCTAGGAATCCAACTTCCCAATTATTGGCCGAAGTTAAAGGATGAGTGATCAGCCGATGAACGATGAACTGGTTTGTCAGGTGATTGCATCTTTTGTGGTCCATTTATATTCTCATTATCAGCCACATATCACCCTGTGTCAATAGGTGGTGCATGGCTACTAGCAATGAATTTCAATGATCGAGCCTTGTAACAGCCCAGCAGACGAGCGCTGATCGCTGAGATCAGATCTTATTATCATCATCTAAAAGGGTCTCAACTGACATATAGTATAATTGTACTGACCTACAATAAAGGTAATGTTATTTATGCCGCGCAGGGAACAGTGTCAATTTATATTACACTTTTCTTTCAGCCGTCATTTGTCGTGTTTTGTTCTTGATATGAAAAATAGAATAATAATTCAGGTTGAAAATTCCTATGTACACATACTATAACATATTATAGTAAATAACGTGCCAATTAATAAACCATTCCTATGGAAACCATTGTCGGTTTATAAGGAACAATACATGAAATGTTCTTATAAATTTATGTATATACGGTATATACATAACAAATGGGCGTCTGGAAAGGCATGTGTTCCAAACAGTTAGTTTTAATTAGGGCAGAATGCTGACATCAAATATTCTAGAGGAACGAGAAGAGAAAAACACTGAAATAGCGGGCTTCTCTACATTAGTAATGTGTTCTTCAGCTGTCACAAGATAATGAGCTTTGACCTTGGTAATTTAGTCTAAGATAGCTTAAAATCTATGCTCCCTATGGCATTAGAACACCAGGATTCTGGAAACCCTAGACGTTGTTTCTGTATTCAAAATGGCAGCATCACCTAGCGTATTTGCAAAAATAAAAAAATAAAAAATTATAATTTCCGCTATTATTTATTTCGCATTGTTTAATAATGATGCTATTAAACATGTTTTATTATTTTTTATATATACCAAATATAATCTTAGAAGAGGTGTTCCACTCACATTTTTTAAAAACATCCTTATAATACAATAAGAAAGGCCAAGTTTATGTCTTGCAAAATACTTTTATCCCTTTACAATTAGATGTGCTGCCTTATCGAAAAGAATGTTGGACATATCTCAAATCTCTATGTCCTTGTAACATGTCACTTTTTTTTATGGCTGTGCCCATTTCATTTATGCTGTTCTTCATTTTTGGCATTGTACTGTACCACCAAAACCCAATCTCTAAATGTATCTCAGTAATACAGAGGCTGCTTATTGGCCTCCCCCCCCCCACAATATGATATTGAAAAGGCTGAAGTTTTTATGAGGGGCATATATGCTTAACAGTTATTTCCACACAAAGTTGTGCAATCTCATATGTTACAAGAAAAATAATACAAAAAGGGGGCCAGTATTCATAGTTTTACAATGGATTTAGAATTTTGACATCTTCACAGGTGCTTCTTCTCCACCTCCACTTTTTCACTCAGGACCACACTGTCATAGTCTGTGAATTATTCCCATTGGTCAGACAGTTAGCTGCTAAGTACAGTTCTCTGCATCTCAGTCTGTTCTGTCTTAAAGGGAAACAAATCTAACCTGCTAATACCTCCCTAATGTGCACGGGAGTAAGGTATGCCTCTTACCTTCCTCCTCGGGGCCGTTCCCGTGCAGCTAGTAGTTGAATCCACATCCTGGAGCACCGTTAGGAGCACTGCCCTGCCCCCATCACGCTAAGCCAACATGCTCCTTCTAATGATTATCAATGGAGCGGATGGGCTAGCTCGGCATGATGGGGGCATGGCAGTGCTCATAGAGGTGCTCCAGGCCATGGATTCAACTACTAACTGCACTGGAACGGCGCCGAGGAGGAAGGTAAGACATACCTTCCTCTTCGGCACTCCATGCGCAGTAGGGGGCTATCAGCAGGTTAGAATACTCTAACCTGCTGATAGTTCCCCTTTAAGGTCACAATTCCCTGAACTGAAGAGCTATCTATCCTGTTTAGAATACCATCTGGTAGGCACTTTCATGTAAGGGTGAGAAATTGGGTACACTTTTCCACCACTGCTTTATGGAATAAAGAGTCAGTCTTTAGGTTTAACCCTGAACCCTCAAGGGCTCTCACAACGATTTTCCAAATACTGTATTGGATATATCATGGGAAGACCTAACAGTATTACTTGATAGCCCCCTAGATGCCATGGTCAATAGCAGGTGTGACATTAGATGATTAGGAATTCTCCCTGTCACCCCTTAGATACCCTGTAACACAACAGCAGCACACTATTAGGGCCAGTTCCCAAGGGCCTAAAAAATTCCTATAAGGCCTTTAATAAATTGACTGTCAGTATATGGCTTCGTTTACACAACGTCCTAAAAAGGCAAAAGGCTTCCCCTTTTTGTGTTTAAAAAGACGTCCGTTATTGCATCATTTTAATATGCTTGTCTAAAATGCATTAATGTCTATGGAATAACGGACCTCTTTTTTACACGGTGTATTGAATAACGAACGTCTTTTGCGGCTGACGCATTTAATAAGATGTGTGAATCAGACGTCCGTTATTCCATAGACTTCAATGCATTTTAGTCAAGCATATTAAAATGTTGCAATAACGGACGTCTTTTTAAACACAAAAAGCGGACGCCTTTTGCCTTTTTTGGACATTGTGTGAACATAGCTTATTACTGAGTATACAAACCAAGGAATTACGGTATATGAGAGAGAAGAAGTTTACTGAAGTTTAAGTTAAAAAAAATCTGATTGGTTGCTAGGGGCAACTGAGCCAGTTTCACTTTGCACCATGTTCGATAAATCTCCCCCAATGTTTTCATGGTTGTTTATAAATTAGCATTTTATACGTACTCTCTACCTGTAAATAATCTCTATTAAGTATAAGCAGAACTAAATGTGCTTGGAAACTTTGGCAGACACTTGCCTAGGTCTACTGTTTTAAGCTAACAACTCCTATGGGTATAGAACTGTTTTACAAGTGTGAATCCACCTGTAAATGACTGCAAAAAAACAAAGTAAAAATGGATGCAAACAGAGAAAAAAAATAAAATACAACAGTATAAATTGAGCTGAAGGGTGTGCAAGTAGAAAAAAGACATTGAGCAATTTTATTGCAGCAGCTATAATCATATGAATTTTTAGTTTAAGGTCCCATAAATTTTTGGGAACATTTAGAATAAATCCTACATTCAATTGTATGAAATATAAAAGTCACACAAGACATAGTTGTAGTTGTTAGTAAAGATGACAGTGCTAAATTGACTTGTTTTAGGATTCAAATTGTGTATGCAACTGCTCTCAATGATCGGGATTGAGATCCCCTCAACTTCTCAAAAAAGGAAGGGGGGAGGGGCAGAAAAAACTTTCAGGGCCAGGGAGCATAATGCTTTGGTTGTTTTCTGCTCCCCAGACGACCCTTTTAGGTCATATTTACAGTAAAATATAACGGCTGTTATTTTCAATCTTTAATAATTTTGATCGGAGTCTATGAAAACATGGGCCATTAGTTCACACAATGCATAGAATAACATCTGTTGTTTGCAGCGGCCATCAAATTAATGTTCAGGACTTTTATTGCCGGACGGTATTTTGAGTTGTTCACGTACAATTTTTTTTTTCTTTTTTTTTTTGGGGGGGGGGGGCATACTTTCACGATCTTTAAACGAAACTCAAATGATCTTTAAAAATAGCCCCACCCAAAAGGGTGTTGAAAGTGGACACCATTCAGCCTGAACTTTAAGGGGTTGTCCAACGGGGAAAAAAAATTCTTTCAAATTAACTGGTGTTAGAAAGTTATATAGATTTGTAATTTATTTCTATTTAAAAATCTCAAGTCTTCCCATACTTATCAGCTGCTGTATGTTCTACAGGAAATGTTTTATTCACATTCAGAAACAGTGCTCTCTGCTGCCACCTCTGTGCATGTCAGAAACTGTCCAGAGCAGCAGCAAATCCCCATAGTAAACCTTTCTTGCTCAGGACAGTTCCTGTCTCGGCCAGCGATGTCAGCAGAGAGTACTGTGTCTGAACGTAAATAAATCAAACAACACTTCCTGCAGGACATACAGCAGCCGATAAATATGGGAAGACTTCTGACACCAGTTGATTTTAAAGAAAAATATTTTTGCTGGACAACCCCTTTAAATAATGTACAAATAATTTGTTAAAATATGTTATATAACGCCCGCTTTTTCCATACTCAAAAACGGCTGTTATTTTGAGTATCAAATAACGGTAGCTGGAAATTGTTGTGTGAACATAGCCTAAAGGTTGTCTGGTCATTAGTCATAATTAAAGAGACTGCTAGTTCTGCAGGGAACATAACAGGACTATGCTTTCACAATGTCGTCCGTTTGATCATAATCATTAATCATCAAAAGACGGACGTTTTTAAGGTAAAAGAGACATTGTGGGAACATTGCCCTGTAGTGTTATGTTAGAAGCTGCTGTCCGTTTCCAAGCCCCCCTGGTGTCTGTATTTTTAAAAACATCCACTGACATGCTATGCAGACAGGAAATGACCACTCAGCAAAGACTGCAAAGAGAGATCTATTCCAAGTGGCCATTGCCCTCCACATGTCACATCAGTGGAAGCTTTGAAGAAGAAGACACTGGCAGAAACTAAGTATTCACTGGGCCCAGTGGCATTTGAAGGGCCAGTGAATGTGATCTGAGCAGCAGGTATACAATGCTAAGTACAGCAAAAGAATAGAGATGATCGAACAGCGGAAAACCGTAGGTTCTATAGAGCCTGAACCTTGTTGAACCTTCAGTATTTGATTCCCGATGCCTTCCCGGTCCATGGGGAAGGAGGAGACAGCCCGGGTACCGCCTGGAATTCTGGGATACAGCCTATTGTCTCCTCCTTCCCCACGGCATCGGGAATCAAATACGGAAGGTTCAACAAGGTTCGAGTTCTATAGAACCTAAGATTTTCCGCTGTTCGATCATCTCTACAAAAGAAGAGCCCGTGGAGCCTCATTTAAAAGTCTCTAAGTACAGCAGCAGGGACTCCTTTTATTTGACAAGAGACACAGTTCCTGGACCAATTTGCTTGAAAATATTTTTTTTGTAAAACATAAAACTTATTTAGCTTTTTTTTTTTTTGCCACTGTTTTTCTAAATAATATACTCTATGTAAGTTGAACCAATAACCATTATACCACGAAATGCCATGGCAACAAGTGCTCAAAGCAGGACCTATATGCAGTAATTGGCTAAGCCAGCAGATTCTATTCTAAGCCATAGGGAGACAAGCCACAAGGGACAAGAGGGAAAGAAAAAACAGGGCTGAGGTGGGACCAGTGGGGGTACAGGGCTAGGTAAGTACAGTATATTTTTCTATTTTTCAAAGGTTCCATATACATTCCCCATTCATATACTGTATATTCACCACTTCGATAAATAAAAAACAAATGATGACTAGTTCAGAAGGATTGAAATATAAGTAGAAGATAATTATCTGTACCAAACACAAAATATTTTCTATTTGTCATGTGAGTCTAAAACAATTTGTAGAAATCCCGATAAAAACAGCATTTCTATGGCAGAAGCTTTCTAAAGTGAAGCTGTAGTTCCCTGTCCCATTAAATTGTTGGCTGGCTTGTTTTTTAGCTTCTTAAGCTTTCCAATCTGACAGTAATAGACTGAATCACAGATCAGACCACCTGAAGACATTTTAGACAGTCGTGTAATTTGAAAGGATGCTTTCTGAATTACACTACAGCTTCTTCACTAAAGAGAGAAAATATAAAAGGTCGAAGGTTTATTCTACAGTCATTCTAGAAGGTGGAATAAGAACAAATATATCTCGTACCCCTTCCACTGAAATCTAAAACTAGAACTTATATTAAAACAAAGTCCCCCCCCCATACACACACACACACACACACTCTTGTTTATATGCTGTTGTTATTGCAGGTCAGTCACCTTCTTTTATTTTCCATGTTACATACCACAGTGATAATTGTAAACGGTTTGCCCCATGAAAAAACGAGCTTTAACACAGCTCTAGTGATTAAAAAAAAAAAAGTAAATATTGTTGGCTGGAAAAAGATAAATAATAGAATGTGATGATATAAAAAATAAAAAAAAAAACATCTTTTTTAGGTGAAATTACTGCCATTCATTTACAATGACGTCAGTTAATAATGATCATAATTATTATTTACAGCTGTCATTGTAAAACAATAGCCGTTATTATTTTTAAAAACAATGCCTGGGATTTTAGCCTGAAATGACGGACGTTTATTGGTAATGATAGACAACAATAATGATCATGATCGTAGCCATCATTTTTATGTAGTGTCATCATAGCCTAGTACTATACTAGGCAAGACCCTTACATGGGCACTGTTTCCAAATCTAAATCAACAGGGGATGTGATCTAAAATATTAATTAAATTTATATTAATTATGATTTTTTTTGTTATCATGCTTTAAAACAAAGCCATACTTACTTGTATCCAGGACCAATCTCCAGAAGGTTGCTTTTTGGTCTTGTGCTGGTTTAAAAAAAAGAGACCAAATGCAGAAAAACCCTGTCATCTGCGCTCACAGAGAGGCAGTCATGTGATTGATGGACACATTGAGCCATGACTCTCTGTATTGGCCAGGACTTCCTGCATTTGGTCTCTTTTTTTCAACCAGCACAAGACCAAAAATCTGCCTTCTGGACATTGGTCCTGAATACAAGTAAGTATGACTTTGTTTTAAGTATGATACTAATAAAGTAATAAATGGAAATTGCAAACATATCTTATTTCTCATGCCCTGTTTATTTAGATTTTGAAAGTGACACTTTAAGGGGTTAAAAGACCATTGAGTCCTAGACAAGCATCAGTTACAGACATATATATGACTCCACACTAAGAAGCACTGAATTCATGGTATAGTAGAAAGTAAATGATCTGAGGTCATTTCCTACTGGAACTCTCTCGACAACACGCTTACAACATCCACAGTTAGAATATCATGGAAACAATAAACATGTTCGATCATTTTATGACAAAATATGTATCTTATTTCTGTCAAGGTTTCTGATTTTGCAGGGTCCATGAATGAATTGGCTGATCCAAAATGATCCATTATACTGATCTGCTGGTTCTGTTACGATAACTTTCACACTATGTTCACACTATGTTAAAGAACTGAAAAGGCGCACCCTTTTTCTATTAGAAAAAAGTCAGTTTTTGCCGCAATTTAATTGACTTCAGTCCAATTTATTGAAGTCAATGGAATGACGGACATCCTATGCACACAGTGTATTAAATAACGGATGTTGTGAGTGCAGATAACAAGATAATGATCATGACAATTATTTTCGGACGTCTTTTGCAAACACTGGACGTTTAGTTTTTCGCACACAGTTTTTCTTTTTTCATCTTCCTTTCACCGTTTTTACTATTAAATTTAATGGACTTTTCAATAAAGACACACCGAAAGGCCAATTAGTCCACAAAAACTAGAATAATTTACCAACAGCTGTCAATGCTAATGGGTGGCCAAACAGCGAAATGACGGACGCCATTTTGAACTCGTTTAAAAAACGGAGAGGAAAAAACGTCATGGGAACATAGCCTTTGACCCTAATTTTTATACTAGATTATATGGGGCAGCATGTTATTATACTCTGACCATCAGAACACGACAGAAATGAAGTGATCAACGTGCAAATAGCAAGGTGAGATACATTTCCTTTGACGAAGTGAAGTCTAATGTTTCACATATACAATTTTACAGTAACCACATAACAACCTTGTATCAATATATCCATTTTAGGCTATGTTCCCACAACGGGAAAATTACAGTCATCTTTCCGGACAGATGGTACTGTAGTGCCAAATGACAGCCATCTGTAAGTAATGTCGGTCACAAATAATGTTCATGTGTCAGTAAGGTCATAATCTATTGGCTTCTGATCATCTGAAAACAAGGAAACAATTTTAGGCCATGTTTACATAGCCATCATTTTTATAGAGATTGCCATAAATAATGATTATGGTCTATTAACATTAAAATGGCGGCCTTCCAAAAAGATGGCCGCAAAACAATCATTGTGTGAACATAGCCTAAAGAGAATGTACCATCAGCACTGAAGCACTGGAGGCGGGCCGCTCCGCCCCCAGTGGGAGGAAATCCCCACCTTTCCATGATGTATGTCCGTTAGAATCACAGATCCCTTTTACAGGATTATGTGGTATAAAGTCAAGTATAGTAGTTTATAGCATCTTCTATACTAGATGTCCTCGTTAAATAAAAGCTAAAATACTTAGTGTAGATTGGGGTGGGGTATAGGGGGGCATACACATTTGTCGAATGTCAGCTTAACCCACCCAAAAAGACCTGACAGATGATGTTGGGGGAGAGAAGGGCTGAGCATGTTAAAATGTAACTGCCCAAACCTTTTGTTTTCAGGTAAATAAGCTGCTGTCTTGGCCAAAACATCAACAGGTCCACAAAGAGGAAATATGGCGACCTGACCTGGGTCACAGACTCCTCTTACATTTGCTACAGGTCATCTCAAGCCTCCTATGTAGAGTTACAAAGTTTTCCTGCCGCTAAACTCAATGTCCTGGGGGTATTGGTCTGATGTTTTTTACTTAAATGTTTGGTTCTTAGACCACTGGGCCAGTAAAGACTCAAACTAAGATTGGGGCAATTTAGGGGACTACTTGTAGTGGACTACAGGAGTTTCATTATGTGTTTTGCAACATATTATATATAATAATAATAATAATCACAACAACAACAACAACAATAATAATAATAATAATAATAATAATAATAATAATAATAATACTATTTATATGTATAGCACCAACAGATTCTTTTTTGCTTGTTTGTTTTTTTGGTTTATATGTTCTAGGGTACAGTATGGGCAAAAAAAAAAAAAAACTCAAACTTCAAATTGCTCTAAAAATGCAAAAGTTTCAGCTCCTATTGAATTTAATGGAAACTGCTCAAAACAGCATGAAAACAGCACTGAACAAAGGAAATTACATGTTACTTTTTAAGAGCAGATCTGCTTGGCAGGTCACATTGAAAACAAAGGGAGCTTTAGAAATGCCAGAAAATCACCATCCAAAAATGCCTTTGCTATAAGAAACCATGTGTAAAAACCACAGTAATTTGCAAGTTGTTTTAAAAGCTGTTTATACACAGGTGCATTAATAAAACATGTTTTTTTTTTTTTTTAATTTTTAAAATTTCCCGGGTTCGTCCAGCTGGCGTAGATCTTAAGCCTAATTTTTGCCAAATCTAGGTGAAAATCGTAATAAATTTTGCGCATGGGGAGAACACACCTTATATGAAATGCTGTACCCCCTCCCCGCACAAAATTGCACGAGGGAGTGGCCTTGAGCAAGCATTTGCAATTTTTTGCTGGTCTTCTCTAGGCACAGACCTTGATACAGCTGTTCCTTGGTTTTTCATTAACTGTGTAAACATACACGGTACATTAACAATTTATAAAAGGCTTTAAAAGGGTTTTCACAGGAGCAGAAGACAACTGAAGCCTTCTGCTCCCCAACTCTTGCTTTCTGAGATTCCACATGTTGGAAGTAAAGCCCCTATTACTATTTCAGCTCCAGGGATTAGAGCTTTTACACTCGTCGGCAACAAGTGGGTAAGTACAGGGGGAGTGCGGGGAGCTATGGGGGATGATCGCTAGATCATCCGGGCAGCCCCTAGCAGATAGCTGCGGTCTGCTGCCACCGCTCCTATTCCACGGAGCAATGGCAGCATATCGTTACTATATTAGTAGTTTTTCTTTCAACATGTCGAAAGACAAACGACTGCAACGATCAGCCGACATCGTTCATGTTGGTTGATCGTTGCCTTCTATTACACAAGACACTTATCGGCCATAACGGCTGATATCATTCGAATACGATATCATCCTTAAAGAAGCAGTTCACAAAAAATTATTATGGCCCCCCCGGTAGGCTCTGGCATGTAGACTCACCACAGCTGATCGGTGTCCTACGACGCGGCTTTGTTCCGGTTCCACGGCACCATTCAAATCCGGTGCGTGCTCACATCCACCTCTGCTGTGAGTCCTCCTCTCTGTCCTGCGATTATACGCCGGAACTCACGTGCTTCAGTGCATTCTCTATGGAAGCGCGTGACTTCCGGAGGTCAATCACAGGACAGAGAAGAGAAGTCACTGCAGAGGCTGAAGATTTGAACGGCGCCGCGGGACCGGAATGAAGCCGCATTAGGGATACGTGCCAGCACTTACCGGGGAGGGGGGGGGGCAATAGTAATTTTTTGTGAAATGCTTCTTTAAGCCTTTTGAGCCATGGAGGGGCAGGACTAAGTAAAATTCATCAA
Organism: Dendropsophus ebraccatus; assembly: GCF_027789765.1. Lineage (NCBI taxonomy): Eukaryota > Metazoa > Chordata > Amphibia > Anura > Hylidae > Dendropsophus > Dendropsophus ebraccatus. The sequence goes on from NC_091456.1 coordinate 30,738,400, forward strand.
GTCTGGGTGAAAACTACGTCCATAGGTGATGTCTAATAGCTGCACAATGCTTCCGATATTGCAGAGACACTGTGCAACTATTGGACATTGCGTGTTGATTTTTCTTCTTCATGCAATGATCACGAGTCACGACTTAGCCCCATCCTTCCATGTCTTGAAAAAATTTCAAGTCCAGGGATTAGACGGTATAGTTCAAACAGGGCCACTTCGTGCCTATTTATTATTGTTGTTATTATTATTATTATTATTATTATTATTATTATACAATATATAATATTATATATTAAGTTACTTCAGTCATTGTATCTACCCAACCTGTACATATGTTCATATAGGAATAAACATATGAAGACCTTGGTGTTAAGCTTCTATAAGGGACCAAATGCACACAGCATATTTTACCTACAAAGATTCTTGAAAACATCAATGACATAAAGTTATAAGACAAACCTATAAAGGGCAGAGTTCTACAAATGGATGAAAGCTTGAAATCCCCTGGAAGATTACACATTCTGATCCACCCTTCCTTGGGATCAATTGCACATTGCAGGTTGTCTAGAATTACTTAACACCCACAGTGCTATTAAAAAAGCATAAAGCCAACCTAATCTGTACTTGAGGGAGGGGCAGGTTAACTCCGCTCTCTGACCTTCTACTCCCTTTTAACGATAGCTTTACCTGCCACTACCCATAATAATTCTGGCTCTTAAAGTACAATATTTCAAAGCCATTGCTAATAGGAAATACATCTACATGTCCTTCCCTTAAATGGTAAGTAACCGGGTAGATAGGAAAGCTGGGTGTCTGGGTTTTAGGCAGAAAAGGGTTAAATTTGTGGGGAGAGGTTAACAAAAGTCTGTGGAAGAGAGGAGAATGTATAATGTACTATCAAGGATGGGGATAGCATGTTTCCTGCTAGCCCCCATCCCCCCTAGATTGTTTTTTTGTTCTGTTTTTCTGTTATATGGAGGTAATGGGGGGGGGGGGGGCTGGGCTAGAGGCAAAAAGTAGGTGTAAGGTGTGGGTGTAAAACTCGTTTAAAGGGGTAGTTCAACAAAAAAAAAAGTTCTGATGCCAGAAAGTGCTAGAGATTTACTTGTATTCAAAAATCTCAAGTCTTACAGTACTTATCAGCTGCTGTATGTCCTGCAGGAAGTGGTGTATTCTTTCCAGTCTGACTCCAGTAGTCTCTGCTTCCACCTCTGTCCATGTCAGGAACTGTCCAGATCAATAGCAAATAAATCCCCATACAGAACCTCTTCTGCTCGTCAGACTGGAAAGAATACAACACTTCCTGCAGGACTGATAAGAATATATTTTTTAATAGAAGTAAATATAAATCCCTGGCAATCCCTTTTTTTTTAACTGAACTACCCCTTTAATTGAATAAGCTCTGATGCCCTTGTGTCACTCAGTGTGGCTGAGAGTAACAGGTGTGCCGCAACAACAATCTGTGCTAAAGGAGTGGTGCTGCAGGACCTCCCTTCCAGTACCAATATTTACATTTAAAGGAGTATTTCCATCCCAACTAGCATTGATAAACTTGTATGGTTTGTCAAGTTACATATTTTTACAAATACCTTCATTTATCAAATTTGTCTCCTACCCCCAATATGCCCGCTCTTATCCTTCCATTTTTGATAGCTCTTTGTCTAGGGTACAAAACAGCTCTGCTCTAAAAGCAGCGGTCTGGCTGATGTATATACCGCCATAATGTAGATGTATGGAGATATATATATATATATATATACTATAACTATAAATAAATAAATATATATATATATATATATATACTATAACTATAAATAAAGATATATATATATATATATATATATATATATATATATATATATATATATATATACACACACCAGTCAGATCACTGCTTTTAGAGCAGAGTGGTGGTTGGTAACCTAAACAATGAGCTGGCAACAACAGCTAAATAAATATATTTGAAAAAAATATGTAACCTGACGAAACCTACAAGTTAAATTATGCTAGTTGGGATGGAAATACTCCTTTTTTGTTTTAATGTTTTATCATTATACTTATGGTAGTTATCATTTATGCAAGTATATGTTTAATTATGCTTAATTAATATGACTGCTATGGCCTTTCACCACTTTCAGTGTCAGTGTCTTAATTAGAGGGGATGTTGGGTGGTCATGGCCATAGCCAAGTGTCACTCTATCCTGTAAGGCAAATAAAGCAATCATATATATATATATATATATATATAAAGAATGAGTGACACATATTTTATTATTATTATTATTATTATTATTATTATTATTATTATTATTATTATAAGTATATTTATAATAGTAATAATAATAATATTGGCAGTATATGAGTATGTACCTAAATGTATGATTATAAAATTATACACTATATAGTTGACTATACAATGGAAATACAATGTTAGGTGTGTAGAATTTTTTCTGTGCCAACGGTGGTATTAGTAATCCTCGTACTGCATGTCAGTATCACCTCAGGCATTATTCTCCAAACTGCAATACATTGGCACCACAAGCCTTCATATGTTATGTCTTCTTGTTCCCCAACACATCTTCTCTCAGAAGCAGTAATCTCTAATTTTCTTGTCCTTTATATTTACCACATTGTTTTTCCCTTAGTGCGTTTTATATCTATGCTTGCACAGATGATGGCTGAGTGAATGTCTCATGCACCATTATTTATACATCCCTATTGTACTCGAATGTGGCCTGTCCATTGTAAAAAAAAAAAAACAATCACCTCCAACAAATCTGTCACTAGCTTCATCTCCTTCAGATCATTCGCTCCATTGAGCTGGGTCAACATTTGCTTATTTGTTTGGATTTTGGTATGTAGCTGAAACCTCTAAAGAATAGTCTAGTCCTCCGGAAATAATGAATTTGGTAATGTTTTAGGAATGTATATGGATTCGTTAAAATTTTAACTAGTTTTTTTTTTATACCGTTGCAAAAGCTATGTAGTTGTCTTACTGGCTATAGTGCCTCCTACCTAGGAGTAATGTTGACTATATAGGATTATCTTACATTTGATGTCACACTTCTGTTGATGTCATTTTAGGTTTTTATAATACTTTGTACTATGATTCTATGGAGTTCCGTTTCTTCACAGTTTCGTAAAATATTTGATGCACGTAAATTTTGGGGATGGAACTAACTATAGTTGAGGTAGAATCATCGGGGAAAGCATCCAGAAGTTTTATTTTTAAAAAATCATTCCATTCCCAGGAGATGACCCCACCCCACCCCCACCAAAAAATAAATAAAAATTGCTGTTTATTTTACATTATGTCAAATCTGGTACAGTTCCTTCCAGTATTAAAGGGGCATTCCAAATAAAAAATACTGGGGGGGGATTTATCAAACATGGTGTAAAGTGAAACTGGCTCAGTTGCCCCTAGCAACCAACCAGATTCCACCTTTCATTCCTCACAGACTCTTTGGAAAATGAAAGGTGGAATCTGATTGGTTGCTAGGGGCAACTGAGCCAATTTCACTTTACACCATGTTTGATAAATCTCCCCTGTTGTTTTTAAATCAATAAAGTTAGCAAATTTGAAAAAAAAAAAAATTAAGCCCCCCCAGTACTTATCCGCTAATGTCTGCCTCAGAGGAACTTATGTTCTTCTTTTTTTAATCTGATACAATGTCCCTTCCTCCGCCCATGCCAGGAACTGTCCAGAGCAGGAGAAAATCCCTATAACAAACTTCTCCTTCTCAGCATGGACAGAGGGGGCAGCAGAGAGCACTCTGTTGGATTGGAAAGAACTACACAGCCTCACAGCAACACCCTGGCCACTTACTGCACAGGCACAGCTCCATTCAACTCAATGGAGCCACTGTATTATTCCCCCCACAGCTGGGTAGGCATGGAAAATATAAGAAATGGCAATCCACTGCTCCTTTAATTTCAAGATCATTGAGGGTCCCTGAGGTTGGACTCCTACCAAGCCTAGTGATGGCATACTGTATCCTAGCAATATGGCGTCACTTTACACCCTTTTGACTTCTATGCTGCCTCCATTGGCTCCAGCCTAAAGACTGTCTATTAGATTCCATTGGAAGCTTCTCCTAAACTCCTCCTCCTAAAGATTAGTTGTTAATACATGTTGAATATGTAACCACTTTTTTTTTTAATAGCATAAATAAAATTCAGTCATTTGTGTTGAAGCGTCTATCAGAAGCTCTGGGATTCTTTGCAGATTTTTTTGTTTTAACAAGCACATTTATTAAGTCTTTTATGCTTATCTTTATACTATATGATGATGGCACATTTGACCTATTTTGTTTTTAAATATTGCAAAAAAAATATTCCGAGTTAGTTGTTACCCAATCTAACTTAAACCGGACCCTGACATTATAAAACAGTAAAGAATAGCTCTGCGGAGTGTTATAGTCCATGAAAAAGAATCAAAAATAAAAATGTCACCACAGCATTATAGAGATTTTAGACCGTGACCCACATCTAAAGTCAGCAATTTACATGACAATTGTCCAATTAATCGGTTTCTTAGGAAATTCTAAGAGTTGTATTTATTCAGGTTCTTTTTTTTTTTTTAGTTGAAAAATAGTCATTTGCAGCTATATTTGCATTCTGTTACACTCTTGGAGCTTTTATTATGCATCCAATCGACTAGAAAATAGACATTTTTGATTGACACTTGGCTGCAGCTCTGCGATTCAATAAGATGAGCAAGTGGTGGATGTAACGGGTATAAATCTGCAAATGACTAAATTACAATCTACTGAAATATTGCCAGCTCACATCCTTGAGAAACACTATTAAAATATCAAATAAAATAGATGAAATACAGGCTACGGAGGACTTACATTAATATTTTTTTATATTGAGCAAAAGAGAGGATGAAATGGGCTGAAATTATTCTGTGTCTGTGAGACATTGTGTGTATATATATATAAATTATATTTGAGAGGGTAGAGATAGATAGAAAGATAGATAGATAGATAGATAGATAGATAGATAGATAGATAGATAGATAGGAGATAGATAGATAGATAGATAGATAGATAGATAGATAGAAGATAGATAGATAGATAGATAGATAGGAGATAGATAGATAGATAGATAGATAGATAGATAGATAGATAGATAGATAGGAGATAGATAGATAGGAGATAGATAGATAGATAGATAGATAGATAGATAGATAGATAGATAGATAGGAGATAGATAGATAGATAGGAGATAGATAGATAGGAGATAGATAGATAGATAGATAGGAGATAGATAGATAGGAGATAGATAGATAGATAGATAGATAGATAGATAGATAGATAGATAGATAGATAGATGATAGATAGGAGATAGATATATAGGAGATAGATAGATAGATAGATAGATAGATACCAGATAGGAAATAGATAGATAGATAGATAGATAGATAGATAGATAGATAGATAGATAGGAGATAGATAGATAGATAGATAGATAGATAGATACTAGATAGGAGATAGATAGATAGATGATAGATAGGAAATAGATAGATAGATAGATAGATAGTAGAGAGAGATGATAGATAATAGATAGATAGATGATAGATAGATAGATAGATAGATAGATAGATAGATTTTGTGTCCATTGGGCTTTAATGAAACCTATGTATTTTAAATGTCCCTTAAACTAGAGGTTGAGCTCTGCTACATCAACGTATGTAAATCATGGTTTTTTTTTTTCTTCTTGGAACGTCGACCATTTGTTTTATGGTTCTCGTTTGTATCAGACTGTGTTTGAACAAGGATGAGTTATGGTATTACGCAGTGAACCCGAAAATATTTGAACCCTTGTTGACGCAACATCTCTAGTTTGATGAACTACAGTAGCATGTAAGTGCTCCGTGCGGCTATTACAATCTGTTCAAACAGTGAAATAAAAATTCTGTACAGCACAGGCTCTATGCAGCAGCTGTCGAGTATCTGGAGCAGATAGCTCTGCAAATCTTGTACTCCCAAGAGATTGTGGGACAATTAAATTACATTTCTGCCAAATCAAAAAAAAAAAAGGGGAGATGAAGAAGTTAACGCCAGAAACGCGATAAAATAGGAGAATTGTAAAATGCAAAGCCAATAATTTTCACACCTAGACATTGGATGGACTTACATATCATTCACTACTAAGCCTCCACATGAGTCAGCATCAAGCCCAGGAGCAGCTATAGTAAACTTAGCTGAAGTGCACAATTTTTTATTTTATTTTTTTTATCAACCATATGACTTGCATCTACCTTTGTTTAACATATGTAAATCTCCAAACGCTGTATAGTATAGTAACATGCCATTATGTGTAATTACCGACCCCCAATGCTCTAATGAGGAGTTGGACAAGTGTATAGTCAGAAACGCCTCCAAGCTATAGTAGACTAAATGAGAAAGAAGAGGGGGGGGGGGGGGGAACAAAAAAAACCAAAGAAAAGCTGTTGTGTACTTTCATCTTAAAAATCCCATCCCAAAGCAGCAGCTAATCGCACAGATGCCAATACTAAGAGGCAGCACTGATATAATGGACATCACAAGTATAAATGCTAAGAAGGAGCTCCACGCTCACATTACTTTGCTGATGATAACTACAAAATAACATCAACTTTATCGGTTTTTGTATATTACTGTATTATGTCAAGACTCAATGATTCCCATCACTAAAATCATAGCATTAACTTGAATAATATGTGCAATTTTCTATCTATCTATCTATCTATTTGTCTCCTATCTATCTATCTATCTATCTATCTATCTTTCTTTCTTTCTGTCCGTCTGTCTCCTATCTATCCATTATCTATCTATCTATCTATCTATCTATCTATCTATCTATCTATCTATCTATCTCCTATCTATCATCTATCTATTTCCTATCTATCTATCTTCTATCTATCTATCTATCTATCTATCTCCTATCTATTATCTATCTATCTGCCTATCTATCTATCTATCTATCTATCTATCTATCTATCTCCTATCTATTATCTATCTATCTGCCTATCTATCTATCTATCTATCTATCTCCTATCTATTATCTATCTATCTATCTATCTATCTCCTATTATCTATCTATCTATCTATCTATCTATCTATCTATCTATCTATCTATCTATCTCCTATCTATTATCTATCTATCTATCTATCTATCTATCTATCTATCTATCTATCTATCTCCTATCTATTATCTATCTATCTATCTATCTATCTATCTATCTATCTATCTATCTCCTATCTATCATCTATCTATCTATCTATCTATCTATCTCCTATCTATTATCTATCTATCTATCTATCTATCTATCTATCTATCTATCTATCTATCTATCTATCTATCTATCGATCCATATATCTCCTATCTAACTATCATCATATACATTAACTGTACATTTCTTTGATTCTATTTAGCACCTTGCCAGTTCTCATTATGTAGTCACCTTGCAGACACAACTGGATCCCTATTTCCCATTCACAAACATTTATCCACATAAAATTCCTATATTCCAAGACCATTCAATGCGATCCTCATAGATTTCATAGGCTGCTCACTGCAATGCCCTCAACCAGCAGCTTTATCCCTCAATTGTATAAAAAAAATGGTGATACACCTTCACATAGAAAAGATATCAAGAACTTTAACTATTTTATTAACAAAAAGTTCCGAAATATTTACCTGTTAGTGAATTCATTCTTCACGTTCTGTTGTAGACGCCCTGAAACCGACCCAAAAAAAATCCAAAAATGAGATATTAATACTGGTTGATAAAATAGTGGCGAAAAAGGTTGCGGCTGGCGTCATTATTATTTGTCAATAATTAAAAGTTTTTAACGTTTCGATATCTTAAGTCTTATCGTTCGTCTAGAACCTGAACGGTTTTTTAACCTGCGTATTGTTAAAAAAGGAATAGAGTCCATAAGCACCATGCATATTAGTATTTAATGAATATTGAATGGCTATTAAAAAGGCAAAACATAATAACTTACAGCAATACCCTATACTGTCTCCATTGGACATAGAGCTATGATAAGTTTCTATCAGTCATTTCCAATGCTTATGGAGCTGTCTTAGATTTTGTAATTTTTCTACAGCCCCTTATTCTGAATACTGCAGAGGAACCATATCTGGGGGTAAAAAGCCTCATGTTTCCTATTGAGACTGTTTGTAATAAAGATGGGCTGGATGCAATGATATATATATATATATATATATATATATATATATATATATATATATATATATATGTTAAGTAAAAAGCCATCTTGAGACAGAGACCTGAGATGAACGGTAGTCATTCCTGCTTAAATAAACATCCTCCGAGCTCTCCGTAGATCCGTAAAAATTCACCGAGCCGTAGCGTAATGTGCAGGTGATCCTTTCTAATTACCGACTAATATTATACCTGTTAGTTAAAGTGCATGGAGTAAGATTCCTCGGTCTTACCTGAATATTGGCAAATCTTCCTCCACTGACAGCTTGTGCAGCGGCCAAGCGTGTGATGTCTGTCGAAATACACGGATCTTTCCTTTGTGCTGAAGCTTAGCTCTTAAGAAGAAGGAGAGAGGGGAAAAAAAAAAAAAGACAGGGGAGATTTTGTCTGTCAATCTCCTCCCACTTTTCAGTAAACGGATCTCCTTATAAGCACAACCCATAGAGAAAGCAGAAGGAAGAGAGAGAGAGAGGGAGGAAGAAGAAGAAGAAGAGGAGAGAAAAAAATCTGCTGCAGATACTATTAAATTTTAATGCCAAAATATATCCAAGTCACCTTCGCGAGGGCCCGATCTATAAAATCGTTTGTTCTTTGCTTGGCTGTTTTTACCCGAGGAGCTGCTGCTGCGGCGTGTGCCGAATCCAGTGTGCTGTTTTCTCTCAGAATGAGCGCAGGTCATTGCATGACAATCCAAAGTAATTAGTGTCTACGTGAATAAAGGGGGACCACTGAAAAGCTCCGAATAATCAACCCATCTGTACTTTGTTGAATGGGCTGTGTCGAAAACCAGCTGCTTGCTTATTCAACAAAGAATGCATGTCTATTATTCACCTTCTGCTGGAGCCTAGAGTTAAGTACCATCTGTGCTACCATAGCAACATGGCCGTTTACATCCAGGGATAGTAGGGATGAATTTTTTAAGAGGGGGAAAAAAAAAAAAAAAACTGTACAGATATTAGTCCCAATCAATCTGCCTTTATTTTTTTTTATTTTTTTTACTTATTTACTTTATTTACCCCCCTATAAAAGGAATGGAAAGGGGTTTTGTATCTCTTCAAATGGCAATTATGTCTATTTAAATTGTAATCGTATGGCTGTAAACATGCGGTTAGGTTTTGGTAAAACATCAATTTCAATAATTAGACGTTATTAATGTAACGTGTTAAAAAATAAGGGAGATTTAATGTGGTTTTAACTATTTTATCGGTTAAAGTGTGGAACATCATTTAGGCTATGTTCCCACTATGTCTTTTTAAGTGAAATAACGGATGTTTTTTTTTTTCTGTTATTTTATAATGGCGGATTATATATTTAAACATATGTCAGCATACAGCAACTGTTTAGCCACTCCTTATGTTGTATTACTGCTGGTTCTGTAAGAAAAATAAAATAGAGTGTTATACTGACAGGTAATATAGCCTACTTTTTATATTTAGTATATCTTGAATCATTGCAAAATAAGGTTAAGTTCACACAATGTATGACAGAGCGGCTGCTGTCTGTGAAGTAAAACCTGGCAGGTAATGCAGTACCAGCCGGATGACCAACTTCATTTCTTTCGTATTGCAATGCAGGTACATACAGGTGTGCCCGCATTCCAATTGGCCATGGCAGACAATGTAAAGTGCGTCCGGAGCTACACTTTACATTGTCTGCACTGTCAGTTTTGACATGTCAGTTTTCTGTTCGACTGAATGGATTCCCGGCTGGAGTGTATACAAAGGGGGACATTTATGAAACGTCCGCCCACGGTGTATGCCAGGGAGTAGGTCCAGATTCACCCCTTCTCCCTGGCGTATGCCTGCCGTATACCCCGCTCGTCCGATAGGCGGGCTGGGGGAGCTTGAGGGGGCGTCACAAGGCAGGAAGGTGGCGTGGTCTTCTCCAGCGCCTCATTTATCATGATCTCCACCTAATTATTAAATCATAATCCAAGCCTACACCTGCTGGAAGCAGGTGTAGATTTAGTACGCCGGGTGCAGGTTCGGGTACCAGGCCAGATTGACTAAGAGTCGTGTGCCTCTTAGTGAATCCTGCCGGGTAAAGGGGGTGAGGACTAATATAAGACTGGCGTACTTGTACGCCAGTCTTCATAAATCCCCCCCAGAGTGTATTCACTTCAGCCGGGATTCCATAGAAAACAATGCAATGTATTTTTCAATAAGTAGCGTCCGGTGTTGCAATCTGCAGCAACAGCCATTAGTAATTAAAAAAATATGTTATGTGAACCCGGCCTGAAGATGTACGTTATGTAGGCTAAATAAGATATAAGAATGATGTATGGGAAAATGACATGCTTATTTGCATCCTAGTATGTTATATGCATATTCATGGAATTCTTCTTCTACACTTGATTATGTGTTTTCAGTAATCAGTAAGGTAGGCCACACAAACAGCAATATCCCCCAAAAGGTCCCAAGGCTACATTTAAATATATTCTTTTACTTCTATTTAAAAATCTCCTGTCTTCCAGTACTTATCAGCTGCTGTATGTCCTGTAGGAAGTGGTGTATTCTTTTTGGTCTGGACAGCAGGTGCTCTCTGCTGCCCCCTCTGTCCATGGCAGGAACTGTCCAGAGCAGGAGAGGATTTCTATGGAGATTTGCTTCTGCTCTGACAGTTTTTGTCATGGACAGAGAGCATTGTGTTAGACTGGAAATAATAGTCCACTTCTTGCAGGACACACAGCAGCTGATAAGTACTGGAAGACTTGAGACTTTGAAATAAAAGTAAATTACAAATCTGTATAACTTTCTGACACCGGTTGATTTGAAAGAAAATAAAATTGTTCCCTTTTAAGTTAACGTAGTTTTGCACTCCAGCCCTAAGGCACTTCTCTATGTAGGGGAAACCACTGAAGAAGCTCATTGTAACATCATTTCTCTGCCCATGAGGAAAGTACAAAGACGTGTCATTGTCTAGGGGTTAAAATGACAGGTCTGATGGATTGGGTTGCAGTCCACCTGATTGGGTTTCAGTACTTTGGGCCTACCAACGTAAAATAATAACTGTAGTCAAAGACAATTGTCTGCATATGATAGTACTGCATACGGATAATAGTGTCATACAACCACCAAATAATATCAGCATACAAGGAACAAATATTACCACAGTACATAGCACCATAAGGGTGCGTTCACACCTACCGCATCCGCAGCTTATTTTTCCGCGGAAATCCGCAGGTCTGGTAGTGCAGATTTTAACCTGCGAGAAATCCGCGTATGTGTGCGTTTTGCGGTTTTTCCGCAGCAAGTTTATCGCAACTGAAATGTCCATTTAAAATGTCTCTCATTCTAAACGGACATTTCAGTTGCGATAAACTTGCTGCAGAAAAACCGCAAAACGCACACATACGCGGATTTCTCGCAGGTTAAAATCTGCACTACCAGACCTGCGGATTTCCGCGGAAAAATAAGCTGCGGATGCGGTAGGTGTGAACGCACCCTAATACTGTTACTGAACACAAGAACTAATATTAACGAATAATAACAGTACACAAGGAATAAATATTATCACTATACATATTACTGTGGTACTGTGACTGAATGAAACCCGCCACATACCAAGAGCAAAATTACCAATACACTATACAGGAGACAAATATTGCTGCCACATATAATCAAAACATATAATACCCCTACATCACGACCACACATGACCCCCAATGCTATTATTGAATAAAAACCACTAGGCACAGAAAAACAGTCCCTCCATATTACACGGGACGATTATCGTGCAAAAAATCGTTATATCATTCGAATTTAAAACGATAATCGTTCTGTGTAATTGCAGGCAACGATCGGAAAATCGTTCCTATGTCGTTCATCGTTGATTTAAATCTGAACCTAAAATTATTGCTCAAGTTCCGCATTTGTTCACTAATCGTTCAGTGTAATTGCACATTGTTCATTGTTTTGCTGGGATCAGATGGAGTAAACGATCATAGTAACGATCGCAATAACGATCATAGTAACGATCGTAACTAACAACTATTGTTCTGTATAATATGGCGAACGATTTCAGGTTAACGATAAACAATCTTGTTTGTGATCGTTTATCGTTAGTCGTTAAAAATCGTTCAGTGTAATAGGACCTTTACACTGACTGTATAGTAACAGATATTAGCTGTACACAGGTGCTCTGCAGACTGGATAAGCAAGTTCAGTACAGCACATCCAATGACTTATTGGTAATATCCTTCCATCCCGCCCAGATTGCCATTGAGATTTCTACCAGCCACCACCTGTCTGAAGAATTTTCCACAAAAACAAATTGCACACACACAAGGGGGGAGCTGTATGTGGAATTGTAGGATTTAGATACAATAGACTAAATTCTACTACAGCCTATTATAACAAGCGTCACACCTAAACACCAACAATTAGTGTACCACGAAAAAAAAAAAAAAAAAAAACGATACTGCACATGTGCAATGAAACTTGAGACTTTGCAGAACAGATACAGAACATTCTCTGCACTGTGTTTTTCGCTACAATTATTGTGTAAGTGTAATCCGACTCCTATCTGTGTTGTCTAATCCCAGACATCTTGTCTAACACCTGCTATCCCTAGCATTTAGAGTGGCTCTGACATCACCCTTATGTTGCCTCATAACTGGCTAGGGATCTGTTACCTGGGGGTCATGAGATTCTTTCTCTATTCTGCTGACACCATTTTAGCAGATTTGACCACCTGCATATGTACCAAACCCAACTTTTAGCAGAGTTTGGACCAAATGTGGGTTGGACGGGTTTGATTCATTTTCATTTATTTCTAATATTCACCATGGCCACAGAAAAATATGGGACTAATCCAAGTAAAATGCTACAGAGAAGACTAGCTTTGATATTTCCAAGTCTACTCTAGATATGTCTATGTGGAAAACATGGATATTAGAGATGAGCGAACCAGGTTCGGGTTCGAGTCCATCCGAACCTGAGCGTTCGGCATTTGATTAGCGGGGGCTGCAGAACTTGGATAAAGCTCTAAGGTTCTCTGGAAAACATGGATACAGCCAATGACTATATCCATGTTTTCCACATAGCCTTAGGGCTTTATCCAACTTCAGCAGCCACCGCTTATCAAATGCCGAACGATCGGGTTCGAATGGACTCGAACCCGAACCCGGTTCGCTCATCTCTATTTGTCAATAAAGAAGCAGGAAAATTCTTGTTCTACCATGTTGGTAACTCATCCAAATGGTTAGTATTGCTACTGTAACTACTGTGTTAGTCAAAGGGATTATCTGGCAGTATAACTTTTTAAAAGGGTATACAAGGGAACAAGCCAGGGGGAAAAATAAAAAGTAATACTTACCTCCCCCATCCTGCTGTTTCAATGGTACCCATGTTTCTGCTATTCTATACTTCTTAGATCACCTACTCAATACATGGGAAATGGCTATAACCAACCACTGACGACATTGATGAGCCGCTTCAGTCATTGATTGGGTCAACAATCATTTCCTTGAGTTTAGAAGAGGACCAGAAGGCACACATCAGGAAGAATCTGGATAACATCAGAAATATTTTACAGATCACATAGGCTATCGAATGGAGAAGTGTTGTTGGAAAGACAGTGGATATTTGAAGTGAATGTACCACTAGATGGTTTATGGTTGCCAATGCCGTGGTCCTTTTATTGTACTGCCGCCCAGTTACTGCGTATGGCGCCAATTTATTCCCAAGCACTGGCCTGGCTTGAAGCACTGGGGGCTGGCTCACTTGCCCCCAGTGTGACTAAACCCCCTCTCCTCTTTGACGTGGCTCCATTAGAATCAATGGAGCCACGTCGCACAGGGGAGATCGTCGGCTCCAGTTTGTTAATCTCCCCTCCCCTGTGTAATGTGGCTCCATTTCTTCTAATGGAGCCACGTCAAAGAGGAGAGTGCAACAAAGAGTGCTTCATGCCAGGCCAGTGCTTGAGAATAGACCAACGTCATGAACAGGAACAAAGCGGGGTCTCAAAAAAAGGACCGTGGCAGTGGCATCCCCAAGCCGGTGGCGGCCTATTCATGTGAAAAACCACAAAGCAATGTACCTAGTGGTATATGTGCTGGAAGATTAACAGTCGGAGAGAAAAGGGACAACCCGCTTGTCCTCTGCCATCTGTATCTACAAGTCAAATCTCATCCTATAGAAATAAACCATAAAACCGGAAATGTAATTGAAGCATTAATCCATTTAGTCGAATCTATATACATAATAAATGTAGCACAATGGCAACGTATAAAAGTTTTGGTCTCAGATGTGATATGCAGAATAAGCCATTATGCTTGCGTTGATAAGTGCTTTTGTGAAGGGACGGCCTGCCATGTTTCCATTTTACTTTTCTTCTTTTGTATTCCGAGAAGCATGCCATTTCACTTGCCTCACTATTATCTCAATAATTTCAATGGCGGAGAATAATGCCGAAAAAAAACATGTTTAATTAAATTGTTTGAAAAACAAGAATGTAATTTAGTTCTGACTCCAGGGTCAGAGCCATTAAATTTATTTTAGAAAGCAGCAACCATGCATAGTCCTCCCAGTCACTTCTGATATGCGTGAATAAGGGTCGGATGCTGTTATTTTTGTACTTTTTTTTTTCCGGTGGTAGTTTTTTTTTTTTTTTCTGCGACTACTTAAGCCCTGCATATTGTAAAATCAGCATCGGTAAAGTCTTCCAACTTAAACTTGCCTGATCAATACTCTAGTGGCACTTCTGACATCTAACATCTATGTCAAATGGAATTCTTACTGCACAGTAAGCGCTTTCTCATTGTCTGGGCTAGGGAACACGTACAGCTTGTTTTATTCGGTACGAAGTGACATAGTCTCGCTAAAACTTTATTATAACAGTTCCCTAATAGAGTCGGCAAGTTTTATGTAAAGAAAAAGCATATACGCTTTGCATTTTAATTCCTCAAAGTAGTCGAGGCTTCGGCTTTCTGGGTATGAATGAAGCTATTTTTGGTTACAATCGCGAGCTAGAAAGCCACCATGCCCTAATTCTGCCGCCACAATTAGGTGATTGTTATGTGTATTAGTGTGTATATAATCTGTCAGCCAAGAACGGGAGATTTGTGTTGATGCTGTGTTTTCTTCGCAGAATATCGGCCAGACTGAATATAGATTACAGGAAAACCCTTTGAAGATGTCATTTTATCATGGTCTACTTCATACCTGACTAGCCAAGGTTTATAAGAAGTGAAAGCATAGAAATAATATATCAGTAGAAGATAGTTCTTAAAGGGGTAGTCTCAGCTCAACTAACATAGTTAAATATTCAGTAAGCAAACTTGCCCCAATCTCAACCTGTCTCGAGAATAAGACCTGGGCTTTTTGGAGTAGGATTGAAATATAAGCCCTATGCCGAAAATAAGCCCTAGTAAGTCAGCTGACCAGATCCCTGATACTGAGTGGCTAAGCATCAGCCAATCAGTGCCAGACTTGTTATGCTCTGCCTCCAACTGCTGAACACAAGCTGCAGGGGAGGCAGGAGGGGTAAAATGATGCACAGTGGGGGACATTAAATATGGGGGGGTATGGGGGGCAACTACAGAGGGGGAGGAAAGGATAAAGTTTGGGGGCTATCTGCAGAGGGGGAAGTATACAGTATGGGGAACCACTACAGAGAGAGGGGGGGTATACAGTATGGGGGGGCATACTGTAGAGAAAGGATGTAAACAGTATGGGGAAGAACTACAGAGGTGAGAGCAGAGTATACAATATGGGGCCCTGGGGGGAACAACTACAGAGGGAGGGGAGGTATACAGTATGGGGGGGGGGGGGAATACTGTAGAGGAAGGATGTAAACAGTATGGGGAAGAACTACAGATGGGAGGGAAAAGTATACAATATGGGGTCCTTACTGTAGGGGAGTGATGTATAGGAGGAACAACTACAGAGTGGGAGATAGGTATACAGTATGGGGGGCATTACTGTAGAGGAAACACCCAGTTGTCAATTTAGTCATACATTTGTAGAAGGAACCACAAATGAACCGTACAGCAGGGAGTTATAAGAAAATGTGTCTGAATTGTTATTTTATAGGCAATACAAGTATTTACTAAAACATGTCAGGAGATGTGACAGGACCCCTTTAAGGCAAATAATAGCCGAATAAGCGCATAGCCGTGTTCCCAAATTCATTCAGAACAGAACCCTTGTTAGAGAAGTACAATGAATGGAATTTTAATTACACACATATTGCTACAGGTCACAGCTGCATTACTGTTCTGCGATGTTAGTAATAGAAATGGCTCCGTGAAAACTTCTCAATCATTTTCATATAAAGGCTCCCATTATAAATGGAACACTTGTTACTGGTGCAGAATGTGAATAGGTCTCCTAAATGCCATATTAAAATATCAAGGAGTCACAAAGTTAAGCCATAATTAAAAGTGCTACTCTCATAGGAAAATACTGTACTGTATCTTGGTTAGAGTAAAGATATGGCAAAATAGCAGGGATGGGGAACCTTGGCTTTAGCTTTGGCTTTAGCTTTGGCTGTCCAGGCATGATGGGAGTCAGGGGCGTAGCTAGGATTCATGGAGCCCCATAGCAAAAAAACTGTACAACCCCCCCCCCCCCATAGCAAAAAGACATGATAAGCAGAGATCTCCTTGTCCTCTGCTTTTTAACCCTTTTTTATGTTGCAGCATGTAAGTAAATACTGGGTCAGTTACACACTGCAGTACATAAGGGGTTAAGCAGAAGGACACAGGAGACTCTTATCTTCTCTGTGCATCCCTAGGCCCCCTCCCCCACGGGCCCCATAGCAGCTGCCTACCCTGCCTCTATGGTAGCTACGTCAATGATGGGAGTTCTAGTTTTGCAACAGCTTGAGAGCCAAGGTTCCCTACCCCTGCTATATACGCATGCAATGCTATTCAAATGTTACGTGTTTTTTTTTATGTTGGATGACATAGAAATATCTATTTGTGAAATTTTCTTTTTAGAACACTGTGAATTTGGCAGTTTTTTTTTTTTTTACATCCTGCCTCCTGCCAAAATTTCACACTATGTAGGCAAGCCCTGAACATGAGCAATAACTTGCACTTCCAGCAAACAGCTGATGGAGATAACCACGCTTTTTTTTGGAGATTAGCAGGGTTGACATGTTTGTTTCGAATCCTGAATCAACCTGTTTATTCTCAGGTATTTTCCATCGACGGAACCGGAACTATCTATAAATTAGCACACATGCATGAAGGTAGGCTAATGGATGGGCTTTTTATTTCCCTAGGAGTATAATCAAATCTTTGTAAGCACCTTCAGCTAATGTCTACACTGAAATTCTTTAATTTATCTTAGATGTCTTCTTATTAATTAACTTATTATTAACTGTTTACCTAATAGTATGTGAAAGTCTAATTTGGAGGAACTTGACAGTGACACTGTAAATTTTGTTGTTTTCATACCTTATTTTATATCATACATCATGGTGCTTGTTCCAGAAAAAAGTCATCTTTTATCATCTGCAGATTGTGCCAAGTAGGCGCCCCCTCGTCGACCATTGCACGCTGGCCTAAAGGTCTAGGCCCCACCCCCTCTAGTTCAGCCCATACCAATGGGCATCGAGGGGGCAAAGATGTCACAGAGGGAAAGGGCCTACGGTGGTGCTGTGGGTGTGGCTAAGTAGCACAGTTGTGGTTAGGCAGGTTGCAACAACAGCCGTTGTTTATTGACAGCGACCGTTTAAATTGGTGTGTATTGAACAACGGCCGTAGTGTATACACTCTGTATACACTGCAGCCACACAGAAAAACTGACCTTACTGTTTTGAAGGCCTGCCCTCACAATGTAAAGTACGGCTCCCGGACGTACTCTATGGCTAATTAGAGAGCGGGCACACCCGAACGTGCCCACTATAGTATCGGCCGGGTGAACATCTGAAACATCGTCAGTTGTTTGACACTGCATCAGACAGGAAACAATACCCCACTTTCTGCAGGACATACAGCAGCTGATAAGTACTTGAGATTTTTAAATAGAAGTAAACAAAAAATCTGTATAATTTTCTGAAACCAGTTGATTTGAAAGAAAAATACTTTTTGCTGGAGTACCCCTTTAAAATGGAATAAGCAGTGAGTTTAATCTCACCACAGTCCTGCTGGCTTATTATCAGAATACCAGCCATATTAATTACCGCTATACTACCTGATAGTATATTATTTCATAGTACATTTAAAATTCAATAAGCTAAGCAAAGGAAATGTTATAGTGTTTTAGCAGTCATATCCTCCTACAGAAAAATCAATGCTTCCCCTGTTAAAACAGATTGGGTAGATTTGTCATATAGAAGATCGAATAAAGGTCAAAACATTCTGTGGGGTTCTGTCCCCCTTTTTATGGGGAGAGAGAAAGCTTAGAAAAAGAAAGCTGTAAGTAAAACTTGAAAAGATTGCAAAATAAAGAAAATACAGTTTAAGGGGTATTCCCATCATCTAAACTTTTGTTAGGTGACAGAAAATGAGAAAGAAAGCAATTTTGTAAATGCAAAATTGCTTTCTCCTGAAGTTTGGCCCCTTTTTCTCTGTCTTATTGGCAGGGGTTGCCTAGCATCCTGACAACCGCTCTTCTAGCAGCGACGGGACTTGGGTGGTTGGGAACTAGTAAGTATGAACTGGTAAGTATGAACTGGTAAGTATGAGTTTACTTCTTATATGTCTCCCTCTGAGATCCCACATGTCTCCATAGCTGGAGAAATGTGTAATGTCAGGGGGAGACACAGCAGTGTTGAACTCATTCAGCTCAGCACAGCTGTATCCCATCCTACCCTTTCCCCAACCCCTGCCGCAGTGCTAAGCTGAAAGGGGGGGGGGGGGGTAGGACAACCCCTTTTGATTTCTTTGATTTCTTTTGATTTTTTGATTTCTTTGATTTCTTTGATTTCTTTTGATTTAATGATTTCTTAAAAATGATCACACAACACCTTAATAATATCAATGTGCAAATTGATAGTACACACTAATACATACTATAGCGGTAAATCAGGTGGCTGCTATGAAGCCCTTGGGAAAAAAAAAGTTCCTAGTCCTGGTCCCATTCCATACTGTTGAGACAAAAACAGTGCTGTTCTCATTACCTCTGAACCCAACCTAACAGTTTCCTGCATTACAGAACAAAATACCATAAATTACCACCATACAGCACACAAGTACATATACACTATAAGGCTATGTTCACACTACGTAAGTTTCCAGCCCTACCGCGTTCCGTGAATAAGCAGCCGGAGATTTACGAAGTTTGCGTACAATGGAAAGTATATGATCTACGGCTGCCCAGTTCACACTACATAAGAACTTACACCAGGATCGTATGCGGCGCCGTAAAAAATGAACCAGACCATTGTTTCAGGACGGAAATGCTGTAACTTACGCCCGTAGCGTTACATGCGGTCCCGTGCAGAGTGGTGATTTCTTCATTTTTGCACTTTGATTTGCCAATCCAAAAGGTTCTGTGGGGTGTCCGGGGCTAGCCAAAGATATCTAAGTAAAAGACCGCTGTCAGATCGCTATGTACGGCGCTCTGAAGTGAAAGTAGACTACGGGAGTAAGTTCGCTGACCGTACGTAGCCGGCGGCAACTTACGTAAATCCCCAGCCGGAGTTTCACACGTATATGTCCGGCCGCGGCCAAACATATACGTAGTGTGAACATAGCCTTAGATTACATTGAAATTTAGGTTAGGACCCTTATTGGGAAAGGGATTCATGGGAAATTGACAGCCTTTGGACAGCACTGTAGTATATCTTGGTGCTCTATAAAAATATTTAAAAAATTAATGAAACTATAAGCGTGCTTAAAGAGTTTGTACAGTTATAATTTATATTTGGCCAGGCTGCTGGGGGACATGCCGGTAATGCATACTTACTTGTCCCATTCCCCTGCCGCTGCCAGATTCCGGTCCATCCTGTCTCCACCACTTTTTTTAGAACATCCGATGATGTTGCTCTCCCATAGGAAATGGCCACTTAGTATAGGGTGTATGCTAAGCGGCCATTTCCGTCGGGAACGCAACGTTATCTGGTGGTATGAAAACACAGGAAATGTTGCAGAGCGTGTAACCCGGGATCTGACAGGAATGGGACAAGTAAGTATGTATTACCGACATGTCTCCCGCAGCCCCAACAGCCTGGTCAAGCATTCATTTTTCCTGGACATCCTCTTTAAGTTAGGTGTCTGGTGGTTGGATGCCCCCAATAATGAAGGCCACAAGTATTTTCCTCATTTTGCCCTATTCATAGCCCATTAACCGCCCTATAGCTGAAATCTATATTCTTACATGTATACTTTAAAGAGCTTTGTGTGCAAAATTGAATAATGGCCTATTCATAGGATTGACTACTCGCCACAGCCACAGCATCGGCACTACACCTTAGAGGGGACTGGAAGGAGTTGGCTCCTTTCACTGTGTAATGGCCATTTTTGTTAGGGTTCTATTACATGGCCAACTATGACCCAATCATTTTAGTAAGCAAGCATGGATCTGCTAGATAGGTGCTCGTTTACTGGATCTATTAGACGGCCCGATAATTGGGCAGTAAGAGCTGCATGGACATCGTTAGCAGGTCGGGACCGCCGGCAGCCTGTGATTGGCTGAGTGGCCTGTCAGCCGACAGGCCGCTCAGAGGCTGCAGCCACCGGGACTGGGAAGCTGTGGAGCACAGGAGAGAAGACCAGAAGTGGGGAGACGTAAGGGATCAGGTGCTTGGGCAATTTTCAGCCATCGGCTGCATATCGCCACTGCTCGTAGCGATGCCACTTTGGCGCGCGATGATTTTAGGTCCAAACCTAAACCAATGATCAGCCGATGATCGTTTTCATTGGCTGATTATTGTCTCTATTGCACGGAGCAATAATCAGCCAAATTGGCCCGATTATCATTCCATGTAATAGGGTCCTTAGTGATTATATGGCTGTTGTTGCACTAAAAATTGCATTGAAATCCATGCACAACGGCCGGAAATAACTTACACGTCAATTATTTCCACGGCCGTAGCAATCAACAGCCGTTGCTGCTTTTAATGCAGCGCATTTCTGTACGACAAGGAAGGCCGTTTTTTTTTTTTCATTGTAAACAACGGCTGTTCTTGTCATAAAAAAATACGTTGTGTGAACATAGCCTTACTCTAAGCATTCTATTAATCAGGAATAACATTTTGAGATCATCACGTAATTCGTTCTAACAGCTGAACCAACACGTACGTTGTAGACAAAGCCATTGGTTTATGTGTTGTGTTTTCCTCCAGCAAATGACAGGTTTTTTAAATAACTAGTATATGACAATGATTGTCTGCAGCCGAGCATATGGGATTACTCTCGAGTGATGCTTTATAAAAAATAATTCTTTTCGACATTTAATCAATATTATGTGCAGCTGCAGGTAACACATTATATTTACTGCCTCCCATAGAAAAGACATTATCATATATAGAAATGTTTACTTTGAGTATGGAGTTTATTTGTATTCATTTTTTATAAAATAAATATTAGACAGGTAGTAAACCAATAGTCGGTCTCGCTATATACTAATTTGTAGCATAACCTGTATTTTTAATAATGATGAGCGAAATTTTGTATCTAAAAATGTAATAGTAAAACGGAGAAAGAACGGTGACAAAAGAAAAACTGCGTGTAAACAGCTAATAAAAAACGTCCGCTGTTTGCAAAAGACCTCAGAAAATAATGATCATGTTCATTATTTTGACGTCCGTGGTAAGAACGTTTATTATTCAATACATTGTGTACATTGGGCGTCCTTCTTTCCATTGACTTTAATATATTACCATTGCAGTCAGTTAAATCGCGGCAAAAATGGACGTTATTTTAAATAGCAAAATAGTCAGCATTTTCTCTATTTTTGATGTTGTGTGAACATAGCCATAATCTGTACGCATATTCGTAACTCTAGACCAAAACGTACGCAACTGCGCAATTTACACTTTGCACCTGACATACTGTACGCATGTGTGTAGACCAAAACATAAGTTTCTACTGTACTATTTGTTATTTGTTTGTGAATTTTCGGCCAACACGAACCGATCATGATAATTTTTTTTTCTGTTTTTGTTTGGGATCCGAACCAAACATCGGGATGTTTGCTCATCACAAATTTTTAATATAGGTTTTTTTAATACCAGAGATCGGGAACCCTCGGCATACAACTGTTGCAAAACTACAATTCCCATCATGCCTGGACAGCCAAAGTTTTAGCTTTGGCTGTCCAAGCATGATGGAAATTGTGGTTTTGCAACAGCTGTAAGAGCCGAAAGTTCCCCATCCCTGGTACACACTGTAGTGTACTTATGTATACAAATACAAAATATTGTGTCCCAACAGACTCATTCTGGCCTGCACATACATGAGGTTCTTAAAACACAGCTGTATTTCTGAAAAACATATGTGAAGTGGTGAGCATTATTAATTTTTCATGTGAACTCTGACCTCATTAAAGCCATATAAGTAACTGTGTTTATCACCAACCTACAGCACATAGACTCTGTGTTATTCGTCACCACATCTGCTATAACTATAGACAGCAATAAAGGAGGACATGCATTAGTCTGCATAAGCTTCAGGGCATAGCAGTCATTTCCTTTTTTTTTTTTCCTTTCTTACATGGGCAATGTGGTAACTTGAACTTTCCAAAGACAGAAGGCAAATGGGCTCTATAGATCAGATAATGACAAGGTCTTCTTATGCTAAATTAGTAGATAGTGACAGTAAAAGAAAATGCATCTTCCTTAAAGGGATTGTGTTATTAAGAAAACTAGGTCTAAATTGATTCATTGAAATTAAACATATTTATAATGTATTACTAAGGGTCCTTTTAGAAATAAAGATTATCTGACAGATTATCAGCCAAAGATTTGAAGCCAAAGCCAGGAATGGATTTGAAAAGAGGAGAAATCTCAGGCTTTCCTTTATCACCTGATCTCTATTTATAGTCTGTTTCTGGCTTTGGCTTCAAATCTTTGACAGATAATCTGTCAGATAATCATTCTGTATAAATGGACCCTTAGGGCCCTATTCCACCGGACGATTATCGTTCGCATAATCGTTAACGATAAACGATCCAAACGACCGCTATTACGAAAGACCTGAAATCGTTCGCCCATTTACATGGAAAGATAATCGTTACTTATGATCGTTCTTGGGGTCGTCTTGTCGTCGCTATTGCATTCGTCAATACTGCGAACGACCAAACGACTTCTTATTCAATGCGAACGATTTGGAACAAGCAACGATAAAAATAAGTCCAGGTCTTATTAAACGATCAACAATTTCTCATTCGGTCGTTATTCGTTAACTGCTATTCAAACGAACGATTATCGTTTAGATTCGAACGACTTAACGATAATCTAAACGATAATCGACCTGTGGAATAGGGCCCTTAGGTCCCCAACTGATCCCTAAAATAAACAGGGAGAAGAGCTTTCCTAAGCACTTCTCTCTCCATCTCATTCCTTACTGCAGGACACAGGCTTCTTAAACTTTATATAGAATCCATCTGCTCCAAAAGAAAGATGAGGAAAGCCGATTTCTTTAGTCGGTCTAGAAATTGGTGGTGGTTGGGGGGGGGGGGGGTGCGGGGGGTCTCATAACCCAGACCTCAACTGATCAAAATTTTTGACCTATCTCTATTATATAAAGGAAAAGGAGTGAAAAAGCATCAATATACTTCAAGGGTGTTATATTTTTATTCCATAATTGAGCATACCACAGTAACATTTCAACCCATAGGTAATGGGTCTCCAAATTGCGGCCCTGCAGCTGTTGCAAAACTACATTTCCCATCATGCCTGGACAGCCAAATCCAAAACTTTAGCTGTCCGGGCATGATGGGAGTTGTGGTTTCGCAACAGCTGGAGGGCCGCAGTTTGGAGACCCATGCCATAGGGTCTCTGTCAAGCATAAACTCTATGGGAAGATTTAGCAAACATGGTGTAAAGTGAAACTGGCTTAGTTGCCCCTAGCAACCAATCAGATTCCACCTTTCATTTTCCAAAGAGTCTGTGAGGAATGAAAAGTGGAATCTGATTGGTTGCTAGGGGCAACTGAACCAGTTTTACTTTACACTATAGGGGAAAATTTATCAAACATGGTGTAAAGTGAAACTGGCTCAGTTGCCCCTATCAACCAATCAGATTCCACCTTTCATTCCTCACAGACTCTTTGGAAAATGAAAGGTGGAATCTGATTGGTTGATAGGGGCAACTGAGCCAGTTTCACTTTACACCATGTTTGATAAATCTCCCCCTAGGTTTCATAAATCTCCCCCGTTGACTTCAATGGGTCTCAACAAATCTGGCACTGTAGTGTATTTGAGGATATGCTGCAGACCCATTCAAGTCAAAAGGAAACAAAATCTGCAACAAATATTCCGCAGTAAATCTACGGCAGAATAAGGGGGAAAACTGTACAGCTATGAATGGCTGCACTCTTCTCCAGTGCTTGGTGTAAGGATAAATTAGCGCTTCACCGATCACTTTGGAAGCAGTCAGGCATGGCGGTTTAAAACTATTGGAGCGCCCTGACTGTGCATTATAAGATGCAGATACTTCTTGCTAAAAAGTTCTTCTTATAGTTGGAAGGTGATAAGTCTATATACCTTAAAGGAGAAGTCCGTCGAAAACTTTTATTGAATTATTGTATTTCCCCCCAAAAGTTACACAAATCCCCAATATACACTTATTACGGGAAATGCTTATAAAGTGCTTTTTTGCCTGCACTTACTACTGCATCAAGGCTTCACTTCCTGGATAAAATGGTGATGTCACGACTAGAGATGAGCGAACCAGCCAGATTTCTGGTTCGTATAAATCAGAAATCTAGGCGGCTGACTCCAGCTGCCTGCTCCCTCCATGCAGCGGGTGGATACATCGTAAGGAACGCTTGGAAAACTGGGATACAGCCAATGCCAATAGCTGTATCACATTTTTCCAGGCGTTCCTTACGATGTATCCACCTGCTGCACGGAGGAAGGAGGCAGCTGGAGTCAGCCGCCGAGATTTCTGATTTATACGAACCAGAAATCCGGCTGCTTCGCTCATCTCTAGTCACGACCCAACTACCAGAGCTGTGCGGGCTGTTGCTGCTGGAGAGGATGATGGCAGAGGGACACTGAGGGAAACAGGGCAGTGGAGGGACACTGAGCATCCCCCTGCCCTCATCCTCTCCAGCCGCCACAGCCCGCACAGCTCTGGGAGTCGGGTCCTGACATCACCATTTTATCGAGGAAGTGACATCACCATGTTATCCAGAAAGTGACATCACCATATTATCCAGGAAGTGACATCACCATATTATCCAGGAAGTGACATCACCATGTTATCCAGGAAGTGAAGCCTTGATGCAGTAGTAAGTGCAGGGAAAAAAGCACTTTAAAAGCATTTCCCGTAATAAGTGTATATTGGGAATTTGTATAACTTTTGGGGAGCAATACAATACTTTAATAAAAATTTTCACCGGACTTCTCCTTTAATATGCTATCCAACGCTATAGTGGAAGAGTTTTGGTTACAATGCGATACAGGACATTCTAAGGAATATATATAGTATATAGTGTATTGGACATATTTACATAGAAGAAGAAAGACAGCGCTGGTGTTTGCATTAACATTTTTGTTACCCATGATAAAATAAGGAAATAAAATACCTAGAAACATAAGTTGTTGTTTGAAATAGATACTTCAGTGAATCCCTTTTTTATTTTATTCGGCAATTTAGTGCTATCTTGAACTATAACAGATGTTGGATTTCCACTAATCACAACTTTTACGGCACCCATCGGGGTTGTCACCAAGCTTTTCCCATACCTTAAATGACATATAAAGTTGAATTGCTGAGCCGTTATACTCCCCCATGTTCCATTTTTCCTGCTGTTTGTGTGGTGTAAGTGCCAGGCTAGTTATGGCAATAGATTCATAAACCATGAAGTTTAATGCTAATATAGGTAGCGCTCTGATGGAGGACAGCTACAGTGCATAGATTAATGGAAGGACCCAGTGAAAAGGCACCTTAATTGGGAAGATGTACTGCATTTGAATAAAAAAAATATGATTTTCTTTAATAAATTAGACTTGCTGGGGAATAGCTGTAGAAGTATATTCTGTGGTTTGGTCTCTTTTCTTGTACTTGGTTCCCTTTGGAGGGGGGAAAAAAAGTGCAGAAAGCTACAACTGAGCCAACAGAGAAGTCAAGATCTCTAGAGAATGACTTATAGGTGCAAAACTTGGGGGTCTCCACACAACCCTGATTTAAATATAAGAATATGTTTCCCTATAGGAAATTCTTACTAACACGTTATGTTAGCTACTCATTTTGATCATCTGGATCCAACTCTCTGACTCCTGATTTCACAATTCCCTACATCTGCATTCCCGTGGGATCGGGATTTATGTAGAGACAATGCGCCTCTACATAAATTCCCTGAACTGCGGGGACATTTGTAAGCCCGATGTAAAAAAACGTCAGACTTCATAAATGTCCCCCATAGTCTATGCTCCGACCGGGATCCCTAGCGGTGCCGCAAACAACTGACATGTCAGTTTTCTGCAGCCGCTATTCAGTGAATAGCGGCCGCAGAAAACCCTGTCAGTGCACACTATGGAGCGAGCGGCTTTGGCTGCTCCATAGTGTGCCGTGGGGAGTTCTGATGCGGGTGCGCACAGATGCGCCTGCATCAGAACCCTGTGGCCCTTAAGATCATCTGGCCCGTACTGCAGTACTGGCCGGGATGATCTTTTCAGAGACCGGTTGTTCCGTGACCAGGCTGGGTCACGGAACGGCCAGTATCTTACTATGTATAAACATAGCCTAACCTTATAACCTTGATGTTATAAATAATACACACATATTAGGTAGGAAACCCTGTAATATTGCCCCCTATAATTCATACTAGGCCTATGAGCTTCAAGATCTGCTTCTATTATATATATATATATATATATATGTCCTTCACAAATAGCTATTTTTAAAGTCCTTGAAAAAGTAGAGGGTCTCGAAATAACGCGTTTTGAATGGCATCAATTGGTCAAGACCCCAGAATTTGGAGCTCGCATCCATCCCATATTTACATCATAATGTTTTAAGAGCACTGACACCAACAGTGGAATCGGTTACTGCTTTGTCAGCGGGGTGTAGGAAATAACAGTTATTGTTACTATTTCTCCGGGGCTGCATCCACTCCTGACAGTCTATGATTTATCTTCTACACTGGAGGAAGGAGATTTATAAGAATATTGACCTGTTCACATATAAATTAATGGAGCATAACTTTTTGGTATTTATTTTTAGCTATGCCACAGAAGCTGCCCTTTAAGATAATTCTAAAAAAATGTACTCATTTTATTATCTAAATAGCAGGACTTAATTGAGCTATCATTAAAATATCACCCTGACATATTGTCTTCTGGATTCTTTTCATCTACCTCCATTTTCTGTGTTACTTTGTATTCTCGGAGTTTATAACCTCTGCATAAAGGCTTTGATCATTAATCTGCTGTAGTTATTCAGGTATTTATGTCAGGACCTTAACGCTTTCATTGCAGAAATTGGCTTAGATTGAATGTCGGGGACTGGAAGAGGGCAAGTGGTTTTCTTATGATGAATGCAGTTTCTTACTGTATGAAGAAAGCTACCATGTTGAAATACTGTAAGGTTTAACTGTATTAAAGGACAACTCCAGCGTTCAGTGTTCTTTGTATAATTTACACACATTACATAGTTATATAACTTTGTAATGTATGTTAATAAGCTATCTGCCCCCCCCTCCCCCCAATCCCAGAAGTGAGAGAATACATGCCTAATAACTATGAACCACGTCCTCTTCACCCAGCGCCATCTTGTGTCGGTGTCGTCAGACCGAGGAGGGGGGTCTGATCTTCTTCCTCTTCAGCGTCTTCCAGTAAAGTAAATGGGAGAGAGAAGGCTACTGGTGTGACTACAGCAGCCTTTTCATTGGCTGGAGCGCATCACATGGCTTCAAGATTGCTCAGCCCTGATTGGCTGAGAAAGCTTGAAGCCATGTGATGCGATCCAGCCAATGAAAAGGTGTCCGGTGCGCAAGGGGAAACAACAAAACCGTGGCAGCCTGCTGAGCAGTGTAGGGAAAAGGAAACACGTTTGTTTCATCTATCTCTCTTTTTCTAATCTATGTAGATAGATAATTTGTGTACGGTATAAAGCAGAAGCAGATTGAGCCAGCAGATACTCCAAGATGAGGTGGATACATGGCAGTTGGCTCTAAGGTGCAATGCATGCTGGGAGATGTAGTTTCCCAGATGGCTTCATCTTGGATATAGACCAGCTTTTATAAAAACGTTGAAACCCAGGAATGGCAGCAGCTAGAAAGACGGGAGGTGGCTCAAAATACTGAGGAAGACTTGACCAGCTAAGTTTGGGAGCAGTTCATTTTTTAACTCTTGGGTGGAATACCCCTTTAAGGCCCCCATAGTGATGGAGTGGTCTGCCTTCACGGTGAGTATACTACTGTGTTGGACAAGTAAAGATCTGAAGTATTTCCCATCCACAGAATCCATAAATGCTGAAGGTGTAGGTTTTACTGCTATGAATGGCGCTCATCAGGAGAATGAGGACCTTGCTTTTCATGATCTTATAATACTGCAATATGGGGTAAAAACTTTATTATTGTTTACATTAGAACAAATTAGACTCGCAAATAAAATACCTGAAAGTGTTAAAGGCCGTTATAATATTAAAATATGTAAGTAATTATTCTCATTTACATTGCAAACCATAAGCGGCTTTCCAGCACTCGCTGAGCTAATTAAGTCATTGACATATATTACAAAGCAACCTGATTTAAATCAGTCTCAGCTTAAAAGTCAATACATGTCATTGTGAAGTCAGTTATCTGCTGAAAGTGAGCAAGTACCGATTGCATGAATAGTCCCAGGCCTGTTTCTGGTAGATTATGTATCATACAACCAAAGAACTGCAAACATATAATCTCATCCTGCATCCTAATAGAAAAGTACATTCAGAATTGTTAATATGATTAGAAAGAAATTTCCATCTTTATTGGTGAATATCTATAAGTGGTGGTCAGAGAAGGATTTTTCTGCTGACTATCC
The DNA here is from genome assembly GCF_027789765.1 of Dendropsophus ebraccatus. Taxonomy (NCBI): domain Eukaryota; kingdom Metazoa; phylum Chordata; class Amphibia; order Anura; family Hylidae; genus Dendropsophus; species Dendropsophus ebraccatus. The sequence continues at coordinate 30,767,695 of NC_091456.1, forward strand.
AGAATCTGTATGTTGGACTTATCACGTAGTATGGCGGCTACATAAAAAACTTAATATGGGACAGATGTGGTGTTTGTTTTCCTCATAACTTAAAGGGGTTATCCAGCATTAGAAAAAACATGGCCACTTTCTTCCAGAGACAACACCACTCTTGTCTCCAGTTTGGGTGCAGGTTTTGCAACTCAATTTCATTGAAGTGAATGGAGCTTAATAGCAAACCGCACCTGAACTGGAGACAAGAGTCTGGTTGTTTCTGGAAGAAAGTGGACATATTTTTCTAACACTGGATAACCCCTTTAGGGTATGTTTACATGTACAGGATCTGCAGCAGATTTGATGGCCCAGATTTGTTTTGCTTTGAATCTCCAACTTCAAATCTGCGCCATCACATCTGCTGCGGATCCTGTACGTGTGAATGCACCCTTAAAGTAACTTAAATTGTGCTATTGGATAGTCATATACCAAACTAGGTATGGTAGGTGTCACCCAGAGCACTATATTCTCTTAAACAGTTTGGTATGTCTATTGGGAAAGCATTATAAATAGAGATGAGCGAACCTGGAGCATGCTCGAGTCCATCCGAACCCGAACTTTTGGCATTTGATTAGCGGTGGATAAAGCCCTAAGGCTATGTGGAAAACATGGATATAGTCATTGGCTGTATCCATGTTTTCCAGACAACCTTAGAGCTTTATCCAAGTTCAGCAGCCGCCGCTAATCAAATGTCGATCGTTCGGGTTCGGATGGACTCGAACCCGAACCCGGTTCGCTCATCTCTAATTATAAATCCTAATAATGACCATATAAACCAGCTGAAAAATCTTAATGGAGGTTTTAATGAAGAATCCAACGCCGTGAGGGTGGTTTGGCGTCTGCCCGCATGAGAGATGTCTGCACGGACATTTAAATTGCACATCTTTTGAATAAAGAAGAATTTTGCCATACATGGGTGAGTGCCCTCATCTTTTTTTCCCTTCTTGCACACTTGGATTACTCATATATCTATGTAAAGGAGCACCCCATAGGCAATTCCATCATAGTCCTCAATGAATGGCGGCATAATACACACAAGCCATTAATAAAGAGTAGTGCCGGTGACCTCTATTTTCAGTTTTAATGAAGAAGGCATATCAACTCCTAAAAAAAACCTTAAAGAAAACCTATCATCTCATTTTATGTGTCCCTATTATAAAGGTTTATGTGCATTTATAAAAATAAAGACTACCTTTGCCGTCTGTATCTTATACTTCACCTATTTCTCTCTCCCGATGCTGTAACATTGGGCGCCATCATCTTGGTGTTGTTGATGGCGGTGGATTGGAGAGAAATAGGTGAAGTATTAGATACAGACTGCAAAGGTAGTCTGTATCTTTATAAATACAGTAAGGGACACAAACTTTTATAATAGGAACACTTGGTAATACACAGCTAGATAGTGTAGGATTACTGTGTATTGTCAGAGTGGCGGCCATAGGATCATGGAAACCCTTAAAAAAAGCTGGCATGAGGCCATAAAGAAAAACATAAATATATAATAACTGTGTAGTGCGGGTACTGATCAGCTGATCATCAGGGGGCACTGGGTGTTGGCACCCCACCGATCAGTGACTGATGTCTTATCCTATAGATAGCTTATCAGACTATTTACCAGGAATTATTTAAATGTGCACATACAGAGAAGTATCCCACCTGAACAGAAGTATAGATAGCCTACAGTATCTTTCAAAAGCCATAGATGTAGCACATTCTGCATTTGGAAGAGGAGAACGGAGGAATGAGAAAATTTGTCAGACTCTAACATCTTCAGATGGCGGGGTAAGGTAGGTGCTGCTAAATGTAGTAATATCTGTTCATTTACAGTGTGACAGAAAATCACTGAGGCGGTCTCATTTATTCGCTGTCCGGCAATGAAACATATCTTTAGCCGTTCCTGGAGGGAATAAGATTATTGAAAATGGACATTGCTGACAGGGTTGCAGATTGCTGATGGGCTTTAAAGATCACTGTTCTGTAAAGTACAAGTGAATAGTAGGAGATTTACATTTTTAAACTGAGATGCCTAGAAACATGGCTTCTAGTCCAAAGGCATTCAGGCCATGAGCATTGAAAAATCAGGGCAGACATGACATACTGTATACCCACAGGGCTCCCATGGAAAAGTTGTTCATTACTATTAGCTTAGCTAGTCTAGAAGCCTTGTATTATATAAGAAGGTAAGAGACCATAAGACCACCTAGTCTTTAATAAAAGTACAGAATATGGGTGGCACTATGGGGACTACCAACCCTACTGATACTGAGAATACTATTTCGAGTTCCTTGTATACTACCAGGAAAGGTCATGTCTTAAACACATACAGTACTTGCTTTTCATGCCCTCCAGTTTTACAAAATATTCCTCTTCAATCCTCATTTCTAGTACTAGAGTAGGACATAACATACAAACTGCTTCGTCCCTGCAGTATTTCAATGATTGTTTGATTTTTCCTAAAATGATATAATTACTAGAACAATGTATTCATATATTCATTTATATAGAATAAAAAAATAAGAAACTTTACAGCACAAGTACCTGGCCTATGTTATCTGTACTGAAACTGGGGTCATAAAGTCAAGTGATTGCCAAACACGTTGACTGCCTACATCTTACAATAGCAGAGTCCCACATACGACTTTTTTTAGCTATAATGAAACATCACAAGGCTGGAGACTACAGCCTTAAAAGAGACTGGGCTTCTATGATTGATGGCCTATCTACAAGATGATTGGTACGTCGCACTACACAGTGAAATTGACTAGAAGCTCTGCCTGGTTCATTGGGCCAGGGGGTGATTGGCCAGGTATCTGCAACTCAGCTCCCATTCTTCATTACCTCATTCCCCCGCTATAGCGCTATGTTCACACTACGTAAAACTACAGCCGTAGTTCTCGCTAGTTCTCGTAGATTCAGTGAATTCCAGCCGCAGAAAGACCTGTGAGTTCACACAGTGAAGCAAGCGGCTCCAGCCGCTTGCTTCACTGTGGGCAATGGGAAGCTCTGATGCGGGTGCGCGCTGATGCGCCCGCATCATAGCTCTGCGGCCGAACAGATCATCCGGCCGGTACTTAAGTACCGGCCACGATGATCCCGGCACAGACCGGCTGTTCCCTGACCCAGCCGGGGTCACAGAACGGCCAGTCTGTTACGCAGTGTGAACATAGCCTAGTACCGCATAGTACCCCTGCTACTTCACGATTGTCAGCTTTTATTTAAAAGAAAAAAAACTAAAATTTCCATGAACTTTTTCAGGCCCTTAGCTATGACATTTTCCTAATTTCTCTTCATGGTCTTCAAGATGTTTCTACACCTTGATTGGAATCACTACAATTCAGTTGACAGCTGACAATACATATCAGAGCAAAAAAGCAAGCCTATAAGGGGAGAAGAACTGCCTGTAAAGCTCAGAGGACACAATGGAGGCACAGATCTTAGGAAGAGTAGAATACATTTCAGCTGCACTGAAAGCTCCAAAGAGGCCTCCATAATTCTTATATGAAAGAAGTTTAGGACATCCAGGCTGTCCCATCAGACTACAGTAAGTAATGAAGGCATAAGGGCATTGGTAAGAAAGGGGAAGACCAAGAAGCCAATGGTCCCTCTGGCTCGGTTAGAGCTGACAGAGCTTGAGAAGATCTACAGGTGACAATGGTAAAAAATCCCATAATCCAGGTGTACAAACCTTGCAACCTCATACTCAAGAAGACTGATGGATTTAATCACTTCCAGAGGTCTGTCATCTAAGCACTGAGTAAAGGGTCTGTAAAGGGTCTGCCAAAGCAAGATTTTAGTTTTTCCATTTTTGAAAAATTAGCAAACATTTCTAATATGCTGATTTCACTTCATCATTATGAGGTCTTATGTGGAAATTAATTCTGAATGCATTGTAAGGTGGATACAAACCATTGAGATGGGTTATCCTCTACTTTTTGTGAATCTCTGTGAGCTCAATCAGACTTTTTTAGGTATTACCAATTTTTATCCAGTTACTAAAAATAATAAATTTGGGGGTGTTAATTTAACCATGTGCCCGAAAAATTGAGCCATTTGCATTACTAATGCAGTCTCATGCCTGAGACCAGCTACAATCCCAAGATACAGTCCGGGGCAATGCGTGACAGTGTACTCCTCTCCCCAGTCTGCCAAACATCTGACTCTTTGGCTTCATAGACAGTAAAAAAGTGAAAGAGTTTGACCTGATTGACAGGTGGGAAAAGATATGCTGCCATTCACTCCCCTCAGCTAGATCTTGGGATTGCAATGGGTCCCAGGAGTGAAACCTGACACGATCAGCACTTTATGACATGTCAAAAATTACTTTATGACAGCGTCCAATGAAGTGTGCAGCTCTCCTAACAAATCAGCTGTGTCTGCAGCGGTAACTTTACATGGGGGAAAGCTGTGTTTTGGTTCCCCATCCAGATGACTAGTTGCCGCCACTCTCCCGGCGTTGTGCGCTGATATAAAACACCTTTTTCCCCAATGTAAAGCTACCCCTGAAGACGCGGCTTGTAGCCTCAGGGAGCTGCACACTAGATCTTTAGTGTGCAGCTGGAAACCATATCAGCACAGTCGAGCCGACTGGATCCCTTTAAAGGGAACCTGTCACCCCTGGACGACTCCCTGAACCCACCCTACCCCTGGATACAGCCCCTCATACTTACTCTGGACTGGTAGGATGGGGTAAGTATAAAGGGCCATATCCAGGGGTAGGGTGTGTTTGGGGGGGTATCCAGGGGTGACAGGTTCCCTTTAAAGGTATGTCACATGTTAAACACACATTCATGGGATTGGAAGGACTTGTTTAAAAAAATCTAAATAAGTGAATGACACACAAATACCACGTTCTGTAAATTACAGTACCCTGGGCCTTTTATTCAGTATTGTATTATGTGCCATTTCCTAAGATATAATGGACAACAATAAGTAACACCCTCTGGGTATTCATTTGTTGGATCAAATCTATCATACTGTATGGAACCAACTCAGATGAATACAATAAAAATGAAAATTCAAGATAATGCAGTTACCTCCTCTTTCCGCTCAGATCCACTGTGATTATAATAGGTGAATATATCTGTAAGTATGCTGTCATGTGTACATTTAGGAAAGCTAGCTCCATTTCCTAATGGCCAATTTCAGATGAAAAGGGATAAAAAGTAATCAGCCTAGAATCTCTCGGATGTTCTAGAAACATCCATTCATGTCAAATGGAAAGTCATAAATTGTACAATATTTCCCTAGAGCTGGTAGGAGATTTGAGAAAGGGTTTAGAGGGGTTTGGAGTTTTTCCTTAGTTATTCCGAGGTCAGTATCTCTACCGTGCATTACCAAGTCATTGGATCTTTGTTCCAGGTTATTTTTTATTGCTTCAGTAGTAAGCAATTCAAACACAAGGTCACATCCCAGTCGAATATAATGAGAGTTAGATGTGTTGTTTGCTTTCAAAAATTGGAAATCTATCATTTCACCGCTCACCCCAATGATAAACCACCGATGCTTCTTATAGTGGTTTGCTCAAAATAGATATCATTATGCCTGAGTGTGAATCTAGTCAGTTAACCTAACCTCGCTCAATGGTAGAATAATTGTGGTGTTAGGATTAACCTAAGGACCACTTCCTACCACCTCCTATATGATAGACTAAGCAGGAGAACCTGACTCTTCCCCAGGGTAACAAGAGTGTGGCTTTGTAGGTATCTTATCTAACATAACACATCGAATAAGTCAACTATGGACAGAGGTCTTCTTATTGTTATATTACTGTATGTCGTTATTCTTCCAACCTCTTTTTTTCCTTTTTTATCCAACGATATATTGTATAATCTATTGGCTTGGATTTTAAACACATGGCGGTAAAGGATACAACTAGGGATGAGCGAACATGTTCGTAAATGTTCGTACATTCTTACGAACATGACGCTAATTGTTCATGTTCAACAATCACAAACAATTTGTTCGATGATCAGAATGGTTATAACGATCTTTTTCAAACATGTTCGAACTTGCGGGCGTTTATCTCGCAATGTACGCAACAGCGCAATTTACGCTTTGCACCTGATGATCTGTACGCATGTGCGTAACTCTAGACAAAAACGTACGCAACTGCGCAATTAACGGAGTAAAACGGTCCAGTTGTGTCATTTCTCGCCTCTTTTTCTGACTTCAGAGAGTCTTCAAGTAACTGGGTAACTTTCAAGGATTTCCATGGTTAGTCAAACTTCATAGGGCTCATGTATGTGAGCCTCTTCCAGCCCCCATATATTCAATAGAGCTTTGGAATGACATCTCAATAAACATCATCCCAGATTTGCATCCTGCTCAGAATTTTGCTACCATTTTTAATGCTGGTGTTTGTTTCTTAAAAATATCCAGTTATGCCCTGTTGTCTGGGTTATCCTCTTCTCCTCAACGTCTACTCTAGATACCATCCTCGAGGGTGGTGGCATCCCCAAACATTACTTGCCTGTTAAACCCTTATAGATAAGGGCCCCTTTCACGAATCAGTATAAGGCTATGTTCACACTGCGTACGATTCCGGCCGCATTTCGTACGCCGCCGTACATGTGCGGCTGAAACTATGGGCGTGGGAAAAATCAACATGCGGCCAGATGCGTACGAACCGCGAACATACGCCCGTAGTACAGTTATGCTTCCCTAGCTTGTTTCAAAGCGATCTGAAGCAGGTCATTTACTTGGAAATCTTCGCCCAGCCCAATAAAACTCACAGAACCTTTTGGATCGAAAAATCAAGTTCAATTTGGCTGAAATAAGTACTTCGTACGGGACCGCATGGAAATCCACGGCCGTGAATTTGAACATTTCCATCCTCAAACAATGGTTGTGATTTTTCACGGCGCCGTATACGATCCACCTGTAAGTTCATGCTTAGTGTGCATTGTGCGACCGTATATCGTAGACTTTCAAGCAAACCCATCAACCTCAAAACTACGTGCGTATATTCGCGGTTCGCATTACGGCCTGAAATATATGCAGTGTGAACATAGCCTTAGACTGTCTGCAATTACAGATCAGTAAATGTGCATAGTATAATACCTATTGATTAGAATGGACCCTTTTGCACATCTGTTCTTGCTACGGATCCATAAGAGGACTTGCGATCCATGCCACAAGAAAATACTGGCAAGCCATTTTACAGGCCGTAGTTGTGGCATGGAACACCCATTATAATCAATCGGTCAGTGTAAATGCATACTGGGATAGATATACACACAATTTCTGCCCATAGTTGCGAGTATGCAGTTACAGACAAGAGATGAATATATAGGCCCTAAGGGTTAACTGTACTGCTTTTAAAGCACCTTAGGCCATGTTCACATGCTGTACGAACATCGGTCTCTGTTTGACACAGCTGGTGTTCAATGTGTCAACCAATGGCAGATGTCTCAGATGTTCAGCCGGCCGATACTGCAGTATTGGCCCGGTTAACAACACTTCATTTTAATTGCAATGAGGGCATATTCTTGTGTGCCCACACTCCAGTAAGCCATAGAGCACAACGTAAAGTACGTCTGGGAGCACAAAATAGAATTGTCAATTATTTTGTGCTGCCACGTGGAACAACAGCCACAGTGTATAAGGCATGTATACACTACGGCTGCTGTTCCAGACTAGTGTCAATAAACAGCAGCCACTGTTGCAACCTACAACATCGGCCATTGTTTATTGCAAAAATACATAGTGTGAACATGGCCCAATAGTGTTTACTGTTACTGTCTGATGTATATCACTGATTCGGGAGGGATAGGTCGTAATTTCTTGGCACTTTTAAACACCTACTTTTTTCTCTCAATTATGAGGTTGTGGATATAGACTTGAGTTGCGCTGCCTATCATTCTCATTATTTTTTCTGTAGTATACTTTAATAGGTAGCAGTGCCATATATATATATATATATATATATATATATATACTGTATATTGATGTATTTGCAATATGTTCAGTTTGTGCCCTCTCTGTATATACTCACCTTATTTTAGCCATTTGTAATGTTGGGAAATAAAGATATTGTACTGTGTAAAACCTATTTCTGTTCACAGTCCCAGTAATAAATATCAGCTATATTTCTTTTATATACAGTCGTGTGAAATAAAAAATATTGCACATTTTCCTAGCTGCATTTCCTCTCCCTGGACAATAAAAAAAGAAAAAAATCCTGGATCGGTGTCATCATGTTATCAACATAACCTGTTTTTCTATAGAGCACGTTTAGCCCGGGAGTTCAGCTGTGACTGATAAGCCTACACTATACTTCTTAATTTCTTTTCATTTTCTCATTGTTAGCTATGATCACGTTAGGCAAGCAGATTGCTTGATTTTCGGTATCATAGTACAAGCACGCACACCGCCTCACATATACTAATCTCGTCTGCAAGACTGTGACAAACCTTTATCATATAATTTCACTAGTTGTCTAACCACATTAAAGCCTCCAAATTCAGAAAAGCTGATCTGCCCCCAATGTCCCTATTTCCCTCGGATTTGTATCCTTGGCAACGCCTCTGCCAGAATCCAAACTGATTGCAATGGAAAGCCTCATCTAAATTAGAAGAGATTTCATCTCTCCTCGAGCCACTGCATCAGTAATGAGATTGTAATTGATTAACCACAGCAAGAAGAATCCGATTTTTGTAAAATTGGTCATTTGTCTCCAAAGTGACGTTGGGTGCAACGTTTGAAAAATCTTTTAGTTGTTGTTTTTCTTTTTTTTTTAACAAGTGGCTTTTTTAGAATCGGTGCCCAAATTCTGAAAAATTATATTTTCCTAATGAGCCATTTTGTTACATGTTCATTACATAAAATTACTTAGTACATAGTAACTGTGAGAACTTACTTATAGATCGTTCTTAATAACGCCAATATGTTTTTTTGTTTTTTTTCTTCTTTTTTCTGTTAATAAAAAAAAAAATCCCAGATGCTCAAAATATCAATAAGAGATATAGGAACGTCCCTTATTCCCCTTTCAAATTTCTGAAGTAGGGAGATATCCATGCTGGTTTATTTGTTACCACCTAAGGGACTGAACAAATAAAGGATAATTTATAAAAAAAAAAAAAAAACAACAAACTGTCTTACATTTACCTGTACATTTAATCAATATAGAGCTCCCTATGGAGCCCAAAATGTTCATGGCTGCAAAATGCCTATCTAGTACTATACTCCATATAGGTTCATTACTACAAAATGTTTACAATGCATTCTGAAAGTCATCACTTTCAGGCCAAAAGTAAAAAATGAATTATATAAATCGCTTTAGAAAAAAAAAATATTGCATAAGGGTAGCTTCACACGTACAGTCATGGCCAAAAGTTTTAAGAATTATGCAAATATTAATTTTTACAAAGTCTACTGCTTCAGTTTTTAAAATGGCAATTTGCATATACTCCAGAATGTTATAAAGAGTGATCAGCTTAACAGCAATTACTTTGCAAAGTCAATATTTGCCTAGAAAATTAACTTTATCCCCCAAAACACATTTCAACATCATTGCAGCCCTGCCTTAAAATGACCAGCTAACATTGTTTCAGTGATTGCTCCACACAGCTTAACACAGGTGGTGTTGATGAGGACAGGGTTGGAGATCAATCTATCATGATTAAGTAAGATTGACACCACTGGACACTTTAAAAGGAGGCTGGTGCTTGGCATCATTGTTTCTCTTCTGTAAACCATGGTTATCTCTAAAGAAACATGTGCAGTCATCATTGCACTGCACAAAAATGGCCTAACAGGGAAGAGTATCGCAGCTAGAAAGATTGAACCTCAGTCAACAATCTATCGTATCATCAAGAACTTCAAGGACAGAGGTTCTATTGTTGCCAAAAAGGCTCCAGAGCGCCCAAGAAAGACCAGCAATCGCCAGGACCGTCTCTTAAAAGTGTTTCAGCTGCGGGATTGGGCTACCAGCAGTGCAGAGCTTGCTCGGCAATGGCAGCAGGCCGGTGTGAGTGCATCTGCATGCACTGTGAGGCGAAGACTCTTGGAGCAAGGCCTGGTCTCAAGGAGGGCAGCAAAGAAGCCACTTCTCTCCAGAAAAAACATCAGGGACAGACTAATATTCTGCAAAAGGTACAGAGAGTGGACTGCTGAGAACTGGGGTAAAGTAATTTACTGTGATGAATCCCCTTTTTCGATTGTTTGGGACATCTGGAAAACAGCTTATTCGGAGAAGACGAGGTAAGAGCTACCACCAGTCTTGTCTCATGCCAACTGTAAAGCATCCTGAAACCATTCATGTGTGGGGTTGCTTCTCAGCTAAGGGAATCGGCTCTCTCACAGTCTTGCCTAAAAACCCAGTAATGAATAAAGAATAGTACCAGAATGTCCTCCAAGAGCAACTTCTCCCAACCGTCCAAGAGAAGTTTGGCGATCAACAGTGTATTTTCCAGCATGATGGAGCACCTTAAAGCGCCATAAAGCAAAGGTGATAACTAAATGGCTCAGGAAACAAAACATAGAGATTTTGGGTCCATGGCCTGGAAACTTCCCAGATCTTAATCCCATTGAGAACTTGTGGTCAATCATCAAGCGGCGGGTGGACAAACAAAAACCAACAAATTCTGACAAAATGCAAGCCTTGATTGTGCAAGAATGGACTGCTATCAGTCAGGATTTGGTCCAGAAGTTGATTGATCGCATGCCAGGGAGAATTGCAGAGGTCCTGAAGTAAAAGGGTCAACACTGCAAATATTGACTTGCTGCATTAACTCATTCTGTCAATATAAGCTTTTATTACTCATAATATGATTGCAATTATATTTCTGTATGTGATAAAAAAAACATCTGACAAACACACATAAAAACCAGAGCGCAGCAAATCATGTGAAAATAAAATATTTGCGTCATTCTCAAAACTTTTGGCCATGACTGTAGTGTATCCTCAGGGGAATCCTCGTTTTCCATATGTCCCCCTCTCCCTCTGTTTTCTATACACATGTCCCCCTCTCCCTCTGTTTTCCATATGTCCCCCTCTCCCTCTGTTTTCCATATGTCCCCCTCTCCCTCTGTTTTCCATATGTCCCCCTCTCCCTCTGTTTTCCATATGTCCCCCTCTCCCTCTGTTTTCCATATGTCCCCCTCTCCCCCTGTTTTCCATACACATGTCCCCCTCTCCATTTTCCACACACATGTCCCCTAACCTTCGGCCACTTAGTTGACAGGGAGGCCCCGCGTTCTTCCTCCAGCCGCCCGCTTTAATCTGGTGCACTGAGGCTCCATACGACCTCAGCGCACCACAGCTCATGATTGGCCTGACCACCTGTCCATCACCACCGACGCCGCGCTCTCCCCCTGGGTTCCGAGTGACGAACAGTCACAGTGACAGGAGGATAGGAGCCGGAAGGGCGCCTGCAGTGATGGACAGGTGGGCAGGCCAATCACGAGCAGCGGTGCGCTGAGGCTGTACGGAGCCTCAGTGCACCAGATTGAAAAAAAAAATAGCTGCGAGGTGGGCTGAGCGGGCGGCTGGAGGAAGAGCGTGCCTCACAGTTTGAGAAGCGCTGGTTTACACCATGATTGATAAATCTCCCCCATAGTGCTTATAATTATGGCCGAATAGTTTAGCCTTGGTTTCCTGAAATAAGAGAATGTTATTTCTTACTGTCTGAGCGACCTTTCGAGCTGTTTTGCAGGCTTCTTTCTAACCACTTTGCCATAAAGCTCAGATTGATGGAATGCGACAGTCATGGTTGACTTTCTACAACCTTCTTCCATCTGCACAAGGATCATTGGAGCCAGAGAGACTATTGGATTCTTGGTCACCTTTCTTACCCCAGCCATTCTTCCCTGGTTACTTAAGGCCCCATTCCACAGAACGATTATCAGCCGTATTCGGCCGCTATCGGCCGTTGCAGCCGATAATTGTCCCGTGGAATAGAGGGCAATGATCAGCCGACATCGTTCACGTCGGCTGATCGTTGCGTTGCTTGTTTTTCAAAAATGTTGAAAAACAAGTGACTGATATAGCAGCGATCTGCTGCAGTCACTCTGTGGAACAGGAGCGGCAGCAGACCGCCGCTATGCTCTATGGGCTGCCCGGACGATCTAGCGATCACCCAGGCAGCCCCCCCCCGGACTCACCCGCTAACTACTGCCGCGTGGAATAGCTCTTGTTTGCTCCTCTCCGTTGGCCCGTGGAATAGGGCCTATAGTTTGGTGGGATGAGTTCTGATTTTTCTAAACATCTTCCATTCAAGAATTATGGAGGCCACTTTGTTCTTGAAAACTTTCAGTGAGGCAGAATTTTTTTTTGTACCATTTAAGTGTCATAGGAAAAAGTATCTGGATACATATGTCCATGTGACATATTAAAGTTTTCTTCTTAATTAATTTGTAAACATTTCTAAAATTCTATTTTCACACAAATTGAAAAAAATTCTTACAAAAGTGTTACCTGAAAACAACACACATTTAATGTTACATAAATAACATTGAAAGGACGGTGCAAACAATAACTGTGTTAACAACTTAACATAACGGCCGTTGTTCACTAAATAATAGCTGCCAATACATGTCCTGAACATTAAAGGGGTTATCCAGCGCTACAAAAACATGGCCACTTTTCACCCTACTGTTGTCTCCAGTTCAGGTGCGATTTGCAATTAAGCTCCATTTACTTCAATGGAACTGAGTTTCAAAACCCCACCCAAACTGGAGACAACAGTAGGGGAAAAGTGGCCATGTTTTTGTAGCGCTGGATAACCCCTTTAATTTGATAGCTGCTGCAGCGAACAACACCCTTTGTTCTATGCATTGTGTGAAGTAATAGACATTGATTCCATAGACGTCGATGGAAGTCTTTGAAGACTGAAAACGGCCGTTATTTTTATAAAAAAGAGAGTGTGGAAACATAGCCTATGTCTGTACAATGTCTAAGCTAAGAAGCAGATACTTTTTCTTTTGCTTTTCAATGTTTTTGAAACTATAATGTTTGTTGTAGTTTTTTTTTTTTTTTTTGTTTTTTGCAAAATCAATTTCACAAATGAAGGAAAAGCAGCTGGTTTGGGTGCTTGGGCCGAGTTTAGGCTACCAAAGGTTTAATGCTTTCAAATTCTTATATTAATGTATTAAAGTGAATACTTTAAATATAATTGTATACTAAATAAATGTATTTTATTTAAAAAAAAAAATTGTGTATGATTTTTGCTAAAAGCATATTGGAAGGATTATATCCATAAAATTGCTTAGCCTACAGTTATGTGTGGCAATTATTCCACCCATGCGTGCACAAACCTGCATATTAACTTTTAGAGGAGAGTCAAGTGGAGCGCATGACAGACACTTCTGGTGCCACTTGACTTGGCCGTTGTATGTACTATATTAACCTCCAGCTCTCCATCGAACTCCAAGGATATTATTTGTCAACTCTCGACTATAATGGATGAGTATCAGTGTTAACCCTTTTATTACCCTATACTTCTACAGATGCTCAGCATTTAATGGTTATCTAGGATTAAAAAAAAAAAAAAAAAAAAAAACACATACCCGATTTCTTCCAAAAACAGCCCTACACCTGTCCTCGAGTTGTAATGTTTATGGTATTACAACTTGGCTCCATTCCCTTGAATGAGACCGAGCTGCAATACCACACACAAAGGCTATGTTCACCCGTTTTTTCAGCTCTGTTTAAAATGACGTCCGTTATTTTGAGTCCAAAAAAACAGACGTCATTTAGTTGTCTGGTCTCCCCTGGTGTTTGCACATTATTTTAGTTTGGGATTATTAATTGGCCTTTGGCTGCGGCTTAATTAAAAAAGCCCATCGAATTTAATAATAAAAACGGAGAAAGAACGGTGACAAAAGAAAAACAGTGTGTGAGCTACAAATAAAAGACGTCCGCCATTTGCAAAAGAAGTCCGAAAATAATGATCATGTTCATTATTTTGACGCCCGCCACAAAAACGCCCGTTGTTCAATACACTGTACATTGGCCGTCCATCTTCCCATTATCATTTCAGTCAGTTAATTCTCAGCAAAAACGGACGTTTTTTTAAAAAATGTGAAAATTGGCTGCCTTTTCTCTATTTTTGACATTGTGTGAACATAGCCAAATTGAGGGGTGGTGCTGTTTCTGAAAGAAAGCAGCTGTTTTTCCTTTTTTTTTCTCTTGAATAACCCCTTTAAATACTCTGACACTAGACCGTACATCCCCAAGGATGTACCAGGATGACTTTCTCCATAACAATGTAGATGTAGTACATCTAGAATGAAAACAAAGTGCATATATTCAAGGATGTATAAAGAAAGATGGGAATTTTGCTGTCTATAGTAGGCGCCTATTCACTTTGAAACACTTTCATTTATAGACCCGCATTTGCCCTTGAAATGTGTCCAATTTAATTCGCTTCTCCGACGAGAGCAGACATCTTTGGGGACCACATATTCCCCGCTACGCATTACATTGGGCTGAAAATAAAGGTTACATTCAAAATCTTTACGTCCATGATTTGTTTTGTGTTACTATTACTGTGAAGCCCTTTGCGCCTTTATAGTCTATGTACGTTTTAGGTTGTACTTTTACATACCTCGTCTTTGTGTATGTCCTTAAATATTGGGCTCCGGTATATAACAGCCGAGAAGCTTGATTTAATGCATATTGCTGCTTCTGTTATATCCAAGAAAGAAATGAAAGTTCCAAAACAAAATATATTACGACTGTGTATTTATTGAATCTTACTGATTCAACAGAGATATTCATCACATAATATTTAACTCACTGTATGATTGTTTATGCTCTGCCTTTTTTTTTTTTGCGCCTACAAACTGCTGACGGTGTCGATAAGGAAAGTCAGCACAAATACAGATAATTCTTTTTTTCTTTTGTTATTTTTTCTTTTTGTGTTTCTTGTGCTTTGAACTTAAAGGCGTTGTGCAGTATATTATCAGTACAGTATATTCTATGTGCCTAAATAGGACGGTTTTTTAGCGATGGGTCTTCACAATTCATGGGGAAAATTAGTGGAAATATTGAGCAATGGTATAATTGAAAAGTAACCCTTGTCTATACCTTGGCAAGAAAAATGAACATTAGACTGGTTCTATACGTTTAAGATGAATGGCCTATTCCTAAGAGAAGCCGTTATTATGTGATGGATGTGGATCTGGCCAGTGGCATTCCTACCAATCACATGAACTAAACCAGACCTAGGGGGAGATTTATCAAACATGGTGTAAAGTGAGACTGGCTCAGTTTCCCCTAGCAACCAATCAGATTCCACCTTTCATTTTCTAAAGAGTCTGTGAGGAATGAAAGTTGGAATCTGATTGGTTGCTAGGGGCAACTGAGCCAGTTTCACTTTACACCATGGTTGATAAATCTCCCTCCATAGATTAGATTCACTTTCTTTTGTGTGTCCATGTCCAATACACAAAGCTGAGTTGTGAAACTGTGTCCAGAAAAACAGAGCCCCTTCATCTGTGTAATATAGCAGTCAGACATGCTCCAATTGTATTCTAGGAATATTTCCTTAAAGCCACTCTGTACCCACAATCTGACCCCCCAAACCGCTTGTACCATCAGATAGCTGCTTTTAATCCAAGATCTGTCCTGGGGTCCGTTCGGCAGGTGATGCAGTTATTGTCCTAAAAAACAACTTTTAAACTTGCAGCCCTGTGCTAAACTGCCGTGGCCTACAGTGACTATGCATTGGGCTGGCACACCCTCTCCATCCCTCCTCCCCGCCCTCTTCATCATTAGGAGTGCTCCACGCAGGTATTTTCCTATTCATCAGCTGTGTGAACCGGGTGCATAGGCTGGATCGTTAAGGCACCTGTGCAGTTTTCACCGCAGAGGAATAGAAAAAATCCTGCCGGTGGCATTCCTAATAATAAGGAGGGTGGGGAGGAGGGACGGAGGGGTGGTGCAAAGTAAGGGCACAGATACTCTAGGCCACGTCAGTTTGGCACAGGGCTACAAGTTTAAAAGTAGTTTTTTAGGACAATAACTGCATCACCTGCCGACCGGACCCCAGGACAGATCTTGGATTAAAAGCAGCTATCCAAAGGTACAAGTGGTTTGGGGGGGGACAGATTGTGAGTACAGAGTTGCTTTAAAGGGGTACTTTGACAATTTCTTTCCTTCTTTCAATTTAACTGGTGTGAGAAAGTTATATAGATTTGTAATTTACTTCTATTTAAAAAATCTTAAGTATTCCAGTACCTATCAGCTGCTGTATGTCCTGCAGGAAGTGGTGTTTTCTTTCCAGTCTGACACAGTACTATCTGCTGCCACCTCTGTCCATGTCAGGAACTGTCCATAGCAGGAGAGGTTTTCTTTAGGGATTTGCTACTGCTTTAGACAGTTCCTGTCGTGGAAAGAGGTGGCAGCAGACAGGACTGTGTCAGACCAGAAAGAATACACTACTTCCTGCAGAAAATTACATCTAGCGACCATAAGTGGGAACCAGAAGTAGTGCTACAGAGGCATGGGGATGGGTAAGTTTACTTGTTTACTAATTTCCCGCACCCCACTGCCTGCCTGCTTGCCTGCCTGCTTTATTTGAATTTTGGTGGGACTTCTCCTTTAAGGTAGACGGAAATCTCATCAATATAGATCTAACAAAAAGATAAACTGATCAGAGGACACCATTAGGTCAAGAGAGGATAGAGTGTGAATGAAAATGATTGTGTATTTATATGAAAAGGGCTGAGGGCATATAAAGAATCCATTCTAAGCTCATTATACTGAGGTCTGCAGTAGATTACTGTGTATAGGGTCAAAGAGATAGGTTATGATAGATGATGAGAGAAATCTAGGACTTTATTCTCTGTTATTAGCCAAAGAATGAGATGATGACACAGTGTAGGTACCGATGTGTGACAAACAACTAGTACTGAGCACTAGCATGTTATTAGAGTAAAGGAACCCGCACTGCAGCAAAGCTCTACCAGAATACATCCATCTTCCACAAATCCTTTACAACATTTGGATCGACCAATAATAGCAATATACCATACTTGTATTGTGCCCATATATTTCCATTTATCCTTTATAAGCAAAGTTGAAAGTGTATATGTGTGTATATAAAAGCATAGCACACACTATGGGGCCAAGTAGCTAAGGGACACAACTTCACTTTTAAAGGAGCAATGAGATGGATGGTAGAATATCAAAATTAGCACTCATAATAGTCTGAACTGCTGTACTGACTGCTCCAGCTCACATGTTCCTGTGTCTGCTGTGCATGGATTGCTAAGTCACCAGAGGTGCGACTACCGTCAGAGGGATCGAGCCTGTACACGCTGAAAGAGTCATTTTCTGAAGTCTTCAGTCGCGTTCTGTGATCCGCAGTACCTGCAAAGACCAAAGTATTCTTCAGAGGGGAGCTACTGACAGACCTAATCCCAAGCTACTCCTCTATTGTGTATTGCACACACACTTTCAAGTAAAGTTTATTGTTCTGCATTTACTCTCTGGGGGACATTTATCAATGTGGCGGCAGGGGCGTACGCCAGGGAGAAGGTGCAGATTCACCCCTTTTCCCTGGTGTATGCCTGCAGTATCCTCCACTTGTCTGATGGATGGACAGGGGGAACTGGGGGGGGGGGTGCGGTAAGGCAGAGAGGAGGCGTGGCCACATCCCGCGGGCCATTTGTCATGATTTATGCCAGCCAGGTGTACATTGGGAATGGAGGGCACAGGGTCCAGCGCCTGGCCTCACCAAGAGGTGAGCGCCTCTTACAAATTTAGCTGGGGAAAGGGGGTAGGGTCTAATTTAAGACTGGCATACAAGTGCTCCGGTCTTGATAAATCCCCCCTTTGTGTTTGAGTCTTGCATCATCATCATAAGTGCATGTCCACTTCCATAGGAGATGATTAATGATTAACAATTAAGAAGGAGATGAAAGAAATTAATAGGATCTTGAGGGCTGGTTCCCATTATGTGTATATATATATATATATATACAGTATATATATATATATATATCACATTTAGGTATAGTAGCTAGTAAAAATGGAATACACAGAGTATACTGTATGCACTGTAGCTAATAATTCTCAATTCATCCTGCATGTACGTTGATGAGATAACCATAATAAATGACAATTAATGCGGTAGTGCCTCTGAATTTTGGCGTCTTTTCTCATCTTTCATTGTAACAAAAAATATTGGACTAAAAATAAATAATTTGTCAGCAAATGGCTTTGAAAGAGCTTAAATTACCAGGATAGCACGGCCCAGCGGGAGAACATGTCGTCTTTTTGTCTGCCAGTGAAAATGATGCAGGCAGCCAGCAGTAACATTGCACTCACTAGGAACATACTCTATCAACAAGGTTCTGTGTTTTGAACACTGAAAATAAATTGTCTCCTGAGGCTCATTACCAGTTCTTTGGCCATCACTGAATATCTGGTGACAATGTGTAAAACTACTGCACTGCTAAATGAGCTTCCATCTATTATCAAACACCAGAAGTCATCAGTAAAGAGGTTACCTTGGCCTAAATGTGGGGATCAATCGATCACCAGTGTATTTCTCTGGTTCTGTAGAACTGCTGCTCCAGGTTTGGCAACATAAAGGCTCCGTATGGATCTGCAATAAGTACTAGTTGTTTTAGGTGACCTTTCAGATACACTGTCAAGTGTATGTACATGAAGAGCAGTACTATTTCTGGTAATTATATAACTTGTTTAGGGTAAAGGTTCCCCCAGGTGCCATCTGTAAGTGTCAGCTGCAGAGTGAATGGGGTCTAACTTCTAAAACGGCTTGAATACATTACACACAGAAAATGGGTTCCTGCTCTTTTACCTCTCTAACAAACCCTCAGAAGTAGCAACAGCATGGAGGACATTATAAAGTAGTACTTAAGCAGTCTAATCCAGAACTACAGTGAGAAAGCAGTCTCTGTATCTGTGTTTTTATCACCTTTATCCCTCAGTTTGCCAACCCACCCCACACTCTCCATAGATGAATTGTGTTGGGTAATTTTTTTTCCATTTATATATTTGTATAATATGTGTGCAGTGTTTGCCCTTTTCGTCTTCTTTATCGTCTATTGACTTTTGCATTAATGAAATGATGATAATGGATGTGTCTAATTCTATGTGCCTGGGTGTTGTAGTAGGTTTGTTTCTACATAAAGACTGTCACTTCAGTAGTAGTGCCCACCCATTTCTTTATATTTTAAATAGGGTTGTAGAACACTACATCTTCAATGCATCTTTGTCTTTTTGGGTCAAGTAAAGTTTTTCTTAAACATAGTCAGTGGTGTTTTTCCTCCCATGGACCTATAGGTAAAAAATTAAATTAAATAAAAAAAATAAAAAAAATTAAAAAGTGTGCAGTTTTCCTGGCATTTTTCCTCCCATTCTTCAATAGAAATCCTAGAGTGACAATGACTGAATTAAAAGAAAATCATATGACTTGCAACTACAGATGAGCGAACCTGGAGCATGCTCGAGTCGATCCGAACCCGAACTTTCGGCATTTGATTAGCGGTGGCTGCTGAAGTTGGATAAAGCCCTATGGCTATGTGGAAAACATGGATATAGTCATTGGCTGTATCCATGTTTTCCAGACAACCTTAGAGCTGTATCCAAGTTCAGCAGCCCCAGCTAATCAAATACCGAGTAAGCTGAATAATGGAGTAACAGGAAAGTACCTTTTTTGTGGTATATTTGAAGGGCAAAAAAAACATGTTACAAAAACACGTTTCTCAAGAAAGCCTATTACTAGACCCTATTCTAAAGCTTATTCTGTTCTGACTTTTTGTGACATATATATATAATTTATTTTTTTTACTCACTTTCCCGCAGGTATTATTCGGAATGCCTGATATAGTTCACATTTTCTGACATTTTCCTCTGTACAGAACTCCTCTAAGCCTTACACATTTACAGGGACTCTTCCCCTCTTTTTTTTTATTTTAGCTAAACCATAATAATAAAATCTTAAATATTTGCCACTGGCAGGCACTTTAATAATGCCCTGAGTGACTGTACTAACACCCATACACTGGAGATGTTTTTGTAGTGACATTACAATTTATCAAGCGGTAGGCTTTATGAAGTGACAAGAAACCTGTGATGATATCATGAATCTACCAATGCTGTTAAATTCTTGCCTTAATCCTGCTGCTGAGTTCATTAGTTGTGATGGCCTGTCATGCATCACAGTGGAAGGAAAATCCAGCACTTTAAAAATAGGTGAAAGTCGCTACACTGGGGATTTTAGAACTGCTATGCGTGGGGAGGAAAAATGGATGGATACAATGGGTAGGCAGACTGATGGGTGGGTAACAGACATAAAAAGGGAATAAGAGATGAAAGATAGATAGATAGATAGATAGATAGATAGATAGATAGATAGATAGATAGATAGATAGATATTGTGGAACGGGAACAGCACTCAGGAATCAAATAAAGATGGGTGCCAGCGACGTGCAGTTTAGAACCACAGTTGCAAAGCAATATAGATATAGAAGTAGAATCAACCAAGCACTCTGATGGAAAGTCAAACGTGAACCTATTGTTCCCACATCCAGCAAGCAATGTTTCAGTCCTACATTACCTTTAGCTTGGAAAAGGTCCTAACGTAGGACTGAAACGTTGCTTGCTTGATGTGGGAAAAATAAATTCACGTTTGACTTTCCATCGGAGTGCCGCAGTGATTCTACTTAGATAGATAGATAGATAAAAAACTAAAAATAGTAGCACTCCTATGCCCCTGTTCACACTCTAGGTTGCTCACCACATGTGGCTAAAATACAGACAAAAAAACTAAAAGTGCAACAGCAACCTACAGGTACCAGTACTTACCGTACATACTCCTCCCCGGCGTACACACGATATAAACCTGCTCTATAGATATTAAAAAATTAGGATCTTAGCAAACCATTTGATCAAACAGAGTGTACCATGTCACTATGTTAACCCCTTAGGGACCAAGCCTATTTGAGCCTTAATGACCAGGCTCATTTTTAAAAATCTGACCTGTCTCACTTTATGCGCTTATAGCTCAGTGATGCTTTAATGTATGCTAGCGATTCTGAGATTGTTTTTTTTTAACATATGGCACTTTATGTTAGTGGCAAAATTTGGTCACTGTCTTGTGTGTTTTTTGTGAAAAACATCAAAATATCATGAAAAATTTGAAAATTTTGCACTTTACGAACTTTTAAATTCTTTGCTTCTAAAAAAAGAAAGTCACATGACAAAAATTAGTTAGTAAGTCACATTATCAATATGTCCTCTTTATTCTGGCATCATTTTGTAAACATGTTTAAATTTTATAGGGTGTTACGGGGCTTAGAAATGTATCAGCAAATTATCACATTTTCATGAAATTTCCAAAACTGATTTTTTTAGGGACCAGTTCTTTTTTTAAGTTGAATTAGGAGGCTTGTATACTGGAAACCCCCATAAGTGACCCCATTTTGGAAACTAGACACCTTAAAGAATTAATCTAGGGGTATAATGAGCATTTTAACCCTACACGGGCTGGAGGAAAGTAATCACAATTAGGCCGGAAAAAAATGGAAAATAGAAATTTTCCAATAATATATTTGTTAAGATTAGAGTATCTCATTTTCATAATAAACATGAGAGAAAATGCACCCCAAATTTTGTAATGCAGGTTCTCCTGAGTAGAACGGTACCCCATATGGGGGCGTAAACCACTGTATAGGCACACAGCGGGGCTCAGAAGGGAAGGAGCGCCAATTAGCATTTTCAGTGCAGATTTTTCTGAAGAAGTTTCTGAGCGCCAGGTGCGTTTGCAGAGCCCCTGTAGTGTCCGCAGAATAGAACTCCCCCAAAAGTCACCCCATTTTGGAAAGTGCACCCCTCAAAGAATTCATCTTGGGGTTTGGTGACCATTTTGACCCCACAGGTATTAGAGGAAAGTATTCAAAAGAAGACAGTAAAAATGAAAAAATAGAATTTTTCCAATAACATGTTTGTTTAGTTTGAAATTTCTCATTTTCAAGAGGAACAGGGGAGAAAACTCACCCCAATATATGTAAAGCAGGTTCTCCTGAGTAGAACGGTACCCCAAACATGGGTATAAACCACTGTATGGGCACACAGCCGGCCTCAGAAGGAAGGGAGCGCCAATTAGCATTTTCAGTGCATGATTTTTTTGAAGAATTTTCTGAGGGCCAGGTGCGTTTGCAGTGCCCCTGTAGTGTCAGCAGAATAACCCCCCTCCAAAAGTCACCCCATTTTGGAAAGTACACCCCTCAAGGAATTCATCTTGGGGTGTGGTGAGCATTTTGACCCCACAGGTATTAGAGGAAAGTATTCAAAAGAAGACAGTAAAAATGAAAAAATAGAATTTTTCCAATAACATGTTTGTTTAGTTTGAAATTTCTCAATTTCACGAGGAACAGGGGAGAAAACTCACCCCAATATATGTAACGCAGGTTCTCCTGAGTAGAACGGTACCCCAAACATGGTTATAAACCACTGTGTGGGCACACAGCGGGCCTCGGAAGGAAGGGAGTGCCAATTAGCATTTTCAGTGCATGATTTTTCTGAAGAAGTTTCTGAGGGCCAGGTGCGTTTGCAGTGCCCCTGTAGTGTCAGCAGAATAACCTTCCTCCAAAAGTCACCCCATTTTGGAAAGTACACCCCTCAAGGAATTCATCTTGGGGTGCAGTGAGCATTTTGACCCCACAGGTATTGGAGGAAAGTATTCAAAACTAGACCGTAAAAATGAAAAAAATTGAATTTTTCCAATAACATGTTTGTTTAGTTTAAAATTTCTCAATTTCACTAGGAACAGGGGAGAAAAAGCACCCCAAAATTTGTAACGGAGGTTCTCCTGAGTAAAATGGTACCCCATATGTGGGCATAAACCACTGTATGGGCACACAGCAGGGCTCAGAAGAGAAGGAGTGTCATTTTAGTTACAGGCATTATGTGGGTGTTTACTGGTTATCTGGGGTGGTAATGGACAATCTTGGGGTGTTTACTGGCTATCTGAGGTGGCAACAGGCAATCTGGTGGGGTATGGGCAATCTGGGGTGGTTACGAGCAGTCTGTGCCAATCTGGGGTGGTTACGGTCAATCTGGGGTGGTCACGGGCAATCTGGGGTGGTTACGGATAATCTGGGGGTGTTTACTGGCTGTATGGGGTGGTTATGGGCAATCTTGGGGTGTTTACTGGCTATATTGGATGGTTATGGGCAATCTAAGGGTGTTTACTGGCTATCTGGGGTGGTGATGGGCAATCTGGGGGTGTTCACTGGCTTTCTGGGGTGGTGACGGGCAATCTGGTGGTGTTCACTGACTATCTGGGGTTATGGGGGTAATCTGGGGTGGTGACGGGAAATCTGGGGTGGTGACGGGCAATCTGGTGGTTGCGAGCAATCTGGGGTGGTTGCGAGCAATCTGGGGTGGTTACAGGCATTTTGGGGTAGTTACAGGCAGTCTGTGGCAATCTGGGGTGGTTACGGGCAATCTGGGGTGGTTATGGGCTGTCTGGGATGGTTATGGGCTATCTGGGATGTATACGGGCAATCTGGGGTGTATACGGGCAATCTGGGGTGTATACGGGCAATCTGGGGTGTATACGGGCAATCTGGGGAGATTACAGGCAATCTAGGGTGGTGACGGGCAATCTGGGGTGGTGACAGGTAATCTGGGGTGGTTACAGGTAATCCAGGGTGGTTACGGGCAATCTGGGCACTTGACTTTGGTGACAGGCGTAAAAAAGTGCCGGCACCATTTGGAACAAGCGATCAGTGGTATATAGTATAAACCGCTGATCACTTGTACTGGGACCCCACCGGGTGGACACCGATCATTGCCCCATGCTCTCCGTCACCTCCGGTGGTGGAGAGAATGAAGCTTTGATCATTTTTAGGAATCCATCACTGTGAACAGAGTCTGTTCACAGAGATGGCGGCGGCCATCTTGGATCAGATGGCCGCCATGGGAGGGGGGGGGGTCAGTGACCAGGTCACTAGGGTTAATTCTGGGGAAGGGGGGGACATGTTCTCATCTCCTCTCACCGTGGATGCACGGTGAGAAGAGATGAAAGCGTTCAGCTGAGCTGGCAATGCCCGTTACCGGTGGCCGCTGTTATACTGGTAATAACGGCGATCGCCTGTGAGGGGACTTGCCGGGACTGACCCCACACTCTGCCCCAACCCCTCAGCTACCTCCGGTAGCTGAGAGGAGGGGGCTGCGGGCATTACCGGCGCCGCTGCACTATTCTGCACCATCGCCATAAAGAGCTGATGGCAGTAGAATAGAGCCCATTAGTGATCGCCGTAAAAATCCGTATCGGCGGTCACTAATAACATAATACACGTATTCTCTGGGTCGCTACGGTTACGGTGATACCACATTTGTGTAGGTTTTTTTAACTATTACCGCTTTGGCGCAATAGAAACTCTCTTCCTAGCAAAAACCCACAAAACCTGTCGCCGCATTGCAAGATCCATAGCGTTCTCATCTTTTGCGCGACAGAGCTGGTTTTGGGCTTATTTTCTGCGGGAAGATCTGTAGTTTCTATTGATACCAAGTTTTATATGTATATGACTTTTTGATCTCTTTTATGATGTATTTTCTAAAGTGGATTGATAAAATACAGCTATTCTGGTACTGTTTTTTTTATTTTTTTTTTACAGCGTGTGTCGTGCGATATAATTATTGATATAGTTTTATAGATTGGGTCGTTATGGACGTAACGATACCAAATATGTATATGATTTGTGTTTTTGATCACTTTTATGTCATGTTTTATTGGGTATAGGGAATATAATGCATCTTTATTATTGGGGGGGCTGGGGGGGGGGCTGTGTTGTGTTTGGTGCACATTTTTTTCACTTTTTTTTACTTTTACACTAGTGTACATTACTGTACACTAGTGTAAAATACTTTGATCACTGATACAATACACTGCAGTACCTAATGTACTGCAGTGTATTGTATCATGCCTCATGCTGACAGGCAATAGCCGCGGCCACCCCTGTCAGCATCAGGCATCTCCATGGTGACCCCGGGGACCTTCATTAGGACCCCGGGATCACCATGGAGACATCGGAGGACCGGACGGCGCCGCGGGACATCGCGATCACGTAAGTGACCCACGGCGCCGTCCGGGATCCACCGGGACCCGTTAGATGCCGCTGTCATGTTCACGCTCCGGGCAGTTACAGGAGGGTGTCAGCGGTCACACTGACCGCTGATCACCCGTCCTGCAGCCGCCGGCGGGCGGTAATTTATTACGTTGCGCCCGCCGTTAAAAGGCGTACGCATCGGAATAAAGCCCATTAGTGGCCGCCGTAAAAAGGCAGCATGGCGGTCACTAAGGGGTTAAAGGGGAACTCCACATAAGAAAAACTTGCTTTCTATTAAAAGTAGATTAAAAGTTACATAGATGTGTCTATACAAAGTATTACCACATCTGTACATTTCTGCCACACTGGTAGCTGATTGAAATCCAGGAAGTGAAGAAAAATGGCCTCTGTGCAAATCCACATTGTCTCCTGCTCCCACTGCTCTCCCACCTTAGGAGACAAAGATTACATGCCTCTGTCTCACATTTTGTGTGTTTGCTGAGCACAGGCTGATGATGCAGACAGCGGAACAAACGTGCTCTCACAGGAGGCTTGGCTGGATCACCCAATCCCCTGAGTGATTCACCATGTCTGACCGGCCAGAAGCAGCTGCTGAAACTTCACTGCAAAACTCTGCCGTGACATTAGGGCTATGTTCACACATGCTGGAGTTTCATTGCAGTACTGCAGAGTAGTCACATAAATGATGCAGTAACACAATTTAATTATGCTAAACGGCACAGAAGATAGAAACCGGCACTGCCAATCCCACCTGCACAAAAAACGAGGCATAAACAGTATATCCCATGTAAGATAATATCAGACCCCAATGAAATGATAAAGTACTGCAAATAATTCAGTAAAACTGCAATGTGTGAACACCGCCTAGATGTTCTGCAACAGATTTGGTCGGGAGGGGCAGGGTGGGGGACTGTGATGAACAGCTGAGGGAAAGCATTGCACTCTGGAACTTGTAGTTGTCAGGAATCTGCAGTATCCTGTGTGAACTGGACCTGGTGTTTTGCTTTTGTGTGCCACACCCGATTGCTTCTCAGCTTCTGGCTATGCAGGAGTTAAGCTGAGAAGCTCCTGGACTTGATTTTACACCTGTGTTGTTGCTGTGATTGACAGGTTTCTCTGCCTGTCTGTACCTGGAAGATCAGAGCGCCGGTCCAATGAGGATCCAGACCGAGCTCTTGGTCAGCATAAAAGCAAAGCAGAGTCCCAGCGCTGGCTAATTAGGTTAACTCCTGGTCCCAACTCCCCTGTCTATTCCTGCGAACCCCTCTCCTAATCCCTCTGTGTTGCTCGACTTGTTATCTGACCTTCTGCCTGCCTATTTGACGATCCCTTTGCCTGCTGATTTTTTACTGCGCTGCCTGTGTGGATTTGACCCAGCTTGTTCACCATTCTTTTATGTTTGTTCGTCCGTCTCGTTCTGTGTGCACTTTATCAGTGTAGGGAACGTCTTCGTGGTTGTCCACGGCCGCCTAGGGCCGATTGAGGCAAGTAGGCAGGTGACAGTGGGTGGGTTCAGACCTAGGGCCCACTGTCTTGTCCTGTCTGTATTGCCCGATCCTGACAGTAGTACTTTGTAGAACTGCTCAACCAGGAAGTACAGAAACACAATCCAGACCAAAAAAAAACAAAAACAAATGGATTTTTGGTAGTCTCAAAACTGGGATAAATAGGTAAGTAATGCTATATGCGTCTGCAGAAGGTTCATTTTTTTTTACCTCTACCTGAGGTGTGTCGGGTGTGGCTTCCTCTGGTTGGCTTGCACTCCACCCATGTCCAGTGGGTGCTATAGAGATTAGTTGGATCCTACCTGCCCCATTTGTAGGCTTTAAGCATCACTGTCGTTATAACTTTCAAAATCTAAATCAACAGTAGATGTGACATAAAGCAAGTTTGCAATTAACATTCATTATTTTTTTTTTTTTTTAGTTATAATGGAGAACACGGCACTTCCTGTTTTCTGACTCTTTTTTTCCTGTGTTTAGTTTGTTTTTTTTCAACCAGCACAAGTCTAAAAATCTTCCTTCAGGAGACTGGACCTGGATTTCTGGTAAGTACAGCTTTGTTTTACAGCATGATAACAACAACAAAAAATGTTGAATGTACATTGCAAACTTGCCTTATATCATATCTACTGTTGATTTAGATTTTGAAAGTTATAACGACAGTGACACTTTAAGCCTACAAACTGGGCAGATAGGATCTCTAATCTCTATTTATAGCACCCACAGGCCATGGGTGGAGTGCAAGCCAACAAGAGGCAGCCACACCCTCCACACCTTAACATGGTGACATGGTACACTCTGTTTGATCAAATGGTTTTCTAAGATCCTCAGTTTTTAATATCTATAGAGCAGGGTTTTTTTCATGTGTATGCCGGGGGGAGTATCTACATTAAGCACTTGTATTTGTAGGTTGCTGTTGCACCTTTTTTTTAGATAGATAGGAGATAGATAGATAGATAGATAGATAGATAGATAGATAGATAGATAGATAGAATATGGATGGATGGATAGATGATAGATAGATAGATAGATAGATAGATAGATAGATAGATAGATAGATATAAAATAGATAGAATATGGATAGATAGATAGATAGATAGATAGATAGATAGATAGATAGATAGATAGATAGGAGATAGATAGATAGAATATAGATAGAATATGGATAGATAGATAGATAGATAGATAGATAGATAGATAGATAGATAATATGAGGATGGATTTTATATGCAAGAATTCTACAAATTGTATATTACAACAATTCCTCTCTGTATACGCAAAAATAATACGCAACAGTATGGAACGATGGATTCTATCCCAGAAATGTGTGTGTGACTGTAAGACTAAACAAGGTCCATTATGAGGAGCCTGTAACTAGTATCATTTGTGTGATGGATGTGTTTCTATGGTGATGCTGCAGCACTTGTACATCAATGTAACTGTTCCAGTCAGCAATGTTGTGACTCTCTATACTCTGGAACACATATAAACAGTTTACAATTTTATCGAAATTGCAAGGGCTGTGAAATAGATAAATTATCTGACAAGGAAAGTGTAATTTTATTATAGACTTGTACTTAAAGGGACGTAGGTTGTAGTGGCAGAAAATAATCAGGTGTTTAGTGTACACTTTACATTCACAATTCGTTGCACTTTACATCTACACTTATATGTCAGGATCATACATCCCTAGCTTTCTGGTGTATAAATATAAAGCCAGATCTACTCTATCACTCGAAGGGAAAAACCACCAAGCTTATTGAATGTACAATCAATGGTACATGTAGCTATTACCTCCACTGACAAGCGGCAGAAGCTTTCGGTAAATAAATTAATGGTGTATTCCAGTAAGTTAAATACATGTTGAATCATCCCCTGTTCTGGAGACTAACAATTCGTGCCATATTTGTTTTTACCTTTTCAGTCTCCTTCCTCCACCTCTGAGTCTATTGTTTTGTGCTGAAGACACAGAAAACTGAACTCCTCTTACCCCCTCCCTTCTGAGACAGCTTAAATAAACAGATCCCCTGGTTGTCTGTCTCTGCAACTTGTAATGACGGGAGGGTTAATCTGCGATCAAGTTGCTAAAGACCTCACTGTGATTAACCCTCCCAGCATTACTGAGTGCAGAGACAGCCATCCAGCCCGAAAAGGAGGGAGGGGGCAGTTCAGAGAGGAGATGGATTGAACAGCTAACACACAGTTTTCTGTGTCTTTAGAAGAAAGCCTGAAAACTGGGGGAAGGAGACTGAAAAGATAATAATAAGTATGGAATGAATTGTTAGTGTCCAGGAGGGTGGAGGTCATTCAGCATGTATTTTACCTAACCAGATAACGCCTTTAGCATTGTAGAAGGAAAAGGTCTTCCTGAAAGACCACCATCAGTCAATACAATCACATATTTTACAAAGTCAATAATCTCACCCCTAAAGGTAGCATGAGAAGTTGCTCGGGTAGTGCAGCTCATCCAGCATGGCACATCAATGCAAGCTGTGGCAAGAAGGTAAGCTGTGTCTGTCAGCACAGTGTCCAGTTCATGGAGCAGGACATACCAGGAGACAGGTCAGTACCCCAGGAGACGTGAAGGAGGTCATAGAAGGTAGGACCAGCAGCAGGTCTGTCACCTCCTCCTTTGTGCAAGGAGAAATAGGTGCCAGAGCCCTGCAAAATGACCTCCAGCAGGACACTAATCTCCATGTGTCTGCTCAAACTGTCGGGAACAGACCCCATGAGAGTGGTATGAGGGCCTGACAAGTTGGTGTTGTGCTTACAGCCCAACACTGTGCAGGACGATTTGCCTTTTAGATTCGACAATGGTGCCCTTTGCTTTTCACTGATAAGAGCAGGTTCACACTGAGCACATGTAACAGACATGACAGAGTCTGGAGACACCAAGAAGAATGTTCTTCTGCCTGCAACAACCTCGAGCAGTGGGTCAGTAATGGTGTGGAGTGGCATTTCTATGGAGTAACGCACAACCCTTCATTTGCTCGCCAGAGGCAGCCTGACTGCCATTAGCTATTGAGATGAGATCTCCAGACCCATTATGAGACCATATGCTGGTGCAGTTGGCCCTGGGTTCCTTTTGATGCATGACAATGCCAGGCCTCATGTGGCTGATAGAGATGATCGAACATCGGAAAATCTTCGGTTCTATAGCTATAACTCGAACCTTGTTGAACCTTCCACTTTGATTCCTGATGCCTTCCCGGTACGTGGGGAAGGAGGAGACAGCCCGGGTACCGCCTTAGTAATAGGCTGAATCCCGAAATTTCAGGCGGTATCGGGGTTGTCTCCTCCTTCCCCACGTATCGGGAAGGCATCGGGAATCAAATGTGGGTCTGAAGATCTCATCTCAATAGCTAATGGCAGTCAGGCTGCCTCTGGCGAGCAAATGAAGGGTTGTGCGTTATTCCATAGAAATGCCACCCCACACCATTACTGACCCACTGCTCGAGGTTGTTGCAGGCAGAAGGATTCAGCCTATTACTAAGGTGGTACCCGGGCTGTCTCCTCCTACTCCACGGACCAAGAAGGCATCAGGAATCAAATGCGGAAGGTTCGACAAGGTTCGAGTTCTATAGAACCTAAGATTTTCCGATGTTCTATCATCTCTAGTCTCTGAAGCTTGTCAGAAGTTCCTGCATGATGAAGGCATTGATGCTATGGATTGTCTCGTTCCATCCACCAACACCTCGTTGCCCCACAGACTGTCCAGGAGTTGACTGATGTTTTCATTCAGGTCTGGGAGGCGATCCCACAGGAGACCATCCACCACCTCATCAGAAGCATGCCTTGAGGCATTTCCACTGAAGTTGGATCAGCCTATAAATAGATTTTTCACTTTGATTTTTCTTTCCAAATCCAGACCTTCATGGGACATTCATTTTGATTTACATTGATCATTTTTATGTTTTACTGCTTTCAACACATTCCTCTATGTAATTAATAAAGATTTGCAACTAGAATGTTTCATTCATTGAGATCCAGGATGTGGTCTTTTAGTGTTCCTTTTATTTTTTGGAGCTATTTTATATATATATATATATATATATATATATATATATATATATATATATCCTAAGATAATGAGAGAGGAAATTATATAAGGTTGGATTAGATGGACCCGCTGTTCTTTCTCTGCTGACAATCTTCTGTTTGTATATAAAAACAAGTCCCGATTTGTCGATTTGTTCAACTTGTCCTCTTTTCTTTATATTCTATGAATGCACAGTTTTTTTTTTTCCTGTTTGTTTTTTTATCTAAGAATTGCGCCTTCTCTCTCAATGTCGCCCTGGGCAACCACCTAATCTTTCGACTCCCTTTCACACCCCGGGGCTCAAGTGCACTAATTCTTCTCCTGAAGAGAGAAAGAAACCCCATGGCTTCAAGTATGAATACTGCAATATAGAAACCATACAAATCTATAGAATCATAGTGTACCTCTGCATGCTTCTCATTTTATATGGAGGAATAAAGATGGGTTAGGTATGAAAGAGAAAAATGTGGAAGGCTCTATTATAGAGATAGTTCTGTAATGTTGTGCAAAATCACTGTACGGAAGCACACGGACTGCCTATATACAGAGCTATAGGGATTCCATTGTCAATATGTTCTATTCACAGAGCTCTGCGCAACTGTCAAATAATAAAAGGCCCAGGGCCTATCTGTTATCAAGACCGGTAGGGGTCATACCTGTCTGATCCAACCAATTTAACTTTTATGATATGTTTGATTGGCATGCCATAAAGGTCAACAGTGGAAAAAACTTAGTGAACAGCTTCAATAATGCATATACGGACAAAGAACTAAGCAACCATTGTGCGGTAGTCAATTTCACAGCTTTAAAAAACATCAGTTGTTGACATAAATCCCATTTATACAAAAACTCTACTAACAAATGTTTGTTTTTCCTCATTCTATTACATAGTTAGGAGCAATCAATCTGAAATTACATTAATACCAACTCGCTGCTGGATCTGCGTCTGACTGTATCCTCAGGCATCACAACAAGCTACTCATATATCATTGATTATTATGGATTCAGTAATCTGGTTGCCAAAGTGTGAATGTATCGCGTCTATGCTTACATTACTTACCAACGTCCTGGAGAGCGAGATATTTACTAAACCAACAATATAAGATAAAGAGTGATTTAAAGACGTTTGTACAAAAATCAAGAGATGATTGCAGTGAGTGAGAAGACACATCCAGCTGCCTGGCTGCACAAAGTACTGGAGAACATGGTAAGTACATGAAGATATAGAAGGGTTTGTAAAAAAAAAATATCAAGAACTTTAAGGATACCTTTCACCCTGGCACTTGGAGTAGAGCCTGCCCGACCCCCTGGTGGAGCCCCAGATACCCCGTCCTGCAAGTTCCGCTCCAGGAGAAATCGCTGTCCGACAGTCTGCATGTGCGATATGTAAATGACAAGAGATGAGTCCATAAATTCCTATCAGACTGAGCCCTTGTCATTTACATATCGCGCACACAGACCGTTGGGTGAGGTGTAACCGGCTTCTAGAGTAGGACTTGGGGCTCTACCTGGGGGCAGGTGGGCACAGCCTGGGGTGCCGTGGTGAAAGCTTTCCTTTAATCCCATGTTCCATATAACACAGACCCTACAGATAGGGAAGCCTTGTAGTGGACTCTTCTCCACCCAGCATAATGTAGTAATATGATGTCGGTAATGGGGGAAGTTTTTGAATCTCTGTGGAACTGTAATAAAGCAGATGTGAAGCTGTGTCATTCCAGTGCCACAAGGATTCAAACACTTTTCCCGTTACCTGTCCCCCCATGCCTCCCCTTCCTCTTCACCCCCATCCCCCCCCCCTTCTTTTTTCTCTCCTCTTGTTGCCATATTTTATTCCTTCTCCTTTTTACCTATTATCTCTCTTGTTTCACTTATCAGGTTTTCCTGGAAATTGTATTAACAAGGTCAACATGTTATGGCTACATGGCTCGTGGGTATTGGATTCCTCTTCTTTTATCGCTATATATGCCACAATTGTTATCATGATTGGCTTGTTGACTGTACCTGACCGTTTACATAGGCTGTGTCCCGAAAACATTTTTGCATTTATTTCTGTAGCCGTCTGTTTCTCACTATTCATTAATAAAAACATTTAAAGTCAAATGCCGATGGTTCAGGTTCGTATGAACCTGAACCTCGGCCCTGTTCGATCATCATCTCTAAAGGAAGGACCTTCATGGGACATTCATTCTGATTTACATTGATCCTTTTAAGGTTTTACTGCTCTCAACACATTCCTCTATGTAATTAATAAAGATTTGCAACTAGAATATTTAATTCATTGAGATTTAAGATGTGGTCGTTTAGTGTTCCTTTTATTTTTTGGAGCTATTATATACATTTCTCCTGAGATAATAAGAAAGGAAATTATAAAAAGTTGGACTAGATGGACCAGGTGTTCTTTTTCTGCTGACAATCTTCTGTTTGTATATAAAAACAAGTCCCGATTTGTTCAACTTTTCCTCTTTTCTTTATACGGCATTAATGCACTGGGGTTTATTTTTGTTGTTTGTTGTTTTTTTTTTTTTTTAGTTTTTTTTATCTAAGAATTGCACCTTCTCTCTCAATGTCGCCCTGGGCATCCACCTAATTGGCCTACTCCTTTTCACACCCCGGGGCTCAAGTGCACTAATTCTTCTCCTAAAGAGAAAAAGAAACCCCATGGCTTTAAATACGAACCCTGTAATATAGAAACCATACAAATCTATAGAATCATACTGTACCTCTGCATGCTTCTAATTTCATATAGAGGAATAAAGATGGGTTAAGTATAAAAAAGAAAAATGTGGAAGGCTCTATTATAGAGATAGTTCTGTAATGTTGTGTGAAATCACTGTACGGGAGCATACGGACTGCCTATATACAGAGCTATAGGGATTCCATTGTCAATAAGTTCTATTCAAACAGGAATTCGGTACACAAGCCAGATCTCCAGGCAACTGCCACTCCTAACGCGATCTGCAGATGCAGCCGTACATAATGGTAGGGCAGTTCATTGCTTCATTCACATGGCTGCTTCAGGCCTAGAGCCTGTGAGCTTCCAGAACAAAGTTAGGGATTATTATTCCATATAGTGAAGTATCTGTAGTCTTGGGCTGTGCAACTAATTTGGAAAAATATAAAAAAAAATAAAATGAGTCAATGACCATTCTTAGGCTACGTTCCCACTACCTTTTTTTCTTCTCTGTTTTAGAAAAGAAAAAATGATGTCCACCATTTTGATTTCAAAATTAAGTCAATCACGGTTGTTGGTACATTATTCTAGTTTAGGTGGACTAATTAGCCTTTAATTGAAAAGTCCACTGAATTTAATAATTAAATGATGATAGGACTGTGTAAAAAGAAAAACTGTGTGTGAAAAATAAAAAAACAACAGACTTCCAAAAATAATTACCATGATCAATATTAGTGATGAGTGAATACTGTTCGATCGAATAGATATTCGATCAAATAGTAAGGTATTCGATAGTATCGAATATTATCGAATAGTACGATAAAATATTCGATAAATATTCCATAAGCGTTCAAAGCCCCTTGGTGTACGTAGCATCGCAAGAAACGAGAATAACAATGATTAGATGGCATAGTCACATGACCCACTAACATATATACACATCCAGTGTTCATCCAGTGCTACGTTCTGCTACGTCATACATAAATACAAAAGCATGCTGCTTTGCTACTATAAGGCACTCTGCTCACCAAGTGCTTTGTGCTGCTCATAGGTGCTAGAGTGCTAGATCTGAAAAAAAGAGTAGTACGTGTGTTCCTCCAGTGCTACGTGCTGCTACGTCATACATAAATACACTGGGTGGTACAAGCAGGCTGCTGTGCTACTAAAAGGCACTCTGTTTACCAAGTGCTACGTGCTACATAATACAGCCTTCCAGCTGTACCTATAAAATATTCATACACCCTTTAATAACCAGGTAATTCACCTAATGCACCTACATGCAATTTTTTGGGGGGCTCACTGAGATTTTGGGGTGGTAGATGCTTCCCCTGTCGTCCCAGTTGCATTCCAGTGGTGTTGGCATCATTTCCTGAGGTGTCATTGTGGACTTGGTGAACCTCCAAGTGGTCGAATAGATGTTTTTCAATAATCAAATACTTGTTCCCATAGACTTTAATGGGATCGAATATTCGATCGAATAGTAGAATATCAGGGAGATATTGGTACGAATATCGAATATTCGAATATTTCACTATTGGCTCATCATTAATTATTATTTTGACGTCTGCGCAGACAAAATCCATGATTTTATACAATGTGTGCATTGGATATCCGTCATTCCATTGACTTCAATGTGTTGCATTTCAGTCAATTGCGGCAATAGCAAACGTCTTTTATAATAGAAAAGGTGGATGCCTTTTTCTCTTCTTTTGATGTTGTGTGAACATAACCTTAAATTGTTATTTTTAGCAAGACTGATGATACTTAGATCTGGGGGTCACGCCTTTATCCCCCATCCCCGATATAACAATGGATTAATTTGTCAAAAAAGTACAGACTTATGAGAAGTTGTATGTAGTAACTACACCTGTCGGGATATTGATGCAGATCTTGGGGCATACGGTAGAAATCTACTTTTGGTCATAAATTGTGTTAATTTTGTCTTTACATTCTGAGCTGTGTCTGAACTCTGTGTTAAGCCCTTATTACACAGGGCGATGTGTAGAGCTGTCAGGTCAGAGCTCGCTTGCTTCTTGTTCCCTCACCCGCTGCCCAAGCGATCGTCAAATTGTCCGGGCAGCCCATAGGAGACAGCAGTGGTCTGCTGCTGCCGCTCCTATTACACGTTAACAGGCTGATTGTTGCCGATTCAGCCTGTTGAAAGACAACAATCAGCTGACATTGTGCATGTCTGCTGATCGTTGTCTTCTATTACACTAAACAAATATGGGCCATAATGGTTGGTATCGGCCGGATACGGCCAATAATCGCTTTGTGTAATAGGGCCTTTACTCCTTCTGTTCTGCTAATTGTTTTCCTTGCCTCACCTGTCTCTGCTCTGCTGAGTTCCCTTCTGGCCACCTTATGGTTAACCGCTGTTTTGGTTTTGATTGACATTTGTTGTCTCCATTCCCTTTGTGTTTCTGTTCTGTCTGTGGTACAGTCGCCTTCTTGACTGGGTTCCTGGTTTCCATTTAAGGTCTCTGTGTATGCCACTACCTTGTCGTTTATTAAGCGTTAGTCTCTTGTCTGCTGCTTTACCACTGCTATTCCCTATCTGATTCTGACCTATTGCCTGTACCCTGACTATCAGTGTTTTCCGCCTGCCTTTGACCTTCTGCTTGACTTTTGAACACTCTCTGACTTATGATTTGGTATTTTTGCTGCCCGCTGTTGAGAACCCAAATTGTCCACTCAGCTCTAGTGTGTTTGTGCATCTTGTCTTCTGTTTCACGTATTAAGGCCAGGGACCACCGCCCAGTTGCCCACTGCTGCTTAGGGCAGAGAGCAGCAAGTGGGTGGGGCTGAGCTTATAGTCCACTGTCCATGTCTCTCCTGCATCTCTCTGTGACCTCAGTCGTGACAGTGGACTGGTCCTGAAAAAGTGGAAAATGTATAAGAATTAATAGGATGGATGGGAAGAAGTTTATTAAAAATTATTATGATGCTGTTAGCTTGTCCTCATTTATTTATCCTCTGTGTTTTCTCTATCTCTCTTTCTGTGTTCATATGTACTGGGTGGTTCTGTATACATTTGTATATGAAATTTTTATCCTTATTGTATTTACAGCAAAAGTTTGAAAACAAAGTTTTGAAATACGATGATAAAATATAAAGAAACCAAAAACCGTGTTTATTTTAAACCTGATAGATGTGACAAATAAACACAAAATTCTATATCAGAGGCTGAATTACTGCTCTAGGTAAACTGAATTGCTGAAAAGGCTTCTCCTCTGTGAGTGTGGCTGATCAGTCACTCTCTATCATCAGCTACAAGATTCTCATTTGTGGTAAATCTTTGCTGGGCTACTGCACTTATTTTGTACCATTCCCGTCAAACCTAATATCACAAGTCTACTGCCACCCTGTCAGATATGCTGAATAAGAGATGAACTCCTCATGCATAATGTGTGCCCATCAAACACACAGATAATTATATAATACTCGAGAAAAAGGTGGATGGCCCCTGTTCCAAACAACGTACATCTCAATAATGAGCCATAGAAGCAAAATATGTCTCATACAGTAGATATTCCACTGCACCTTAGGGAAAAGTTTTGTATCATGCTTCAGTACTGATCACTGTCAACTGTGTTGCTTTGGTATTACCGATCTATAAGTCTACAAATGAATGGCTGTAACACAAGCCTGATGTCATTGTCACCTTCCCTTACTTGTTGAAGAAGTATAAGAGAAAACAAGGTGGTTCAGAACAAGGACTTTGTGTATATGGATGGTGAGCTCAATGATAAAGTGTGTCATTTCATCCAATGAGGTTCACATCAGCGTTTTACCCTCCACCACAATTCTTTTTCTCATTTCCGTTTCGATAAAAGAGAAACAGAACCTAGCGGATTCATCATACTTTCCATTAAAGGAGAAGTCGGCCATTTTTAAAATCTGGCAGCCAGCAGGGGCAGGGGGGAAATTGATCAGGAGTACGAACTTACCTCTCTTCATGCCCGCAGTGAGCGGCAGGACCGGCCTTGGGACCCCTACTGGAAGGCATTTTCCACCAAGTAGTGATACAGTCACGATTTGGGGGAAAGGCCTCTCCCAGCTGATGGTCTGGCCACTCAGCCAATCAGTGACTGGAGTGACATTCCACCCCAGTCACTGACTGGCTGAGCGGCTTGTCCATCACCAAGGTTATAACCTGTCGGCACCCGAGATCCCGGAGCCCAGTGGTTTTTTTTTTTAACATTATAGTTAGTGATGATGGATCTAAACAAAAAGTATTTCCAAGTTATCCGACATCAACAGTTTTTTTCACTAAGCAGAAGAGTGATATGCAAACAGATGACAACTGAAGCAAATGAAGGTACAAAATCAGTTTTTTAAAGCCAAAATGCAAACGGATCATTAAAAAAAAAGGTGATACATTTGCTATCAGTTTGCTCCTCACTCGATGATTGTTTTATTGGCTGATTGTTGTGTCTATTACACTGAGCGATAATCAGACGAATTGGGACAATTCAGCCAATCATCGCTCCGTGTAATAGGGCCCTTGCTGTGATATTGTAATGGTATTTGGCTGCAGCTTCTTAAATTATTATTTTTTTATTTTTAGCATGATTGCTAAAACTTAGATCTGGGACTGCCCCATCGTTAGCGATGTCTGTGCAGCCCTTACTGTATATAGAAAGTAATAAAGTTTTATATGTACCGAATCTGTCTCTGAAATGACAGGTTCCGCCAATCACCGGCCAAGATGAGACAACACCATGGCCAGTGATTGGCTTAGCGGCCTGTCACTGCACAGGTGGACTCATGAGCTTCAGGGGCAACTGCAGCCAGGAGGACTGCAGTAAGTGTGGACAGGTAAGTATGATCTTTATTATATTACTTTACCGTGTCATCAACCGCTGGCCGGGCAACGCTTTTAGACATAGCAATAGAAGATCTGTGGCCAATTATTTTTAAACGTTAAAAGACAATGATAAGCCGATGATCGTCGTCTTGGTCGAGTGGGAAGATAATCGATTTTTGTAATAGGGCCCTTACTCCTTAGAAGTGAGCCTATCTTAACACCTAGGCTAGATACAGCACACAACTCCCATTTACAGAGAAATTCAATAATTCTGCCATTTTGAATTGCAGCATACTTAATAAAATATAACCAATTAGACTAGTTGTCTATAAGTATAAAATGTTATCCCTGTTTTATGTTGTATGTCTCCCGCTATGCAAGATTTATCGTTTCTTGCATTATTCAGTCCTACATACTTTTCACAAAAAGCTTTCATCCACACCTACATAGGGACAAATATAACTTGTCAGTCAGCTCACTTGGTTTCTAAAATCTAAAGTTTCTGCAGTACTTCCGAAAACTTAAACCTGTCTGCCAGTGCCACCCAATAGCTTATTCAACAACAAAAAAGACTGCTGGTGTGATGTCAGCCTTGAATTTAATAATTTATCTGCCTTTAATAATCTACAGTGCTAAAGGTTAGATCATGTAAAAATAATATGCCCATTTTCATTGACCATCAAAATTTTGCTGACTTCACACACTAAAAATTATATAACCGAGCCCTATAATAAGAGCAGAAGATGTCTCTTTTAGATACTGTTAACTCATCTATGCAGTCTTTATGAAGACTACATACATTGTATGGATCCATAATATGGTGCCTACACTGTACCATGCTGTACTGTATAGAGATTTTTTTCAAGGGGATTCTCCTTAATATAAACTCTGTACACTGCCAGACAAAGGATGCTCAAGCCTCAGTGCTATGTGATCAGATCCCACAATCCATGTCAGTGAAGGACAAATATCCAGCATACCTACCACTACATAAGTGACCATAGTCAAGAGTCTAGGGCCGTAGAGTTGTTCTGTTGTGTTTTTTTCTAGCTTCCACCTCTTTTCACTTTCTATAATTAGCTCTGAGAGGTCTAGATAGAATGCAGTTTGTATTCTCCACAGAAACTCCATTTTGTCCAGAGCACAAAGTAAATGAGCATGGATAAATGTACCTAACTATTCAAAAAGCTATGTGACAACAATAAAGTAAGATCTAATTGACTTCCAGCTAAAAAAATGGCCTATAATATATAGCTGAGGCACTGTCTAAATGAGTAGACAGGAGCAGCCTGTGATAACAATTGCCCCACATCCCGAAATCCAGTTTGGTGTCTCTATTTATTGCTAGAGACAAAGTCTAAAAAATAGGCAGTAAGCAGCAAATTCAGTGGAAGCGTGAACCCTAGTGGGCAAATTTTTAGGCATATCTTAGAAGTGCCTGTTCAGACCTCAGGGGAGTCCTCTGCCCATAAGGTACCTCCGAGACGCTTTTGGTCATGATTCAGTGTGCAAATTTGCTACCAGTCTAAGCTTTCATTCCAGTACTTGCTGTATGATGATTGACAGGTTCCACCACACCTGTCTGGTTTCTTCTACTAGCCCTAGCTGGGCGGCAGATGGACAGTTGCCTTCTGTACTCATCTCCCCTCCCTGCTAATCTGTGTACTGTGTGATCTGGATGATAAGAAGTAACCTTGTGCTCTTGGACATTGTTTGCGATAGTCCTATGTAGCTAGAGCTGGTGTTTTGTATTGGATTGCTTGGTATTCGGACCTCTTTGCCTATCCTTCTTACCTCTGTTTTTGCCTGATGTTTTGTACTGCTCCGCTATCTCTGGTTTGGCCTGCCAGAACTGTCTTGTTTTTCTTAGTTTACCTTACTCAGCTCAGAGACCATTGCCCAGTTGTCACCAACGTCCAGGGGTCGGGCTGGCCAGTGGACAAGTTCTTGGGGGGGCTAGCGTTAGGGCTCACTCTGTCCATCACTGTATTCCATCCAGGTTTCCGAGTTCCCTTAAAGTAGAGTAAAAAGTTAGTATCCATTCAAGTATTTGATGTATCTACAGTAGGTATTCAAGGTAGCCAGATTCAGGGTGAACGCTTTCTATTTTCCTAACACTATTATCCTTATTTTAGACCAGTGCAATATTCTTGTTATGCATTGATTTTTTTGTACTATGTAAATTTCTATTTTGGCCGATTCTCTCCCATTTTATACCTACCAATGAAATATATCGTTGCACTATAAAATTAATTGACATTATCCCCCTACACTCAAAATTGGGGACAGCGATTCAAGAGGTCAGAGAAATCTTTACTGCTTATCTTCTCCTAAATAGCATAATCCTGCTTATGCCAAGTTCTATATAAAAATATGTTATAGTGTATATTAATTCTATCCTATATTTGGTACTGTGGTATATCATTCAGTATTACAGCATTAAATTATTTGAAGTTGTTATAGTGTCATAGTGCAAACCAGGTGATGTTATCCTCAATCCACAGGGAAGTTGTTGAAAAGAAAATTCACTCTGAAATTGAGTGCTAACCTATTGTGTGCAGCAGCAGTCAGTACTCAAACCTAAGAAACAATCTGATTTTCTACAAGTGTCACAGGGTGATTGCACGACTAGTCCTTTATTACACCGAACCTCATTGGATTGGCGGTTTATATTCCTACTGCATATAAGCCTCCGGTTCCACAAAAACACTATTAAATAGACCACCTAGTTATTATTCCCCTAGCCAAGCTGGTATAACACAGCTTACAGCAGTGAAACAATGAAGGAATTAGACTTTATATGTATAGCTGCAGCGAGAAGCACAGAGGAGGGAGAACGGAATGGATGAGAACTATACAGCTAACAAGCAAAGCAATTGCAATCGACATCTTCTGTCTGTCAGAAGTGACTCACTTGTTTTTGTTGCCGGCCAAGATTATCATTGTACTTCATACTTTCAAAATTAGAAATTATCACACATTTTTACATCCTCTGGCATCAAACTTAGAAGGCTCTATGCCAAAATAAAAGATTTCCAATTTCAGTTTAACAGGCTTTTACATTTTGCATACTAGCTGCTATTCGATATAAAAGAACCCAGACTGATATTGCTGCCTGAAGATATATATATATATATATATATATATATATATATATATATATATATACATATATATGCACTGTATCATTTATTTAAATCTGGATCTTAGCTAAATGGGGGCTATTGTAAGATTCCTTCAGTATGTATCTAAAATTGTAGTGTATCTTATTCCATTGAAATGTTGCCAACTATTTAAAAGCGAATGTACCAATATTTTTTTTTTAACATGACCTATTTGGCGCCTCCATTAGAATCAAGTCTGGCCACTTTACAGAAGGAAGGGGATATTGTTACACTGGTCCCGGGCTCGTCTTCAGTGCATAGCGCGGGCCGGTGCACATGAAGAAAACATGGAAACTAGGTGGCGTTTAGAAAAAGGGAGCGTGCTACCCGTGCCGGCACTGACTAGGTAATGTAAGAAAAACAAAATCACTAAGCGAATTGATACATTCGGTTTAATACAATATAATACACAAGCATTCATTTCTATAGTTAATTAATTATTAATTAATTAATTAATCAATGAATTAAACATAATTATAAATAATGCAGCCTATAGACCAGTGTTGAAATTTACAGCTAGGCTATTCAGTCATGATAGAGGCCCAACTTAAAGAGAGTCTGTACCCATAATCTCCCCCCCCCCCCCCATATCGTTGAATAGCTGATTTTCTACCAAGATCTGTCCTGGGGTCCGATCGGCAGGTGATGTAATTATTGTCCCAAAAACAACTTTTAAACTTGCAGCCCTGTGTCAAATTAAATGTCTGTGCCCTAGGGTTGCACCACCTTTCCGTCCCTTCTCCCCGCCCGCTTTACCATTAGGAATGCCCCAGGGCAGTAATTCTCCTAATCATTACTTGTCTAAACACTGCACCTGTGCTGAATCATTAAGGCTCATGTGCCGTGTTCAGACAAGTGATGAATAGGAGAAATCCTGCCCAGGGGAATTCTTAATGGTGAAGAGGGCAGGGAGGAGGGACAGAGATGCGGTGCTGAACTAGGGGACAGACACTCTAGACCACGCCACTTTGACACAGGGCTGCAAGTCCCTTTAAAGAGGGCCCAATCTCCAACTGCCCCGGTAAAACCCTGTCGTAATATGTACCAGGCAATACCCAGGTTACAATAGCTTGACAGTATTCCTA
Organism: Dendropsophus ebraccatus; assembly: GCF_027789765.1. Lineage (NCBI taxonomy): Eukaryota > Metazoa > Chordata > Amphibia > Anura > Hylidae > Dendropsophus > Dendropsophus ebraccatus. The sequence goes on from NC_091456.1 coordinate 30,810,049, forward strand.
GACCTAGTGTAATACTTGACCACCGGGTACTAATCTAGATGAGAAGGCAAAAGGCCATATTTTCATTGTAAATAGACTTTCTCCAACATGTTTCTCCCTCATAGAAGGGTTCATCAGGGAGAGAGTGATGGACTGCAGATAAACCAGTGCGTCACAGGCAAATAATAATAATAATAATAATAATTGTTTATTTGTATAGCACACACAGATTCCGCAACACTTCACCTATCTGTATGTTTTGGGGGTTTTTTGGGTGTGGGAGGAAACCGGGGTTTCCGGAAACTGGAGCCAGGAGTGCTGCAACTATTTAAATCTTAGTGGTACTGTGTCAGTACAGCTGTGTGGCTGTGTCAGTACAGTACCACGATGATTTAAAAAGTTACAGCACTCCCGGCATCATGCAGGAAATCTTTTTTTTTTTTTTTTTTTTTCAGTCTGACACAGTCCTCTCCGCTGACATCTCTGGCCAAGACAGGAACTTTGTCTTGGTTTTCTGTTAATCCCCATAGAAAACCTCTTCTGTTCAGGACAGTTCCTGTCTCGGCCAAACAAGATTTCCTGTATGACATATAGTAGCTAATAAGTACGGGAAGACTTGAGATTTTTTATTAGAAGTAAATTACAAATCTACAGTATATAACCAGTTGATTTGAAAGAAAAAGATTTTTGCTGGACAACCCCTTTAAATTTGTAGGTATTTAGAAGAAAAACTACTTTTATCAATGCGGTGGGGGGGACAGTCAAACTGGTGTGGCCTAGAGAGTCAGTGTCCTAGACCTGCGGCGCCTCTCTCCTCGCCTCCATACAGACCAGGGGCATTCTGAAAGTGAAAGGTGCCGAAAAAAAACTCGCTTTGAAGGGTATTTTTTGGACCATGTAAAAATATTTGAGAAAATAGAGGAAAACTGCAAATGTTTATAGCAACATTCTGAATAGTGAAACTGGGAACTTTGGCTCCTAATGGGTTAAGCAAAGCCTGCGGTATTAAATCCTATCTTTTAAATGCTCTGATATGTAATTTATTTCTCTGTGTTGCTAGTGACGATGGCGTGCATTACTGAAGGAGCAACCAATTTAGTAATACCACTTTGTAGATCAGATTCAAAAACAAAATTGTCGGGATAAATAATAAATAAATAAAGTTGATGGACAACTGAAGATTAAGCCGGGGAAAGGTTTGTTATTAAGGTACACAGCATTTCTAGAAACATCAATATGTAGAAATAATACACTATATCAGAACTATAGCAGTAGTGTGATCCTGGTGACCTCATGCTTTAGGCTATATGGTCACATGGGTACTTTCCATCATCTTTGGTAGAAATATTCCATTGCAGAAATAATTTGTCCTAAAGTATTGTTGTGTTTATGTTGTGAAATAAATAAATTATATATATACACGTTCTACTCATTCATTCAAGAAAAACTGGGTAGGACTAATTGAGAGATGGAAACAAAGAAAGGTTCGATAAAAAAAATTAGGTACAGAAACCATTGGTAAGAAATATTTTTTGAACAATAGAAACTATTTTTGATGTGTAATAAATAATAAAAATATATTAGTTGAATTATAAACATTGCAGCCGCAATATGACATGTCTGCATGATTTATTTAGTTTTATTTTAAATTACATTTTTGTAAGAATTTAAAGGGGAACTATGAGCAGGTTAGACAAATCTAACCTGCTGATAGCCCCCTAATGCGCACGGGACACCGAGGAGGAAGGTATGTCTTACCTTTCTCCTCTGCCCCGTTCCCATGCATTACCATTCGTTAGTAGTTAAATCCAAGGCTGGGAGCACCATTAGGAGCATTTCCCTGCCTCTATCGCACTGATTTGGCCCACCCGCTACATTTTATCATTAGATGGAATGGGCTGTCTCAGCGTGATAGGGGTGGGGCGATGCTCCTAACGGTGCTCCCAGCCATGGATTAAACTACGTAAGAGACATACCTTCCTCCTTGGTGCCCCGTGCACATTAGGGGACTATCAGCAGGTTAGATTTGTCTAACCTGCTCATAGTTCTCCTTTAAATTCTTAGAAAACTGTAATTTAGAAGAGAAGAAAGGTACCTACCAGGAACTGAGAAAAGCGGAACCCAGCAATGGAGCCAGAGAGGTAGGTGCGTGTTGTTATGTTCAGTCTATTCCTCCCCTGCTCTTTTGGGGGGAAAAAAGGCCAAAAAGCTCAAAAATAACTTTTGATATGTCACTGCTTGTGGGGATAAAAAAAACAGCGACTGCTTACCTTTCCACACACCCCATCTGCCCTCCTACTGGTCTTCAGTGTCTTGTCATGTCCAGTGATTGGCTAAGCGGGCCGTCACTGCTGAGACCAGGGCCGCTTTAACCAGAGGGCACATGGTGCACGTGCACCGGGCCCACTGGTTAAAGGGGCCCCCCCGAGCAGGCCGGCCGTTGCTATGTGCGACCAGTGCGGTCGCACAGGGCTCCGGCCACCAGCCTGTCAGGCGGGAGCGCCATGGATGGGTAATCTACTTACCCCTCCATGGCGCCCCCTGCAGGGCCCCCCCGTCCGCCGCTGCCCCCGTCCGCTGCTGCTGCTGTGGCGCTTCAGCAGCAGCGATACTGACAGAGAGAGAGCCAATGGCTCCCTCCCTGTCAGTCACTTCCTGCAGTCACAAGAGGCCGTCCTCTCCCTCTAGCGCCCGACATCACTGGAGCGTCGGCGCGAGGGTAAGGGGAGTGCAGCCTCTTGTGACCGCAGGAAGTGCGGCCACAGGAGGGAAGAGAAGAGGAACGCGTGGACCCAGGTGAGTAAAAGTGATTTTTTTTTTCCAATGTTATATGGGAGGGGGAGCTATATACTATGGGGGGGCACAGGGGGCTATATACTATGGGGGGGGGCACAGGGAGCTATATACTATGGGGGAGCACAGGGGGCTATATACTATGGGGGGGCACAGGGGGCTATATACTATTGGGGAGCACAGGGGGCTATATACTATGGTAGAGCACAGGGGAGCTATATACTATGGGGGAGCACAGGGGAGCTATATACTATGGGGGAGCACAGGGGGCTATATACTATGGGGGAGCACAGGGGGCTATATACTATGGGGGAGCACAGGGGGCTATATACTATGGGGGAGCACAGGGGAGCTATATACTATGGGGGAGCACAGGGGAGCTATATACTACTGGGGAGCAGAGGGGGCTATATACTATTGGGGAGCACAGGGGGCTATATACTATTGGGGAGCACAGGGGGCTATATACTATGGGGGAGCACAGGGGAGCTATATACTATGGGGGAGCACAGGGGAGCTATATACTATGGGGGAGCACAGGGGGCTATATACTACTGGGAAGCACAGGGGGCTATATACTATTGGGGAGCACAGGGGAGCTATATACTATGGGGGAGCACAGGGGAGCTATATACTACTGGGGAGCACAGGGGGGCTATATACTACTGGGGAGCACAGGGGGCTATATACTATGGGGGAGAGCACAAGGGGGCTATATACTATTGGGGAGAGCACAGGGGGGCTATATACTATTGGGGGGAGAGCACAGGGGGCTATATACTATTGGGGGGAGAGCACAGAGGGGCTATATACTATTGTGGGAGACCACAGGGGGGCTATATACTATTGTGGGAGAGCATAGGGGGGTTTATACTATTGGAGAGCACAGGGGGGCTATATACTATTGTGGGAGAGCACAGGGGGCTATATACTATTGTGGGAGAGCACAGGGGGGCTATATACTACTGGGGAGAGTGCACAGGGGGGCTATATACTAATGGGGGAGCGCACAGGAGGGCTGTATATAACTGGAGGAGCACATGAGGGTTTATATACTACAGGGACACCTTAAAACTATGGAGGCACAGAGGGGTGTAACTATGTAGGGGTACAGAGGGGTGTAACTACTGTATAGGGGTACAAGGGACCTAACTACTGTATGTGTTGGTGCCTAAAATATTTGTCTGGCAGATTCTGGAGAGAAGATTCAAAGCCAGGAGAAGACTTCAAGGTGGCCCAGGCTGGATGGAGAGAAAAAGAAAAGGTGACAGACTCTGATCGGAGAAGACGCCCCCGGTGAGTCACTGGATGTAACTGCACTCTGTTATAGGGTTGTAGTGTTAGGGGTCATGATGTGGCGGTATTATGTAATGGTATCATTGGTGATATCTTTCTGTTTTGTTTAGTGCAGTTTTTATGTAATATGTTATCACTGTATGGTGGAAATAGTGTTTTAAGGTATGTATTGGGGCTCTTAATACACTGTGGGGGCAAATTCAGTACATTATACAATGTGCCGAAAGGGAAGGGGGGGGAGGCCACTCTTGAGGGCTGTGCACCGGGCCCACCAATGTATTAAAACGGCCCTGGCTGAGACGAGTCGATCTCAGAAGTAAGGCTGGGTTCACACTGCGTTTTTGCAATCCGGTTTTTTTCATCCATTTAAAAAAAAAAAACGGATGAAAAACGGGTTGCAAAAACGGATGCAGTTGTGTGCATCCATTTTGATCCGTTTTTCCATTGACTTCCATTATTAAAAAAAAAACGGATCAAAACTGATCCGATTTTTTTTTGACAGACACAAAAACGTTGCTGACACTATTTTTTTTGTCCGTTAAAAAAACTGATCAAAAGCAAAAACGCAGTGTGAACCCAGCCTTAAGGTGGGATTGTCTCAGAGGGACACCTGAGACCTGTAGGAGGACATCGAGGGAGCGCCAAAAAGTAAGTATATGCTCTTTGTTATGCTATCCCCACAGGCAGCAACATATCTGAACATTAGAGTGAAAAATGTTCAAATGCAATGTCCTTCTGAAACATCAATATCTGGTCATTTCTGAGAATCAATTTAAAAATAAACACAATGATACCATAAACCATAATTACAATTCATCCAACAGAAACAAAATAGGATGGTCTATATCTCTGGGTAAATTTAGATCTGGAACCCTCAGACAACATTGCTGAATTAACATATAAAAAATATGAAAACATAAATTAAACAAGACTCAACCTTTCCTGCAATATGGGAAAAAGGCAAAATCATAATATAAGAGAAAGCAACAAAGAAATCATACTACGTGCTGGAGGAGAACATGTAATTAAATGTTACTCAATATTACTATATACAATTAAGATCCTACACATTTCTCTGAAAGGCTTTCCTTGCGTAGTTCTCAAACTGTTTTTCCATATAAATTAAGGAGTAAACGGTATCATATGTCTATTTTGCAACAAGGATATATGATGAAAAGAGGCAATGAAGGAGAGAAAGCCAAGTATAATGATTGAGTAATTCTTACTTGCTATTTATTCTTTTCGATGTTGGCTGGTTTTAAGCTCCGCTTTATCTTAGAACAGCTATGATTCAGTTACATTTTTTTTTATTAAAATATATATATATATATATATATATATATATATATATATATATATATATATATATATATATACACACAGTATATATATATATATATATATATATATATATATATATATATATACATAGTAATTATGAGGTATGTCCCATGAAAGGATCATCCTGTTGCTCTGTCCATTGTCTGTTACATTTGTGTCTATTGAGATCGGCTGCAGTGTAAATGGTACAAGCCCACAAAGAAGTCATTAATTTCCAATGGAAAATTATTATAACAAGGGTTTTTTTAGGCCAAATTTTTTGATGGTCTATCCTCGGGACTCTGTTGACTCTTTGGTAGAGATGATCGAACATCGGAAAATCTTAAGTTCTATAGAACTCGAACCTTGTTGAACCTTCTGCATTTGATTCCCGATGCCTTCCCTGTCCGTGGGGAAGGAGGAGACCGCCCGGGTACTGTCTTGAATTCCGGGATACAGCCTATTACCTAGGCTGAATCCTGGAATTCCAGGCGGTACCCATGCTGTCTCCTCCTTCCCTACGGACCGAGAAGGCAAGGTTCAACAGGGTTCGAGTTCTATAGCACCTAAGATTTTCCGATGTTCGATCATCTCTACTCTTTGGCTGCAATTATAGATGCCTCAAGATTGTTACTCCTGGATTTGGACATTGTAGAGGGGGCAATGGTGGGCAGCCATTTTCAGGTCTCTTTAGAGATGTTCGATTGGGTTAAAATCAGAACTGGTTGGGCCACTTATAGACATTGAGCTGCTCTTAAGCCACTGATGTCATGCTTTGGCTTTGTGCTTATGGTGATTGTCTTGATGGAAGGTAAACCTTTGACACAGTCCGAGACTGTATTACCATCTACAGTAAGTGAAAGATGGCTTTCTTGCCCTTCTCCAACTTGTTTGCGGTTTCCAGAGGTGGTCAAGAAGCCAAAACAGCTAAGTCAGATGTTTTACATAATCTGAATAATTCCCATTGACTTTAATGGGAGTTGCATAAATGGCATGGCACTGGGAGTTACATAAATATTGTTACAAAACTCTTGCTCACTTGTATTATTAGAATGCTTCCTAAAAGAAGTTAACACAAAATATACTGTGTACCATATCTTTTACTGGTTCTTCTGGCCTTAGCTTATGCTTCTGGTTTTTGGAAGGGGGGGGGGGGGGGTGTAACAGGATGTAAAATTTCTGAACTATATATGAATTGAAGAGGAAGTACCACTAGGTATGTACTCTTTAACCTGACACAGGGATAGAATGGCGCGGTGACGGAGAAGCCAGTGCTGCGGTCCGTTTTTCTAACTGCGGCACCGTTCTTTCCACGGTTACCAGCCGGTGCTTAAGCACTGGAGGTAGGCCAGCCCGCCCCCAGTGGGAGGGAATTGCCTCCCCTCTATGACGCGGCTCCTTTGATTCTAACGGAGCCGCGTCATAGAGGGGAGGGAATTCCCTCCCACTGGGAGCGGGTCGGTCTACCTCCAGTGCTTGAGCACCAGCCGATAACCGTGGAAAGAACGGCGCCATACAGAGGAACCGGTTCGAAAACGGACCGCGGCACCAGCTTCCCCGTCACGGCCCCGTTCTATCCCTCTGTTAGGTTAAAGACAATGTACCTGGTGGTACATCCTCTTTAAACTGTGCTGTAGAAAACTTTAAAGGGGAACTATTGGCAGGTTTGACAAATCTAAACTGCTTATAACTCCCTAATGCACAGGATACTCAGAGGAGGAAGGTATATGTGTCTTACCTTCTTCCTTGGGGACTTTCCAGTGCAGTTAGTCTTGTGCTCCACCGTCCGGTGAAACCATTAGGAGCACTGTTTACCCCCATAGCACCGATCCAGCCTGCCCCCGCTGGCCCGCTGCATTCATTATTATTAGAGAGGGGTGGGACGGCTGGGGGCAGATCAGCGCTATGGAGGTGGGCAGTACTACTGAGTGCCCCAGTGCTCCTAATGGTCTCACTGGACTTTGGAGCAAAAGACTACCTGCACTGGAATGGCACTGAGGAAGAAGGTAATAGACATACCTTCCTCCTCTGTGTCTCCTGTGCAGTAGGGACATATCAGCAGGTTAGATTGGTCTAACCAGCTGAAAGTTCCCCTTTAACCTTATTCTGTATTTAATAGTATATTAATATAAACATTGGATAGCAAGAAAGAAAAAATATTCTGAAACTAGAATATATAGATAAACCTCTGGTAGCGATGTTAGAAGTGGCAGGCCCTGTACCAATATTCACAGTATATATACAAATGCAATTGTGATTATTCACGAACACAATCATAATCGCATTAAAGGAGTACTCCAGCAAAAATCTTTTTCTTTTAAATCAGCTGGTTTCAGAAAGTTATATAGATTTGTAATTTACTTCTATTTAAAAATCTCAAGTCTTCCCATAGTTATCAGCTGCTGTATATCCTGCAGGAAATGTTGTTTTCTTTACAATCTGACACAGTGATCTCTGCTGTCACCTCAGTCCAAGACAGGAACTGTCCAGAGCAGCAGCAAATCCCCATAGAAAACCTCTCCTGCTCTGGACAGTTCCTGTCTTGGACAGAGGTGGCAGCAGAGAGCACTGTGTCAGAAAACAACATTTCCTGCAGGACATATAGAGGCTGATAAGTATGGGAAGATTTTTAAATACAAGTAAACTACAAATCTGTATAACTTTCTGAAACCAGTTAATTCGAAGGAGAAAAAAAAAGATGCTCGCTGGATAACCCCTTTGATGACTTTCATAGCAATATCTCTTCTCGTCTAAATGCCTATTGTTTAAAAGGAAAAAGAATCGCTTGTCGTTCTCTAAACGAGCGATTAAGCGATTTATCTGTACGTGTAAAAGGACCCTTAAACCAAAGAATAAGTCAGTGTCAATTGATTTCTACCTAAAATTCAATGTAGCATAAAAAATAATAAAAAAAAGGGGGGGGGAGTAACCATCATAGTATTGTATAACATGAAACTAGTAAAGGATGAATTGCAAGACTTCATTAAGAACTGATGTCAGTACCTCCATAATCTCTTGGACAGGTTGAGTTGGCTGCACAAATCCTTTAGAAGCCCAGTATCTAATATAATTACTGTAGAACATGTTTAAAGTAATTAATTCGCATTAGCTAAGAATGCTATGTCTAAATCCTTAGAGGGGAGTAAGAATTCCTAAAGGCTACCACTAACCTGTCAGTGACCTAAGCTCTTCAAAGTGTGCACTTCTTTCACATAATAAACAAGAAAAAAAGCCTTTGAAACATGACATTTGAAATCTAAGTGATGCCACTCTTTAATTAAAAATCTATATGACATTTCGGGAGGTCATTCAAAGTTCCTCAATCTACATTACTAAGAATAAGTGACAAAACATTTTCAGATCTTCATTCCGCTTTCCTTGATTAGCTCCATTAGGGTATTTGTGCAAAAGCTGTGACACGGATAGTCCACCTAAGGGTATATTCTCACATCCTCCCGCTTTGCAGTAATGCAGTCAATTAGCACGGCATCACATCTCAAATTGTGGAGAAAGGGATGGTAAAAATGTTCATTCACACGATAATGTGCATGGGTTGACATTGCAATTCTAGCTTAGGTTTACAGTACATGTAACAGATTTGTTGCAGGAATTTCTGAGACCTAAATGTATAATGTGCTTTATGCTGCCATATCAGATAACAACAGGAAGAGAAGCTTAAAAAAAAAAATATATATATATATATATATATATATATATATATATATATATATATATATATATAGCCTTCAAATACATCTTTTCCCCCTTCCCCCACCCTTCCAACATCCATTGCTAGGGCATATAAAGATATGTTTGCACTGTCTATCACCAAAAGGAAAATATATACTGTGGTGTACTATACTTCTATTTTTTTCTTAAAGGGAATCTGTCGCTAGAGTTACAGTATGCTTCATTAACTTAGGGCAGCATAAACTAGTGAAATACTTACATTCCATTCAGCTGTTCTCCTAGTTTGCAGGAGAATAGGATTCTTGCCCAACCACAACCCTCCAGCTGCTAATTGACAATTAACTCCCTGATAAATAACTACCATTCAAAAGCTGTTGGGTGGAGTTTGCTGGTGCCTATTAAAATCCAGGACAACTGAGCTCATGCACATAAGAGGACTACTTATTGTCCATGCTATTCAGGAGGATATCTCTGAATTGACTTCACAGAACAATGTAAGTGATACATCATTCAGCTTCTCTATCAGTAGTTTATGCTTCACTTAAATAGGACAGCATAAACCTACTGACTCTCTTTAAGACAATTTCTTACATATAAAACTGTATACCTGTTAACACTTCATAAATCATAATCATGTAGTTACTAAATAATACCAGCATCCAAAGCACACATATTATTACTAGGGATGAGCGAACCGAACTGTAACAAACTAGATTTGATACAAACTTTGCAAAAAGTTTGGATCGGCACCGAACCGAACTTTGAGAAAGTTCGTAACGAATCTGGTTAAAATGACAGTAACAAATAAAATCCCAGAATAGACCAGGATACAAGGGATTATTACTCCTATAATTCCTTGTATCCTGGTTTTCTGTAAATATCAAGATGTGTGACGTCACCCCTGTTAGGGTGAGACCTTAAATTAGTCTCCTCAGATATACCTGGGTGCTACCTAATCAAAAATGTAATGTGACAGCTGTCTGTGACTATTAACCAAGACACATGAAAGCAACTTCAGTGTTCAAGCTGATCTACTTTATTAAGTGAAAATCTCCGTTCATATCTTTACAATAAGGGGTCAAAAAATTGAAGAACCCCATTTAGCCCAAAAAAAAAAAAAAAAAACTGTCCAAAAAAAGTCCCATCACTGTTCAGAAAAAAAAAGTCCCATCACTGCACAGTTGTGAAGAAAAATGTTGGCGACTCATTGGGATTCTTGGTGTCCTAGACCGTGCACCCCAGTGCTGATGTTTGGTCCTTTAAATAAGGGCAAGGACAGTACATGTCTGTTACTGCCCATTGGGTCAACATTTCCCCAGAAGACCATCAGAAAGTTAGCCCATTCTTGCCACTGTCACCTCCTCAGTTCCCAGTTCTGCGAAAGTTCTGCCTCCATCAGCTTGCAACCATCCACTGCTTTGACTACAGTCCAACCTGCCCCAGTGTCTTACCAACGATGTCAGGCCCAGCGCTCTCAGGCTGTCCTCCATTTGGTGAGCCTGGGTGAACAGAGCCACAGTGGGCAGGAGCTCCTCCAGACCATCAGGGAGGAGATATATAAATGGCTGACCCCACGTCAACTAATGGTGGGAAGTGTTGTAGCCCACAATGGGAGGAACATTGTCTCTGCAGTGCAGCAGGGAGGGCTGAGTCGTACACCTTGTATGGCACATGTGATAAACCTTAAAGTGCACAGGTTTCTTCAAACATTTCCTGGCAATTGTTGATCCCTTTTGAGGACGCGACTCTGTTTGTGAGCAGGCATGACTATGGATTCAACGACATCATCCCACTCGTCCGTGTTCTGGAAAGTGTGCTGAACAACATCATCAGTGAGGATTCCCAGGCCACCACTCCAAGGCTGAACATCTTCCTCCTACTACTACTCCTCCATCAATTGTCTGTTCTCAACCATACTGGCCTGGGTGCAATCAGGTTCTGCCACCTCCTCCTCCTCAAATAGTCTGTTCTCAACCATACTGGGCTGGATGCAATCAAGTGGTGCCGCCTCCTCCAATAGTCTCTTCTCAACCATACTGGGCTGGGTGCAATCAAGTGCTGCAGCCTCCTCCTCTGTCAATTGTCTGTTCTCAACCATACTGGGTCCAATACAGCACTATAATTGGTGCTGGTTCCACTGTCAAATGTCTGTTTTTCACCCTACTGGGTCCAAGGAACTTTGTGTCCTATGTCCCGTTTAATCACTTACACCTTGGCTATTTTTTTTTCACTATTTTTGCACTTAGATTTTTTCCACTTTTTTTCATTGTAATAGCAACTAGGGATGAGCGAACTTTTGAAAAGTTCGGTTTGGTTCGATCCGGCGAACTTTCGTGAATTTCGGATCGGTCCGAGCCGAAAACGAACCTTGCTCTAACGGCTGAATAATTGCAGCTACAATAGTGGGAGTGTGATAGGGTATAGTTTCGTTTAGTTGCAGTTGATATTACAATGAAAAAAGTGGGGGGAAAAATTTCCAAAAATAATGAAAAAAATAATAATAATAATAATAATAATAGGAATAAAATTAATAAAATATAGTGAATCAAAGTGCCAAAATAGTGAAAAAAAATATTGGAAAAAAAAAGTTTACAAGGAGGATGCGGCAGCACTTGATTGCACCCAGGCCAGTATTGTTGAGAAGAGACAAGTCGAGAACCAGGAGGAGGCAGCAGTAGATTGCTCGCCTCTCAGTCCAGTATTGTTGAGAAGAGACAAGTTGAGCAACAGGAGGAGGCAGCAGTTGATCGATTCCAGGCCAGTATTATGGAGGAGAGGCTACTTGAGGAATATGAGGCAGCAGTTGATTGATTCCAGGCCAGTATTATGGAGGAGAGGCTAATTGAGGAGGAGGAGGCAGCAGTTGATTGAGTCCAGGCCAGTCTTATCGAGGAGAGGCTACTTGAGGAGGATGAGGCAGCAGTTGATCGATTCCAGGCCAGTATTATTGAGGAGAGGCTACTTGAGGAGGATGAGGCAGCAGTTGATCAATTTCAGGCCAGTATTATGGAGGAGAGGCTACTTGAGGAAGATGAGGCAGCAGTTTATTGATTCCAGGCCAGTATTATCGAGGAGAGGCTAATTAAGGAGGAGGAGGCAGCAGTTGATTAATTCCAGGCCAGGATTATCAAGGAGAGGCTACTTGATGAGGAGCAGGCAGCAGTTGATCGATTCCAGGCCAGTATTATCAAGGAGAGGCTATATGAGGAGGAGGCAGCAGTTGATTGATTCCAGGCCATTATTATCGATGAGAGGCTACTTGAGGAGGATTAGGCAGCAGTTGATCGATTACAGGTCAGTATAATTAAAAAGAGACTACTAGAAGAGCAGGAGGAGGCAGCAGTTGAATGATTCCAGGCCAGTATAATCGAGGAGAGGCTACTTGAGAAGGATGAGGCAGCAGTTGATCAATTACAGGCCAGTATAATTAAAAAGAGACTACTAGAAGAGCAGGAGGAGGTAGCAGTTGATTGATTCCAGGCCAGCATAATCGAGGAGAGGCTACTTGAGGAGGATGAGGCAGCAGTTGATCGATTACAGGCCAGTATAATTAAAAAGAGACTACTAGAAGAGCAGGAGTAGGCAGCAGTTGATTGATTCCAGGCCAGTATTATAGAGGAGAGGCTACTTGAGGAGTATGAGGCAGCAGTTGATCGATTACAGGCCAGTATAATTAAAAAGAGACTACTAGAAGAGCAGGAGGAGGCAGCAGTTGATTGATTCCAGGCCAGTATAATCGAGGAGAGGCTACTTAAAGAGGATGAGGCAGCAGTTGATCAATTACAGGCCAGTATTATTGAGGAGAGGCTACTTGAGGAGGATGAGGCAGCAGTTTATCGATTACAGGCCAGTTTTATTGAGGAGAGGCTACTTGAGGAGGATGAGGCAGCAGTTGATCGATTACAGGCCAGTATAATTAAAAAGAGACTACTAGAAGAGCAGGAGGAGGTAGCAGTTGATTGATTCCAGGACAGTATAATCGAGGAGAGGCTACTTGAGGAGGATGAGGCAGCAGTTGATCAATTACAGGCCAGTATTATTGAGGAGAGGCTACTTGAGGAGGATGAGGCAGCAGTTTATCGATTACAGGCCAGTATTATTGAGGAGAGGCTACTTGAGGAGGATGAGGCAGCAGTTGATCGATTACAGGCCAGTATAATTAAAAACAGACTACTTGAGCAGCAGGAGGAGGCAGCGGTTGATTGATTCAAGGCCAGTATTATAGAGGAGAGGCTACTTCAGGAGAAGGCAGCAGCAGTTTATCTATTCCAGGCCAGGATTATGGAGGAGAGGCTAATTGAGGACGAGGAAGCAGCAGTTGATCTATTCCAGCCCAGTATTATTAAAAAAAAACTTGAGCAGCTGGAGGAGGCAGCAGTTGATCAATTCCCCTCTCAGGACCAAGGCTTGGAGGTAAGTGACTGGTAGGTTGTCTTCTACCCCTCCCTCTTGTGCCTCGCTTCCTTGCAGCAGTGGGATGTTGCTGCTTCGGTAGCACCTCACTTTCCTCCCCTGATGACACTGAGGATAATGGTGCTTGGGGGCGCCACGTCCGATCGGCGACATCATCATCACCACTACTGCTACTGTCCTCCACTGGCTGGGACAGGATCTCAGGTGTGGCACTGGATGCCCCTCCCTGGCTTACAGCCACCACCTCCTCTGTAGTCTCTGCACGTTCTACCTGCTGACTTTGGTGGACTACCTCATCCTCCTCCTCATCATCACTAAAAAGTGGTAGAGAATCCAAAGGCAGATCAAGATTTGCCAACAGTTCCCTGGCAGAAGGTGCCCCAGAGGTGGGTGGCATAGTAATAACAGGGGACGGGGCAGAGGACTGTCGCTGATCCTCCCATGTAAGGGTGGTGTCGAATGATCCAGCCGACCTCGTTTGGGAGCTTTAGGCGGTGGAAGTGGAGGATTGGGTAAGCCAATCTAGAACCGCTGGCTGTGTGGTTCTTACAGAACCACTGGGTGTCTGGGGTAGCTGCACCCTGCTGCCACGCCAGTTGCCCCGGCTGCCGCCGGGCCTGGTGCTGCCACTTCTCCTACCCTCACCGCCTGCCGTTGCAGTCCTTGCCTGGGAAGTGCTGGAAGTAGGACGCTTGAACATAGTTCTTTGGTTGGTGTAAATTTTGAAAAAGAAATAATCTATTGGGCAGAAGGCACAAATTTTCAGTGACTATTGCTTTGTGGGTTGGAGGCACCCAGCAAAGCAGAAATTTACAAGTTATCCCCCCATTTTTTTGGTTGTGGGTGGCTAAAGGGGTTTGACGGCAACCAGCAGAGCACAAACGGACAGCTTTTGTGGGGAGCTGACTTAGCGTCACCTACAACAGCTGATCACAAACAAACGTCTAGGGTCTCCTCTCTGTCACAGAACAGTAGATGGTTCAATGCTACGTGTCCTGACTCCTGAGTGACTCTTCTCACTTTTCTCTCCCTATTTCTTTTTTTTATCTCCCTATCTCTCCCTAGATATCACGATTTTTGAGTTAGATGGCTATCTATCCCTCTCTCTACCTAACTCTTGATTTCTCAGCCTCTTTCACTATGTATGAGCTTATCAAGCTTTCCCTGTATCTTGCGATTTTCTTTTTTATCTTCCTCTCTCCGGCTTCTCTCACAAACAATATATACTCCTTCTCTATCTCTCTGCCTAACGTACACCTCCTCTCTCTCTGCAGTCTAGACACACAATGAGAAAGAGCATGGATGCTCAGGCACTTCCTGTTCCTGGAGTGACGTTACACACCTTGATATTCACATAATAACAGGATACAAAGGATTATAGGAGTAATAATCCCTTGTAGCCTGTTCTATTCTCTGATTAAAGTACAGTTTTGCGACGCCGTTGCGGTTTTAACGAACTTCGTCACAAACTTTTTGAAGGTTCGGTACCGAACCAAACTTATTGCAGAGTTCGTAACAAATCTGGTTCGTAACGGTTCGGTTCGCTCATCCCTAATAGCAACTAAACAAAACTATACCCTATCAGACTCCCACTATTGCCACAGTTGTAGTTGCAATTTATCAGCCGTTATAGCAAGGTTCGTTTTAGGTTCGATTTGTACAAATCCGAACTTCACGAAAGTTCTCTGGATGGAACCGAACCGAACTTTTCAAAAGTTCGCTCATCCCTAATTATTACTAAGGATTAGCGAATTTACAGTAGAAACGAAGCAAAGCACTTCGTTCCTACCGCCATTCAGCTTATTGGGCTATGGGGCTTTGAAGTGTTCTCCGCTTCCTGATGCTCCTCCCGGGGTGCTGGAAAAAAGATGGATCCAGTTCTGGGAAACTGGGAGGAGTTTACCAGGATGGAATCCATCTTTTCCCAGCACCTAGGGAGGAGCGGCACAGAGTCGAGAATGCTTCAAAGCCCCGCAGCCCAATGAGCAGAATGCCAGTAGGAATGAAGCATTTTGCTTCGTTCCTACTGTAAATTCGCTCATCCCTTATAACCAATAATACCAGTATACATGGGGCAATGGGAGGACCTCTGAGGGGAGGTGGATGAATCAATTAAAAAAACATATAGCAATGGGCCCATGATAGAAAGGGGCAATTATAGAGGATCTTATGGTGGGACCATAGAGGGGTCATTTATAGTTGATGTGGTAGTGGATCCATTGGGTAGGGGATGATTTAGTTATAGTTTAGATGAGGTGCTGGTGGGTCCAAGGCTGGTCAGTTATAGCCTAGGAAATGTGGTGTGGGTCCATGGGGGGTGGGTTGGTGTAAGAACAAGAGTTGTGGGTTCTGTTGTTCCGCTAGCAATGGCGTAAGCCGCACCAGGGAGCCGAGTCTAAGGGGCCACTGGTCTTCACCACTGCCCACAGCAATGTGGGATGGACTTGCTGAGGAAGGCGAGCCACAGGTCGCTACCCCTGGCTAGGCTTGCTAACTACGGCACGTGCTGTGCAGCTGGAGACATGTAGGCTGACAGCAGGAAGGGAGCAGGACTCTCGGCTGGAACCAATTGGCAGGCAGCAAGAACATAGCGGGAACCACAGGCACAAATAATGGTCAGGAACAAGGGAGAGCTGGGACCCTGCAGGGGAAGCCTGCAGAGGCCCTAAAAAGGGAAGGGCAGGACAGGTGCACATATTTATAGGGTGTAGGTATATTGGGTGCAAACCAATCAGGGCCGCACTGTCACTTTTAATTTAAACAGAGCCAGCGTTTGCGTGCCCTAGGAGACAGGGACTCATGGGCCGACCATAAGAGAGCTGAGAGGGTGAGGAGGAAGCAGGAGACCACCGGGACTGAGGTAACACCTGGATTGCAGCTATGACAGTCAGTGGTGGTGGGCCCATGGGGGAAAAGGAAGGGGTCAAAAAGTCTAACCCTTTATTACATTAATGTACATTAATAAGTATCTACTGTATATATAAACATTTCTTCATTCTCTTCAGATTGAAGTCAATAGAGAAGACCCACAAATACAGAGTTAATACATAAGACATTTACGAGATTTAATACCAAAATGTAATTTTACATCTAAGCACTTTTAGGAACATTTCCCAATTTTTTTATCTCTTTTTAAAAAAAAAAACATTGTTGAAAAGTAAGGAAAAACCACATGTATTAAATTAAAATGCTTGTTTTTTCTTTTCCAGCGTGGTTGTCATTCAACCTCCTGCCACACTGTTACCCATCCCCGCTGAGTGTAATTATAGCCTCCTCATACCATTTTTTTCTTGCGTTTAGGTGTCATTGATTTCTGGATTGTGAAAAGACTTAAATTGACATGGGGGTGTCAGAAATATATGCCTGCCATGTAGAGAAGCTCCAGCAAAAGATATGCTCAAGGCAATTAAGGAGGAAATGTTGATGATAGATAAGACTAAGCGGATGTATTTTTCTCCACATTGACATTGTGAATATTTTAGGAGTATTTTCTCCTAAAAATTTTACGCAGTCAATTTTGCAACATCATCTGATAACAGTCTAAAAACCTCGTTCACACTGCATCCGTAGTTGTCCGCAATCCACAGACTGTTTAAATAGCTATTCCCCCGCATCCATGGTGGTCTAGTGGGAGGATCGCCCTGCATGCGGAGGGGCAAACTCAAACTGTTTAATTTAGCCGGCAGTGCCTCGGCGTTGGAATGACACTGATCCCGGCTCAGTAATCAACAGGTCTGATCTGCAGCAGGCCAAAGTAATACAGCACTGATCTAATGCAAAAGTGCAAAATTGCTGATTTTTTTTGTTGCATCAAATCCAGAAAAATTGTAATGTAAAGTGATCAAAAAGTTGCATGTACGCAATCAAGGTACATATAGAAAGTACAGCGCAAAAAATGTCTCCTCACACAGCGCTATAGACCAAATAAAAGGGTTATTATAACAATGGAAATAGAGCAATTTTAAGGGACATTTTGTCTTTTAAAAAGTTTTTACATTTTTACAATCGTTGTAATCGTACCAACTTGAGGAATATAGATAACATGTGAGGGCGAACAGTGTAAGCACATGCACAAAAAAAAAAATGTAAATTTCAGAGCGCAAATACTATTTTTTCTGGTTTTGCAGCATATTTTATGGAAAAATGAAGTCTGCCATTGCAAATTGGCATAAAAAATAAGGGCTCATGAGAGTCTGTAGGCATAAAAAAAGGAAGCGCTATGGCCTTTTAAACAGGAGGAGGAAAAAACGCAATAACGTAAATTAGCTCGGTTCTGAAGGAGTTAATATGTTTCTTTCGTACAAACTAAATGTGCTCACCACAATACCCAAGTAATAGGCCCCTATACGCATGGCTTAGGGGCATTCAGTGATGTAATGTGTATTTTACACAGAGATTTTTTTTTTCATGGATACCGTACAGAATGTAAAAGAGATGTGACATGAAGCACGTCATGCTCTTATTATGCAGATGTATTTACCCAGAAATATTGCTTCTAGGGAAAAGAGCCGAGCTGCAAAAGTGAAGAAAAGAATCTGATGGGACCTGAAGCTAGAAGGAAAAGCAAAGACTTTAATTGCAAAATTTGCTAACACTTTCGAACTGTTCTTGTTATGTTAAGAAAACCTTGCATTAGGTCCACTATCTAACACTATAGCTGGAGGAGTTATTAAATTGCACCCTTTACACGGACTTCAAAACTGCCTGAGAAAATCCTAATTGTAGCCAACTATAGAAATTAATGATCAAAAAAAACTGGAAAAAATCAAGTACAAATGCAGCAGAAGCTAAACCTCTGATTCTGGCACAATTACTATAATATAACTGCCGTGGTAACTGCTGTTGGTAATCCCATATGAGGACACCCAAATGTGTATTAAAGGGGTACTCCGGGGGGAAAATGATTTAAAAAAACAGGTGGCAGAAAGTTATATAGATGTGTAAATAACGTCTTTTTAAAAAATCTTTAGTGTTCCACAGAGGTGTAGCTAGGCTCTCCTTTATTTATTTATTTTTTTAGATAAGCGATTGTTCAGATGAGCGATTCGTTAATCTCTCCCAGCAGCACTAGTGTGGTGTTCACAATATGGGATACATAATGTCATATTTACTGTGTACCTGGAATGTTTTTATGAAGAATGATTATCAGGCAGCTCTGGGCTCAATCAGCATTTTGTAAAGTACTTCCATTTTTCCCATTTAAAATTTGGTCCCTAAGTACCTTAACAGAGGCGCCGTTGTCTCCGCTCTCTGCTGTCTGTACCTGAGGAGGTGCCTTTGTCTCCGCTCCCTGCTGTCTGTACCGTGAATTAGGAGGCGCCATTGTCTCTGCTCCCTGCTGTCTGTACCTGAGGAGGCGCCGCTGTCTCCGCTTCCTGCTGTCTGTACCTGAGGAGGCACCGCTGTCTCCGCTCCCTGCTGTCTGTACCTGAGGAGGCGCCGCTGTCTCCGCTCCCTGCTGTCTGTACCTGAGGAGGCACCGTTGTCTCTGCTCCCTGCTGTCTGTACCTGTGAATTAGGAGGCAAAGCTTCCTGATCTATCTCCAGTGTTACACCCAGTGTAATGTGATTCTATGGTTCTGTCTCCTAATGCACAGGTACGCTCAGCAGTAGAGGTGATCGAACCTCGGGACATCCTAGGTTCGATCGAACTCGAACATTCACGAACCTGCCACATTAGATTGCTGATGCCTTCCCGGTCCGTGCGGAAGGAGGAGAGTGCCCGGGTACCGCCTGGAATTCTGGGATTCAGCCTATTACCTAGGCTATGAATCCCAGAATTCCAGGCCGTACCCGGGCACTCTCCTCCTTCCCCAAGGACTAGGAAGGCATCAGCAATTTAATGCGGCAGGTTTGTGAATGTTCGAGTTCGATGGAACCTAGGATTTCCCGAAATTCGATCAACTCCACTCAGCAGCGGAGACAACAGCAGCAATACCTCCAGTAAGGTATTCCATCACAGAATTCAAAATAGAAATAATTTAGAAAAATTACTCTTGTATCATGGTCGCTGTATATACAGATACAGGTGCTTTATAGATTGGTATAGGGAACCGTGGCTCCCCAGCTGCTGCAAAACTACAACTCCCATCATACCTGGACAGTCAAAGCTAAAACTTTGGCTGTCCAGACATGATGAGAGTTGTAGTTCTGCAACAACTGGAGAGCCAAGGTTCCCTACCTCTGCAGATAGTAGGTGAGGTTTATATAAATGTGATATATATTTGGAGAGGGCAGTTATTAAGGGGTTAAATATATAATAATGTACAACCAGACCAGACCCCTAAATAGACACTGGACACTCTCTTGTGTGTCTCACCCCATCCCAGACTGGTGTCACCCTGTATCCCCTGCCCCCCCTCCCCACTCCAGACTGAGCACCCTTCACCCCCCCTCCCCAGACTGTGCACCCCTGATTGTCCTCCCCTTTCCACACGGTACCTGTATTTTCTTTGTTCCTCCTCCATAGTGCAGTGTACATACAGTACCTGCAGTGACATCATAGTCACATGTAAAGGTCCTTCACCATCTACACAGTAACTTTGCTGTACTGTCTCCTGGCTGCTGTTTAGCCCTGATTTGCGCAAAATCTTGGTAAAAGCGCAGCAATTTTTCACAAATATAGCTAAACAGCAGCCAGGAGACTGCAGCCAGTACAGTATGGGAAATACCTCTTTTGATCAAGTTAAAATCGTCTTCTGTCTCCCCACACTGACAGAGGGCAGGAGGCTTCCAGGCTGCCTCATCCACTGTGATCCTTCTCTCTCTGCTCCCTGTGATGGTGCCCCCCCTGGTCTCTGCGCCCGGGGCAGCTGCACCCCTGCCCCCCTCCCTACGGCCCTGGTCTTTCAGTACTAATTAGCTGCTGTATGTCCTGTAGAAAGTAGTGTATTCTTTTAATCTGACATAGTGCTCTCTGCTGCTACCTCTGTCTGTAACAGGAACTGTCCAGAGCAGTAGCTAATCTTCACAGAGAGCCTATTTTGCTTTGGACAGTTCCTGTCACAGACAGAGGTGGCAGCAAATATAACTTTGTCAGACTGGAAAGAATACACCAGTTTCTAAAGGACATACAGCAGCTGATAAGTATTGGAAGACTTAAGATTTTTTATTAATAGAAGAAAATTACAAATCTACTGTATATAACTTTCTGACACCAGTTGATTTGAAAGGGGGGAAAATCTCTGGAGTACCCCTTTAATAGGAGAGTACTTGCCCTGTCTTTTATTTAAACACTGATTTAGAAGACGGTATTTAAGATTTGTATTTGCTCTTTTTATTGCAAAATGGAAACTGATTTGGACAAGACAAAGAAGGTTCAGCTACTGGAAATTATGGAAAACAGCTGATAAAAGTCAGTCCCTCTATGCAAACGAGTAGCCCCAAGGGAGGACGTCTGTGGTGCTTAGTTGCTGGGACATTCGATATGGTAAGACGGAGAAATTGGAATAGTCATTTATAAGCAGAGCAGTATATAGAAACTAGATGATGCATTTTTCCTGGGGAAAAAAAATCTGGGTGAATGTATCCTTAGGGCTTCATCAGAGAAGAAGTGGTGAATCCCATTAGCTCCGTGCAGTAAGCAGGTTTGGACTGGTCAATTGTATAAATTTACCTACCTGGACTTTAATGTATTCTCGTAATGTATTACGTTAACCTTTAATACTAGATATAATTTGTAGTTTTAACCACTTTTTTCAGTTTGCTTTATGTTTCTGTGAGGAATGAAAAGTGGGATCTGATTGGTTGCTAGGGGCACCTGAGCCAGTTTCACTTTGCACCATGTTTGATAAATCTCCCCCAATGTGTGCAAAGATGTTCAAAAAAGTGATATTGTGTGCCGCAACGCTTGGGGGAAGTATTGGCCCCTTGTGGGCAGGGGTATAATGCTGTCTTTGGCCACAAGAATTGTTAACAATGTGGGGAGCCAATGGCTCCTCGCCCATTCAATTACAGTGCTGCTATTAACTGTATGTACTCCTGATTAGGATTGCATAAAGGTAAAGGGCCAGTATGAGCACCTGGGTGTTGGCGTTGCTATGCAATGCATCCAGAATTCCATGCAGATTCCGGATGTCCCTCCAGAGCTGTCTGGAATTCTGGATGCCCCCATAGGGTTCTATGCAAAAAGGTCCGAGAAGCCTTAAAGCGACTCTGTACCCACAATCTGTCCCCCCCAAACCACCTGTACCTTCGGATAGCTGCTTTTAATCCAAGATCTGTCCTGGGGTCCATTCGACAGGTGATGCAGTTATTGTCCTAAAAAAACTACTTTTACACTGCAGCCCTGTGTTAAACGGCCGTGGCTTTGAGTATCTGTGCCCTAACTTTGCACCACCCCTCCGTCCCTCCTCCCCACCGTCTTTCCTATTCCTCTGCAGTGAAAAATGCACAGGTGCCTTAACGATCCAGCCCATGTGCCGTGCTGACACAGGTGAAGAATAGTAGAAAATATGCCTGGAGCATTCCTAATGATAAGGAGGGCGGGGAGAAGTGATGGAGAGGGTGTGCCAGCCTAATGCATACACAATCTAGGCCATGGCCATTTGGCACAGGGCTACAGGGTTAAAAGTAATTTTTTAGGACAATAACTGCACCATCTGCCGAATGGACACCAGGACAGATCTTGAATTAAAAGCAGCAATCCGAAGGTACAAGCGATTTGGGGGGGGGGACAGATTGTGGGTACAGAGTCGCTTTAAGAAAGAGTGGCAGTGTTGCAAATAGCTAAGGATGCTGCAGCAACAACCGGACAGTCATATATGTGAAATGAGAGCACTGGCCCTTTAATTATACATCTGCATCTACCTGGAAAGTAGATTTGAGGACCTTTGCACAGATTGGGGGGGGGGATCTTTAATTTTCTGAAATCAGACGACTGCTCATCCTCTGATTGACTCCAGATAGTGTTAGCGTTTCTTCCATTAGTTACAAATAGAGCAGCATTGTAAAAAGGTGCAAAATTAGCTAACATATCAGTAATCCAATCATGCTTTCATGGCACAGATGGATCTTCAGATTGATTGTTCAGGAGTGCTGAAATTCTTCATTACATGCACTGCCTGAGGCCTAATAGAAAAGAGTTCTCTGCGAGTGTCTAGCTTACGGAGACAGATACAATATGAAATAAAGTCAGCTTTTGCAGCGAGCATTATTTAATGTGGATTATGGCGACATAATGTATTTGTAATTAGATTTTAGGCATTTTTACGCATGTGTCATTCAGGTGTTTTTTTTTTACAGGTTCGTTTATCTGCAGACATATACATTTCGGTAAAGCAAAAACAATGCAATAATGTGAATCCAGGCTTTTATTTGACATATAAGTCATATGAAAAATTAAAAAAATGTTTAAAAAAAAAACAACAGTAGAGCTGCTGCAGGAACATATACATACCGTAGATAATTTACCACCTAAGGTGATGTTCACACATAGCGTTTAATTTGCGCTAATTTACACTATTTTGTAAACTGTCACTATTTTTGTCACAATTCTGTTAAAATTGCGGCAAAAATAGCGTTATTTCACCACGAATTGTGCAAATTTGCGGAAAAATAACTCTCATCAACGTTAATTAAACACCATGTGTGAACATTGCCTAGGGCTATATTCACATATAGCATTTAATGTGTGTCTAACATTAATTAGCTCTATTTTGTCACGAAATGCGCAATTCGTGACAAAATATTGATTTTGTTGCAATTACGTACAAATCGCAGCAAAAAAAAAAATCACTATTTTATTGCAAAATTGTGAATTTATGGCAAAATAGCACTAATTAGCACTAGTTATACACATTACAATGAAACATGAAGCCTCTGAATCATCAGTTTGACAGATCCAAACAAGCACAGCTTTTCCGAGGGCAGATAAGTTCTTTGACTATGTTACAAAAGTATTGGATAATGGTGGTGCTGTGGATATCGCCTATCTGGACTTCAGCAAAGCCTTTGATACAGTTCAGATTTACTAGATAAGTGGTAAAAACAATGGAAACTGTAGTTCAATGTTTCCAAATGTAAAATATTGCACTTGGGGAGGAGGAATCCTCTATTCGAATATAATATTGTCAGTTCTGTCTCGGCAAAGACTTAAGAAGAGAAGGATTTAGGGGTAGTGATTTCAGAGTGGATGATGCACTTGGGCCTCCTACTGTAATGAAGAGTCAGAGAGGAGTTGTGCCTCAGCATTTGTGCTGAAATTTGGCACGCCTCACCACTCCTTCCTCCTCCCTCTTTTTTACGAATAATCAATGCTGCCCAGCCTCCTACTCGCTCAGCTGTCAGTCAGTATCCGCCAATAGAGGACTAATCTTGAGGCTATGTTCACACTACGTATCTTTTCGGCCGTAGTGCGAACCGCGAATATATGCCCGTAGTTTTGAGGTTGATGCGTTCGCTTGAAAGTATACGATATACGGCCGCACAATGCACACTACGTATGAGCTTACGGCCGGATTGTATACGGCGCCGTGAAAAATGAAGAAGACCATTGTTTAAAGACGGAAATGTTCCAACTCACGGCCGTGGATTTCAGTGCGGTCCCGTATGGAGTACTTATTTCTGCCAAACTGAACTTGATTTTTAGATCCAAAAGGTTCTGTGTGTTTTACTGGGCTGGGTGAAGATTTCCAAGTAAATTACCTGCTTCAGATCGCTTCGAAACAAGCTAGGAAGCAAAACTGTACTACGGGCGTATGTTCGCGGTTCGCCCGCATGTTCGCAATCCGGCCGCATGTCTATTTTTCCCACGGCCGTACTTTCAGCCGCACATGTACGGCTGCGTACGAACTATGCCCGGACTCATACGTAGTGTGAACATAGCCGTAATCAGATATAGTTGAACCTCCTAGCCTGTGTTGGAGCCATGGTCTATGGGGAAATCATCTAGAGACCAGCACCGGTTTGTTTTCTTTGTTTCAAATCCCCTGATGGAAATGTCCTTTGGAATTAAAGGGGTACGTGGCATTTAAAAAAACTCCAGAGGGAAAAAAAGACAAAAAAACAACTGGTGTGAAAAAGTTATATAGCATTGTTAATGCCATATTTAGACAAAACTTGTGTTCCAGTACTTATCAGTTGCTGTATGTCCTGCAGGAATTGGTATATTCTTTCCAGTCTGACACACTGCTCTCTGCTGCCCCTCAGTCCACAACTGGAACTGCCTAGAGCAGGAAAGGTTTTCTATGGGGATTTTCCTCTGCTCTGACAATTGTTGTCATGGACAGAGGTGGCAGCAGAGGGCACTGTGTCAGACTGGAAAGAATACACCGCTTCCTGCAGGGCATACAACAGCTGATAAGTACTGAAAGGCTTGACGTTTTTTTTTTTTTTTTTCATGGGAGCAATTTACAAATCTGTTTAACCTTCTGGCAAAGGGGTTGTCTTGATGGTAACCGTATACATAGTCACCACAAATGCCTGGCATACTGTATGATAGTACATGCAGCCCCCACCCAGCAGTACCCATCTGTTCAGCAGGTCAGATAAAAAAGGATTGTGCTGATGATCTATAGTTACAGGCGCCAATGAAGATAAATGGTTGTAGACCTTTCTTATAGGATTCCAGGTGGTATTATAGAGGGCAGTGCTGGTGAAACAATATGTAGTCCTATCAGTATGGCGTGTCAGGCTATAATGGATTTAAAAAAAATAGATAAAAACACTCTATTGATTATTGTGAAAACGCAGACAGTACACAGTAACATTATACAATGATGGATGTGCCTCCCAGCCCGAGGAATTGGTGCATCATCCCCCTTAACCGCTGCAAGGTATCATAGGGCTGATGGAGCAGCCCAATCTATCATCATATGGATAACCTGTGCTCCCTAAGGCACATGGGCCCTACAGCACGTTTGATTAAAAGCAATAGATTCTACAGCTTAGATCTTATATATATATATATATATATATATATATATATATATATATATATATTCTGAAGAGGGAATAGATCTGCAAGCTTCATTACAATATACAGTGGTACCTTGGATTGCGAGCATAATTTGTCCGGGCCCGTGCTTGTATTTCAAATCCACTCTTAAACCAAACTAAATTTACCATAAGAAATCACTGATATGCAGACAATTGGTTCCATACCCCAAAATAATGATTTTTTTTTTTTTTTATTCTGAATAACATGTAAAACAAATAAAACAAACAATGAGAAACTGTACTGTATAGCAATCAGTATGTGGAGTATAATGTACAATAAATGCATAAACCTGAAGACACAGCAGCAGTTTGTAGATACAGGATGCAACTATAGATCCCCATAATGCAGTAGCGTAGTACAACAGGCTAGAATAGAGAAGCAGGGCTACTGTTAGAGGTCTGTGTGGTCACATGACAGCAATGGGGAAGGGGGTGTGTGTTCAGCATGGACCAATCAGGAAGTGAAAATCACAGAGCTGTGCAGGAGGACAGTGACAGTGACTTTATATACAGCAGAGTGTAACCACCCAGTACAGGGAGCTCTTAAACCAAAGCAATGCTCTTAATCCGAGTTACAATTTTGAAAAACTGTGAGCTCTTCTTGCAAAACACTCTTAAAGGAGAAGTCTAGCAAAAAAAATGTATTAAATTATTGTATTGCCCCCCCCCAAAGTTATACAAATCTCCAATATACACTTATTATGGGAAATGCTTATAAAGTGTTTTTTTTTCCCTGCACTTACTACTGCATCAAGGCTTCACTTCCTGGATAACATGGTGATGTCACTTCCTGGATAACATGGTGATGTCCCGACCTGACTCAAAGAGCTATGAGGGCTGTGGCTGCTGGAGAGGGGCGCGGGGACACTGAAGGACAGGGGGCACCGGAGGAACACTGAGCATTGCCCTGCCAGCAGTCACAGCCCGCACAGCTCTGGGAGTCAGGTCGTGACATCACTATATTATCCAGGAAGTGACATCACCATGTTATCCAGGAAGTGACATCACCATGTTATCTAGGAAGTGACATCACCATTTTATCCAGGAAGTGAAGCCTTGATGCAGTAGTAAGTGTAGGGAAAAAAGCACTTTATGTGCATTTCCTGTAATAAGTGTATATTAGTGATTTGTATAATTTTGGGGGGGGCAACACAATACTTAAATAAAAAATTTTGCTGGACTTCTCCTTTCATCTAAGTTAATCTTAAACCGAGGTACCACTGTAATCCTCTGATATCCCCTTTAAGGGGTTGATCCTACAGAAAATGCGTTCTTTATGTATACCCGCTCCACACAGGTCTGGCCTTCGAATCCAGGAAGGTGATCTCCGCCATTATTCAATTAGCTGCGGATGGCGACACGTGCAATAAGATGACACAAAAAATTAACCAGGAGTGAGAAGCCTGCAATTTGCATAGAAGAATATTAACAGCTCGGAAAACAATATCACACCTTCAAATTCTCTCGCTATGCTGATAAGATAACTGGAATCCGATCCTGGTAGTGGATATAGACAATAACAGGCCATTTTTTCTGCCAGCAGGAGAGGGAGTAAAGGTTTGCTGATTTCTATAGACCTGGCAGTGGGTTTAATTATATAGCTGGAATCGGAGGTCTCCTTGCTGCACCTGCTCCCAACATCTCGCCGCATTTTGTTCAGAGAAACCGCAGCAGGTGTCCGGCAACTAAGAAGGGCCTGGGGATGAACAATGGATAAAGGATTGTGCCACGGGTCACATTACCTACTGCGGACAAATAGACGGGATGTGTAGAAATTGCAGAACGGAGCCCATTATCGCTCAGGATTCGTAACAATGCGAGTCATGTGGCTTGGAAGCAAACCTTAATTAGAGGGATGGATTACAATAATTAGAACAGAATACAAAATGTCACCTTGCACAAAATGGGAGATGATGCTGTGCTGAAATAACCAGGGCAGGATAAGCAAGGGATGGAGAAGGCACAATGACAGTGCCGCAGTATCCGAATCTTCTCTATAGCTCGGATTCTAAGAACTGAAGAGACTTTAACTGCAGTAAATTGTGCTAAGGCCTCATTCACACAAGTGGGAGCATAGCCATAATGGCGCAGTCGAGAAATGACATGTTATCAAACCCGACCACATGAAAATGGGATATTTAATATATAGTTTTTGTAGTGATTGATGGGTTTTTTTTTTTACAAATAAACGTAAACTGCACATGCACTTTTTATAATGTTATATAATCTCTAGTTTCTTACTGGCGTTATGTTCCATTTCAGGAAAGATTATCCAACTGGTAAAAAAAAAAAAAAAAATAACAGAAATGTGACAGATCCGTAAGTACAATGAGATCCCTTAGAGCAGAAACTTAAAGGGAACCTGTCACCATGAAAATGCTCTCTAAGCTGTGGGCATCATGTTGGAGAGCAGAAGGAGCTGAGCAGATTGATATATATATTTATGGGAAAAGATTCAGTATAACTTGTAATTTATTGAGCAAAATCTTTGATGTTTCCATGCTAAAGAGTCCATTGAGTAACACCGCCCACTGGACTCCTTAAAGGGTTTAAAAAAAAAATCTTTCAAATCAGCTGGTGTCAGAAAGTGCCAAAGATTTGTATTTTACTTTTATTTAAAAAATCTTGTCTTCCAGTATTTATCAGCTGCTGTATATCCTGCAGGAAGCGTTGTATTTGCTCCAGTCTGACACAGTGCTCTCTGCTGCCACCTCTATCATGACAGGAACTGTCCAGAGCAGTAGCAAATCCCCATAGAAAACCACTCCTAATCTCCAAACTGGAAAGAATACAATTTCCTTCAGGACATACAGCAGCTGATAAGTACTGTTTTTTTAATAGAAGTAAAAGACAAATCTCTGGCACTTTCCAGCACCAGTTGATTTGAACTAAATACATTTTGGTCAACTTCCCTTTTAACACAGAATGAGCAGGGATTTTAATCAACATATTAGCAACAAGTTATACAGAATCTTTTCCCATAAAGATATACATCAATCTGCTCAGTTCTTCCTGCTATCTAACATGATGGTGATAGATTAGATAGCATTGTATTGGTGACAAGTTCCCTTTTAAAGCATTGCTGTCATTAGAAATAACTTTTGAAGTGTTACCAGTCATGTCAAAAGTTATTGATAAGAGCCGGTCTCACTGCTAAGACCCAGTGTGATGCAGAGATGTATTGGGGGGTGCAGCAGTGTACTATAATCCCGATATTCGAAAATCCATCTCTTTTGCTTCATACACTATAATAAAGGGTCAGATTTTATTAACAGCCAGGGGAGAAACGTGCACTACCGCATACTTCCCCTCTGTATCTCCGGATTGCAGTGGGGCTCTGCACTCTGATGACATGTCAAAGGTTATTTTAAAGGACAGTAACTCTTTAAGGCAATGTTCCCACATGTTCCCAATCCTATTTTTGGCCAATTGAGTCCAAATAATAGCTGCTATTCCAAAACTATGCCCGTTATTGTATAAATGACGTCTGTCGTTATGAAATAACGGCTGTTATTTGGACTCAAATAGTTAAAAATAGACATTGTGGGAACATAGCCTTAGCTTTACAACAAAGCAAAATAATAAAAAATGACCATATTTTGAATTTAAAGCGAATGTACATTCAGTACAATCGCTTTAAAGTGTCACTGTTGTTTATTTTTATTTTTTTGCAGAAATCAGTAGTCCAGGTGATTTTAAGAAACTTTGTAATTGGGTTTATTAGGCAAATATGCCATTATCTGCATTCACAAAGCCTTTCCCCTGCCCCCCCCCCCCCCCCCCTCATTCACTGCTCATTATCAGGAAATCTAGACTCTTTTACACAGTCGGACCCTGTCTGTTCTATGGAGGGGGGGAGGGGGAGGAGGGAGATTAATCACGAGCTGAGAGCAGAGAACAAAGGATTACACAGCAGGACCTGTGTGAAAGCCTCTATTCAGAGGTCATAGAGGTCAGTGCTGACTGTCAGACGAGATAGCCAGTAATGTAGCTGTAAATTAACTCTTTGTTGTCCTGTTTTGGTGCCTCATTACCCTCCACCCCTCCCCTCTCCATAGAAAATCATGAAGACAGGGGGAGAGCTTCAAACTGCTTTCTCATGATAAAAATGCATTTTTCGGCTAATAAATCCAATTACAAAGTTTCTTAAAATCGTCTGTACTATTGATTTCTGCAAAAAATGTAAACGACAGTGACACTTCTTTTTTGAACCGCAGCCCGGTTCATGCGCATGACGCTGGGCATCGCCCGGGGATGAAGCACTGGAGGAGGGCCGGGCCAGCCCCAGTGGGAGGAAACCCCCACCCCTCTATGATGCGGCTCCATTGATTCTAATGGCATCGGCTTCCCCACGCTGGCGTCGTTCTATCCATGTGCAAAACAACTGATGATACATTCATTTTAATGATTTGCCGCCCAGTTCCCCTGGTTGGCGTCGTACTTTTGCTGTGTGCCGGCCCAGCAGCCCCGCAATGTGACCGTATCAACCAATGGCCGCTCAAGTTTGATTTAATCAGAGCTTAAGAAGATATTAAATATGAGCTGTGATTGGTTGCAGTGGGAAAAAAAACAGGCAGCTTGGTAAATCTCAATGTCAATGTTTCCGTGTATTCTAATCCTCGACAACCCTTTAACCCTCAGGGACAATTTAACAAATGCATAGCTCCAAAAGTAATTGCCACCCTTTAAAATGTACCTTTTATTAGTATACCTTACAATATCAATAGAATAACCAATTTCAATTTTCAAATAATAGGCTTAACAAGGCCTAAAGTGCAGATCAATTCGGGTCAATTTTCTGGTGCCTCAAATTATAACAATTATGTTATAGGACGGGACAAGTGCAAATCACACAGTACTGAATTACAATTATTGTCAAGCAACTCACCACCCTATTACTGATACGACAGCCAGGCATAGGTGTACCTGGATAGGTGTATAACACCAGCTCAGCAGGATACAATTGTTTCCTTTGTTATAGTTCATCTCGCTTTGGCTATGTTCACACAACATCAAAAATAAAGAAAAGGCGGCCAATTTAAAAAAAAATTAACTGACTGCATTGGCAATGCATTGAAGTCAATGGGAAGATGGACGTACAATGCACACAATGCATTGCATAACAGACGTTTTTACCACGGACGTCAAAATAGTAAATATGATCATTATTTTCGGACGTCTTTTGCAAACAGCAGACGTTTTTTATTGTTCACACACAGTTTTTCTTTTGTCACCGTTCTTTCTCCGTTTTTACTCAATGGACTTTTCAATTAGGAAACATTCAAAGACCAACTAGTAACCCAAAGTAAAATAATGTACCAACAGCCGTCATTGCACTAAGGGGAGGCCAGACAGCTAAATGGCGTCCAGTATTTTAGACTCAAAATGACGGATGTAATTTTAAACGGAGCTGAAAAAACGTTGCGTGAACATAGTCTATCTTCGTCATTCCAGTTTTTAGCCCCACTTGCTGTTTGCTGGTGCGTCCCTTAATACACTGCTTATTAATATACACCCAAGTGCATTTCATCCCATATTGACTAGGGTTCATCAGTGGATCAAATACAGATAAATTCAGTACATAGGCACATAGGGGGAGATTTATCAACATGGTGTAAAGTGAAACTGGCTCAGTTGCCCCTAGCAACCAATCAGATTCCACCTTTCATTCCTCACAGACTCTTTGGAAAATGAAAGGAGGAATCTGATTGGTTGCTAGGGGCAACTAAGACAATTCTACTTTACACCATGCTTGATAAATCTCCCCCATATTGTGTTGTCAATGGTAAAAGTATACTGGCTGAGCAGGGCATCCACTGGGGGTCCAGGTCTGGGATGTGGCGCTGCAGAGGCACTGGGACTGGTAAGTATACTTTCTTTATTATGTTCCCTCCACCCTCTACCTGGATTTTTTTTTTTTTTTTTTGCCGAACTCCTTTAAATTACCCCTAATGAGCAATTGGTCTAAATATGGTATACACTAGCCTCAGTGGAAACCAGGATCTGGCTGGCCCACAGTAGATTCTCCAGTGGGCTCTGAGACAATAATGACTCAAAAAGATTCCCAATCGGTAAAAAGATGACACCTTATTTGTAGTTGACTTTGAAGCCAATCACTCGCCATTAGGGTTTTCTTCTTGAGAGTGGATTCATAAATAACCTACTGTAAGGTCAATTATAGATATGTGTTATATAAGTGGTAGTCAGAGATGTTTAAAATAGGCATATCCATTAAAAGGGGTACTCCGGTAAAAAATCTTATGTTTTCCAGTCTGACACAGCGCTCTGTGCTGCCACCTCTGTTTATATTAGGAACTGTCCAGAGCAGGAGAGGTTTTCTAGGAGGATTTGCTGCTCTGGACAGTCCCTGACATAAACAGAGGTGGCAGCAGAGAGCAGTGTGTCAGACTGAAAAGAATACACCCTTTCCTGCAGGACATACCGCAGCTGATACGTATGGGAAGGATTGAGAATTTTAAGTAGAGGAAAACCTCTAGAGGAAAACCTATATAACTTTCTAAAACCAGTTGACTTGAAAGAAAAAGATTTTTGCCGGAGTACCCCTTTAAGTTCAAATAGGGCGAATAAATGATTGTGGATGAAGGGAAGTGGTGTACTCCACAACAGCAAAAAGTATTTACAACCTCACTTCTGGGACATATAAACATTTGGGATTACTGGTAATCATTTTAGATTGAAAATGTAAATGGTCCCAGAGGATTATGATCTAAGACGGACAGCACAAGCAGATAAGGGCCTGAACAACATCCATTTATGGTCCCAGTCAGTTGGTGTATATTGAAGTGAAGCTTATTTGACAATTTAGTGAAGAGCTCCATTATCTGTAATTACCTAGTATTATGTCATTATGGGGATCTCTACCACCACAATCTGAAGAAAGCAAAAAAAAAAAAAAAAAAAAACTCCATCCAAAAAGGAAAGAAAGCAAGCATTTTGTTATTTATATTATTTTTCTCACTACATGGTCTGTAGTTGAAGCGACAAGGGGAAAAGGTATAGTAAAAAAAAAAAATCCCTTAAACACACTAATGGCTTTGGATAAAATAGTGAAAAAAATACAACTGCCTAAAAACGACACAGTCCGGTCTTTCATTCTAGCAGTCACAGCTTGGGTTTAAAGTGATACTTTCACACACACACACGCACACCAATGCGCACCATCAACAAGCTTAGATACAGCACAATCCAGTAGCGTAGCCACCATAGAGGCAGGGTAGGCAGTTGCTATGGGGCCTTTGCAGGAGGAAGGGCCCGTGGGAGAAGGTAAGAGCGTGTGTCCTCCTGCTTAACCCCTTATGTACTGCACTGTGTAAGTGACCCAATGTTTACTAACATGCTGCAAAACAAAAAAGGGCTAACAAGCAGAAGACAGAGATCAATCAAGTAGGAAAGGAAAATGTGTAGAGCTTAGAGATGAGCGAAACGGGTTCGGGTTTTAGCCGATGCGAACCCTAACGTTCGGTATTTGATTAGCGGGGGCTGCTGAACTTGGATAAAGCTCTAAGGTTGTCTGGAAAACGTGGATACAGCCAATGACTATATACCTTATTTTCCACATAGCCTTAGGGCTTTATCCAAGTTCAGCAGCCACTGCTAATCAAATGCCGAAAGTTCAGGTTCGGATCGACTCGAGCATGCTCAGGGTTCGCTCATCTCTAGTAGATCTCTGTGCAGCGGTCAGGGGTTATCAGTGCACAAGCAGCAAAGCAGATATATATATATATATATATATATATATATATATATATATATATACAGTATATGCGCAGTGCTTTGTGTTGAGCGTAGAGGAGAGGGGCGCCTTACAAATTTTTTGCTACGGGGCCCCATGAGTCCTAGCTACGTCTCTGGTACAATCCATGTATACTGTTATAACACTTTGTCTTCTTTATGGACAGTGTCACCTAGGCTGGGCTTAGCGTTTGTGGAGCTCCTTCTCCTTGCAGGGAGAGCAGGGAGAGATGCTTCAACGGACACCAAGCCTCTTCTTCGTGACACTGTCCAGTAATGATAAAAGCACTAGGAAAAACTGGGGTGACAGTATCTCTTTATTATCCTAGCTAGCTCTGGTAAAATTAAACCTGAGCTGTGATTGGTTGATGTGAGAAAAAAACAGGCAGTCTGAGTTTCAAGCAGGATAGTAAATCTGGGCCACTCACTAAGTTCACACTAAGTTTAAAAAAAGAGAGAGAAGGCGTCTTTTTTTTTTTTTTTTTTTTTTTTTTTTTTTTAAATAATGTCCGTTATTACCGAATTATAATTGAAGTCAATAGAATGCATTGAATTCACTGGAATGACGTCTGCCCAATACACATAGGGAAAAAATGTATTCCGTCTTAAGTCCGGTTGGTTTAGGTTTCAAATTTTTCAAGCATTTTTCAATGCCCCATTCTGCCCCCTTCCCACCCCTCTGGCACAAGCAGGGCAGAGGGACCTGATGCAAATTAAATATTCACAAAACCAGCGATTGTGAATATATTTACATGCATCAAGCCCATAAAAAGGCATTTTAGCCAGATAATAAATATATTAAAGTGT
Organism: Dendropsophus ebraccatus; assembly: GCF_027789765.1. NCBI lineage: Eukaryota > Metazoa > Chordata > Amphibia > Anura > Hylidae > Dendropsophus > Dendropsophus ebraccatus. The sequence continues at coordinate 30,844,036 of NC_091456.1, forward strand.
ATTTGGCCATGTTCACATGGCGTAAGAGACTGGCCGTTCTGTGACCCAGTCAGGTCACGGAGCAGCCGGTTTCCGAAAAGATCCTCCCAGCTGGTACTGCATTACCGGCCTGATGATCTTTTGGCCTGCAGAGTTCAGAGTTCCGTGTGCGCCCGCATCAGAACTCCCCACAGCACACAATGAAGCAAGCGTCCGGAGCCGCTCGCTTCATTGTGTGAACTGCCTGACCTTTCGGACCATCAAAAAAGAGCCACACCCAAAAGGGCCTGAACCAGAATAATATACCAACAGCCGTCACTGTAATGACGGACGCCCACTGATGTCATTTTAGGAGAAAAAAAAAAAACAGATAGAAAAATTAATGTGATTAAGAAGCAGACCTATACTATGTTCCCTTCCCCATAGCGGCCGTCTTTTTATAATCAAGACTAGTGATGAGCGAACATGTTCGTATGTTCGTACAAACACGACACTTATAGCTCTTATTCGCCACGAACAATTTGTTTGATGATTGTAATGATTATAAAAATCATTTTCGACCATATTCGAACATGTGGGCGTTTATCTCGTGACAACTGCGTAATTTACGCTTTGCACCTGATAATCTGTACGCATGTGCGTAGACCAAAGCGTACGCAACTGCATAATTTATGCTTTGCATCTTGTAATCTGTATGCATGTGCGTAGACCAAAACTTACTCTTTTACCGTACGTTCGTTATTTTCTTCGTGAATGTTCGGCAACATGAACCGATCACAATCTTTTTTTTTTATGTTCATGTTCGGGATCCGAACCAAACATCGGGAGGTTCGCTCATCACTTATCATGACCACGAATAACGATCATGGTCATTTTTCACAGCCGTGATTTTAACAGCACAACCGCCTTTCCCCCATATGTTTTCAAAGTTGGAACATGTCCTAAAGAGTTTTTCACATTTTTTTTTTCTTAACGTTTTAGTTAAATAAATAAATAAGAATGATCATAATATATGTAATAAAAGACCCTAGTCATTTTCACAGGAGTAGGATTCAAATTGATGCCGAGGAACCACAATTTTAATCTTACAGTTCCATTACCATTTTTTTTGTGTGTTTGTTTTTCTTTGTACTTCTGCAATGAGTTCAGTAGGTGACAAACTGAGGAATATACTGGGGATGATGAAAATTTGTCATCAGTTTTTCAATCAGTTTAAATCAGTTGCAAAGCGAAAAAAACATAGTATGAAAGTGTGAACCAAGCCTTAAGCTATCTCCAAGCCAGATCATATGTACTGCAGAGAAATGTATACTCATATCTTCAGCAACCATAAGCTGCTGGAAACAAAAATTGTTGGCTGGTTATTCAAAATGACAGCGACTACTGCCACTAGTAAGATTCACAACAGTGATTCCCATGTGTAAAAAAAAGTTATTCTTCAGATTATCTTAAAAGCATTTATTGCATTTAAAATAATGTGACAACTTTCCGTTAAGCTGAAATCAAGAGGCGTTCGAGCTAAGAAGAAAAATGTAAGAACTGAAAAAAAAAATTGTGTTGCTGCTCGACCAGAGGACCAGTATGATTCACAAGATGAAGCACATATAATGTAATCAAAAATTTAATATAAAAGGCAATTTGCCGGTTTAGGAAACAAGGAATGAGGCCACTGCATCTTCACCCATAAAAAATTGTGATAAAATATACAGGTACTCTCAACAATACCGGCATTACAATCTTTCATTCTGTGATATCAAGGCTTGGAATCTTTCCCAACGCTTATGTAATTATGTTTGAAGGATTTTAAAGGGGATTTCCAGCCTCATTAAATCTACAAACAGCTAACAATTATGTAAAATAACACAAGGAGTATGGCTGGGTTTAAGGCAGGTGTAATAGAGTCATGCTTTTGTGTATGTATTACTTCCCGACTCTGTTTCTGATGATCTATTGTAAATTGACAGCTGACCACGATGGCATAATACTCCCCTTACCAACCCCTAGTAGAAAAATGTTGTACCAAAAATGTTAGCCACAGAAACCAGTCAAATATTGAAGAAATCAGGCAAAACCTTTTAGAAGCTAACTGAGTTTATTTGATTGTAAGCTTTTGGGAGTCATGTCCGACAAAGGGTGGCTAGACTCCAAAAAGCATACAATCAAATGTACTCAGGGTCCTATCCCATGGAGCGAAAATCGGCCTAATTCGGCCGATTATGGCTCCGTGGAATAGAGACAATGATCAGCCAATGATTCTGTTATCGGTTGATCGTTTTTTTAGGATCAAAGGTAAAATCCTTGGGCATTGACCGCGCATCGCTGAGTGGAATAGCGATGTGCGGAGGGCGACCGACAATTTCACAAGCACCATGCTTTACCTAAGCCTGTTGCAGGGCTTCTCCTACGCTCTTTCTTCCTCCCGATCCCGCGCGCAGCAGCAGCTTCGGTGCGGCCTGTCTTAGCTAAAAGACCGCTCAGCCAATCACTTGCCAGGACCACCGTGGCCAGTGATTAGCTGTGCAGTCTGTCAGCTCAGACAGGTTGCACCGAAGTTGCTGCTGAGCGCAGGACTGGGAGGAAGAAGGAGCGCAGGAGAAGACCTGACCTGCAACATGCTTAGGTAAAGTATGGTGTTTAGATCATGATGAGCGGGGGATAAGGCTGGCGTACGCCAGGGAGAAGGGGCGAATCTGTGCCTTCTCCCTGGCATACACCAGTGGCGCAAGCTTTGTTAATGTCCCCTATGGTGTCAAAGATGGAACATTCTGCACATTCGATATATACCTGTATAAAACTTGTCTGTGTCTTCTTTCTGCTCTAAAACTGCTTCATTTTATCGGAGGACAGTGTGACATAGACAACATAGATGGGGCTTTGTGGCATTTGGGCCCCCTCTCCCCCCCAACTGTCATGAAGCCATAGAGTAAGTATCACTTTAAAGGGGTTATCTGTTTTTTTTTTGTATTTTTTTTTTAGAAAGGACCCTGGGTGTTGCAAAAATTATGATAGCATACTCACTAATTCCCTGCTACTGCTGTTCCAACAGCTCACAATCCCTGGTACTCTCTACATCCTACATGATAATGTCCTGCCCATGCAAGAACTACCTGCTCAACCAACTACTGGATAAGGCGGGTTGCTGTTGCAACCAGTGATTGGCTGAGAGGGCAGTTCCTGCAGGAGCAGCACAACACTATATACATAAGGAAGTAGAGAGCACTGGGGTAGGGAAACAGGACTATCACTTATTTTTTATTTTATTTTGGCAGGAACCAATGTCCTTTCTAAAACTGTGTTGCTGGCCAAACCCATTCTGAAAACAATACATTAAAGTACCTCCAAGGCTAAGATCATACACTATGCTGCGCCTGTAAGAAGCATAGAAATACATAACATTTGCCCAATGGGGTGCACTAAATACAGGGGGAAAACCTATGATCTAGATCAGAGGTTTCAAACTTGGGGCCCTCCAGCTGAGAGGTGTCAAACTTGTGGCCCTCCATTGCAAAATTACAATTCCAATCATGCCTGGACAGCTTAAGCTTAAAGGAGAAGATTGGCCCTGACAAGGATCTGACAGGGGTAACAATGAAGCATTGTTTACCTCTCCTCATGCCGGCGATGTGCCATCTGACCAGTCGCAGGACCACTCGCTGGAAGGCATTTTCTCCCCCCAGTTGAGAATCAGGGCTCGAAGGAAAATGCCTGTCCATGCTGATGGACAGCTCACTGAGCCAATCAGTGACTGGAGCTGTGTCCTGCCCCAGTCACTGACTGGCCGAGCGGCCAGTCAATCAGCCAGGCCATGACATCAGCAGCGCAGGATATCCTGGAACCCAGCTGGGGTCCCAGGGCAGCCGTCCAGCACCGAAGGCACACGGGAGAGTTGAGTTAGTACTTTTTGTTATTTTCCCCCCTGCCATTAAGAAAAAAAAAATACAGAGCTAGACTTCTCCTTTAAGCTGTCCAGGCATAGTGGGAATTGTAATTTTGCAACAGCCAGAGGGCCTCAGTTTGACACCCCTGGTCTACATGAACAATATATAATTTTATGTTATTGTCCAAGAGGATAAAAGGGCGATAGCTTTACTGTGAATATTGCACTATATATGTGAGCTCAACCAACTCAGATGCCTTTGGTTTTTAACCATGGTATCACAGGCTTACAGTGCATCAAGTGGGGTTTTCTTTATTGAATGTACTTTGAGAAAAGTCTACCCAAAGACTTGATAATACGACACCCTGTTGTGGGTGAAGGAGTATCTCTTTTTATCTACGGAACATCACTGCGGAAGATTTGTAACTGAATAAAGCTTGTCAGAACTGAAAGATCAGGGGAGAAGCAACCAAGAGATAGAGACTTTCCATTTCGATTCACCTGTCTACTTGCTCCAGATATTCCTATAGTTCCGTAGCTTTACAATTCAGGTTAACTCATCGCAGACCAAACACATTTCATTCCCTGTTGACCAAAATGCTCGACTAATTTTTTGACTACAGCTAAGCAGAAACCCAGACTATCCTCTTAGCGCTAACCTCTCCTGCCCGCCAAATGTCAAAGGTTGCGACTGAAATGCCACAGTTCATTTTCTACTCTAGTTAATAGATGAATAGAATAAGACTTGTGAGGTGGCCATACTTCAGCCGTATCTAATTTCTTCATTGATTCTCAGGCAAGAAAGAATCATCTGAGCAGAAATAAGCCATGTTATATAATGCAGAGGTGTCTGTGCCCTTTTCTTCCGCGTAGGCCATTTTAGTGTGACCGAACGCATTTGTCTTGGGGACATCATTTTTCTTTCAAAGTATTTAATATATATGCTAATCCTATGTTATATTTCTGCAGATGCTAAAAGGATCAAATTGGTTTAATATCTTTTAATTCAATTCCTTCTGCACATGGTGCGAGCCTTTGTATGATCAGAATATGGCGCCCACAGAATGCCATGGGCCATGTGGTATTTCTAGATGACTTTTTTTTTCCACACTGTGAAAATCGAGATGACAAATTTATGACGAGCTCCATCATGTTTTTGTATTACTGAGCTGTTTTACCCTTCTGGGGAAGAATACTATGCTGCAATGGGTTAATATAAAGCCTTATGGGGGCACCATATGGGACTCACAGTGATTAAAGCCTTACTGTCATTTAGAACAAACTTTTGACATGTTATACAGACATGTATTGCGCTTCATTTACCGACTCTGCTCCCAATCCTTATCATTGCAGGAGATGGCTCCATACTTATAATGGAGTCCCTCCCAGACCGATCTAGAGAACGGTTGGTATCTTAGCACTCTTATCGATTAAAACTTCTGTATGACAAGTCAAACATTTTTCTAAACTACAGTAATGCTTTAACGGGGTAGTATTAATAATCTCTGGGGACTCTGTGTCCTGCCATACATCTGTACACACAGTAATCCTATTCTACTGACAAAGCCTTAAAGGGGAACTATCAGCAAGTTAGACTAATTTACTGATAGCTCCCTACTGTGCAGGAGCGCTGAAGATGAAGGAATGTCTCTTACCTTCATTCTCAACACTATTCACATGCAGTTTTAATGTAATATTTGATCCGGTAAGCATTGCTCTACCCAAGAAGGCCGAACCACCCTTCTGGCTGGGGGCAGGCTGGATTGGCGCTCTGGGGACGAGTCAGTGCTCCAAACAGCCTTACCGGACCAAAGATTGCATTAAAACTGCACTGGAATGGCGCTGAGGTTGAAGGCAAGAGACTTACCTTTATCCTCAGCACCCCTGCAATAGGGAGCTATAAGCTGGTTAGATTGTGAAGAAAAAAGGGATCTGAAAGCATTATCAGGTTAACCATGGATTGTTGTCTTGTACAATTGTTGTCATGCTACTGGACAAATGAAAAAGTTGCACGTAAAAAATGGACACCAAGAGCCATCTGTACTACAAACCAACCATGGCTTGATGTGGCATGCATTATGTTTTAATCAGTCAGTGGCTTTGTTCCAGCATGGTAATACAATGTCAGAGAGAACCTAACGCCAGGACTGATCCCATTGTTGTTAATAGCGGTGGCGCCATCCTGTTCGGTCCTCCTCTGCTGTACTCCATGCTTATCCTGGGGCCGCTCATGTCTTCCGGTGTCTTCTCCCATCTTCAGCTGCAGTAAAACCACTGGCCACTAGGGTGCACACGTGCCAACTGCTCTGGATTTATAGAGGCAGCTTGTCTCCTTCTACTACTGTCATATGCCAAACCAGCATTTGTGCATTCCAAACGAAGGTGTGTTTCTGCTATTCTGCTGACATTTTGCAAATTCTGATTTGTGCTTGTTCTCCAGATTATGCTTTCTGTCTGAGCCCTGCCTGTACCGTATGCCTCTCCTGTTGCCGACTCGGATTGTCAGACCTGCCTTTGAAGCCGCCTGCCCTGATTCTTCGCCTGTCTGACTATGATACCCATCTCGTTCCTAGTACTGCGCTGACTCTTCTACTGACCACCTGGCTTGCTGGCCTATTCGCCAGTGTTTTGTGTCGACTGCGTCTTGGGAACCAACTGCAGCTTACACCAGGACCACATTTGTGGAGCAATCTGGTGCCACATCCTGGAGTGAAATAAAGTGTGAAGACCTAAAAGGCCCAAAACCAATGTTGTCCCTGTTGTGGCCCAAAACCAATCCAGTTGAGTAGCACAACGGGTCCACACTTGCTGTCCATTACAAGGATTTGTGTCAGTTATAACACAGGAAAAGTACAGGAGCATAATAGGAAAATGTGTCCTGCAGCTTTTTTCTTATCTAGCTAGGAAATTTTAGATTTTTTTTGTATAAAATAGTACAAAATGGTTAAAAAAAAAAGCCTAATGAAAAAAAAATACACAAAAAACAGATTTTGATGGAAATGATAGATGTGTGAACCCAGCCTTACACAGCACCTTGTCCACGAAGCAAAGGTCAAACCACCTGAAGCCCCCTATTAGTGAGCAAAAAAGCACTTTCAGGTGAACATTAAATGATCTTCAGTCCAAGATGGTGATTCGGCCAAATTATATAACACAGAGGTTATTCGAGAAATAGCCCAACTCCTCTGTATCTCCATGAATTATGTATAGAATGAGGAAATGTATTACAGCATTAGCTATGCCTTAAATCCAACTCTATGAATGAGTGATGAAGTACGCCCTGTGTCTATGAGAAAATACACCTTTGATGCATCATGCATTCTACTGCAGAACAGACTTGTATTGCTCTCTTCTGCCAGGTTTTTCTCAAAACAGCTGTGTAGTTCAGAAGGCTTAGTTGATGCTGGGAAGAGTGAAAGAAGAAACTCTCCTGAGAATGCAGTAGAATTCAATTTACAGTCTACAGATACAACCAGGCTTGTTTCACTCCTGCCATCCTAATCACATCTTGCTGTTAGGCTGCTCTGGTTTTTAAAAAACATACGTTGATACAGAAGGTGTCATGAATCCTACTGCAATAGACACAGATTCTAGAAGAAAAAAGATCACTGACCATCACGGTTACAATAAGTATAGGAAATATGTGAATATTAGATGCAGTTTTAACCCCTTGAAGAACCATCTATTTTTTACCTTAAAGGGGTATTCCACCCAAAAAAATTTTTGCATTAATACGTTGCCCACCCGTAGCTTTCCATCTTTCCAATATAAACTTATTATGGATTCTGCACAGTTTTGCTGCTATTTAGATGCACTCACCCCCCCCCCCCCCCCCACCAAATGCAGAGAATCATCAGCTCTCAGTCCAACCCTGACACGCTCCCTGCTTCTGGCTCCCACCCTCCGAGACACCATCACGTGTCCTCAGTCTCTTCAATGGGCCGGGTTAGCGCTTGTACCCCAGTCCACTGAAGAGAGGGAGGATAGTGAGACAGTCACAGCTGCTGCTGCTGTTCACTGTCTCACTAAGAGCACCCAGAGCTCACCCGCCCCGCACCCTGTATCCTCCCACCCCCCCGCAGCTCACCCATTGGCCTGTGAGTGCAGCCCCCCCTCCCCCCCCCCCAAAGCAATCTCCCGGCGACCCCCGTCCCCCTCCCTACAGCCGATCTCCAGGTGCTCCCCAGTATAGCCCGCAGCCACCCTCCATCACAGATCCCTCCCCCCTGCGTCTTACCCGGCAGAAGCTGTGGCTTTCCCAGTTCTTTCAGAACCTAAAGCTCCCAGCATGCTCAGCCTTCTCTCCGTGCATGCAGGGAGTTGTAGTTCTGCCCGAGCCGGGAGAGCCGGCCTGTAAGTGCATGTGATCCCAACCATGTAATGCCGCCTGCCGACTGCCCCACCGTGTAATGCCGCCTGCCCCAACCATGTAACCCGGCCGGTCACTGGATGCTGTGCCCAGTCATGGCTGGTTCTTCTCTCTCCTCCTGCACACTGCTGCTGCTGACAGCCCCTTCTGTACTCTACTGTCCAGCATACCTTGTGTGAGGAGGAATGGAGAGAGCTGAGTGATTATTGTCAGTGTGTTTGTCAGGCTGATAGAAGTTGTAATGCCTTTCTTTGCCAATACTTGTGCCCCCCTCCCTCCTGCAGCATGGTTTTTCCTTCATCTTCCCCCTAAGCAGCCACATACAGTACATGCCTCCCACCTTTGTAGCCACATACAGTACATGTCTCCAACCTGTGCAGCCACATACAGTACATGTCTCCCACCTGTGCAGCCACATACAGTACATGTATTCCACCTGTGCAGCCACATACAGTACATGTATTCCACCTGTGCAGCCACATACAGTACATGTATTCCACCTGTGCAGCCACATACAGTACATGTATCCCACCTTTGTAGCCACATACAGTACATGTCTCCAGCCTGTGCAGTCACATACAATACATGCACCCCACCTGTGCAGCCACATGTCTTCCTTCTGTGCCCCAACAGTGATTAAGGGTCCATGTGTTCTATCCCCTATTACTGCTGTTCTGGGGTCTCTTCCACACTCTGAGCTACAGTATATATTCTGATCCCTCACACAGCATCCAGTGTACAATGCACACAGGACCCTCCAAGTACAACAGCTGCAAACACTACAACTCAACTCCCAGCATTTACTGCAGTCTGCAGCCCTCAGGATATGCAGGGATTTGAAGTACAAATTAACAGGCAACTCAAGGGATTGTCCTCTCAGAAACTACAACTCCCAGCATTCTCTGAGAGCTTCATAAGTGTAAGGCATTCTGAGAGTTGTAGTTATTGGTATTAATGGAATTGTGGTCACAGATACATCAGTGCAGGATGGGACCAGGTCAGCATGTCGCTTCTGACGGGTTCTTTATTTGTTTGCCCCCATGATCAGTTCTATTGATGGGCCACAGGTCCCCCAGTCCCACACTGGGGCCTGCACAGACTACAGTACATTCCTTTAGTGGGCCCTGGCATCTGTGCTGTAGGGCCCTCCTGAGAAACCAGGACACATGTACCAGATACCCGGACATATGTGTGCGCCTTTAAGACAGAAAGGTGGAGAAACAAATAGGTTATGGGGGCCCAAACACATTTTTTGCACAGGGGCCCTCTGCAGTTTGTGTCCGCCATTGCAGGGTATATTTAATAAAGGTAACCTACACGGGGGCCATCTGCTAAAGGGGACCTAAAATGGGGCCATATGCTGAAGGGGACCTACACAAGGGGCCATCTACTGAATGGAACCTACACAGGGGGCCATATGCTAAAGGGGACCTACACAAGGGGCAATCTACTATAGGGGGATCTACACAGGGGGCCATTTAGTAAAGGGGAAATACACAGGGGGGCATTTACAAAGCAAATCAATATACTTACCCAGCCCACAACCCCTCTGTTGCAGATTTCTTGAGCACCCGATCACCCCTGCAGTTTTCTTTTTCTAGTTCCACTGACATTACATGTGGACAGGAAATACCCACTCAGACGCTGATCAGAATTGATCACAGATGGGGCATATGCTGTCTACAAGAAATGTCATTGGAAATATTTAAGAAGAGGACTGAGGTAGTGACCAGACACCCAAGAAACAGGCAGCAGCGGGGAGCATTTGGGGTAAATATACTGCTTTAGACCATGTTTACACAACGTAAGTTCCGTACTAATCATGGCCGTGACTGGTACAGAACTTACGTTGTGCTGCTGGCCAAGGAAATCCCTAGCAGTGTCGTAGAAAACTGGCATGTCAGTGCTCACTATGGAGCAGGCAGCTCCAGCCGCACATTCCATAGTGTGCAGTGGGGAGTTCAGCAGCGCAAAAGATCATACAGCTGGTGCTGCAGTACTGGCCATGAGAACGGCCGGTCTCATACCAAATGTGAACATAGCCTTATTATATTCCTTGCAGCCCCCCCACCACCACCACCACCATGTGGAGATGTCACTCCAGGTGTTATCCAACAAGGAACACATAATTTAGAAGGAGACAATTTCCTTTTGAAGGATGAGGAGGTCCATCATTATGCACACATTGTCATTTACCATACAGGACTATGACTAAGGATTTTTTGATGCAGCTGAAACACATTGGTTTTAAGTAATAAAGAAATAAAAGATTGTTTTAATGAAGCTGGAGAGTTTTATAGAGTATTCTCCACCCACAGATCCTTGGTTTCTCTCACGTGCTCCTAACTACACTGGAGGGAATAAATAAGATCATCTGTGCTGATGTCTTCTTTTCAGCTACGTTATGTTTTTTAAATGTTGCCAGGGCTGCGAGGAACATAACAAAGTAGTACACTTCCACCCCCCACCCCCCCCCCCCCCTTGTCCCTGCTGCCTGTTTCCTGAGCGCCCGCTCCTCTCCTCTCACTTCCACTGCCTGGTCAACCCCTTTAAAGGGAATATTCAAGTTTAGAAAAACATGGCCACTTTCTTTCAGAAACAGCATCTCTCTTGTCCACAGTTTAGGACTATGTTAACACAGCGTAAAAATTACCTACGGCTGTAGTTTTCATTTAAAACATAGGAGGAGATTTATCAAACATGGTGTAAAGTGAAACTGGTTCAGTTGCCCCTAGCAACCAATCAGATTCAACCTTTCATTTTCCTAATATTTTTTAAGGAATGAAAAGGGGAATCTGATTGGTTGCTAGGGGCAACTGAGCCAGTTTCACTTTACACCATGTTTGATAAATCTCCCCCAATGTCTGTAGTTTACTGGCACTGCAGTGAACATAGAATTCAATGCAACAACGGCCGTAGTGCTCACATGCAGCGTGCACTACAGCCATTGTTCACTGCGGCCGTAGAAAAAAAATAACCTGTCAATTTTTGGTAGTTAACCCTCTGTGCACACAATGTACAGTATGGCCGTGCTCACGGACATACATTGCACAGAGGGCTATGGCTAATTAGATTGCAGACACACCCAAAGGTGGCCGCAATCCAAATAGAACTAAAATAATGTTTATCCGGCCGATAATGCAGTATCGGACGGATGAACATGTAAAACAATGGCCGTTGTTTTAACACCGTGTGAACATAGCCTGGGTGTGGTTTTGCAAGAAAGTTGTCTTTTTTTTTTTTTTTTTTAATCCTGGATCACCCCTTTAATTTATAAAGCAGTATCAGAAATGAAGGCTGAGCTCAGATTAGTTTCTAGGGACAGTTTTACTGTTACAAGGTTTTGACAAATTATTGGCCCATTATTGTGTATATATAATAAACTTCCTATTAGACCAACTAAAAATTCCTATGCAGTATAAACTTCATGGCGTATTACCACTCATTTGGGGGCAATTAAAGAATTATTATACTTTTACAAAAATGTTTCTAAATAGATAATTCAGAGGGGTGTATTCACTCACACACCATATGTAAGCAGTGAACAAAACACCTTGGCCCAGATTTCTCAAAGTGTGTAAATTAGAAAGTGGTGTAAGCTGCCCATAGCAACCAATCACAGCTCAGCTTGCAGCTTTGCTAAAATGAAAGCTGAGCTGTGATTGGTTGCTTTGGGCAGTTTACCACATGTACACCTACCATTGTTTCCTGTCATGTGACCATTAAATTAAATGTTTTTAGTGTTTTATGAGTAAAGGTCACATGAAAGATTATTACTACAATTCTACACGTTTCTTCATTAAAGGCAACTCTGAGCCCCGCTCCTCTGATGCAGATTTCCACCTGCTCTGCATCTCATGCTGTTCCTCTTCGTGTGCACTTCTACCTCTTCACGCTCAGAACGTCCCACCCCCATAACCCCTCCCCTCCTACAATGCCCTGCCCCTTTCCGGGCCTCACTTTGATGCCCCATTCCTTCCTGCCCACACCCCTTCCCTTCTGTGCCTATGCCCCACCCCCTGTCATCATCCTTTGCTGATTAAAAAACTCAATTTGAGACAGAGGTCACATGATCTCTGTCTCCTGGGGGAGGGGCAGCAGAGGGAGCAAGAGACAGAGTGGATTGCAGGGAGGACAGTTTTCTTCACCTTCTAGATATCAATCAACTACCAGTGCAGACACATTAATAAATTATATAGAGACACCTACATAACTTTTAATGTATTTTTAATAGAAAGTCATTTTCCCTATCGGGAGTTCCCCTTTAAGTCAAAGGAAATCAATGAATGATTCTCATTCTTGATTTAGAACGTTCACATCAACAGCACTTCTCTTTCTGCCTTTTAAGCCCCTAAAGAGGAAATAATTGTTTCTTAATGGGGCCAACGCGCAGCTTCCCACAACCCCTGAATGTTATATGTCAGTCCTTACAGCAATTCCGACATTCTATTCCTGAACCAAGACGCTCAACATGAACACTTATAATAGTGCAGGTCCCTCCAGATGGCTTGAAAGGGCATACCCATCAGGTCCACCGGCTTCAGGCTGACATTTTAGGTGCTTTGGAACGATTATCGATTTTTCCATAAAATTATGGTTTTAATATACAACAATTTCAACATACAGTAGAATGGTGGCCCCAGCACCAATTAATATTGTATGCTGAGGGACCACAGCTATACCACAATATATGACAAAGGCTTCAAAGGGCTGCTTCAAATTTCAAGCATCATACAATGTATGTATCTATGTATGTATGGTGCTTCTTTCAGCACATTAATTTTATACAATTTGTTTCCAGATATGACAATTAAAATGAGGATTTCTGGGCCGAATTCTAATTTTAGTAACATCTCTAATGGAGGCCACAAGAGGGAAGAGTAGCAGGGAAAAAAACACTTGACCATCTCCATTTACACCAATAAAAGGCACTCACCATTGTCCCTGAGGATGAAATTGATGGTACATTAAAATGCAATTGGCTTTCCAAGGGCATGACCATACTATATACATGCTTCTACAAACTGGTTAATACGTCCTTGTGGTTTGCTCTAGTCAATCTCCCCGTCTCGTATTGTCCGCAGCTGTTAACTCTTTACGTGTTCCTGTTAAATTGACTCGGTAATGTCTTATTTCACTGCCTGGTGATTTAATACAGTGACAGATGAACAGTATGATTATACACACGAGTGACATACATATGTACAGCTTGTTTTTTTTATACGGCTTGCTTTTTTGCTGCTATTATATGCATATACTGTATAAGACCACTGTCAGCAGTTTACTAATGCGTGTTATTTTTAATGCACACATATATTATTAATCAATGTTTCGGGATAAATACTCGAGGTATTTAATATTTGCATTTTTATGTCGTCCGTAGCTGTGAAGAAGTCCGTGTTTTATTTTCCTCTGGGCTGTTTTGAAAATAAAGGCTGATTTTTAGTTGCTATAGATACAATTTTATCGTAAAACTGATTTACCCCTTAATGCTTATATGGATATACATACACACATATAGAAACCAGGAAAGAGTAATGATTTTATGGGTGCTATATGTAGTGATTCTACACTATTACATAAAAGAACATACTTACATACTCTCAGTTGGGGGGGGGAGCACTGCCTTGGGGGGCAAATTCCACCCTGCCCCCCTGTAAGTGCCCCCCAACTGAGAGTAAGTAATTATGTTCTTTCATGTAATAGTGTAGAATCACTACATATAGCACACACAAAATCCTCACATGGGCAAGTAAAAGACCCCCTGTTCCTTGGTGGGCACACTCATCTTCCAGATGCTGTGCCTTAGAGTAGTTAGAGGGACCTAACTACTATATTAGGGCACAGAGGTGGTCTAACTACTATATGAGGGTACAGGGCAGACCTAACAACTATAGGAGGGCACAGAGAGCAGAAAGCAGAGAAAAGCATGGGGGGACTATCTGCTATCTGAGGGCCCAAATTGGGCCTAAATACTACATGGAGGACAAGGTGGGTACTGTTAAAGTGTTGAACAGTCTATGTGGGAACTTGTATAGAGGTGAGGATCATGTTGGAGCCAAGAGCCTTGTCTGTCAGATTCCGCAGGGATTAGGCTTCACCAGAAGAACTCCAAGTAAAAAGACAGCACATTTAGTAAATAAATGATGGCATTTAATTCACCCAAGATGCAACGTTTCGGCTACCAACAGCTTCCTCAAGCATACATATATGTGTCCACAGCAAATATTTATACGGAATTCAGCACAGCTGGTTCCCTATAGATGACATGTTCAGTTAGGGGCTAAATTAGACTCACTGGCTAACCTGCTAGTTATGCCTCTGCTTACTCTGTACTGGTTATCTATATATTGATTTTATTCTTAATTTTTCTTATTTTGGGTTTTTGGGTTGATGTTTTAGGCCTTTGAAAGTGATTGACAGTTTGCCAAGTTAGATTACTACAGTTGCTAGTAGTGATGTTGCTATGCAGTCCATTGAGTTTAGACTCTGCAGTAGATGATTCACACATATTTGGTGAACTGCAATTTAGTTTATTAAAGAGGAACTCGAGGTAGAGGTAATAAAAAAATAAACTAGCTGCAGAAGCATATAGCATTGCTTATCTGTCTAAGTTTTGAAACTACCTAGAATCCATGTACATAGTACTACAGGCTCCAGAATGCAATGCTTTCCCACAATTGTTTACCACTGTCCTCCACCCTGCCCATTCCCCGCCCAAATCTGTTGCAGAACATCTAGGCCGTGTTAACACATTGCAGTTTTATTGTATTAAGGAATTACTTGCAGTACTTTATAATTTCATTGTGGTCCCACCCACACAGCACACTGTATTCGCTACCTGTAACACCACACAGCACGCTGTATTCGCGACCTGTAACACCACACAGTACTGTATTCTCTACCTGTAACACCACACAGCACACTGTATTCTCTACCTGTAACACCACAAAGCACACTGTATTCTCTATCTGTAACACCACACAGCAAGCTGTATTCTCTACCTGTAACAGCACACAGCAAGCTGTATTCTCTACCTGTAACACCACACAGCACGCTGTATTCGCTACCTGTAACACCACACAGTACGCTGTATTCTCTACCTGTAACACCACACAGTACTGTATTCTCTACCTGTAACACCATACAGCACACTGTATTCTCTACCTGTAACACCACACAGCACACTGTATTTTCTACCTGTAACACCACACAGCATGCTGTATTCTCTACCTGTAACACCACACAGCACACTGTATTTTCTACCTGTAACACCACACAGTGCTGTATTCTCTACCTGTAACACCACACAGCACACTGTATTCTTTGCCTGTAACACCACACAGCACGCTGTATTCTCTACCTGTAACACCACACAGCACGCTGTATTCTCTACCTGTAACACCACCTAGCACACTGTATTCTCTACCTGTAACACCACACAGCACGCTGTATTCTCTATCTGTAACACCACACAGCACACTGTATTCTCTACCTGTAACACCACACAGCACACTGTATTCTCTACCTGTAACACCACACAGCACACTGTATTCTCTACCTGTAACACCACACAGCACGCTGTATTCTCTACCTGTAACACCACACAGCACACTGTATTCTCTACCTGTAACACCACACAGCACGCTGTATTCTCTACCTGTAACACCACACAGCGCACTGTATTCTCTACCTGTAACACCACACTGTATTCTCTACCTGTAACACCACACAGCGCACTGTATTCTCTACCTGTAACACCACACTGTATTCTCTACCTGTAACACCACACAGCACTGTATTCTCTATCTGTAACACCACACAGCACGCTGTATTCTCTACCTGTAACACCACACAGCACGCTGTATTCTCTACCTGTAACATTACACAGCACGCTGTATTTTCTACCTTTAATGCCGGTATTGGAATAAAGTAAAGAACTTTTTGAATAATTTTTTTTTTCTTTTCATCTCCACGCACATATTATGATCAAGCATCTTTTATCTTTGAGGTGGAGCTCCACAATGAGGACTTTATCCGATCTTACATGAGATATACTGATTATGTCTCATTTTTTGTCCAGGTGGGATTGGCAGTGCCGGCTCTGATCCTCTGTGCCATTAAGTATAATTTAATTTTGTTACTGCATCATTTTTGTGAGGATGCATCATCAGCCTATGCTCAGCAAACACACAATGTGAGACAGAGGCATGTAATCTTTTGTCCCCTAAGGGGGAAGAGCAGAAGGAGCAGGAGACAATGTGGATTGGCATAGAGACCAGTTTTCTTCACTTCCTCGATTTCAATCATATGGTAGTACATTATATAGACACATCTATATAACTTTTAATGTACTTTTAATAGAAAAACAAGTTTTCCTTATATGGAGTTCCCCTTTAATGAAGACCCTATTCATGGTTACCAGGGCCGGACTGGCGATCAAATGCGTACGCAACTGCGTATTTTACGATGTGCACCCAATAATCTGTATGCATGTGCGTAGACCGAAACGTACGCTTCTACTGTACATTCTTCATTTGTTTGTAATTGTTCGGAGAACACTAGTACCTACATGGGGGCGATTTACTTCAGGGAAGTTATTATCTACAGATGATACAGATGATATAGGGATATTACCTACAGGGGTATTGCCTACAGGGCCAGGGCTGCTTTTTATTCCTAATTCGGCCCTAATGGTTAAGTTGCTGACACCAAAAAGTATGCAGGAAGAAATGTTTGTGTTATAAAAGGCACACTGCACTTACTCTGAATTTAAGAGTTAATTGTCACAAGAGAATCCTTGGAAACACTTACCTCTCTTGGCTTGGCAATTTTTCCTGTCTGATTAAGAAGCTGCTCGAAGCAGAGTTGTCTTGGGTGGGACCTCCTAAACTATATCAAGCCTGTAATCTTGCCAGTCATTTCTAAGGTTGGATTCACACCACATGCACACATACACAGCAGTTGCTAGTGGTGATGTTGCTATGAAGTCCATTTAGTTTACACTTTGCTGTAGATGATCCACACACTTTTGAGGAACTGCAGTTTAGTTTATTAAAGAAGACCCTATTCATGGTTACCAGGGCCGGACTTGCCATCTGGCATTTCAGGCAAATACCAGATGGGTCAGTCCCCTTTGTGGGCTGGTCCTGACTGTCTCCTTGTAGTGTGTTATTTCCTATCAAGTTAGCCTTGACCTCTCACGTGTTGGCAATTTTACCTGTTTGATTAAAAAGGTTCTTGAAGCAGAATTGTCTTGGGTGGGACCTCCTAAATTTTATGAAGCCTGTAATCTTGCTACACATTTCTAAGGCTGGATTCACACCACATTCTGGCTGTATACCAACCAAAAGATATGCAAATGTACTGTATAACAAGGTTGATTTACTTTAATCAAAAGTAGTCAACCAGTAACTGTGTACTTATATAGTAGGACTCAAGGGTGCAGTAGATCATGCTTCTGAATACCACAAAATAAAAGTTTAGGTTTTACGTTCAGCTCAAACACGGTAAGAACCCACCCTAAGCATTGTCTGTATTTCCATTCAAAAACAGCCGTAAATTGTTGACAATGATGTGCAAAAATCCAGGTGTGTGCGAGAAATGTTAGGTGTATTTATAATATGAGCTAGGACTCCTGTTGACTGCTAGAACAAGGTAATGCCTTGGAAAATTGCCTCGGAAATTTTTTTTATTTGTAATTTACTTCTATTTAAAAATCTCAAGTCTTCCCTTACTTAACCACTGCTGTATGTCCTACAGGAAGTGGTGTTTTCTTTTGAGTCTGACACGGTGCTCTCTGCTGACCTCTCTGGCCGAGACAGGAACCTTCCAGAGCAGGAAAGGTTTTCTATGGGAATTTGCTACTGCTCTGGACAGTCCCTGCCTTGGACACAGAGGCCAGCAGAGAGCACTGTGTCAGGCTGAAAAGAAAACACCACTTCCTGCAGGACATACAGCAGCTGGTGAGTATGGGAAGAATTGAGATTTTTAAATAGAAGAAAATTACAAATCTATATAACTTTCTAAAACCAGTTGATTTGAAAGAAAAAACGATTTTCTCCAGATAACCTCTTTAAAGAGCATACATTTAACTTGTTACAGAATCCTCCCATGTGATGATGCCAAGTGATAAGCTTCAAGTATTTCAATCTTATTAGGCCTGTGCTATCCGCAGTGCTCTTGTGAATTAGCATTTTATTATAATTTAATATTAATTTTTTAAGTCAATAGCATCTTCTGCTCGCGAGGGTTTAGAAATGCACTTGTAGCCGACGTGCTCCACTGCGGGCTCAGACGAGAAATGGCGCTGTATGTTTTACTTTTTATGCTGTGAACTAGACTCCAAGTCATGAAGGGCATATGATAATAAAATAAAGTCTTCTTAGGAAGTATCTTCAAGTTCCACAGAGCATTCAGAGGGAAATTGTGTATGAATATTTTAATTAAATCAAATTGTAAATGTGATGTTCATTTACATCAACTACTGCCCTATTTCAACCCTTATTAATGAACAGCTATTTCCATGCAGAACGCTAGTAAAATATAAATGCCATAGCTTTTCTACATTAATGACTTTACTTATTTATATAGTTCTGTATTTCAACTGAAAGAGCAAGTGACATAGGCACTTATACTTTGGAGAACACAAATGAAGGGTTATACTGACCTGCCGTAATGTTAAAACTACCTGGCTAATGTAAAGTCCCTCTGGTCTGTCAGAATAGTTATGATCCATCTAGGCGTGAGACTTCTGAAGGTGTACTGGTATATCTGGCACCAACATTTTAACAGAAGATCTTTGCGGGCTGTGGCTTCTGGAGAGGATGATGGCAGGGGGACACTGAGGGACACAGGGCACTGGAGGGACACTGAGCATCCCCCTCCCATCATCCTCTCCAGCAGCCATAGCCCGCACAGCTCTGGGAGTCGGGTTGTAACATCACCATGTTATCCAGGAAGTGACATCACCATGTTATCCAGGAAGTGACATCACCATGTTATCCAGGAAGTGACATCACCATGTTATCCAGGAAGTGACATCACCATGTTATCCAGGAAGTGAAGCCTTGATGCAGTAGTAAGTGCAGGGAAAAAAGCACTTTATAAGCATTTCCCGTAATAAGTGTATATTGGGCATTTGTATAACTTTTGGGGGGTCAATACAATACTTTAGTGAAAATTTTCACCGATCTTCTCCTTTAATTAAAAAATTAATTAATATGTTTCATGAACCTGAAAATGGAGTCAATAAAAACTAAAAGTTGTCCCCCAAAAAACAAGACCTCATATGGCTACGTAGGCAAAAATGAAACAACTGTATTAGGCTAGGTTCACACTGCGTTTTCAGCATCCGTTTAACGCATCCATTTTTTGAAAAAAACGCATAAAAAACGGATTGCAAAAAACGGATTCATTTGTGTGCATCCGTTTTTCCATTGACTTCCATTATAAAAAAAAAAACGGATCCGTTTTTTTTGACGGACCAAAACGGACAAAAAAACGTTGCTGACCCTATTTTTCTGGACGTTAAAAAAAACGGATCCGTTAAACGGATGCTGAAAACGCAGTGTAAACCTAGCCTAAGACTCTTAGTAGGAGGCAATAAAAAAGAGTAAGAAAATAGCCTGGTTATTAAAGCGAATGTACCATTAGGTACATTTGTTTTAAATATTACCCATGTATAGAATGGCGCTGGAGCGGGGAAGCCGGTGCTGCTATCCCTTTTTTGAACAGTTCTATTCTTGGGTAGCGGGCCTGGGGGTGAAGCAATGGAGGCGGGCTGGCCAGTCCCCAGTGGGAGGAAACCCCCTCCCCTCTAAGACGCAACTCAATTAGAATCAAAAAGGATTGCGGCACTGGCGCTGTTCTATACATGGGTAATACTTAAAGCAAATGTACCTGATGGTACATTCACTTTACGGCCCAAAATAGACAGGCCACTAAAGGGTAAATCCATATGTCAACATCTTGATTTGTTGCACTGGGCAGGTAGCACCCTCCCCGGCCAGCATGCTCTGTTGATATTTATTAGCAGGGTGGCACAGTCAGAGGGCACATTGGTGCACTGGAGGTGGTAGCCCAGCCCCCAGTGCACCAAAACAACATATTTTCCGATGGATTAAACTTTTTATATCACGGAAATGGTGCAGAGGATGAAAGTTAGAAACTTACCTTAATCCTCAGTGCACAATGGGGAGCTCTCAGCAGGTTTGTTACTTCTGCAGTTGTTTACACTGGTAAGAAAGCCCCGGTAGGATGGAAACAACTGTGCTACACAGGGCAAAATATTTACTATTGACCTCTGGTGGAATCAGACACCTAAAGATACTTTATTTTATTTTTATGAGCTTAGAAAACTGCTGTAAAGAGTAAGTTTATATGTATTTTAGCTTCTCGTTTAAGTCTCATTGAACATGATGAATATGATAAACTGCGTCGTTAATAACACTTTTGTTACTGTAGTTATATTGGATTTTTTTATTCTTTTTATTTACTTATTTTTTGTTTCTTAACTTCTGCATAACCAATAAAATATCTGGCAAGTTGCTTCACTTCCACGAGTCTCATATAAATAATATAACAGTAACAGCAGACATAGTGAATAAAGGATGAGAACACTCACAATAAAGCTGAATCAGTCAAAAAAAGCTAAATGTTCTTCAATTCACACAACTTTAAGGGGTTTTCTGAGATTCAGTAAAATCCCCCTAGCAGTACCAACCTAAAGGAAGTAGTAAAATGAAAGACTGGTATAGTTACCATTAAATTTCTGCCCCAGTCCCACACCAGGATTCTCTGCCAGTACACATCAAGTCTGTGGATATGCTAAACCTTCGTGACTTTGATGTAACGATAATGATCTAATGTCACATGGCTGTATCATCTATTTATTGCTACAGGACATTAAGTCAAGGGTTCTGCAGTGATTGGCACATGGCCAAAGGGAAAGGCACAGTGAAATGTGGGGGAAAGCAGTCTGCAAAAACTATAAGCTGCTAATGGATGTATCTGGCGTATGCTGCTCCAAAAATAGGTTGTAAACATGATTCAGCAGCCCAGAGGAAAAGCAGACTTGCTCAGTAGCAGGAGAAGCACCTGTGGTATGGCTGGTGCTTATAGCTTCTGTTACAAAGCATTAGGCCTTTTTAAAGGGGATATCCAGAGGGCAGAAAAGGTCTTACCTATATGCCCGTCTGATCCACTTCCTCCATCTGCCTGTCCATGCTCATACTTTTGCAGACGGGAGCATGTTGTGGCCGCTAAGGGCATTGCATGTGGGCGAAACCACAGCCACACCCAATGTCCAATAGCTGTTCGATCTCGTTGCAACACCGGTAAGGCCCCGTTCACACTACGGAATCCGCTCTCCACGCACTCCACTTAAAAAATTGACAAGAGAGGAGGCGCACAAGCCCTCCCATTCAAACACATTGAAGGCAGGATTCATTGCCGAGTCCGCGTGGGGTGTTTCCGCACGGAATCTCAGTGCCGATTCCGTAGTGTGAACAGGGCCTAACATTATGCAGCTATTCATCACTGCCTGCAACAAGCTCCTACCCTGCTCTCGTCTGCAGAAGTATCAGCAAAGACTGGCAAATGGAGGAATTAGAACACCAGAGAGCAGAAAAGGTAGGACCTTTAAAGGATATCCCCTTTAAATTCTGCAAGGGATCTTACCAATAGGCTTTGTTCATATTTGCATGTTGCCTTTGTTTATAATCTGAGCCTTAATACAGGGTTATATCCTTCATACCTGTGCTATCTGAGTTCTTCAAGGTTCTACCATGGGGCTGCTTAGACTGGGTTCACACAGGGTTTTTGCAGTCCGTAGACGTCTTATGGGGAAAAAAAATAGATGCAATTGTGTGCAATCCATTTTTCTATTTACATTATTATTAGAGATGAGCGAACCTGGAGCATGCTCGAGTCCATCCGAACCCGAACTTTCGGCATTTGATTAGCGATGGCTGCTGAACTTGGATAAAGCCTTAAGGCTACGTGGAAAACATGGATATAGTCATTGGCTGTATCCATGTTTTCCAGACAACCTTAGAGCTTTATCCAAGTTCTAATCAAATACCGAACGTTCAGGTTCAGATGGACTCGAACCCGAACCCGTTTCGCTTATCTCTAATTATTATATTATGAGATAGTAATGTGCAACACCCAGTTGGATCTGCATTACAGTCTCATCGCGTGTTGGTATCCAAGGAGATCCAAACTTCCGCTTTAACAGAGGAATGGTTGCTCCAGTGTATGAGACAGAGGAGGAGAGCCAGACAGAATCTCCAACAAGGAAAACAGGATTAAAGCCTCCTACTAGCCTACAAGGTGAAATTTTCTTACAAAAACAAGTCTGTGATTACCAGATTTGGTTTTAGCAAAAAAAAATTTTTTATCTTTTTGCCAATGTATGCCCAGCTCGCCTGATCGGCAGGAAGGAGGGTTCAGCAAAGTGGGGAGAAGGCGATTTATTTTGATATGCGGTGAAAATCGACACCAGTACAAATCTATGGGAAGTCCTGGAACACATGCATACAGTCTATGGCCTAAGGCTGCATCCAACTTCTTCAGCCACTGGTAATAAATCCCGTACTCTCCTGTTCAAACGAATCCGATCATATTTGAAGTTCACTCATCTCTAGTCATACAAATGAAGGGTGCCAATAAAAATATGAGTTGTCCCTTATAAAAAAAATTATTAACCATAATACAACTCTGTAAAGGAAAAAGTAAAAATGTTATGGGTTTTGGAAGGTAAGGATGTAAAAAAAAATCTTTCATAAACTATTTATACCTAGGAAAACATGAAATAAAAAGCAAACAAAAAAGTCTTATTTACCCCAAAATGGTACCACTAAAAACAACAGCTTGCTGCTGAAGCAGCTCTTTACACAGAAGAGTAAAAAAGTAAGAGGGGTTAGAGCATGACAATAGATTTGTTGATCAAAGGATTTATAAAAACAAATACAAATCATAGTTGAAATCCAAATTGTTCACATTCGGAATTCTTCAGTTGATGTATTGTTTCTAATTACTGAACTACATTTTTGTTTCCGTTGAAATATCGTTAAAGAAATCGCTTCCTTCTCATTACTTTCCACACTAGGTTTTTTTTATGTTCTGTGTTGTTATTTGAAAGAATCTGCAGAGTTTAAATTGTATGATTTCCTATGAGACTTCATTAAGCCTCAGCTGTAGGACAGAACTAGCAGTACTGCAGCACAATATATTAAAGTTTATTCTGCCATTGTGTCTGCAAAGTATACTGTTTTCTCAAAGAAGCAGAACATTTTTTTTTTGTCAAATCTTCTATTTGATATAGAATCCAATTTGTAACCATTTCTACTTCTATCTTTCAATTTTAATAGCAAATTATACTTTACACGAAAGCTGTAACAATGCTAATAGATCGCTAGATTGCAGAAGTAGACTTTATCCTTAGAAGTTGTCTTTCATAAGTCCTAACAATGGCTTCTACTATTCAGATACCCCCAGGACTTACAGCACAGCAGAATAGTTAAACCTACCGGTTAAACCTACCTATACAAGTTTATATCAAATGTCATAAGCAAAAACCAAGGCAACTCACTATAAATGTCCATGGCAGATGGTCCTAGTAGTTCTGCATGGAATGATAATATTCTGAAGGAAGCCTAAGGGCCATATTACACAGATTAAGGTCCATATTTGATGTAATATATGCTAATCATTGTCTAACAATTTTGTGACTGCCAGATATTACGAATAAGTGAGCGTTGATCTTCTAGATCGGTGCTCACTTTCAGAGTCTATTACATAGCTTGATGATCGTACAGCAAAGGTGTCAGGATTGTATCTTTGTGGAGCTTGATGCGCCCCTCAGCTCATGCTGTGCCGCCGAGAAGGCGCTGATTTTCTTGTATTTGTTCTGTTTCTGTGTTTTGTTTTGCATTAGTCTGAACATTGGTTTATTTCGTCTGCTCACTCGATTTCATGGACACACCCGACTTCTGTGACTGACAGGTCTTCCTGCCAGTGGAAGTGTTTTGTGGTCAGGTGCCTGTGGTTGGAGATCAGGGGGATGGTCCAATTGTGTTCTAAACCAAAACCCTGGCCTCCTCTATAACAACCCCAATCTGTATACTCATTGCTTGGTATTGAGCTTGTCTCTGCCTGCTTCTGACTCTGCTATTCTGTGTTTATTCTGACCCTTCTGCTTTGTATTTCTGACCATCCCTGCTTGCCGCCTGCTCCTGACCATATTGCCTGTTTTTGACTACGCCTATTGGATCCTGAATTTGTACTTTTGCTGCCCGACCGTTGTGACCTGGATTGCTGACTATTCTTATTGTTCTTGTTTGTCTTTTCTTGTTTTGTTTGTGTGAGTCAGCGCAGGGGTTGCCGCCCAGTTGCTCGCTGTCACCTAGGGCAGATTGTGGCAAGTAGGAACGGACAGTGGCGGGGCTGAGCTTAGGGTTTACTGTCTGTGTCTTACCTATATCCCTCTGTGACCTGAGTCGTAACAAAGGGCTTAACAATGTCCATGCAGCCCTTGCTCCATATAGAAAATAATAAAGTTTTACTTGCCTCTCCGCTTTTCTCCGCTTACCACAGCCACAGCTGAAGCTTCTAAACTTATCTGAGCAGTGACCACTCAGCCAATCACTGTCCAATATGGAACAGCGCTGCAGGCAATTATTGGCTAAGCAGCATGTCACTTCAAAAACGGCTTCAGAAGCTTCAGTGTCAGCTAGCAAGGAAAAGCCAGAATGACATTGGGGAGCGCTCAGAGGTAAGTAATAACCTTATTATTTTCTGTGTACTTTCATCAGCCGACTACACACTTCCTATTACACAGAGCAATGCACTGCTGGAAGCTGATGATTTTTAAACTAGCTGAAAGACACCAATCAGCTGATGATCGGCTCCTTAGCTGATCATTGTCTTTATTACATGGGGAAATATCTGCCTGATTTTACATGATTCCTGATTGTAATTTATAAGGGCAATGTATCAATGTAGACTCTTGTGTGAGCACTTCATTGGATTTTTTCACTGATCTCCCTAAGCTCAGTAATTGTTGTGTTTTGTTGGTCTATTTTTCATTTCCCCTGTTAGCCAGAGTTTTGCTCCACACTGATGAGGGGCAAATACCCCAAAACAGCTGTCTGTGGATGGATGCCTGGCTTTGGTAAACCCTTGTCATGTCCCAATACTTTCAACAGAGTTAGACTTTGACGCAAAAGGGGCCACCCTGGTATTTTCCTATTTATGTTCCAATGCTCACCACCAAGTGGGACTTAATGGGCTATGTATCAAGGTGGTTTGGTAAACTCCCCTCTGGGAGGCACCCCATGGCAACAGGTCTTCCTTCCCTGGAGGGATATCTGGCTATTGCTGTGTTTTGAGACTCACAACTGAGGCTCCATGGACCCCTTTTTTGCATATTTAAATTTATAGCGGGCAGTGTATCAATGGACACTCTTAGTACTTTATTGGATTTTTTTCACTGATCTCGCTGAGCTCCCTGATAACGAAAATTACTTAGGTAAAAGGAAGGTTTACATTTACTCCACTTGGAACAATTTTTACTTTCTAGAATTAGGGAAATTTCTGAAATACGGAAGACTGGATAGGGCTATATTCACATAATGTGATTTTGCAGTAAAGAACGGACACTGATTGCAATGGAATAATAGCTGTTCAGACAATGTAATGTACGGCGGCGTCCGCACATTACATTGAAGTGAATGGCTAATTGTTTGCAGGCACACCCAACAGTGCCTACAAATTAGTAGTAAAAAAAAGAATGTTACTGCAGCTGATACAGAGGTATCAGCAGCAGGGACGTCCTAAATGCAGCCCGGTGACCGGCAGTTTAACAGCGTCCATTACTATGTAACGGACGCTGTTAAACGCTGTGTGGACATAGCCTAAGGAAGGACTCACAGGCTATGTTCACACAGCATATTTTTATGCAAAATAACAGCCGTGGTTTTCAAAATAATGATTGGTTTTTTACAATGACGGCCATTAATACTGTTCATGGTCATTATTTTCAGGCGTCATTATTAAATAACGGCTGCTCTTTTGCCTAAAGAAGACATTGTGTAAACATTGCCATAAGGTGTACCACTTTTTTAAAATGGGAGCTGTAAAAAACTTTGAAAGATTACAGAATAAATTCAGTATAGGTGAACAGTTTACATTTAGGTATTTGTAGACTTAGATTGCTTCAAACAGAACATATGATAAACACTGATTAGAGATAGAAACACATGAATAAATGGGGTATAGGAAGGAAGTAAAAAGCCATTGTCTAACATATTACAGTACAAGTTATTAATCAGGGTAATAGCAAAGACATCTTATCCAAAGAATAAAAAATACTGGGACAACGTGATTGAGATAAGTTCCAAGGAGAATTGGGACAATTGTGTATGAACCATAGAATAAGACAATTAAAAATAATTTACGGAGAATATTACATCCCAAAACTTTTAAAAATGCTAAGGCCAAATATAAAAAGTAAAAGTCATTGTCCCAGATGCGAAATGGAAGATGCAGATTTACTGCATATGATAAATTGGAAACTAAACTCAAGATAATAATTCCCTGGGGATCATCCTTAATGATACTGGGAAATTCATCAACCTTGTCAGAGCCTTGAGATCTTATTAACAAGACGTTATTAATTAATTCTAAGAAACTGATGTTCCCAGATTGCGCCAACAGTACCAAACTGGGAAAATCTAGTAACAGGACAGACGAGAGGATAATATTCTACAAGGGGGAAAAGTATGAGTATATTTAAAAAAAAAAAAAAACACATATCACATTTCCTTTTATTATTGTGTATTTTATTAAATAAGAAACAGAAAAATATATTTAACATTTCAAGAGTTAAGATAAGTGCTGATACCACCTATAATTATTAATTATGGATGAAGCATGTAGCAACGCACTTCACTCCCTGGCTGGCCACCTCCAGCTCGTTGAAGGAGTCAGGCTCTATAAACTTACAATGGAGCCCATCTCCTGCAATGAGTCAGTAGAGGTGGTCAGCCAGGGAGATAAGTGCATGCTTCCCCCAGCTATACCTAGCAATCAAAGGGAGTCTCAGCACCAACCTCTTCCGACCATACTTAACTTTTGACATGTCTTTGCAACAAGTCAAAGGTTTATTTAAATAACAGTAATACTTTAAATAGTTTCAATCCATAACCCACTCAAAACATGGGGGTGACATGGTAGGACCAGTCCTGCCCTGCATAAAAGAGGCCAGACCTTGTTTAAATTGTTTGAAGAAATAGGGGGAGATTTATCAAACATGGTGTAAAGTGAAACTGGCTCAGTTGCCCCTAGCAACCAATCAGATTCCACCTTTCATTCCTCACAGACTCTTTGGAAAATGAAAGGTGGAATCTGATTGGTTGCTAGGGACAACTGAGCTAGTTTCACTTTACACCATGTTTGATAAATCTCCCCCATAGTCTCTAAAACTTAATTTGAAGGTGTGTTCACACGTACAGGATCTGCAGCAGATTTGATGGTGCAGATTTCATTCAAATCTGCTGCAGATCCTGTACGTGTACCCTAAGGGTACATTCACACATACAGTGTATACAGCTGTATGTTTTTGATGCTGTGTCCTTTGCCTTTTGTTAGGAGTTTGAAGCACAACAACAAGTAAAGGAGTAATGCAGGATAGAAATAGGGATACTGCTAGGCTGCTAGATATATAATGTAAAGGAAGTCTAACCGCATCCAAGGTAGTGCATTATAGTTTCAATGCTTTTTTACATGTCCAAGTACATACAGGCGACTATTCAACCCCATAGGGTTGATAAAGGCCCTATAGGGTTGAAACATTGCCTGTATGTATTTGTACATTAAATTTTGTGCTATTGGATGCTGTTGGACTTTCTTCAAATTAAAGGTCAATGTCTGACCTGGTGGGTCCAGTCAGTGGGACCCACATTGATTATAAGAATTGGCCATGGTTGTTCTATTATGTTGGGCATACCTCCCCCTTCAAGATCGTGTGGTATTGTCTTCTCAGAATACAGTATACTGTCCCCCCCTCTAAGTTTGCATGGTGTAGCTTTCCCTGTATCAACGAACTAAAGGAAAAAGTGACAAAAAGACATGAGTAATATGTATACACATATTGTCCATGACTACACGTCTTTTTTTTTTACATTTGATGTTTTTTTTTGTTTGTTTGTTCTATGGCCATTATTTATTTCAAAATTTAACTGCAAAATGACAGCCGTCAAATCGTCAAAATTTTTTAGTTGTGCGGTTGTGGCCTTATACACATTATACAGTGTATACACTATATCTCTGCATGTACAATATAGCAGTGCGATTGTTTCTCATGCATTTCTCTGACTTCCCTGTGTTACATCTATCCATGCAATGAATAAGAGTCATAAAAGACCTGAAACCAGTGAGCAGTGTATGCTATTCCTGAATTTTACTGTGGATTTTAATACTGCCTTTAAAAAAAAAACTACCGTATTTTATCCCTCACTAAGTGGATGCTGAAATCTCTTTGTGTGTATATACTATATCTAGTGCCAACCTGCACTTGCATACATCCTGGAATACAGAACAGGGTAGCTGGACTTTATTTGTGGCAGAAAGGAGAAAGGAGCTGTAGATAATGGAACAATGGGTTTTGTGTAAGATTGAACTTCGGTAGAAAAAAAAAAAAAAATCCATATCCATGTCTATACGCTCTATATATTACATATAACATTTAGCAACTCTCCTCTAAAAAGTCAATACGAAGAAATCCTAAGTAAACATTTACTGGTGTGGAGACTATATGGTCATCAGTATCCTATAAACTACTTGTGTACTGAGGGAATTGCTTTCCTCCCTTATGTTTGCACCTCCCATGAGGCAATGTGATATTTTCTTCCTCGGATGTACTGCTGCCACCTCATTTTCCACCGCCATAGCTTGCTCCGTGTCCTATAATCCATTAATCATTCCTTGAATATTGATTGGAGCAGAGGGTGCAGTGTGACAACAATCGATGACAGTCTGGTAACCAACAAAGCAGAAAAACACCGAGAAATAAAGGGACACAGCTGAATTTTATAACAGGCAAATACCTGAGATATTTATTTGCCCTCTAGCACAATGTGAGACGGAAAGTAGTAAATGCGGAGATGTTTAGTGTATCGGGTCTGCAGAGCTGCGAATATTACAGCTCCTAATGGGTCTGTCACCTTTGAAAGGCAACTCACTTAGCAGCCAGGTAGCATCAGATCCTGTGCTTACTCATCCAGAGAACATCCAGGACCTTGTAACGTGGAGCGATAATCTGCAGAACCGCGACGATTTGGCAGATTATCGCTCTGTATGATAAAGACGATGATTCCCAGTTGAAATGATTGACGTTTAATCTAGTTTAAGGGTGCCTTCACACAGGACGAATCGCAACGGAAATCTTGCAGCGAGTTTTGCAGCGAGATCCGCAACAAGGTAAGGTCTGAAAGACCGCTGCGAGTATGTAATTCAGCCACCCCCTTAACCCCTTTAATCGGCTCCAGCGCTGTCGGTATACATTACCTGTCTCCTTGCTGCACGGGGTCCTGGCTACCTGCTCTCCTGCCCAGCCAATCAGTGGCTGCAGCTAGGCAACGCAGTGATTGGCTGGGCGGGAGAGCAGGAAGCCGGGACCTTGTGGAGGAAGGAGTAAGGATAATGTATACAGACAGCACGGGAGCCGATTAAGAGGTTAAGGGAGTGGCTGCATTACATATGTAGTCACAGGGGCCTGCCAGGACCTTACCTCGAGCGGATCTCGCTGCAAAACTTGCATCGAGATTTCCACTGCAAGTCGCCATGTGTGAACCCACCCTTAAAATCATCAGCCACTAGGTGCACATCGCTACGTGTAATGCATTGCTGACGACTGATCATAACAGTCCACGCTCCCCGGTGTTCTTTTAGCTTCTGCCTGCTCCCTGAAACTCCCAGTCTCTGAATTGACAGGCCGCCCAGCCAATCACTCGCTGCGGCACTGTCCTTTCTTGGCCAGTGATTGACTGAACAGCCTGTCACTTTAGAGACTGTCCCAGAAGTTCCAGCGGCGGCTGCAGGGAGCGGGCAGAAGCTAAAAGAAAAAGTTTATTATTTTACACTTAAAGGGGATCTGTCACCCCGGCTGCCGGGGGGGGGGGGGGGGGGGGGGCAGCCTGGAGCAATCATTCTCTATGGGCGTCAGACTCATCTCTGGATTTTTCGGCAACAGGACAGGGTCCGGGACCAGGACTTTGAGGAAGGGGTAAGTATAAGGGGCTCCACCGTGCGGGCTTCCTTTAAATGAAAAGTTCAGCGGGGGGTGAAAATTCATATTGGACGGGGGGGGGGGGGGGGAATAACAAAGAACTTACCGGACCTCCCGCCCACGAACAATTATAATACTGAAAGAGCAATGTGCACATCAGGGCCGTTTCTTGCACCGGGCGGGCCGGGCGACGGCACGGGGCACGGACAGTTAGGGGGCGCTGGTGGCACCCCCGGGACCTCACATAGCCTTGGTTGGATAGCGCACCAGCGCCCCCACACGCAGACCGTCACCCGGGCGCCCGGCCGCCCCCCCACCCCAGTCTGCCGCTGCCGCGCTCATGTGAGCGCTCAAGACTTGCCCCGGCCGCCTCTCCGCATCACCTCCTGCCCGCACGTGTTCATCGCTCACCGCTGCGGCCGGCTGTGGTGCACGCATTGATTGGCTGCGTGCACCGCAGCGGCTCCACGCACCTGCCCTGCTCTGATTGGAGGAACACATCGATATGTCGGGCGGGCAGTAGGTGATGCGCCGCTACTATCACTGAAGTACTCACCTCGCAGACGCAGGTAAGAGGTGAGAAGGCAGCCAGTGGGGAAGTGTGTGTGTGTGTGTGTTGGGGTGTTTGGGGGTCGGGGGGGATAATGTATGGAGGAGGAGGGAGGGGGGATAATGTATGGAGGAGGAGGGGGGTCAGGGGGGGATAATATATGGAGGAGGAGGGGGGTCAGGGGGATAATGTATGGAGGAGGAGGGGGGGTCAGGGGGGGATAATGTATGGAGAAGGAGGAGGGAGGGGGGATAATGTATGGAGGAGGAGGGGGGTCAGGGGGGGATAATATATGGAGGAGGAGGGGGGTCAGGGGGATAATGTATGGAGGAGGAGGGGGGTCAGGGAGGGGATAATGTATGGAGGAGGAGGGGGTAAGGGGGGGATAATGTATGAAGGAGGAGGGGTCAGGGGGGGATAATGTATGGAGGAGGAGGGGGGGTAAGGAGGATAATGTATGGAGGAGGAGGGGGTCAGGGGGGGATAATGTATGGAGAAGGAGGAGGGGGGTCAGGGGGGGATAATGTATGGAGAAGGAGGAGGGGGGGTCAGGGGGGGATAATGTATGGAGAAGGAGGAGAGGGGTCAGGGGGGGATAATGTATGGAGGAGTAGGAGGGGGAAAATGTATGGAGGAGGAGGGGGGTCAGGGGGGATAATGTATGGAGGAGGAGGGGGGATAATGTATGGTGGAGGAGGAGGGGGTCAGGGGGGGATAATGTATGGAGAAGGAGGGGGGGTCAGGGGGGATAATGTATGGAGAAGGAGGAGGGGGGTCAGGGGGGATAATGTATGGAGAAGGAGGAGGGGGGGTCAGGGGGGATAATGTATGGAGAAGGAGGAGGGGGGGTCAGGGGGGATAATGTAAGGAGGAGGAGGGGGGGATAATGTATGGAGGAGGAGGGGGGTCAGGGGGGATAATGTATGGAGGAGGAGGAGGAGGGAGGGGGGATAAGGTATGGAGGAGGGGGGGGTCAGGGGGATAATGTATGGAGGAGGAGGGGGGATAATGTATGGAGGAGGAGGGGGGTCGGGGGGGATAATGTATGGAGTAGGAGGGGGGTCAGGGGGGATAATGTATGGAGAAGGAGGAGGGGGGGGGTCAGGGGGGTATAATGTATGGAGAAGGAGGAGGGGGGGGTCAGGGGGGGATAATGTATGGAGAAGGAGGAGAGGGGTCAGGGGGGGATAATGTATGGAGGAGTAGGAGGGGGATAATGTATGGAGGAGGAGGGGGGATAATGTATGGAGGAGGAGGAGGGGGTCAGGGGGGGATAATGTATGGAGGAGGAGGGGGGAATAATGTATGGAGGAGGGGGGTCAGGGGGGATAATGTATGGAGAAGGAGGAGGGGGGGTCAGGGGGGATAATGTATGGAGGAGGAGGGGGGATAATGTATGGAGGAGGAGGGGGGTCAGGGGGGGATAATGTATGGAGGAGGAGGGGGGGTCAGGGGGGGATAATGTATGGAGGAGGAGGGGGGTCAGGGGGGGATAATGTATGGAGGAGGAGGGGGTCAGGGGGGATAATGTATGGAGAAGGAGGAGGAAGGGGGGATAATGTATGGAGGAGGAGGGGTGTCAGGGGGGATAATGTATGGAGGAGGAGGGGGGTCAGGGGGGGATAATGTATGGAGGAGGAGGGGGGATAATGTATGGAGGAGGGGGGTCAGGGGGGATAATGTATGGAGGAGGAGGGGGGGTCAGGGGGGGATAACGTATGGAGGAGGGGGGTAAGGGGGGGATAATGTATGGAGGAGGGGGGTCAGGGGGGGATAATGTATGGAGGAGGAGGGGGGGGTCAGGGGGATAATGTATGGAGGAGGAGGGGGGGTCAGGGGGGATAATGTATGGAGGAGGAGGGGGGGCAGGGGGGATAATGTATGGAGGAGGAGGGGGGTCAGGGGGATAATGTATGGAAGAGGGGGGGTCGGGGGGATAATGTATGGAGGAGGAGGGGTTAAGGGGGGATAATGTATGGAGGAGGAGGGGGGGTCAGGGGGGATAATGTATGGAGGAGGGGGTCAGAGGGGGATAATGTATGGAGGAGGAGGGGGGTCAGGGGGGATAATGTATGGAGGAGGGGGGTCAGGGGGGATAATGTATGGAGGAGGGGGGTCAGGGGGGATCATGTATGGAGGAGGGGGGGGGTCAGGGGGGGATAATGTATGGAGGAGGGGGGTCAGGGGGGATAATGTATGGAGGAGGGGGGGTCAGGGGGGATAATGTATGGAGGAGGGGGTCAGGGGGGGATAATGTATGGAGGAGGAGGGGGTCAGGGGGGGATAATGTATGGAGGAGGAGGGGGGTCAGGGGGGGACAATGTATAGAGGAGGGGGTCGGGGGATAATGTATGGAGGAGGGGGTCAGGGGGGGATAATGTATGGAAAAGGGGGTCAGGGGGGGATAATGTATGGAGGAGGAGGAGGGGGTCAGGGGGATAATGTGTGGAGAAGGGGGGGATAGTGTGTGGAGGAGGAGGGGGATCAGGGGGGATAGTGTGTAGAGGAGGAGGGGGATCAGGGGGATAGTATGTAGAGGAGGAGGGGGATCAGGGGGGATAGTGTGTGGAGGAGGGGGGTCTGGGGGGATAGTGTGTGGGGGGGATGGGGTACAGATGGGGTAGTGTGTGTGTGTGTGTGGAAGGGGTCAAGTGGGGTAGTGTATTTGGGGTAGCGGTCAGGTTATTTGCAGGCAGGAGGGGAATTTTATTACTATGGTGGGTCCAGCAGGAGGCATTATTTCTATATAGGAGGCACAGCAGAGGAGGCATTATTACTATTTGGAAGGCACACTGAGGGCATTATTACTATATGGGGGCACAGCAGAGGACATTATTACTATTTGGAGGGCACAGCAGGGGATCCTATATACAGGGGACAACCCACATAGCTACTAGCCTTACTGCACATGACACAAAAAAGTGGAAGTTGTAAAAGTGCGGAGCCTAAGATGTTTGTCTGGCAGGTCCAGAAGAGACGAATTGTAGCTTCAAGAAATCTTCCTGGTGGTCTGGGCCGGATGGAGAGGAAAAGGAAAGTGACGCCTCAGATCAAAGAAGACGTCACCTGTGAGTTACTGTATGACTTTAGAAAGGTTGGGTAACTATGACATAAAACACGCACTGCTTTTTCTAGCAACAACCCAAATAAATCACTTGGGGGGGGGAGCGCTTTTATGAAGATTCGCCCTGTAGTCAAAATTACCTAGAAACTGCCCTGGTGCACATACACCAAAAGATTTGTGAATGATAAGTGAATGATTAACAAAAATTTGTGGTCAGCCGTCCTGTATAATAGGGCTCTTAGGCATGTGTTGTTCAGACTATGATTAAGATCACCAGATCAAACCACGTCAGTCTATCTGTGAGTCGGGTCCACAATTTGCAGTGCGGTCAGGAAAAAAAAACGTTATACAAATTTGTAAATTACTTCCAGTACTTATCAGCTGCTGTATGTCCTCCAGGAAGTGGTGTATTAATTCCAGCCTAAAATGGTACTCTCTGCTGCCACCTCTGTCCACGATAGGAACTGTCCAAAGCAGGAGACGTTTTCTATGGGGATTTGCTACTGCTCTGGACAGTTTCTGACATGAACAGAGAAGGCAGCAGAGAGCACTGTGTCAGACTGAAAAGAATACCCCACTTCCTGCAGGACATACAGCAGTTGATAAGTACTAGAAGACTTGAGATTTATTAATAAAAGTAATTTACAAACCTGTATAACTTTCTGACACGTTGATTTAAAAATTATTTATTTCCGCTGCAGTACCCCTTTAATGTTTTTTTGCAAGGAACTTCATTTCAATTGAAAAGCTTTCCGAGCCTGAATAAACCAAATAAACCAAAAAAAGTGAGCCTAGAAATTCATATCTGCAGTTACTTTCAATATTTTTTTACGTTTAAAAAGATGAAATCAGTAGTCTGTGTTTACATGTAAATAGGCAATCAGAATGCTCCATTCTCACCAGTTACAGTTCAGAAGCATCACCTCCCTGTTTGCACACATTAAATAAATGTTCCATTTAGCTAGTTTGAAAATCCCTGACACCAAGAGACAGGCTGTTCATTATTTAATATTCCGGCCTTCTGGATGCTCTTTATTTTTGAATTAAACCTATAAAATAGAGTAAGCTAAAGAGTGTATAAAATATACCATGGGAAGAAAAAACGCAAGACTGTTTGACATAAATTGTTAAAATATGACAAAATAAGCTGCTCTAGGCTGTTAATTTTATACTGTGGTACTCAGCATTTGAAGAGGCATAATAAAAGAGGCTGTTTCAGCCTAATTTAAAACTTTTATTAAACATTTATGACAGGGGGAGGTTTTTTTTCTTTTTTTCATTTGTGTTTTTTTTTTTTTTAAAGATCTAAAAACATTGCTTGACAGTTTTCTAAAAGATTAGTTATATATGAAAGGGTTCTTTGCAGAATAGGTTCCTTTGAGAACTCAAGAATTTCCGAACTGGTAAGGCTGGACAATCTTTCTCGTCCTCAATCTAAGGGCCCGTTCACACTATGGAAAACAGGCGGAACCCCCGCCGGTATTTTTAAATGGCGGGAGCCAAAACAGGATACATAAATAAGAATGAGTTTAGAAAGGATAGTAAATTGGGGCTTGGGATATCGATTAGCTTTTTAGGGCCTGTTCACACTATGGAAAAAAGGGGGAAATTCCGAGCATAACCCCCGTCCGCAGACTCCGCTCAGAATCCTGCCCACTATCTGTTTCAATAAGATGCCTCAAACGCCTCTGCTCTCCGCTCAAAGAATTGACATGTAAATTCCTTTAGCGGAGAGGCGCAGAGAGTGGCGGAGCAGGAGACATCCTATTGAAACAGATAACAGGCGGGATTCCGAGCAGAGTCGATTGGGGTGGGTTCCGCTCGGTATTTCACCCTTTTTTCCATAGAGTGAACAGGCCCTATTTATGTGAAAAGGTTCTTTGCAGAATAGGTTCTTATGAAAACTCAAGAATTCCCAAACTGATAAGGTTGGACAATGTTTCTCTTCCTCAATCTAAGGGTCCATTCACACTACGGAAAACAGGCGGAAATTCGGAATATAGGCTCGGAATATCGCCTATCTTTTTCAATTGGATGCCTCACACACCTCCGCTCTCTGCTCAAAGAATTGACATGGCAAGGAAGCAAGGCAAGGAAAGTGGCAGAGCACAAGACATCCCATTAAAACAGATGGGATTTCGAGCGAAGTCTGCACGGGATTCCGCTTGGTACTTCACCCTTTTTTCCATAGTGTAAAAAGGCCCTAAAAAGCTAATCAATATCCCGAGCCCCAATTTACTAACCTCTCTAAACTCATTATTATTTATGTATCCTGCTTTGGCTCTGACCATTCCGGAAAAAAAAAATACACAGATACGTTGCTTTGGCTTCAGACTAATTACTTTGCTCAACATTGATGTCAAATTGAGATGAGCGAGTAGTGAAATATTCTAATTTTCGAATATCGAGTAGACCCGATACTCGACTATTCAATCGAATATCGAATCCCATTAAAGTCTATGGTAGAAAAATGCTTGACACTTGGAAATCAAAATTGGAAATCAAAATTCGACCACTTGGAGGTCACCAAGTCCAAAATGACACTTGTGGAAATGATGCCAACACCTCTGGAATGCAACTGGGACAGCAGGGGAAGCATGCCTGTGTGCTCATCTAACACGCCAAAGTCACATCATTACACCACTATCACAGTCTCTCAACAATAAGCTCCAAACACAATATAACCTTAAGTAAAGTTGAAAATAGACCAGGAAACCCTTCTTTCCTCTACATTGGCATGGACATAAAGCCAAATTTTTAGCTTTCCATGTAGACCAGCTGCATGGAATGCCGGCTAATACCCGTGGTCCCTGGCTGCACATAGCAACCGGGGACCCCGGGCTGCAGAGAGGGCTCATGCCGGGAGCCCTCTCTGATCACCCTTAACGGCCACATGACGGGTATAGCCGTCATGGGTCGTTAAGGGGTTAAAATAGTCTTGTGATGAAGTGAATGACCTGACCTGGCCCGGTGTCATGTCTAGCGGTTAAAGCTGTGGGGATGTTGAGGCATGCGAAGCACCGCAAAAGGCAGTAAGAGGCAGTGGGGTGGCCAGAGGCAGAGGACAGTCCATAGTGAAAAGGCAGGCTGGAACCAGCAGGGCCGCAGCTCTTCCCCATAGCAGGCCCCTGCGCAAAGCTTTCTTATTGAGGGCTCGTTCTTCCTTGATCTGGAGACATTTTTGTGTGCACAAACTACAAACTGTGCCATTCCAAATTGAGTAGGGGCTCTGAAAACAGTCCAAGCACGAGTGACCTGAAAAAGACATAAAGAGAAACAATTAGCGGATTAAGGGTACCATAGGCTCCAGGCTATTCAGAAATTGAGGGCCCCCTGATAACCATTCTCCCTTCTAGCCCTGCCTCTATGCAAAGATGGAGGATACATACAAACTCTGTGCACATTTTGTCACGAAGGCGGGGCGGATTAAGGGTACCATGGGCCCCAGGCTCTTTTTGCACTCATCCAGCATCCTTGGCTTTATTGAACAGTAAAGCAGGGGGTACACCGGTGTTGTGGCCTGAGCAGCTGGAACAGGAGGTAAAATGGATAAACGATAACGCTTCCAGTCACTTGTCCACCACCCATGTCATCCACCCACAGTCTAGTTTTGTCACTAGCCTAGAGTCTGCATTGCAGGAACTTCATTCTGACCCTCCTTCCTCCCAACCACGAATAACCGGAAAAAGAGAAAAAAGAAACATTAAGCAAGATGAAAAACAATGAACTCAAGCAGTGGAGACTGAAGTCTTCTGCGACCTAATGGCAGCCGCAGCACCTCGCTATTCCGTCCCTAGCCGTGTGCTGTTACATCAGGTGGGCCCTGAGTTCCGCGGTTAGCATGAAGGTCCACTTGACCACCAAAACGTGGACAAGCGCTTGTAGCCAGGAATGCTACATTTCCCTGACAGCACACTGGGTCAACGTTGTGGAGGTGGGGATCGAGTGGCACCCAGGTATGGGCTACCTGCTACCCCCTGCTGCCCTTACAGACAGCTCAGAGAACCCCTCCTCCTTGTGGTGTTGTGGTCTTCTGAAATCTTCTGGCAAGATAAAAAATTTCTAATTTGGTCCAAGCAGGAATGACCTGAAAATGACAAACAGAAATAGTTAGCTGGAAAACAATGAACTCAAGCACATTACCCTTTAGGTGCTGCACGCTAAGCAGCAGGCCTGTTAGCGCCTCTGGTGCTTTGCGAACTCACACACGTACCATGCCCGGACCACGTTTTGTAACTTGGGATTAAACCGTGTCTTTCTAAAACTTCCTCCAGGCTGCCTACTATTAAAAGTGCATACCCTTTTATAAGTCAAGTGTAGCCGCTGCTAGCCAATAGAAAGCTTACATTGGACAGGGTTTGCGAGCAGCAGAGACCGGTAATGGAGTATTGGCTGTGAAATATCCGTGTGCCTCCCGCTCAGCTTCTGCAGTTTGCTACGCGTGAGTAGCCACGTATGACTGACATATGCAATGTGTTACCCATATTTAAGGGGTCCACCAAGACATTCAGCTGCGATGACGCTATTGTGATCTGGTTAAATACCAGTGCTGGGAACAAGAAAAAAATTTGAAGGGAGTCCAAGCACGAATGACCTGAAAAAGAAATAAACAGAAACTATTACCACGTTGCCTAAACTTGAAAAATAACATTGTATAATCTAAAACTATTGAGGGTAGCACTCAAGTTGGGTCCATTGAATTGGTTCAGCCCGGATAGAGGTTTTTTATTGTTCTCAGAGCGCTATGTACTGCACGCTAGCAGATACATAGCTTTTTTAGTCTTTTGTATGAATATAGATACATGTTGTACAGGTAGCCTGCCTATTCACTGTATCTGCAGATGTATACACTATGCTGTGTATTGTATTACCACTGGAAAAGGCTTGTGGGGTCTTGCCTTGTTACAATCAGCTAAATTCACACTCTACCTACTCCAAAAAACTATCCCTTAGATTGTCCTGCAACAGTTATAAAGTAGGAGCAACTAAACCTCATTCAGAATACACACTAGCTGCCTGTCTGTGTGAATAAAACAGCTGCTGTACAGGTAGCCGGCGATTCTCTCTCTATATGAACAGAATATACTGTACTGCCAATGAATGTAGACGCTGTTCTGCGATGCCAGCATGCTCCTAGGGCCTCTATCACCCTACCCCCCCTGCATAGTTATTGGTCCAAAAAGGGGGCCAGGGAAGGTGGGAGGGGAATCAGATATTTACTGAGTATTCGGACGGATGCTCAATCAAAAACGAGTATTCGATCGAATACTTACTTGATCGAGTACTACTCATTCATCTCTAATGTCAAAGTTTTCGCAAAGATCTAGCTAGGCCCCTAGGCTTGTTGTTTACCTGGTTGATGTCAATCACGCACGTCAGGCAGTTTATATGGCCACATTAATACCAATTAATAAAGCAAATAATCGGATCCATAAAGCAAGATTAGATCAGATTAGCAGATCAAAGTTTACTTATCCATCTTTACTGTCTGCATTTTAATAATTTCTGATGGGAAAATCTGCTTTGATTTACGAGTGATTTGGATTAAAAGCACGTTCCCAGAACAATTTATGCTCGTAATACAAGGTTTCATTGTATTTGCAGATGACACCAAACTGGGTAAAGTAATCATCACAGTTGGAAAATATAATATTACATAGGGATTTGGAGAAGCTAGAAGCTTGGGCAAAGAAAAGTCTAATTAAATTTAATGTTACTAAATATAAAGTTGAGCACTTGGGTTGTAGAAATAAAATGAACAATTATGTGCTAAATAATAAAACACTGGGTAACACTGCTTATGAAAATGAACTGGGGCTATTGGTGGTCAGTAAACTTATCTATAGTGATCAGTGCCAGGCAGCAGCTGCCAAGGCTAATAAAATCATGGGATGGATCAAAAGAGGCATAGATGCTGAAGATAAGATCATAGTTTTGCTGATGCACAAATGACTAGTAAGACCACACATGCAATACTGTGTTAAATTTTGGGTACCTGTATATAACAGGCAATATGGCAGAACTGGAGCACGTGCAGAGCAGGGCAATCAAGGTAATCAAGGGAATAAGTGGGCTACAGTACTAAAACAGATTATCAACTGTGGGATTAGCTGAATACCAAAAAAAAGTTAGTTGACAAGTACCAATTTTTTGAAGAATTATGCTAGTTGTTTCTAGCACTTGGAATAAGATCTGCAGTGTATTATTAGTTTTGGCATTCTTAATGCATAATCCATTCCAGTCTCTAGCAGGGTGTGCGGGAAGTTCAGATGCAGTGCTACACACTATATGTAAATTGTAAATGTTTCCCCTGAAACATAACTTTTCATATGTTGCTGCCCATGATGAGTCTAACAATTCCTATTATCTATTTAGTCTCCTTCTCCCAGTTCAGAGCTGCTGCTTTCTGCTGAAGACACAAAAAACTGTGTGTGAGCTTTTCTCTCCATCTCCCCCTCTTCCCCCCTCCTTTCTGAGATGGCTGATGTAAACAAGTCCCTGGCAGGCTTTGTAGCTTCTTTGTAATGCTGGGAAGGTTAATCTAAGGTCCAGTTGTTAAATCAACTCACTGGGAGGGATTTATGAAGACCGGCGTACAAGTAGGCTGGTCTTATATAAGGCCCCACCCCCTTTTCCCCGCCAGGATTCACTAAGAGGCGCGAGTCTCTTAGTGAATCCGGCCTGCCGGGCACCCGAACTGAATAGATGATAACAAGTATGGAATTAATTGTTAGTCTCACCATGGGCAGCAACATATGAAACATATTTTTTTAAGTGCAATACCCCTTTATTTATCTTACAAAAATTTATGATTTTGTGTCTCCTCCATATATCACTGGTACTAGGCAAAAGGCTAGTACTGCTAAAGTAAATGTGCCCACACATTGGGCTGATAGAAAACACATTTCAGAATTGTTAATGGCTCAGAAGTGGTGTGACATTTTCAGATTTGGCTAACTTGACTCCACTGTTTATACTGGAAATTAGACTGGGTTTACACTATGGTTTTTTTTAACCTTTTTTGCACAAAAAAAAGGATGAAAAAACAGATGCATTTGTGTGCATCCATTTTGATCTGTTGTTCCATCACTTCCATTATAAAATAAAAACAGATCAAAAGGCATCCATTTTTTTTACATACACAAAAAGGTGGTTGACAACATTTTTGTGCACACTAAAAAAAAACGGATGCGTTTTGATCAGTTGTTTTTTATAATGGAAGTCAATGGAAATTGGATCAAAATTGATGCACACAAATGCATCTGTTTTTCAATCTATTTTTTCATCCATTCTTTTTTTTTAAATGGTTTAAAAAAAAAACAGATGAAAGGAAACCTAGTGTGAACCCAACCTTGATCTCCTTATTAGTGCCCTTTACCAAAACTGCAGGCAAGGCACTTACATAGCAATAGAAAGTTTAGCGGAAGCATAGCTTACCGTTCCTTAGTTTACAACATTCTGGTAAATTCCACAATTAAAACCTATGTGCTACGTTTATCATTCACTTTCTTTGTGCCTGACACTAAACCAGCTTTCCAATCATTAGGGAAAATAAAACTGCTGTAAATGTATAGAAGTTGGCAGGATAATCCAAAGCACTAAACACTCATCAAACGCTTTCACTGCCATCCTATGTACTGGATCCAGTTTTCTGAAAAGTCCTTCCATTTTCCTTCCAAATGCTTTTAGGCTCTTTGTTTCCCAAAATCAAGGAAGCCGTCATTATTTTAGCCGTTAATTACCTAGATCTCTCAGATCCTTTACCAGTATGGAGACACAGTCCAGGAACAGCTGGAATGCTCCACGTTGCCCGTTCTTGGCATTCGGCATTAGAGTTTAATGCTAATCTCTTCAGGTGCTTCCAGCGTGGGTCGCGTTAACCTGAGAAAGTCGAGAAGAAGGAAAGCTTTTTGGGAATACAGATCGTTAATTATTGCTATTTATCAAAGGTAACGTCGAATAGCCAAATTCTGAGTAGGCTAAGGGACCAGAAGAGCTGGACCCCCCTAGGAACTGTCCGGCTTGTTAATTGTGCTAATTTATAAAGTGAGATTCTAAGTGAAATATGCATGAGATTTCATTAAACTTTGATGGCAATATTTCACTTAGGATCAAATTAGGCCCCTGGTGATTGCAGAGGAAAAATGTGCATTACCAATCGAAGAATAATGAGCAAATAAAGAATTTATAATTCCAGTCAGGTACAGTTCCACTAAAAGATTTATAAGCCACAGGACATGTTCTTTCTTTAGTTCCTTTATTCTTCTTCACGTCCGTCACTTTTTCACATATATCTTTGTCAGGCTTTACTTTACCTTAAAGGGACTTCATTTCGGAAAATCTCTAAACATATTTTTTTTCCCCAAATGTATTTATCCGAAGTCGAAGAAATTCTAAGGAATTAAGAGAATCTACGGATACAATAAAAAAAATAATGACTTCCAAAGTCTAATTTCTTAATTCTAAAGCTTTGAGCAGAATTCTCGAATACTACACAATACATACCTTGGAGGATGTACAGTACGAAGACTTTGCCGGCGAGGCAACCTGCTTAATAAGTATAAAGTCATCAGAGGCAACAGATATGTATTGTATCAATTTATGGAGCCCTAAGTATGTAGCTAATAAAGGATACGGTGATGTCAAAGGGATAGGCTTCAAAGTCCTCCTGAAATAATGTAAAAGGCAAGCTTTCAGATGATCAGGCCTTTCCCAAGGGTAATTCATAGATCTGAGTCCTGTTGTTTGCATTCTACGGCCTAGTTGTGTTAGATCTTTTTAATAAAACATGGTTGGCGGCTCTTAATGCCTGAGCATAACAAAAGATACGCGGCACTAAATTCTACTTGTCTGTTGTGTCTATACTACATGTTTCAGGTCCCCTGTGAGATCTTGTTTACTTCAACTCCCTCCATTCTGTCACTCTATCGTGTGGCCCAGTAGGCAATCTATTGTAACAGGGTTGCCATGATTTTGTATGGGATGTAGCCCTAGGTTAGTATTAAGGGAGAAATTAAGGGTGAGGGTATAGTACCTTTTGTTATTTGTAACTATTGACTATTCGCAACAGGGATTTTCTGGGCATTTAAAGGGGTTGTTCAGCGAGGAAAAAAAAAATTCTTTCAAATCAACTGGCTTCAGAAAGTTATATAGATTTGTAATTTACTTCTATTTAACCCTTTAAGGACAGAGCAAATTTCGATTTTTGCGTTTTCGGTTTTTCCTCCTTGTGCATAAAAGGCCATAGCACTTGCCTTTTTTCCACCTAGAAACACACATGAGCCCTTATTTTTTGCGTCACTAATTGTACTTTGCAATGACAGGCTGAATTTTTGCATAAAGTACACTGCGAAACCAGAAAAAAATTCAAAGTGTGGTGAAATTGAAAAAAAAAAACGCATTTTGTTTATTTGGGGGAAATGTGTTTTTATGTCATTCGCCCTGGGGTAAAACTGACTTGTTATATATGTTCCTCAAGTCGTTATGATTAAAACGATATATAACATGTATAACTTATATTGTATTTGATGGCCTGTAAAAAATTTAAACCATTGTTAACAAATATACCTCACTTAAAACCGCTCCATTCCCAGGCTTATAGCGCTTTTATCCTTTGGTCTATGGGGCTGTGTCAGGTGTCATTTTTTGCGCCATGATATGTTCTTTCTATCGGTACCTTGATTGCGCATATACGAGTTTTTGATCGCTTTTTATTACAATTTTTCTGGATTTGATGCGACCAAAAATGCGCAATTTTGCACTTTGGGATTTTTTTGCGCAGACGCCGTTTACCGTGCGAGATCAGGAATGTGATTAATTAATAGTTCAGGTGATTACGCACGCAGCGATAGCAAACATGTTTGTTTATTTATTTACTTTTATTTATAACCTGGGAAAAGGGGGGTGATTCAGACTTTTATTAGGGGAGGGGCTTTTTACTAATAATGACACTTTTTTTTTTACTTTAACACTTATACTAGAAGCCCCCCTGGGGGACTTCTAGTATAAGTGCTTTGATCTCTCATTGAGATCTCTGCAGCATAGATATGCTGCAGAGATCCATGAGATAGGCATGAGCCGGGGACGGCGCCATCTTGGAGCAG
Organism: Dendropsophus ebraccatus; assembly: GCF_027789765.1. Lineage (NCBI taxonomy): Eukaryota > Metazoa > Chordata > Amphibia > Anura > Hylidae > Dendropsophus > Dendropsophus ebraccatus. The sequence continues at coordinate 30,888,269 of NC_091456.1, forward strand.
TCCCCGGCCGGCTTCAGTTACGGAGATCGCTCCTCTGGGATAACATCCCGGAGGAGCGATCTCCCCACTAGACACCAGGGATGACGCTGCGTCCGGTAATCGGATGCAGCTGTCATGTTTGACAGCTGCATCTGATTACTGTATTAGCGGGCACGGCGATCGGACCGTGCCCGCTAATACCAGCGGTCCCGGGCTACACGCGGCACCCGGGACCGCCGCGGTTCAGAGCGGGGTCGCCGCGCGGCCCCGCTCTGAACTCCCTTACCGGCATCAGGGCGGAAATTTACGCCCGATGTCGTTAAGGGGTTAAAAGTCTCAAGTCTTCCCATACTTGTAAGCTGCTGTATGTCCTGCAGGAACATTCAGACACGGCGCTCTCTGCTGACATCTCTGGCTGAGACAGGAACAGTACTGAGCAGGAGAGGTTTTTTATGGGGATTTGCTGCTGCTCTGGACAGTTCCAGACATGGACAGAGGTGACAGAAGAGAGCACTGTTTCTGAATGTAAATAAAACACCATTTCCTGCAGGATTTACAGCAGCTGATAAGTATGGGAAGGCTTGAGATTTTTAAATAGAAGTAAATTACAAATCTATATAACATTCTGACACCAGTTGATTTGAAAGAAAAGAAATTTCGCTTGACAACCCTTTTAACACTGATGACTAAAGATGAGCAAGAATACTCAGGTTTGTCCGAACCTGAACGGTCCGCATTTGATTACCAGTGGCTGTATGCAGTTCCATGTATTTCAGGACTCTCCAAGGCCTCCTTCAGTGTATTTTTCATTAAACAATGGCAGTTGTTGCAAATTACAACAGCGGTCGTTGTTTAATGACACTCCGGCATTGCATTAGATTGCATAGAATCATGGCCGTAGTGTGTATACACTGTATATACTATGGCTGTGGTTCTCTGCAGCCGCACAAAATAATTTAAAGGTCTATTTTATGTACTATTCAGTAAACAGCAGCCATACAAGAAAGCCTGTGCAGACAATGGCTTCCAGTCGTACTTTACATTGTGCTCTATGGCTAATTAAAGCGTGGGCACACCTGAATGTGCTCGCATTCCAATTACCATGAAGTGATGCTCACCCGCCCGATATCTCAGACATCGGCCATTGTTTGACCCGTCCGGGTCAAACAACGGCTGAAGTTCATGCAGAGTGTTAACGTGGCCTAAGTCTGCATACAACCTCTACAGTCATCAGTATTCAATTGCAGAGCATTCGGGTTCTGGCGTCATCAATGTCCAATCATTAGGGTCTGCAGCTTAGAACCTTACAGTGAATGGCCAGAAGCTGTTGGCTTAAAGGGGTTATCCAGCATTACAAAAACATGGTCACTTTCTTTCAGAGACAGCAAAACTCTTGCCTCCAGCTTCATTCACTTTGATGGAACTGAGCTGCAAAACCTGCACCCAAACTGGTGCTGTCTCTCAAAAAAAGTGGCCATGTTTTTCTAATCCTGGATATCCCCTTTAAGGTGAATGGGGGCTGTGCTGAAGTAAGCAGATGCTACCACTGCACAATAGATGGAGCAAATTGTTTCCAGCCATTTATTATATATGTATAGTGTAGCCTCATAGTGTATGTGTCGTAGCTGTGACCTTTCTAAGCAGCTGATTGGTGGGGGTGCTGAGTGTCGGCATCCAACCCACCAGACATTCATGACCTATCCTGTAGATTGGTTGTCAAGGTTAAAGTGTCACTGTCGTTATAACTTTCAAAATCTAAATTAACAGTAGATGTGATATAAAGCAAGTTTGCAATTTACAGTCTTTTTTTTTTCATGGAAAACACTGCATTTCCTGTGTTCTGACTTTTTTTTTTTTTTTTTTTTAAAGAACCCAAATACAGGAAGTCCAGTGTTTCCCTGAGCGCTCAGAGAAGCCATTCATGTGATTGCTGGACACATTGAGCCGTGACTCTCAATGACTTGACTTTCCGTGACTTTTTTTACCAGCACAAGACTAAACAGCTGCCTTCAGGAGACTGGACCTGGATTTCTGGTAAGTATAGCTTTGTTTTAAAGCATGATAACTATAAAAAAAAAAAAAAAAAGATGCAAATTGCAAACTTGCTTTATATTACATCTACTGTAGATTTACATTTTGAAAGTTATAACAACAGGTACACCTTACCCATGTATGAAAAACCCCTTTAATATTGGCCTCAGCTATTATTTTCTTCAGTTATACAAACATATATTATTCATAACGCCAATAAGTACAAATTCTGCTGTCAGGGCTTTCAACGTATCACTTCAGAGTATAGCTTCTAACACCCATTTAATGTAGTACACCGTCAACCAAAAGAAATTTATACCTCTAATGGTGTTATACATAGAAAATTGGAAAAAGGTTTGTCCTACGAAAGTGTTGTCCAATAAGCCTCATAAAAGTCCTTTAGCTTCCTAACAGGATTATATCGATACAATTTACCCCTAAACTGCCCCTCAAAGCGTAACATTTTATCTAAAATCTAACAGCGCTGCATCTATATGAATAACGTATCCATAATTATGATAAAAATAGATAATTGCTGCAGCAAACTGCATGTGCCAGGACTCATATATACATATATCATATATACAACCCCCCACCCCCACCCCAGCGTACACTCAATAAAAACCTGTTCGAGATTTATTTATTTAAATTAGGTTCTTAGCAAACCATTTGATCAAATAGAACGTTAAGGTGACCCCACAAAGGCTTGGACCCTATACTTAGCGACTTGCCTCACACGGACTATAAGTCTACAAAACTGGGCATATAGGATCAGGGCAGTTTCTAGGTCTTTTTGGCAACAGGGCGACTCTTGATAAAAACGCCCCCCCCCCCCCCCCCTCGAGTCCTGGGGAAGAAAGGAGGGCTATTATCAAGATTCGGGTTAATAGGAAGAAGCAGTGTGTGTATTATGAAATAGAGCAGTTCCGCACCCCTGACAAATAATGTTCTCCTGAATAGAAAAACATCATTCAGTGACTCACAGGTAAAGTCTTCCTTGATCTGAGGCGTCACTTTCGTTTTTCTCTCCTTCTGGCCTGGACCTCCATGATGATTTCTTTCAGTTAGAATTCGTCTCTTCAGAACCTGCGAGACAAACATCTCAATCTTTGCACTTCTTCAGCAACTTTCTTCCCTTTTCCCACTTATAGGGTCTCAAAATTTAATAATTGTGCTGTTTGGTGCAGTAAAGTCAGTAGGTATGCGAGTTACCCTTTGTATGCTGTGCCACCATATAGTAGTAATGCCCCCCTGCACTCCCCCCATATGTCCTCCTGCACTTCCTATATAGTAATAATGTCCCCCTGCATTGTCTCCATATAGTAGTAATGTCCCCCAGCATTGTCTCCATATAGTAGTAATGTCCCCCAGCATTGTCCCATATAGTACTAATGTCCCCCTGCATTGTCTCCAAATAGTAGTAATGTCCCCCAGCATTGTCTCCATATAGTAGTAATGTCCCCCTGCATTGTCTCCATATAGTAGTAATGTCCCCCTGCATTGTCCCCATATAGTAGCAATGCCCCCAGCATTGTCTCCATATAGTAGTAATGTCCCCCAGCATTGTCCCATATAGTACTAATGTCCCCCTGCATTGTCTCCATATAGTAGTAATGTCCCCCAGCATTGTCCCCATATAGTAGTAATGTCCCCCAGCATTGTCCCCATATAGTAGTTATGTCCCCCAGCAATGCCCCATATAGTAGTAATGTCCCCCAGCATTGTCCCCATATAGTAGTAATGTCCCCCAGCAATGCCCCATATAGCAGTAATGTCCCCCTGCATTGTCTCCATATAGTAGTAATGTCCCCCTGCATTGTCTCCATATAGTAGTAATGTCCCCCAGCATTGTCCTATATAGTACTAATGTCCCCCTGCATTGTCTCCATATAGTAGTAATGTCCCCCAGCATTGTCCCCATATAGTAGTAATGTCCCCCAGCATTGTCCCCATATAGTAGTTATGTCCCCCAGCAATGCCCCATATAGTAGTAATGTCCCCCAGCATTGTCCCCATATAGTAGTAATGTCCCCCAGCAATGCCCCATATAGCAGTAATGTCCCCCTGCATTGTCTCCATATACTAGTAATGTCCCCCTGCATTGTCTCCATATACTAGTAATGTCCCCCTGCATTGTCTCCATATACTAGTAATGTCCCCCTGCATTGTCTCCATATAGTAGTAATGTCCCCCTGCATTGTCTCCATATACTAGTAATGTCCCCTGCATTGCCCCCATATAGTAGCAATGTCCCCCAGCATTGCCCCCATATAGTAGTAATGTCCCCCAGCATTGTCTCCATATAGTAGTAATGTCCCCCAGCATTGTCTCCATATAGTAGTAATGTCCCCCTGCATTGTCTCCATATAGTAGTAATGTCCCCCTGCATTGTCTCCATATACTAGTAATGTCCCCCTGCATTGTCCCCATATAGTAGTAATGCCCCCAGCATTGTCCCATATAGTAGTAATGTCCCCCAGCAGTGTCCCCATATAGTAGTTATGTCCCCCAGCAATGCCCCATATAGTAGTAATGTCCCCCAGCATTGTCCCATATAGTAGTAATGTCCCCCAGCATTGTCCCCATATAGTAGTAATGTCCCCCAGCATTGTCCCCATATAGTAGTTATGTCCCTCAGCAATGCCCCATATAGTAGTAATGTCCCCCAGCATTGTCCCCATATAGTAGTATTGTCCCCCAGCAATGCCCCATATAGCAGTAATGTCCCCCTGCATTGTCTCCATATACTAGTAATGTCCCCCTGCATTGTCTCCATATACTAGTAATGTCCCCCTGCATTGTCTCCATATACTAGTAATGTCCCCCAGCATTGCCCCTATATAGTAGTAATGTCCTCCTGTACTCCCCCCATATCACCATACATACCCCCCTCGGACCCCTTGCATTAACCCCTTAGTCTCCACAGTAATGCCCAAAGTCCGAATAATAAGTCTACGTTCTCTGTTCCAGCGCTGATCGGCCTCATCCTCCTGTAGTCTGCGGCTTACAGGTCTTCTCCTACAGGCGGTGCATGATGAAATGACGTCATCACGCACGGCCCGCAGGAGAGGAGGTGCGCCGTTCTTCTGTACAGGAGCAGGGAGTCCCTGCTTCTGTATGCACATTACGTAATAAGCTACGAAATGTACGTACAGGAGCAGGGATTTCACTCCTCCTGTACTGTAGTGAGTGGCATTGCGTACATTGTACGCATTGCCACTTACTTTTCACAGTTTTGAGCGGCTGAGTGGGCAGCCGGCGGCAGTGTGCAGGGCTTCCCTTTCAGCTGTGTGGCCGCACACCGCGCAGCTTAAAAGGAACACTGCCTGAGAATCTGCCGCCCCCTCCAGGACCGCAGAAGCGGCACCTAGAGGTGAGGGGGGAGATGTGGGAGGTGAAGGGGAGATCCAGAAAGAGGGGGCGCTGCCGGGGGGTCCGTTTTACCGCCCTTAGGGAAGGGGGTTGGCAGGGGTGCTGATGATGCCGTGAGTCCGGGTGGCTTGTCGGGCCCTGCCGTGCGCCCCCTAGCATTCGGCGCCCCGTGCGGTGGCCCGGCCCGCCCCGTTATAGAAACTGCCCTGTATAGGATCACCTAATATGTTAGCCACAGCGGCATGCAAATTGCATAGTGTGAACAAGTGTGAGTGGGGTGCTAACGGGTGGCTATTTGTTAACTTTTTGTATCACATGCGGGGGGGGGGAAGATCTCCTTTTAGCCGCGCACTCCACCCAGCTCCTGTAGGTGTTTTACATAGCGTTTAGTAGATCCTATATGTTCAGTTTTGTAGACTTTTAGTCCAGGAGAGGCCAGTAGCAAGTATAAGGTCCAACTCTTTGTGGGGTCACCTTACCATGGTGAGTTGTTACATTCTAATCGATCAAATGGTTTGCTAAGAACCTCATTTGATTTTATTAGGTGTACTTTGGGGGGAGTATATACGACGAGTCCTGACACTTGCAGTTTGCTAAAGCAGTTTTCTATTTTTGTCTGTATATTAGCCACAACAGCTTACAAACTGCATGGTGTGAACAAGTGTGAGCAGGGGCGTAGCTAGGATTCATGGGGCCCTATAGCCAGGGCCGTTTTAATACATTGGTGGGCCCAGTGCACAGCCCTCAAGAGTGGGCCCCCCCCCCCCTTACCTTTCTGCACATTGTATAATGTACTGAATTTGCCCCCACACTGTATCAAGAGCCCCAATACATACAGTAGTTACCTTATAACACTATTTCCACCATTCAGTGATTACATATTACATAAAAACTGCACTAAACAAAACAGAAAGATATCACCATTGATACCATTACATAATACCGCCATACCATGACCCCTAACACTACAAGCCTATAACAGAGTGAAGTTACATCCAGTGACTCACCGGAGGCGTCTTCTCCGATCAGAGTCTGTCACCTTTTCTTTTTCTCTCCATCCAGCGTGGGCCACCTTGAAGTCTTCTCCTGGCTGTGAATCTTCTCTCCAGAATCTGCCAGACAAATATTTTAGGCTCCAACACATACAGTAGTTAGGTCCCTTGTACCCCTATACAGTAGTTACACCCCTCTGTACCCCTACATAGTTACACCCCTCTGTGCCTCCATAGTTTTAAGGTGTCCCTGTAGTATATAGACCCTCATGTGCTCCTCCAGTTATATACAGCCCTCCTGTGCGCTCCCCCATTAGTATATAGCCCCCCTGTGCACTCTCCCCAGTAGTATATAGCCCCCTGTGCTCACCCACAATAGTATATAGCCCCCCTGTGCTCTCCCCCAATAGTATATAGCCCCCCTATGCTCTCCCACAATAGTATATAGCCCCCCTGTGCTCTCCCACAATAGTATATAGCCCCCCTGTGCTCTCCCACAATAGTATATAGCCCCCTGTGCTCTCCCCCAATAGTATATAGCCCCCCTGTGCTCTCCCACAATAGTATATAGCCCCCCTGTGCTCTCCCCCAATAGTATATAGCCCCCCTGTGCTCCCCCTCAATAGTATATAGCCCCCCTGTGCTCTCCATAATATATAACCCCCTGTGCTCTCCCCCATAGTATATAGACCCCTGTGCTCCCCAATAGTATATAGCTCCCCTGTGCTCCCCAATAGTATATAGCCCCTGTGCTCCCCAATAGTATATAGCTAACCTGTGCTCCCCAATAGTATATAACCCCCTGTGCTCCCCCATAGTATATAGCCCCCTGTGCTCCCCCATAGTATATAGCCCCCTGTGCTCCCCAGTAGTATATAGCCCCCTGTGCTCCCCATAGTATATAGCTCCCCTGTGCTCCCCCATAGTATATAGCTCCCCTGTGCTCCCCCATAGTATATAGCCCCCTGTGCTCCCCCAAAGTATATAGCTCCCCTGTGCTCCCCCATAGTATATAGCTCCCCTGTGCTCCCCAATAGTATATAGCCCCCTGTGCTTCCCAATAGTATATAGCTCCCCTGTGCTCCCCAATAGTATATAGCTCCCCTGTGCTCCCCCATAGTGTATAGCCCCCTGTGCTCCCCCATAGTATATAGCTCCCCTGTGCTCTCCCATAGTATATAGCCCCCTGTGCTCCCCCATAGTATATAGCCCCCTGTGCTCCCCAATAGTATATAGCCCCCGTTCTCCCCCATAGTGTATAGCCCCCTGTGCTCCCCCATAGTATATAGCTCCCCTGTGCTCCCCCATAGTATATAGCCCCCTGTGCTCCCCCATAGTATATAGCCCCCTGTGCTCCCCCATAGTATATAGCTCCCCTGTGCTCCCCAATAGTATATAGCCCCCTGTGCTTCCCAATAGTATATAGCTCCCCTGTGCTCCCCAATAGTATATAGCTCCCCTGTGCTCCCCCATAGTGTATAGCCCCCTGTGCTCCCCCATAGTATATAGCTCCCCTGTGCTCCCCCATAGTATATAGCCCCCTGTGCTCCCCCATAGTATATAGCCCCCTGTGCTCCCCAATAGTATATAGCCCCCGTTCTCCCCCATAGTGTATAGCCCCCTGTGCTCCCCCATAGTATATAGCTCCCCTGTGCTCCCCCATAGTATATAGCCCCCTGTGCTCCCCCATAGTGTATAGCCCCCTGTGCTCCCCAATAGTATATAGCCCCCGTTCTCCCCCATAGTATATAGCCCCCTGTGCTCCCCAATAGTATATAGCCCCCGTTCTCCCCCATAGTATATAGCCCCCCTGTGCTCCCCAATAGTATATAGCCCCCGTTCTCCCCCATAGTATATAGCCCCCCTGTGCTCCCCAATAGTATATAGCCCCCGTTCTCCCCCATAGTATATAGCCCCCTGTTCTCCCCCATAGTATATAGCCCCCTGTGCTCCCCAATAGTATATAGCTCCCCCTCCCATATAACATTGAAAAAAACAAACACTTTTACTCACCTGGGTCCATGCGTTCCTCTTCTCTTCCCTCTTGTGGCGGCACTTCCTGCGGTCACAAGAGGCTGCACTCCCCTTACCCTCGCACCGACGCTCTAGTGACGTCGGGCGCTAGAGGGAGAGCGCGGCCTCTTGTGACCGCAGGAAGTGCGGCCACAAGAGTGAGTGACTGACAGGGAGGGAGCCAATGGCTCTCTCTCTGTCAGTGTCGCTGCTGCTGCAGCGCTGACGCGCCGCAGCAGCAGCGGACGGGGGCAGCGGCAGACGGGGGGGCCCTGCAGGGGGCGCCATGGAGGGGTAAGTAGATTACCCATCAATGGCGCTCCCCCCTGACAGGCTGGTGGCCGGAGCCCTGTGCGACCGCACTGGTCGCACATAGCAACGGCCGGCCTGCTCGGGGGGGGCCCCTTTAACCAGTGGGCCCGGTGCACGTGCACCATGTGCCCTCTGGTTAAAGCGGCCCTGCCTATAGCAAGAAGCTGTGTGGTACCCCATGAAACCTGTATGGGCCCCTACTAGGGATGGTCCGAACCTGCCGAGACCGGACTCTCGGCAATGATTCCCGCTGTCTTAAACCTCCGTGCAGAGGGTGGATAAAGCGGGAAGACCGCCTGGAAAACTGGGATACAGCCTATGGCTGTGGCTGTATCCCTGTTTTCCAGGCGGTCCTCCCGCTGTATCCACCCTCTGCACGGAGGTTTAAGACAGCGGGAATCATTGCCGAGAGTCCGGGTTCGTACGAACCCAAACCTCGGCAGGTTCGGACCATCCCTAGCCCTACTGCTTATGCACATACACACATGACCCAGTGGCCGGCATAGTCCTGCTTCATTCTGTTCTCCCAGACCCCCTGCACCCAAGTGACAACACTAGCCTGTCGGGGAGCTGAGAGAACGGAATTATAAGGGACTGTGCCGACCGCTGGGTCATGTGAGTATGTGCACCGCGTATGGGTTCCTATGGCTGGAGGTGTAATGCTGTCTCCGGCCACAATAGAGAGCCCTGCCAATGGGTGCTGTGAGCCAGAGCCACCATGGTGGGAGACCATGTTTCGCCGAGGGGGCCCCCCTTTCACAAGGGCAGCCACATGGTCTGCCCCCATGGTAGCTACGCCAATGAGTGTCAGTACGGTGCTGGCTATTGGCTAGCTTGTTGTATCAATAATTCAGTCTTTGTTTTCAACATTTGTCTATGGATAGGAGCACACTATGTAAAAATGGCAGCCATCTTTCATAATAAAAGTCATCATCACGCAAATAACGTCTGTTATTTTTTTTTAAACTGACGTTATTTGTGCAATGACGGTCATTATTATGAAAGACAGCCGTCACATTTACATAGCGTGGACCTAGCCTATAGGTGTGGACTATCCCCAGAGAGTATGACACAATGTATTTTCTATCGCTAAGCACCATGGCCAGCCATTAAACTCCGAAAGCCATCCCTACTAGACAATTGCTTCCTAAAAGGAATCTGACAACGATATTGTTTGCGCAGCAATTTGTCGACGTGAAAACTATTTAAGCCAAGTCATTACTGAGCTATTGCTTTGCACTTAATGCCTGATAGTTATTTATTAGTCTCGAATGTATTTCGATGAAGATGATTTTACCTCCTGAAAAGGAAGTGTAGCCATCCAACAATTACAATCAATGCTCGGCTTCTTGATATAATAGGACATGTCCCTCAAATGATTGTCTGGCCCGGGTTAATGAGCTGTGTTGAAAATGCTCCTTGTAGTGTTAACATTAGTCAAGAAGAAGAAGAAAGCAAACAGTAGATTATCAAAAGGAGAAAATATCTTGCCTACCATCGTCATCCTTCAGAATCGGAGACATCTGGCGCACCCAATACGTAGTGTCAATAATACGTTCGCCGTAAAAATAACACAAATGCATTAGTCTTAATTTGTTTTGTTTTTTCCAAAAAGCATGAAATGGCTGACTGATTATTTAGGAAGTTGGAAGATGTTTCTTTTGGCATCTACAGCATTTAAATCACGGTATTTGCAATAAAGCGGGGCGGTAATTAAGAAATCACGCTGTTTCTAATTCTATGTCAGTGTAAAATGATATAAAAAAAAAAAAAAAGAATCAATTAAACAGCGGGAAGCATTGAGAGTTCTAATTTTGATTCGGTTCAAAGAGCAGCCGATATCTGCGTTAAATTGTAAAATTAGAAAGCTCTCTTTAATGGTATCAGTCATACAAGTCTCCTACTGGTGATGGGAAGTACATTGGGATAATGTTTAATTAGTATGTCCTTCCATCAGAGGACTATTTAGTCATTCTGATCGAAACCACAAGGTGGTTAAGATAGTAGGTGTAAATGGTGGCACATAGCGTTCATACAGCAGGTATCTACCTAGGTCAGGGATGGGGAACCTTCGGCCCTCCAGCTGTTGCAAAACTACAATTCCCATCATGCCTGGACAGCCAAAGCTTCTTTTTAGAAGCTTTTCAGTCTGACACAGTGCTCTCTGCTGCCACCTCTGTCTGTGACAAGAACTGTCCACAGCAGAAGAAAATCTCCATAGAAAACTTCTTATGCTTTGCAGACTGGAAAGAATACACCACTTCCTGCAGGACATACGACAGCTGATAAGTACTGAAAGTGACTTGATATTTTTTAAATAGAAGTAAATTACAACTCTCTGGAACTTTCTGTCACCAGTTGATTTGAAAGAGAACCTTTTTTTCGCTAAACTACCATTTTAAATAGTAAAATAGCCGTAAAGTTTCCTTTAATTCTGGTTTCCCATCCATTCCAACACTGGGCATGCAGAGATTTACAAGACTTATGTGGTATCAGGTAAGTTATAGAAAGGAAAACTTTAAAAAATAATTTTTAAGTGTCTAACCCACACATACATACAAATACAAATACTAGTTATTAAGTAGAAAAAAAACTGTCCAGCATTGTTTCTAGGGGAATTGTTTATGACAAGATCAGGTAAGCTTTGGTTCAGCCAAATCCATGTAACTGTCATACTTTGCCTTTAAGCTATGTTCACACAACGCCTTTTTTTAATCTTTTGCGGCCAATCTTATAGGACGGCTATCATTTTCATCATGTTTTGGCGCCAAAATGACGTCCCTCAAAAACAATGGCTGCGCAAGGCTAAAAAAAAGACATTGGGGGAGAGATATCAAACATGTTGTAAAGTAGATTTGTCTTAGTTGCCCCTAGCAACCAATCAGATTCCGCTTTTCTTTCCTCACAGACTCTTTGAAAATAAAAGGCGGAATCTGATTGGTTGCCAGGGGCAACTAAGACAATTCTACTTCACACCATGTTTGATAAATCTCTCCCATTGTGTGAACATAGCCTTAGTGTAGAACCTAACAATGGCAATCACCACACTTAAGATATCCCCAAAAATATCCAATCAATGGTGGTGCAGGGAGGTATAAACACAGGCAACATTAATTTTATAATATTAGTTCATGCTTCTTCCAGCCAGTAATAAAGTTCATTTATGTGCAAAAGTTGGTCAAATTATTGTAGATTAGATATTTTAGGGGTTCTTATGGGGGTTTATTTTACAACTAGATCTAATTAGATCTCTTCCTGGTATATCTTTTTCTTTTGAATGAACATAGGATATATATATATATATATATATATATATAGAGAGAGAGAGAGAGAGAGAGAGAGAGAGAGAGATTTATCAAACATGGTGTAAAGTGGAACTGGCTCAGTTGCCCCTAGCAACCAATCAGATTCCACCTTTCATTTTCCAAAGAGTCTGTGAGGAATGAAAGGTGGAATCTGATTGGTTGCTAGGGGCAACTGAGCCAGTTTCCCTTTACACCATGTTTGATAAATCTCCCTTATAGTTGATATATATAGATTTATCAAAGAGGTGTAAAGTAGAACAGTCTCAGTTCCTTCTAGCAACCAATCAGATATCAGATTGCACTTTTCATTCTTCACAGATTCCTTGGAAAATGAAAGGTGGACTCTGATTGGTTGCTAGGGGCGACTGTGCCAATTCTATTTTACACCAGTTTGATAAATCTCCCCCTATAGTGTATATATTATGAACTCTGACCTTCCACAATTGCAAATACAAACTAACATTATAAAATACAGTAGTCTAGTTTCATGACCTATTCGATTAATGGACCTGGCTATTATAGCAGAAAATAAATGCATTGCACTATTACAACCTTGGCTTGTTCTTCAGCCCAAGAAATGGAAATACTCTGCAATTAGTACTACAATCATCATGGTCCATTAAGATCAGGCAGTTCATTATGAGTATATTCCATTTGTAGCTGGGACTTTACAAGCATAGGAACATTTTATATATAGAAAAGATTTACCTGATTTACCATTTACATGGAAAATGCATTACATGCGGGATATGGAAGCAAATGACAAGCACCACAGAAAAAAAAGAGAAGAACCCCACTGTATAGAGCTGTGCAGCATTGCTTGATCAGAGCAGGGGTTCAGGAGCTACGGGGTTTGTTTTAATTAAAGGAGAACTCCAGCAAATCAGTTCGAATCAACTGGTGACAGAAAGTTATATAGATTTGTAATTTACTTCTATTTAAAAATCTCAAGTCTTCCAGTACTTATCAGCTGCTGTATGTCTTGCAGAAAATGATGTTTTCTTTCCAGTCTGACACAGTGCTCTCTGCTGACATCTCTGTCCATGTCAGGAACTGTCCAGAGCAGGAGCAAATCCAGAGTGCTTATAGGCTTTCTCTTTTTGTAATTTGTTCTTAAAAAACCTAATAAAAACATTGAACCAGAAAATGTCTCCTATTTTGGACAGTTCCTGTCCTGCTACACCACTTCCTACAATGTTTTTTCCTCTCCGTTTAAAATTACGTCCATCATTTCGCTGTTAGCGTGGGTTCACACTGAGGATTGCGCGCTGAGAAGTTCTGGCGGATTCATCCGGTGGCCCCTGCTCGCATCTTCGCCTGTGCCTTAGACTCCATTCTATGCAAAGACGGATTCCACCGTCCGTGGAAAGAAACGACATGTCAAATGGCGTGATCTGTCTGTGCATAGAATGGAGTCTATGGCACGGGGGCAGCGATGGAATCCTTTGGAACTTCTCCTCGCGGATTCCTCAGTGTGAACCCACCCTTACGCCGCCTGTCAGTGGAATAACAGCTGTTGGTAAATTATTCTAGTTTATGCTACATTTACATGGAACAATTATCGTTCTAATTTTTGCAATAACTATCATATTTGAGCGAAAATTGGCTCGTGTAAACACAGCAAACAATCAAGCGACGAGCGAGAAATCGTTCATTTTGATCTTTCAACATGTTCTCAAATCATCAATCATCAAAAATTCACAGATCGCTTTGTGTAAACAGTCTTTTACCGATTTTCCCTATGTGTGAGATAGGCTTAAGCAATCTTAGATATATGGTTCCGCCTAAACACTGATCGTTATAAAAAACATTGTTACTTCCAAATCGTTAATCGTTGGATTGGGCGATTTATCGCTCCGTGTAAACGCAGCAAATGATACGTCATGGTGCCGCGGGGGGTGTTCAGAGCGGGGTCCCGCCGGGACCTCGCTCTGAACGGCGCTGATCCCGGCTGACATGTGCAGCCGGGCAGTGCCTCTATTAGCCGGCGCGGGTCCCGTTGCCGCGCCGGCCAATTAAGCCTCTAAGTGCAGCTGTCAATCCCCTCCCCTATTAAAAGTCCAAATCACCCCCCTTTTCCCATTTTATAAATATAAAAAAATAAATAAACAAATAAACAAACATGTTTGGTATCGCCGCGCGCGTAATCGCCCGAACTATTAATTAATCACATTAATGATCTTGTACGGTAAACGGCGTCAGCGCAAAAAAATTCCAAAGTGCAAAATTACGCATTTTTGGTCGCATCAAATCCAGAAAAAATGTAATGAAAAAGTGATCAAAAAGTCGTATATGCGCAATTAAGGTACCGATAAAAAGAACGCATCATGGCGCAAAAACTGACACCTCACACAGCCCCATAGACCAAAGGATAAAAGCGCTGTAAGCATGGGAATAGAGCGATTTTAAGGAACATATATCTGTTAACAATGGTTTGAATTTTTTACAAGCCATCAGATAATATAAGTTATACATATTACATATCGTTGTAATCGTAACGACTTGAGGAACATGCATAACCAGTCAGTTTTACCATAGGGCGAATGGCGTAAATGCAAAACTCCCCGAAATCAAAACAAATTCCTTTTTTTTTTCAATTTGACAGCGCAAATGATTTTTTTTTTCCGGTTTCGCAGCATATGTTATGGAAAAATAATGCCTGTCATTGCAAAGTACAATTGGTTTTGCAAAAAAATAAGTGCTCATATGGGTCTCTAGGTGAAAAAATGCAAGCGCTATGGACTTTTAAACATAAAGTGGAAAAAGCAAAAGTGCAAAAACGAAAATTGGCTTTGACCTTAAGGGGTTAAAGGAGAAGTTCGGGCAAAAGCATTTTTTATATGTTATCAGTTAGGGAAAGTTAGACAAATTCCTAATATACATTAATTATGGGAAATGCACATTTACTGCTATTTCCCTTAGTAGATCAAGGAGACTTAAAAATCTCAGAAATACCATAACGCCAGGGTGTAATTCCAATGGAGTGTACCAGCAGAAAGCACGCTATATATAGAAGTCAATGAGTACCATTGACTTCTATATATAGTGTGCCCCTGCTGGACACTCCATTGGAATCAATGGCTGCCTATGAAACAGGTGAGTCTGCACACTGTACTACTCCCTCATCATCTATCTCCTCATAGTATGAGCAGATAGATGATTAGTAGGGGAGTAGTAACAGAGCCATCCCCATTCCCCCCCCCCCCCCCCCGCTGCCGCCACATATGCCCTGGTACTACTTCCCCATCATCTGCTCATACTATGAGCAGAAGATGGGGAAGTAGTACCAGGGCTATCCCCATCACCACCACCACCGCCCCTGCTCGTCCGGTGGGTCCACTGCTGTAATTGAGGCCCGGTCTCAGGGAGGTAGTAGGCCCCGGTCTCAGGCCTACTTCCCCCCTGAGACCAGGGCCTCAATTACAGCAGCGGACCCGCCGGACGAGCAGGGGTGGCATTGGCGGCGACAACAGGGGGTCCGGGCGGGTCTGCTGCTGTAATTGAGGCCCCGGTCTCGGGGGGGAAGTAGGCCTGAGACCGAGGCCGCTGGACGAGCAGGGGCGGCATCGGCAGAAGCGACAGGGGATCCGGGCGGGTCCACCACTGTAATTGAGGCCCCGGTCTCAGGGGGGAAGTAGGCCTCGGTCTCAGGCCTACTTCCCCCCTGAGACCGGGGCCTCACTTACAGCAGCGGACCCGCCGGACGAGCAGGGGCGGCATCGGCGGCGGAGACATGGGGTCCGGGCGGGTCCGCCGCTGTAATTGAGGCCCCGGTTTAAGGGGGGAAGTAGGCCTGAGAACAGGGCCTCAATTACAGCAGTGGACCGGACGAGCAGGGGTGGTGGGGGTGGTGATGGGGATAGCCCTGGTACTACTTCCCCATCTTCTGCTCATAGTATGAGCAGATGATGGGACGATGGGGAAGTAGCACCAGGGCATATGTGGCGGCAGCGGGGGGGGGGGCGGATTGGGGATGGCCCTGTTACTACTCCCCCATCATCTATCTGCTCATACTATGATGGGGGAGTAGTACAGTGTGCAGACTCACCTGTTTCATAGACTGTTCCATAGGTACTCATTGACTTTTAAATATATATATATATATATATATATATATATATATATATATATATATATATAGATATATATATATGTACAGTGGTGCCTTGGATTACGAGCATAATTCGTTCCGGGACTGTGCTTGTAATCCAAATCCACTCTTAAACCAAAGCAAATTTTCCCATAAGAATTCATAAAAATGCAGACAATTGGTTCCACACCCCAAAAATAATGATTTATCATTCTGATTAACATGTAAAACAAATGAAACAAACATTCAGAAACAGCTGAATACTGTCATATTATAAGTTACTGTACAGTAATGGAGAAGTTGGGAAACACCAGGGCTGACAGAGACTGCAGGGAGTATGAAGGAATGAGCAGGGCAGATATGGGCACAGTATAGCAGCACTCTCTGTCCGGGAAGAGAGGGGTTACAGCTATGCAGAGATTACCTCCACAGTCCTGTCCCCTGATGCAAGCCCCAGCCTGAAGTGGATCTGCTATGATTTGGAAGGTGAGGGAGACTTCCTGGGACAGAGTACAGGGCTGTAGACCCCGCTATGCAGACCATGCCCCTCCTCCACTCGCGCTCCCACCCAGTACAGGGAGCTCTTAAACCAAAGCAATGCTCTTAAACCAAGTCACAATTTTGAAAAACTGTGAGCTCTTAAACCAAAACGCTCTTAAACCAAGTTACTCTTAAACCAAGGTACCACTGTATATATATAGTGCGCCCCCTGCTGGATACTCCATTGGAATTACACCCTGGTTTGTGACGTCACGGTATTTCTGAGATTTTGAAGTCTCCGTGATCTACTAAATTAAGGGAAATAGCAGTAAATATGCATTACCCATAATTAATGTACATTAGGAATTTGTCTAACTTTCACTAATAACATATTAAAGAATACTTTTGCCCAAACTTCTCTTTTAATTAAATAAAAGTCCATTAAATTTAATAGTAAAAACAGTGAAAAAAGAAAAACTGTGTGTGAACAACTAAAAAATAACGTCCGCTGTTTACAATAGACATCTGAAAATAATTTACATGATCATTATTTTGACGCCCACGCAGACAACATCCGTTCTTTACTACTCTTTGGAAGAGATTTATCAAACATAGCGTAAGGTGAAACTGGCTCAGTTGCCCCTAGCAACCAATCAGATTCCACCTTTCATTCCTCACAGACTCTTTGGAAAATGAAAGGTGGAATCTGATTGGTTGCTAGGGGTAACTGAGCCAGTTTTACTTTACACCATGTTTGATAAATCTCCCCCCCTAGTGCGGACCACTAAAAAACTGCAGATTTTTGCACAAAGCCCCTGCCTGCACAAAAATTCTGTGACTTTTCAATGGTCTGCGGCCTGCTTGCCAATTGGGTGGGAAGGGGGTATGGGATTACGCGAGAGGAGACTTGTCTTTCCCATGCACAAGATTTATTATAATTTTCGCTTCCACCAGTTTCAGCGGCAATGATGATCACGAAAATAAACCACCATTTTTTTTAACTATTTTTTTTTATAAAACATAAAATGTAAAATATTTAAAGGAAGTGTCCCTTTAAGTCACCCTGTTTTTTCTTTAGACTAACTTTAATATGTTGCAATCTTCATAAACAGAGGAACATGGGGAAACAGGTAAAAATTACTAATGTAGAAACTGAATCTCTCAGGCTACTGTATCTTTAACCCCTTAAGGCCCAATAACATACCCATACGTCATCACAGCTTAAGAGGAGGTCAGAGAGGTGTCACACTGGGGCCTCCCTTTGAAGCATGTGGCTCTTTGCTGCTATCAGCAGCCAGGGACCGCAGCTATTAGCAGGCGCAGCAATCACAGTGCCCGGCCAATTAGCCATTTAAATGAAATTGTCGAAACTGATTTCAAACTATTGTTTAAAAAAAAAAAGACATTTTTTTATTAATAAAAAAATCCCATCCCCTAATAAAAGGTTAAATCACCCTCCCTTTTCCCATTTTATAACAATAAATAAGCATATTTGGTATCGCCGCATGCATAGTCGCCCAAACTATTAAATTATCATATTCCTGATCTCACACAGTAAATACCAAAGCGCAAAATTGCTGATTTTTAATAAATAAATTGTAATAAATTGTAATAAAAAGTAATCAAAAGTCGCATATAGACTGATAGAAAGTACAGATCATGGCGCAAAAAAATGACACATCACACAGCCTCATAGACCAAAAAATAAAAGCGCAACATTGAATTTTTTATTTTTTTAAAAAAGGTTTTAATTTTTTTAAAAGCAGTCAAATAAAATAAAAGTTATACAAGGTGAATATCAAACAAAAGAAAGCACTAAAGCGAAAATTGTCTGGGTCCTTAAAGGGTAAACACAATTGTTCTTTATACATGTGGTTCCCAGTATGACTCTAATTCTCCTATTTTTTTTTGTTTTTAATCCTGGTTTGTTTTCAATCCATTTTTGTACCATACTCTTTCTATTTATAGATTATAAAATAAAATTCATTGTGAAAAAGGACAAAGAAATCAATAAGGCTGACAAGTAAAAATATGGAAAACAGCCATGGAAACAGAAGGCAGGAGAAAAATAATACATGAAACATATGTAACTGCAAAAATAGAATTCCAGCATGGCTATCAGCTCTGAATTCATAGAAAGGAACGCGGTCCAAGTACACCCCTTTAGGGCTTTATTTATTGTACTTTATAAAGAAAACCTACGCAGGGTGACATTATATATAAATACATTTTGATCTACTTTTGTCCTGTACTTTTTGGTCAGGTGGATTCTGTAGTCAGGATTACACATAGTGGAAACACTTAAAGTGCCAACAGATGTCTACTCCAGATGTATGCTATGTAGTCCTATACAGCTGCATAGGCCTCTCATTGACCTACAGTGAAGGGGCTGTTTTTTGCATACAGTTGTTTTGAAAAGTGATGAGTACTATGCTTTTTAATACAGTTGGGACGAACGTTTAGAAGCCCCAAAGACAGTGAACACAGTGGTGGCTGAGCACCATTCACAAAGAGGGGAAGGGACCTCCATCTTTGTGGTGAGTGGGGATCTCAGACCCCACCCCATCAACTAAATATCCCCTTTAGGGTGCCTTCACATGTACTGGATCCACAGTGGATTTCACGCTGCGGGTCTGCAGCAAAATTTTCATTCTGTTGCGGATATGTAACCCCCTGCCCCCCCCCCCCCCCCGCCACCTGCAGCCCCGCCGCAGTGCACTGATTGGCTGACCACCGGGAGATGCCAGGAGGCTCCGAAGCAAGCAGGAGCCTGGAGCAGGTGATGTATGCTCCAGGGCTGCCCCCGGCCCGGAGTATACATTACCTGCTCGGTGCTGCGGCTGTGTGAAGCTTCCGGCGAGGGGAGTCGGGAGCTTTACACAGCCACGGTGCCAACCAGGTAATGCATGCTCCGGGCCGGGGTCGCGAGCGGCCGGGGGTTAAAGGGGCCGGGTCACATATCTGCAGCGGAATAAAAAATTCAGATTTCGCTGCAACTTTCACACTGCAGATCGGCTACGTGTGAAGGCACCCTTACTGTAGAAAGATGATAGATTTTAATCTTGTAATAAACCCTTTTAATATAAAAACCAGGAACACGTTAATATGGAATGATCCATTTTATTATATAAGAACTTTCAATTCTTTGATACTCCCTTAGGCTGGGTTCACACTACATATATTTCAGTCAGTATTGTGATCCTCATATTGCAACTAAAACCAGGAGTGGATTAAAAACACAGAAAGGATCTGTTCACACAATGTTGAAATTGAGTGGATGGTCACCATATAATGGCAAATATTTGCTGTTATTTTAAAACAACGGCTGTTATATTGAAATAATGGCCGTTATTTACTGTTATATGGCGGCCATCCACTCAATTTCAACATTGTGTGAACAGATCCTTTCTGTGTTTTTAATCCACTCCTGGTTTTGGTTGCAATATGAGGACCACAATACTGACTGAAATATACGTAGTGTGAACCCAGCCCCAATGGAGAAGTCCGATTATAAAATCCATCAGCCGACATGACCAGGGGGGAAACTGATTACAACTACTAACTTACCTCTCCCCAGGCCCCTGGTCAGCAGCGGGACCAGCCTCGGGACCCCCTGCCGGCTGCTGGATTTTTTAATCCGCTGGATTTCTCCTATAACGTTGTATGTATTGTACTATATGTGTCTATCATTGTCTATTTCATGAACCAAAGTGTACTTAAAGCCGACCTGTAAGCAGAAAACAGGGGTGTAAACAAGCTCATGACTAGATAGGACTAGTTATCAGAATTCTAGGCAAACCATTATTATCTCTATAGAAATTTCCATTGCCAAGATATAAATCTTTTTGTTAATAAGTAAATAAGGCCAAAATCTAAGGGGGTGTTTCCCAGCCTGGTATAAGCCCATTGTTAGATAGCCTATCCCCTGTTATTCACCATCCCTGTACTGACTTGCATGCACCTACCCCATTTGTCTGCCACTAAAGAGCACATTGGACTTACCTGGGCTTTTATTGTGCTGGAAAATGCCCCCTTGGCTTTTGGAGCTCATTGACATATTAACAAAAGGCTTTTATCTCAGCAATGGAGATGACTGTAAAGCTACAAAGGGTATGTCCCAAATCCTGAAGATTAGCCCTATCTAGGCATGGGCTTATTTACACTCCTGTTTTCCTGCTTATAGGCCCATTATAAACAGCTAATATTATTACTGGATTATTAGCGGCTGTTTTATAATTGTTTTTAAGTGTGTCATCTTGACAAACAATGTTCATATAATTCAGATGGCACCAGCGCTCTTTGGCATAGAATTCATCAGTATATGTAATCAGAGCATTGCATATACAAGTCCCCTAAGGGACTTATATATGCAATTCTAAATGTGTAAAAAGAAAAAAGTTTTAAAATATATATATTTTTAAAAATCCTAAATTAAAAAAATGCCCCAATAAAGATTTATTATAAATATATATAAATATATATATATATATATATATATATATATATATATATATACACACAGTCTATATATATATATATATATATATATATATATATATATATGCAAACAGTCTGTTGTGGGCCAGCTCACCTGCCGTGGTATTGCCCTTGGTGCACGGTAAGACCCGGAGCCAGGGTCACAGCATACAAAAAGGAAAAGCCCAGCACCAAAATGGCAAATCCCATCAAGTTTAGTCTTTATTGTAATTCTTCACATCAGGTACAGTGAATAAAAAAGTTTACGCGTTTCAACGCTTCTCACGCCTTGTTCACAACTTAAACAACTATATATAATATATATATATATATATATATATATATATATATATATATATATATACTGTATATGGCTCTTAGAAGACGAGGAAGGCGAAAGTGCTTCAATTTCACCCGGACATCCTGGCATCAATGACCTCTGTCATGAAAGGGTTAAAGGGGTACTCCAGCGTGGGGGCAATCAGTTTCCCCCGTTCCAGCGGCGGGTCCCGCATCGTGGCGCTCCAGTGCACGATTCCCGGCCGCTTCCTGGTGTCTGACGCGGGCCTGAGACGTGACGTCTCAGGTCCGCTCAGCCACTCAGTGAAGGACGCGAGATCTGAGCGGACTTGAAATGGATCCCGCCTCCTTCACTGAGTGGCTGAGCTGACCTGAAACGTCATGTCTCGGGCCCGCGTCAGACCACCGAAAGCGGACGGGAACCGGGTACCGGACACGCAGCTGGAACCGGGGAGGTGAGTGGACGTCTTTTCCCTCGGCCACCTCGTCCCCGGTCCCAGCGCAAAAGTGCCCCCACGCTGGAGTACCCTTTTAAAGGATCACCCTTGTAAATGCCCCTGATATAGTATTCTCAGTGTATCCTCAATGCAATACGATATCATGTGTTTTTTACTCCAAAGAAACAAAGGCACCTCAGAAAAAAAATCAAGGAGCACCACAGCAATCATCTAACAACAATATCTAGATACAGTAGCATTTTTTAAATAAATAACTCCATTTAAGACATTGGAATCAAAATCAATGGAACCTGTGCTGCAGCTTTGTTAACTAATAGTTTTTGTACAAGATAGACTGTCAACAGCTGAACGGTACAGACTGATTGGTGGACTACCCTGTGGCTAGACCATCAATAGATGAAGTATCATTCCCATTGATATTGATTCCAATGTTTTCATCTCAAATCATTTACAGTATTTAAAAAAAAAAAATCCATCTGTATCCAGATATTGCTGTAACTTGCTTGTTATGGGGATTCTCCATGTAATTTTTATCATCCTTGGAATGACCAACTTCTATATCCAGTGTCCATTGGAATCTCATGGGCGGGAAAGTACGTCCTGGTATATTTCAGCTCATCAATAAAAATCATTGCCCTAGAAATGGCTTCTTCTTCTTGAACATTTTATATGGATATAAGAGGGAATCAAAGAATACACAACATGACAAGTAACAGCTATATCTAGACACGGGTTTATTTTTTTATAAATTATTCCGTCAAAGGGGGGGGGGGGGGAATGATATTTTAATGGAATATTTAACTGGTTGAACTATTTAATGAGTATAGTCCCATTTTCTTATGGTCAAAGTTCATTTACTGCTATTCTGAGTCAATCTATGAGTTATCAGGAATTAGCATTACTATTCAATGACATTATGTGAAAAGCTTGAACTGAAAAACCATGACACCTTCTGCTACTGTAGAAAATTGAAACAAGACAAATCTGTGTCACAGAGTTAAAATTCTAATCTCCGGCACAGCGAAGTTTTAGAAGTAGGTTAGTGTCTAAATATAAATCGCCAGTAAAATAATTATACTTGTGCTGCTATAGACAAACATGAAAATTCAGACAATAGAAATAAAACTTCTCTGTCCAATAGATCATAACTAGAGATGAGCAAACCGAACCTGCCAAACCCAGATTCATTTCGAACTTTACAAAAAATTTGGTTTACTACCGAATCGAACTTTCTGCAAAGTTTGGAGGAGTTCGTCAAGATGGCGCAGCTCTTGCAAAACAAACATAAATAAATAAATAAACATTCTCCCTCGTTCACAGTCCCCCTGTGTCTCCTTGTGGCTCTCTGGTCCCGTCCTGGCATCTTCTGTGGGGAAGACCCCCTCAGCCAATCACAGGCTAAGATGGGGCAGCAACATGGCCTGTGATTGGCTGAGTGGGCTGTCTCTCCTGAGACAAGAGGTACAGCCCACTCATCCAATCACAGGCTGTGGTGCTTTCCCATCCTAATCAGCTTGCGATTGGCTGAGTGGGCTGTCACTCCTGAGACAAGAGTGACATCCCACTCAACCAATCACAGGGTGCGGTGCTGCCCTGTCCTAGTCAGCCTGTGATTGGCTTAGCAGGCCTTCACCGTAGAAGACGTAGGGATGGGACCAGAGAAGAAGGACTTAATGGGAGTGCGGACATGTAAGTATAAGAAGCGTCCTTTAGAAACTGCATTAAAACAGCTTAAAACCTGGAGTAGTTTAGTTATTTTAATGCGGTTTATTAACGTTTGGTTCTGCATCAACCCAAACTTTACTTTAAAGTTGGGCGAACCTACCTAAGTTTTCTCATCTCTAATCATAACCTGTCCCTAATAATCAGTCCCTAATTCATGCATAAGTATGGGGCACCTTGCTTTCAGATAACTATAGTTTCTATTGAAAATAATACCTTCTTTGGGCATCCATGACCTCTATACTGGTTCAGGGTGCCAGGGACACCCCATAAGACTTGCCATTTAAGAATTGCTTTGACCCAGTTGTCTAGTCATCACAGTTTTGCCCTTGTCACTCATTTCCGTACTCTTCACCACCATAGTACCAAGAACTGACTGCTTATCGTTGTATACAGCATTACAGTAAAGACAGTGGAGAAAAGATGGTTACTCTTGGAAGGTTTGGGTAAACATTACAGACAACATTGGCCACTAAAGATTAAGTGTTTCTTTCACTGCTAGGACTTTTTATCCTTTCAAGCTGAATTACAGGATGTTAGATGGTTCACAGGGGTTTTGTTTTACTTTCCTCTGGATCAACATAACAAATCTACAATTAATTAGCTGAACTTGATGGACCTTGGCCTATATCCAACCTTAGTAAGTACGAGGCCATGTGCCCAGGCAGAAGGCAGCTTGATAATTATGTTTCTAAGAAGTGTTGCATGGTGCTCAGCTACTGTTAGATGCAGTTTCATGACGCTCACCCAAGTTGTGCCATGCTGTCACAATGATTGCACGCTTCTCTTCAGCAACTGTAATTCATATTTAAAAAGATTCACAGTGAAATATTTACTTTGAAATCCCGACAAGACATATTTCAGAGGGATTAATGAAGCGAAATTCCAAGAATATTTGAATTTTAAATAAAAGATGTCTCTAACTTACTAAAATAAGAAAAAAAAATATATAGTTAGGATCTTCTCATCAATTTTTTGTCTTCGCATCAAGTTTAATTCCGGACTAGGGCAACATGTGCATGTCAGCATGTCAAACATTTTACTGGCATTTTATGTCTATTAACTATAATTTATTTTTCTCTATAACTCTTCATTTTGATAACTTGCTGTTGAACCAGTTGGTACAGTGCCCCGGGCTGACTTATATGATCAAAACACAGGTCAATTTCATGATAACAATGTATCTAGGATTGTTTGGTTGGCTGAATTGCAATTTCATCTGCCATTAGATATAAAAATGAGAAAGTGAAGAGTGGTTAGCAGTGTAGCCTTGTACGACTGGGGTTCAAGGCTCAAATCCCACCAAGGCCAACATCTGCAAGGGGTTTGTATGTTCTCCTCATGCTTGCGTGGGCTTCCTCCAGGTACATACAGACAGCATCGGACTGGGCCACCAAGGAGCCGGGGAAACCCCCAGTGGGCCCCACCACCAAGCACCCCCCGCCCCCTACCCCCGGACCTCACTGAGCACAGCGAACAGGATAACACTCAAACCCCCCCCCCCCCCCCATGACATCCTGGGCCTCCCTCTGCAGCACTGAGGATGAGAGTGATCTCCCCAGCGGGATGTGATATCCCCAGCAGGCGCTGTGCGATGACTTTATTGTGCCTGCTGGAGGATCCATTCCCACAGAAGGGAGAAGACCCGTCCCCTGGCCAGATTAGGAGTATGACTTTTTTACTTTATTTTTGCTTGTGAGGCAGAGCAGGGGGCATTTATTTATTATGGGGATAGAGCAGGGGGCATTTATTATGGGGATAGAGCAGGGGGCATCACTATGGGGATAGAGCAGGGGACATACAGTAACTATGGGGATAGAGCAGGGGGCATTACTATGGGGACATGGCAGGGGGCATTACTATGGGGCAGAGCAGGGGACATTACTTTGGGGCAGAGCAGGGGACATTACTATAGGGGCAGGGGAAATTACTATGGGGGCACAGCAAGGGACATTTACTATAGGGTCAGAGTAGAAGGCATTACTATGAGGACAGAGTAGGGGGCATTTACTATTGGGGCAGAGCAGGGGACATTTACTATTGGGTCAGAGCAGGGGACATTACTATGGGGGCAGAGCAGGGAACATTACTATGGGAGCAGAGCAGGGGACATTACTATGGGGGCAGAGCAGGGGTCATTTACTATTGGGGTAGAGCAGAGGACATTACTATTGGCGCAGAGCAGGGGGCATTTACTATGAGGACAGAGCAAGGGACATTACTATGAGGACAGAGCATAG
Organism: Dendropsophus ebraccatus; assembly: GCF_027789765.1. Classification (NCBI taxonomy): domain Eukaryota; kingdom Metazoa; phylum Chordata; class Amphibia; order Anura; family Hylidae; genus Dendropsophus; species Dendropsophus ebraccatus. The sequence goes on from NC_091456.1 coordinate 30,914,039, forward strand.
GACATTGCTTATGGGGGCAGAGCAGGGGACATTACTATGGGACAGAGCAGGTGGCATTAATATGGGGGCAGAGCAGGGGACAATACTATGGGGGCACAACAAGGGACATTTACTTTGGGGGCAGAGTAGGGGGCATTACTATGAGGACAGAGCAGGGGGCATTACTATTGGAGACAGAGCAGGGGCATTTACTATTGCGGCAGAGTAGGGGACATTTACTATGGGGGCAGAGCAGGAGACATTACTATGGGGACAGAGCAGGGGACAATACTATGGGGACAGAGCAGGGGACATTTACTATTGGGGCAGAGCAGGGGACATTACTATGGGGGCAGAGCAGAGGACATTTACTATTGGGGCAGAGCAGGGGGCATTTACTATTGGGGTAGAGCAGGGAACATTACTATGAGGATAGAGCAAAGGGCACTGACGATTGGGGCAAAGCAGGGGACATTACTATGGAGGCAGGGCAGGAGTCATTTACTATGGGGGAAGAGCAGGTGACATTTACTATGGGGGCAGAACAGGGGGCATTTACTATGGAGGCAAGGTGCATTTACTATGGGACAGAGCAAGGGACATTACTATGGGACAGAGCAGGGGACATTTACTATGGGGACAGAGCAGGGGACATTACTAAGGGAACACAGCAGGACAGAGGGCATTATTACTATATGAGGGCACAACAGAGACATTATTACTATATGGGTGCACAGCAGGGACATTATTACTATATGGGGGGACATTAGGGACAGTATAACTATATGGGGGCACAGCATGAGACATTATTACTATATGAGGGGCACAGCAGAGGACACTATTACTACATGGGGGCACAGCAGGGGGGCATTATTACTATATTTAGGGGTACTGCAGAAAACATTATTACTATATGGGGGTACAGCAGGGGGCATTTTTACTATATGGGGGTACGGCAGGGAAAACTAATACTAAATGGTGAGCACAGCAGGAGGCATTGGTACTATATGAGGTACAGCAGGGGGCATTATTACTATAGGGGCCACAGAAGGGGACATCATCCCTATATGGAGGCACAATAGGGTGAATTTTTACTATATGGGGGCACAGCAGGGGGAATTATTAATATTTGGGGTTACAGCATGAGATCCTACATATGGGACCCACATACCTCCTCACCTTACTGCACATGACACCAAGCAGCAGTATTACTACTATATGAGAGCCTATGGGTAGGAAAAAAGAAGGAAGTTGCTAGAAATGCGAAAAGCCTAAGATTTTTGTCTGGCAGGTACTGAAGAGGTAGCTTTAAGAAATAATCTTGGTGGTATGGGCAAGATGGAGAGGAAACATAATGATTGCCCTTACATAAAAGAAGACGTCACCGGTGAGTTAGAGATTACGGGGGGGGGGGGGCTGTATTCTGTCGAACTTTATTCAGTAGGGGTGCCCCGGGGTGACAAAGGTTAGGAAACATCGCTCTATGCCATAAAACACACACTGCTTTTCCCTAGAAACTTTCCTATATAGGGTGGGCCCCTATAGGAAGTTTCTCTGATGGGCCCAAGGTACCCCAGTCTGAAACTGCATACAGATAGGCAAATTTAGATTGTGGGGGGACCAAAGGAGTTTGTGAACAGGTAATGCTTACTGAATTCTAAGCAAGACTGTTCTAGGTGCGCTCTAAGACCTGTGAAGAAATCATTGTGTAGAGAGGAGCTGTGACCATCATCTATTGTGAAAGGTCAGTCTTTATCTATATTTAGGTATCACGTTTCATGGTAATCCTGCCTGTGATAATAATGAGGAGAATGCTGAAAATTAATCTCTACAGGACAACAAATGTCAGGTTATTATTATATCTAAGAATCCCTCATATACATTAGGGAAATGTCTGCCAATGCCATGAACATAAAATATTTACAATGCTTTTATTTCCCGTACAGATAAATGGCTGATATAGGAGCCTGGAAGTAGCTTTCTCTCCTCTTCCCACTGAAGACACATGAAAACTTGGCTGAAAGTTTCTGATGACAACATAATCTTTTTTTCTTAAATAAGCAAAATCCATATAAGCAGGGGTGCTTCTGTCATAAGGTGGCACCCGGAGACCGGAGACCACCTGGCCACCAGAATAAAATGATGTGACATTGTCATTGACAGAGCTAGGAGCCATTGGCTCCCTGTCCTGTCAACAACTTTTAATAAGTCTTATGGCTGCAGGCAGCATTCTGCCACCAGCCTCTCCCCTCCCCAGTGCAGTAACGTGAGCCAGGTGAGTATCTTTGTTTTTTATACAGGGATGGGGCTTATCAAGGGGGAATACCTATAGGGGAAAGCTAAATACTAGGGGAATACCTATATGTGTGTGTGTGTGTGTGTGTGTGTGTGTGAAGGGGGGTTCCACCTGTGGGATTGCCTTCAGGAATATGCCTACATGGGGAAGGAGCTGTCTGCTAAGAAATTCCCTACAGGAGGGATCCCTTACATGGGGGGGGGGGGAGCTGCCTACGGGGGGAATTACTTATAGGCCTACCTACTATATAAGAGAACACAGGGGGCATAACTAGTATACGGGAGCACGAAGGGGGCCTAACTACTATGTGGAGACACAGAGTAGGCTAACTACTATATGGAAGCACACATCTGGCCTACCAACTACATGGGAGAACAGTTGGTACCTGCTTATTATATGGGAGTGCAGAGGGGTCTCAATACTATATGGAGGCATAGAGGGGACCTGCTTACTATATGCACTGAATCAAGCAACCTAAAATGTTTTTCTGGGAGATTCTGCAGAAAAGAGTCATGGCTCGTGCCAGATGAAAAAGAAAAGTTAACAACCCCAATCAGAAAAGACGTGACTGTAAGTCACTGGATATAAGTAACTGTTTTAAAAACCAGCCTGTATGAAAATTACCTAAAAAATATACTGTTATTAAAATAATAAAAACATTTAGCATTTATGTTGCCAAGGGCTATGCCACCTGGTATTGTAAACTAACCAAATTCAAATGAAGATGCAGCAAATTATGTATTAACACAGCGTTTCCCAACCGGGGTGCCACGGCACACTGGTCTGCCGGGAGAACCCGCCAGGGGTGCCGCGGGATCCCGGTGGGAAATGTGCGCTGTCTCTTTAAGCATCCCGAGAAGCTGCGGTCACGCAGCTTCTCGGGATGCACGGATCACTTTCATGTTCCGCCCGCACTATGAGCGGGCGGTACATTAAAGTAAGCAAAATATAGGAGCAGGAAGTGTCAGCGTCCTGCTCCTATATTCACTCCCATTGGCCGCCGGCACTTCATACCAGCAGCCTATGGGAGGCCGGGGTGTGACCTCTCCGGCAGGCGTGATGATGTGACGTCATCACGCCTGCCGGAAGTCCCATCCCCGCGGCTCGCAAGATGGAGCCCGAAGAGGAGGAGGAGAGCTGCTGCCTGTAGCCACAGCTCGGATTAGGTGAGTAGGATGTTTGTTTTTTTTTAGGGGCAGAGCAGGGGGCATTATTAGTTCATGGGGGGCACCTTGGGGGCATTATTAGCTCATGGGGGCACCTCTGGGGGCATTATTAGTATATGGGGTTACCTCTGGGGGCATTATTAGTTATGGGGGCACCTCTGGGGGCATTATTAGTATATGGGGGCACCTCTGGGGGCATTATTGGTATATGGGGGCACCTCTGGGGGCATTATTAGTATATGGGGGCACCTCGGGGGCATTATTAGCTCATGGGGGCCACCTCTGGGGGCATTAGTAGCATATGGGGGCACCTCTGGGGGCATTATTAGTATATGGGGGCACCTCTGGGGGCATTATTAGTTCATGGGGGGCACCTCAGGGGCATTATTAGTATATGGGGGCATCTCTGGGGGCATTATTACTTCATGGGGCACCTCTGGGGGCATTATTAGTATATGGGGGCACCTCTGGGGGCATTATTAGTTCATGGGGGCCACCTCTGGGGGCATTATTAGTATATGGGGGCACCTCTGGGGGCATTATTAGCTCATGGGGGCATTATTAGTATATGGAGGCCACCCCTGGGGCATTATTATTATATGGGGGCACTTCTAAGGGCATTATTAGCTCATGGGGGCACCTCTGGGGGCATTATTAGTTCATAGGGGGCACCTCTGGGGCATTATTAGTTCATGGGGGCACCTCTGGGGGCATTATTAGTATATGGGGGCACCTCTGGGGGCATTATTAGTTCATGGGGGCACCTCTGGGGGCATTATTAGTTCATTTGGGCACCTCTGGGGGCATTATTAGTATATGGAGGCCACCCCTGGGGCATTATTAGTATATGGGGCACCTCTGGGGGCATTATTAGTTCATGGGGGCACCTTTGGGGGCATTATTAGTTCATGGGGGCCACCTCTGGGGGCATTATTAGCTCATGGGGGCACCTCTGGGGGCATTATTAGCTCATGGGGGCCACCTCTGGGGGCATTATTAGCTCATGGGGGCCCCTCTGGGGAATTATTAGCTCATGGGGGCACCTCTGGGGGCATTATTAGTATATGGAGGCACCTCTGGGAGCATTATTAGTATATGGAGGCCACCCCTGGGGCATTATTAGTATATGGGGGCACCTCTGGGGGCATTATTAGTTCATGGGGGCACCTCTGGGGGCATTATTAGTTCATCGGGGCACCTCTGGGGGCATTATTAGTATATGAAGGCCACCCCTGGGGCATTATTAGTATATGGGGGCACCTCTGGGGGCATTATTAGCTCATGGGGGAACCATTAGCTCATGGGGGCACCTCTGGGGGCATTATTAGTATATGGGGGCACCTCTGGGGGCATTATTAGTTCATGGGGGCACCTCTGGGGGCATTATTAGTTCATGGGGGCACCTCTGGGGGCATTATTAGTTCATGGGGGGCACCTCTGGGGGCATTATTAGTTCATGGGGGCACCTCTGAGGGCATTATTAGTTAATCACAGCAGGAGATCCTACATACAGGGGGCACAGCAGGGGATCCTACATACAGGGGGCATCCCACATTCCTACTCGCTTTACTGCACATAACACCAAACAGCTCAGTTACTTTGGGAGCCGACAGGAGGGAGAAATGATAGGAAGTTGCTAGAAATGTGCGGAGCCTGAATTGTTTGTCTTGCAGGTTCTGAAGAGATGAAAAGTAGCTGGAAGAAATCATCATGGCGGATGGAGAGGAAAAGGGAAAGTGACTCCTCAGATCAAAGAAGACGTCACCCGAGCTGGAAAAGGTTGGGAAGCACTGTATTAACATATATGTGTTTACTGTAGTTGATTCCAAGACTTTTTATGGTCTATCATCAGGACTAGGTGTTGGACCCCCATCAATATAATATTTTTTGCCTATCCTGAAGATCCTTGAAAAAAAATTAAAGAGGAAAAAAAAAGCCTTTAGGTCTTTCCAAAAACATTTTATTCCTCTACATGCCCATAGTTTACGTTCTTTTTACATTCAATTTATATTGTTTTTGCTAAATTGGCAGTTTTAAGCACAAGAAATTTACCTTGTTGATTTAAAAATCATTATTTTTTTTTCCTGTAATCTTCTCCTTTTTCACCGTTCAGCCCATGAACTTGGTCTTGCTTCTATAATTTTGAATGTCAGCTTGCTAATGATGTATTTAACACTGTGAAATAGAGTAATTCTAGCATTGTACACCCAATTTTTGTACTTCTACTGAGAAAATTGCTTTCAATTATGTCATTAAAATACCTAATTTGAGATGTCAGGAAGCTGACGTGGTGAAACATTAGCTAAACATAGCTTTGTAAAATTCACAAATATAAAAGCAACAATTTATAGGAAAACAAGACATTTTCTATTTTAAATGTTGGTTTCAGCCATAGTGGGAGCCTTGTTCTCTGCACTTGTCATAAAAAACATCTAGAGTAAAAAAAAGATATGCCATTGAATCGTATAATAAACTCCTGTTTACCCATCTGCACAACAATACAGGAGTTAAAATTAAATGCAATTTAAGATATATTCAAAAAGATTGCATTGGAGAAAATAAATCTGTTTCACCCAACAACCAAAAATGGTGATGTAATGCCCATAGTTCTTTTTTTTCTTTTTCTTTTTTTTTTTTTTTTTGGGTGGGGAGATGCACCACTATCCAGTCTGTCTGTATGTATTTCCAATATTGATGGCTACATGGTTAATTAATCAACAAATCCTGATTCTGCCTGGGAAGTTAAGAAGAAACTATATTTGGCTACTATATTTGAATTTAATAGGGCACAATGTAGGGATGTTCTCTGCCCCTTTGTGCTTTTTGTTCTGTTTAAAGGGTATACCCATCTGGGACATTAAGGGACAGGCACAGTACATGAGGAGCAGACAATGGCAAGCTACATCAAGGGGCAGACAGTGGCACAGCCATGTGCATCCCAACACCATCGCCCCTCCCCCAATGGCAGTCATTGCCACAAGCAAGCCCATGCACAATAAAGTCATTATGCCATGTGAATATCCCTCCACCCCCCAGAATACACAAGGGTGCTGCAGTGCAGGGGTTAATAAAGTCACTGTGCCATGTGATTATCCACCCCCCCCCCCCCCCCCCCCCCCCCCCGAGAATACACAGAGGACTGCTGTGCTGGGTTTAATAAAGTAATAAAGTCTGTGTGCCATGTGCTATGTTCCAGGGACACTTTAGCGCTGACAACAAAGGGTGTGGCTTATTGTGGGTCTGGCGTATCGTGGGGGTTGTTTGTGGGGTGTGGCTTGTAACAGCATTTTTGTTTTTTTTTCTCAAAAGTTTCTAGTTAGAGTTTTACAGTCAGAACAACACAAAAGCAGCATTACCCACCAGTATCAGTTTCCCAGTACAGTATATTACACACCCCAGCGTTCGGTCCTCAATATATTACGCACCCCACTCAGAGCAGCATACAGGCTGTGACCCACAGATAGTACTTTACTTGACTGTATATACTGGTAGTTTGTGCCCATATGATGTAGCTGCACCCCCTTCACCATCCTCCTGCCCCTCCATCATCATCATACTACTACTACCTTCATCCTCCTACCCTTCAATCATCATACTATTACCTCCTTCATCCTCCTTCCCTTCCATCATCATACTACCACCCCCTTTACAATCCTCCTGCCCCTGCATCATCATACTACTACCCCTTCATCCTCCTGCTCCTCCATCATACTACCCCCCCATTCATCCTCCTGCACCTCCACCATCATACTACTACCCTCTTCATTCTCCTGCCCCTACATCATCATCATACTACAACCCCTTCATCCCCCTGCACCACCACCATCACACTACTACCCCCTTCATTCTCCTGCTGCTGCTCCTCCATCATCATCATACTACAACCCCTTCATCCTCCTGCTCCTCCATCATCATACTACTACCCCTTCATCCTACTGCCCCCATCATCATACTACTATTCCCTTCATCCTCCTGCCACTCCATCATTATACTACCCCTTCATCCTCCTGCACCTTCACCATCATACTACTACCCCTTCATCGTCATACTACTACCCCTTCATAGTCATACTACTACCCCTTCATCCACCTGCCCTGCATCATTATACTACTATCCCCGTCATGCTCCTGCCCCTCCATCATCATACTACTACCCCCTTCAACTGTAATTAAAACAAAAAAAAGCCAAAAAGCTATACTCACCTGTATAGTTCCTCTAGTCCCCCAGCGACTCCTCTCCCTACTCTGCATGAGTGATGACACTCGTGCTGACTGGGGGTGGTGTTTCCAGGGGCTGGGCTTCCTGGGACATACCCGGGACATGGTTTTGCTGGGTCTGTCTTCTCAAAATCGGGACAGTCCTGGCAAAAACCGGGACTGTTGGCAACTATGCACACGCTGTTGCTCACACCCAAACCACACCAACACATGTGCAGCCACAGATCTAGTGGAGAAGGGCCGGAACAAGGAAGATGGTGGGATGATTCATTACTCACTCATACAGGTAATGGGTTGGCCCACCACACAGACAGATCACCACACATAGAGACAGTGACAAGACACACAGAGCACAAACAGACTCAGCACCACACGTACAGTGACAGACAGCACCACATGTAGACACACAAAGCAGAGAGGCAGAGGGGCCCCCAGTGAGCCATAGGCCCCCAGGCAGCTGCCTACCCTGCCCAGTGGAAAAGACGGCCCTGGACAGTGTCACAATACATGGAGACAGACAGATCATACGTACAATAGTAGGAAATAGTAAGAATTTAAAGACGTCTGGGCAGTAAACTCTGCATAGATGAGATGTGATCTGAACTCATTTTCATGGCAGCCTGGGGCAGATGGAGAAGAAAGCGAAAATAAACGCCTGCTATCAGAGAAGACATCACCTGAGTCACTGCTTATTCTGTCTCTGACTGCATCTGATTGGGGGAGGGGGGAGCCAAAATTTTGGGCAATAGCTATTATATCAGATTATCAGATAGTTAAGTGCCCTAAAAAAAAGTAAGTGCCCTATAAAAAAAAAAAAAAATGCATAATCTCCATGTCCCCTAAGGCAAATAATAAATGTATTAATAAAAGTAATCTTAGCAAGTTCATAGAGAAAAGATGAGGGCACTCACCGCTTCATGTGATCTTTTTATTTCATTTCTTTGCGTGCATAAAAAGTACAGGGCATGCCGGGCTTCAGGGTGGACGCCAGACTATTTCACACTCATGCGCGCTTCTACAGACCTACAGACAGTTACCCGATCCTGTGGGTGTCTGGCGTCCATGCTGAAGCCCGGCATGCCCTGTACTTTTTATGCATGCAAAGAAATGAAATAAAAAGATCATCACATGAAGCGGTGAGTGCCCTCATCTTTTCTCTATGAACTTGCTAAGTTTAAATACACCTAGTATCGTAGTGGGCACCAACCAGTGATCATTGTCTAAATCTCCATTCATCTGTGGGATCCTAATACGTGGAAGCCTAAGCTTAGCAGTGCCGGTGGCTATCTGTCTTTTCAAGTGTTTTTAATAAAAGTAATAATTCCTTTTCCCTTGGCTTCCTGGTACGTCACGACTCGTGACATTGCAGGAGGGATAGCAGGAGAATGGCGGTGAGGTTCAGGAAGTGGTAATACGGCACTGCGGAGGCACAGGGACAGGTGAGTATATATTCTTTATTATGCCCCACCACCACCACCCTTGTCTGCACCAGAGTTTTTATTTATTATTATGAAGCATCTCCAATGATGACCTGGAAAAGTAGGTCTAATCCATGGAGGTCCCAGTTCTTAAGTTATGTGACTTACAGGATCTGCTGTTAGCATAGGGGTGCCATATGCCAGAGGACTTCTTCAGAGTGATTGTGGAGTTCATTGCTTTGATAGTTTTGGGCTATTTTGCTGAAATGTGAAAGAACAAGATAGACCCTTTATAACACTCTTAAACAGTAGTGGATTATAATAGGGGCGTTTCGGGCGGCAGCCCGGGGCCCTGAGCTCCTGGGGGGCCCATGACCACCCAAAAAGACTTATACTTTCAGTGGTGTATTATCTCCTGGCTACAGTTCTGCCATGATTTGCAAAAATCACAGTTTTTTTAATAGCAATTTTGCACAAATCAGGACATCATGACATTATCTATCCTGTACTATGAACGCCAGGCTAGTGGTACCATAGTTACAGTGGGGTGGGGGGGCCCAGGCTTGGTGAACAGCCCGGGGCCTATGGTAAAGTTAATCCGCCCCTCCTCTTAAATGTAAAATCCTAAACAGCTAATCCAATCTCTGTTAAGAATACAGTGGTGCCTTGGATTACAAGCATAATTCGTTATGGGACCGCACTTGTAATCCAAATCCACTCTTAAACCAAAGCAAATTTTCCCATAAGAAATCATAGAAATGCAGACAATTGGTTCCACACCCCAAAAATAATGATTTATTATTCTGAATAACATGTAAAACAAATTAAAGAAGCAGTTCAGTTTTTTTTTTTTCGGCCCCCCGGGTAGCCGCTGTCATGTATACTTACAGAAGATGATCGGTGTCCCGTTCCCGTCGGTCAGTTCCCGTCCCGCGGTGCCGTTCAAATCGGGTGCGCTCACTTCCGCCGGCAGACCAGTGATTATACGCCGGAAGTCACTCGCTTCCATGCATTCGCTATGGAAGCGCGTGACTTCCGTCGTTTAAATTACAAGGCCGAGAAGAGGTGTCACAGCGCCGGCGGAAGTGAGCACGCCCGATTTGAACGGCACAGCGGGACGGTAACTGACCGACGGGAACGGGACACCGATCATCTTCTGTAAGTATATATGACAGCGGCTACACGGGGGGCCGAAAAAAAAAAAAAAACTCAACTGCTTCTTTAAACAAACATTCAGAAACAGCAGAATATGTGATATTATAAGTTACTGTACAGTAATGGAGAGGATGGGAAACACAAGGGCGGACAGAGACTGCAGGGAGCACGAAGGAATGAGCAGGGCAGATGTGCACACATACATGCAGCGCTCTCTGTCTGGGGAGAGAGGGGTTACAGCTATGAAGAGATTACCTCTACAGTCCTGTCCTCTGATGTAAGCCCCAGCCTGAAGTGGATCTGCCATTATTTGGAAGGTGAGGGAGACTTCCTGGGTCAGAGTACAGTGCTGTAGATTCCGCTATGCAGGCCATGCCCCTCCTTCACTCACGCTCCCACCCAGTACAGGGAGCTCTTAAACCAAAGCAATGCTCTTAAACCAAGTTACTCTTAAACCAAGGTACCACTGTATAATGAATAAAAAAAAAAAAAAAAAAACTTAACAAAGGGTAATAGCTGCCCTAATGCTTGGTGGCTTTCCCGTCCATCTTTAGCAAATGTTCAGGTTAGATGACTATACTGGCAAGACAGACACCAAGCCTAAACAGTGGATAAATGGTAGTTGTTACTCTGTGATAAGCTATTGCTATGTTACATGTTGCTGATAAAATTTGCTTTAAGTACCTGAGATTGTACAGTTGTTGTAAAGGTTGAGTCAATCCTGTTTTGATATATTCCATTACAAATATCAATGACTGTAGTTATTAATGCAATTCACCTGTGCCACCTATGTCTATGTCGGAAACTGTCCAGAGAAGCAGAAAATCCCCACAGAAAACCTCCCTTACTTTGGACAGTTTCTGACATGGACAGAGGAGGCAGCAGAAAGCACTGTGTCATACAGACAAGAATACACTACTTCCTTCAGAGCATACAGCAGCTGATAAGTACTGGGAGACTTCAGATTTTTTAAATAGAAGTACAGTAATACCTTGGTTTAAGAGTAACTTGGAGCGTTTTGCAAGAAGAGTTTTTCAAAATTGTAACTTGGTTTAAGATCATTTCTTTGGTTTAAGAGCTCCCTGTACTGGGTGGGAGGGGAGTGGGGGAGGGGCATGGTCTGCATAGCGTGGTCTACAGCACAGTACTCTAACCCAGGAAGTCTCCCTCACCTTCCAAATCATAGCAGATCCACTACAGGCTGGGGCTTGCATCAGGGGACAGGACTGTGGAGGTAATCTCTTTATAGCTGTACCGGTCAGAGAGTGCTGCTATACTGTGCAAACCCTATACCTGCTCATTCCTTTATGCTCCCTACAGTCTCTGTTAGTCCTTGTGTTTCCCATCCTCTCCATTCCTGCTATAATGTGCCTGCGCTTACACTCAGCTATACACACTGCTGCTATAATGTGACTGCACTTACACTCAGCTATACACACTGCAGCTATAATGTGACTGCACTTACACTCAAGTATACACACTGCAGCTATAATGTGCCAGCACTCACACTCGACCATTCGCACTACTGTATAGAAAATTTTTGTCACTGTCCTCCTGCACAGCTCTGTGATTCTCATTTCCTTATTGGTCCATGCTGAGCACTCCCCTTTCCCCATTGCTGTCATGTGACCACACAGACCTCTGACAGCAGCCCTGCTTCTCTGTGCTAGCCTGCACTATGCTACTGCATTATAGGGATCCTGTATCTACAAACTGCGGCTGTTTTTTCAGGTTTATGCAGTTACTATACATTTTACATCACATGATGATTGCTATACTGTACAGTAACTTATAATATCACATATTCAGCTGTTTCTAAATGTTTGTTTCATTTGTTTGTTTATTCTAAATTTTATTTAGAATTTTTTTAAAAAACATTATTTTTGGGGTGTGGAACCATTTGTCTGCATTTCAGTGATTTCATATGGGAAAATTTGGAGTGGATTTAGATTACAAGCACGGTCCCGGAACAAATTATGCTGGTAATCCAAGGCACCACTGTAAATTACAGATCTATATAACTTTTTGACACTAGTTGATTTGAAAAATTACATTTTTCCGCCGGAGTACCCCTTTAACCCCTAGACGACCCTGGGCACACCCGTATGTCCAGGATCGTCTACGGGCGTTCAAAGCGGGGCCGCGGTCCCGGGTGCCACATGTAGCCCGGGACTGTAGCTATTAGCGGGCACGGTCCAATCGCCGTGCCCGCTAATTAAGTAATCAGATGCAGCTGTCAAAGTTAACAGCTGCATCTGATTACTTGCAGTAAGGCATCCCTGATGTCTAGTGGGGTGAATCGCCCCCCCCCCCCCCCCCCAGTTGTCCCAGAGGAGCCATCTACACATCTCTCACTGGCCAGGGTCAGCGCCGTAATGACATTGCTCCCGGCAGCCGGAAGTAATCCAGTGCCTATCTCATGGATCTATGCAGTATAACTATACTGCATAGATCTCAATGAGAGATCAGTGTGCTTATACTAGAAGCCCCATAGACCAAAGGATAAAAGCGCTATAAGCATGGGATAGAGCGATTTTAAGGAACATATATTTGTTAACAATGGTTTGAATTTTTTACAAGCCATCAAATAAAGTAAAATTTATACATGTTACATATCGTAATCGTAACAACTTGACATATATAATAAGTCAGTTTTACCCCAGGGCAAACGGCGTAAAAACAAATACCCCCCAAATAAAAGAAATGCGTTTTTGTTTTTTGTTTTTTCAATTTTACCACACATTAAATTTTATGGTTTCGCAGTGTACTTTATGAAAAAATACAGCCTGTGATTACAAAGTACAATTAGTGGCGCAAATAATAAGGGAAAAAATGCAAGTGCTATGGCCTTTTAAGCACGAGGAAAAAACAAAAACGCAAAAATTTTAATTGGCCCGGTCCATTAAGGGTTAAAACAGTCTTGTTAAAAACCTTAAATAAAAATGATTGATTTTCAGTCTATTTTGAACCATTCTGGAGAGGAAAAGTGTTATCTCTATGTACTCTAAGACATATTCAGGGCTTTCTAATGCAGGCTATTGTTTAGGTACAGTACCTAGAATCTTGCAGTATATTATTAAAAGAAGAAGTTGTGTATAGGCTTTTGGAGCCACCATACCTTAATTACATAGCATTCAAAATTCTTGGCTGGAATAAAATTTTATAATGATTCTAAATTAACCGCACTGTCAAAAGACATATTTTATTCATAAGTCTCCATCAGCTGCATTACAAAGGACTGGATTATACTGAGCAATTACAGAATAATTAGAAACAGACGAAGTGGACAACCAATTCATTTATATTCACAAACAGACACAAAAGAATTTCCATGATTTTCTGTGTATTAGATGCATGTGTGTATCTATGCTGCCATTACTTGTGTTCATCACTTACCATTGGCATCAACATTGTTTCTTTCGTATTGGTAAACAAATTTAAATATGCTACATACGCATTTTAAAGGTCTCCTGAATGTGACAATCTTTAACCCCCAGTAGATACATTTGCATGGTTGCTCTCACATCTCACAACAACGTTGTCATATCAGTAATGGGGCGTTTACACAGGCAGATTTATTTTACAGAGCTTGGAAGCCAAAGCCAGGAATGGATTTGAAAAGAGGAGAAATCTCAGTCTTTTTTTTCTTTATGACCCATTCCCTGTTTAAGGTCCATTCCTGGCTTTGGCTTCAAAAATCTGGCAGATAAATCTGCCTGTGTAAACGCACGAAAAGGGCTTGTACTATACTACCAGGGTAAGGTCTCATTCACACATTCAAAAGTTTTTCTGAGTATATATAACCTCCTTTCTCTGCAGTATTACCTTTTATATTATTTCAATACTAGGACCTGCATGTGACATCATCATAGGTTCTTTTTTTTCCTGTTCGTTGATGTCACAGTGTTCATACCGTGTTTCCCAAAAAATTAGGCAGTGTCTTATATAAATATTTGCTCCCAAAGATGCGCTAAGTCTTATTTTAAGGGGATGCCTTATTTTTCCATGAAAAATAATTTACACTTATTGTTGAACTTAAAAAAAGACTGACTCCGCTCGGAATCCTGCCTGCCTCACTGTCTCAATGTTATGTATAGGGCGCTCTCCACGGCTTTCTAGAGAGCAGAGGTGCTTTATAAATAACAGTGAGGCAGGCGGGATTCCGAGTGGTGTCCATGGCGGGGATTCCGTTCAGAATTTCACCTGTTTTCCTCAGTGTGAACATGAAGGGAGCGGATTTTGTCAAGGTACAGGTTTTCAGGTAAAAAAAAAAAAAAACCTTATCAAGCTGTAGACAATCACCCGGGGTTTTACTTGAACATTCAGTAGATTCCTGCAAAGGATCCCAACAATGAGATTTGGTACTTGGCTTCCTTCTTTTTGTACTTTATCCTTGTGCTATGATATCATAGTGTGCAGCATCCCTGTATTGTAACATTACTATTTGTATATTTCCTGTGCTGTACACTGATATAACTGTGCACTATCCCTGTACTATAATATCTCCTTGTCCTTTATCCATATACTGTATCAAAACTGTATTGATCTGTGTGATATAACCTCACTAAGTGCTTTCTTCTACTTCTGTGAAATCACTGTGTGTGCGATATCCCTGTGCACAAGTATAGTCTCTCTTTCTAAGACACACCTGATGATAAGATGCCCCCCTGGTTTGGACTGAAAACAGGGAAAAGATAGATAACTTAAAGGGGTTGTCCGGCGATAAAAAATTATTCACAGAATAACACACATTACAAAGTTATACAACTTTGTAATGTATGTTATGTCTGTGAATGGCCCCGTTCCCCGTGTTTCCCCCCACCCACGCTAGACCCGGAAGTGTGGTGCATTATACTCACCGCATCTCGTGTCGTCCACGGTCTCCGATCGTCAGCAGTGACGTCTTCTTCGGGAGGCCGGCGGATCTTCCCGAGTGCCGGCCGCCCTCTGCAGCGTCATCCGAAGCTCAGCCGCGATTGGCTGAGCATAACTGTGCTCAGCCAATCGCGGCTGAGCGGCTGATGACGCGGCCACGTCATCAGCTGCTCAGCCGCGATTGGCTGAGCACAGTTATGCTCAGCCAATCGCGGCTGAGCTTCGGATGACGCTGCAGAGGGCGGCCGGCACTCGGGAAGATCCGCTGGCCTCCCGAAGAAGACGTCACTGCTGAGGATCGGAGACCGTGGTCGGCACGTGACAGGTAATGTATAGCGCACCACACTTCCGGGTACACGGGTGGGGGTGGTGGGACACGGGGAAGGGGGCCATTCACAGACATAACATACATTACAAAGTTGTATAACTTTGTAATGTGTGTTATTCTGTGAATAATTTTTTATCGCCGGACAACCCCTTTAATTTCCCTGGTGGTTTAAGGCAGTGGAGGGGTCAAAGTCACTTCAAGGGCCCTATTACACGGAACGATTATCGTGCGAAAAATCGTTAAATCGTTCGAATTTAAACGATAATTGTTCTGTGTAATTGCAGACACCGATCAAAAAATCGTTCGTATGTCGTTGATCGTTTATTCAGATCTGAACCTAAAATTATTGTTAATCGTTCGTTAATTGTTCGCTGTAATTCCACATTAGTTCGCTCAATTTCCGCGTTTTTTTACTAATCGTTCAGTGTAATTGCACATTGTTCATTGTTTTTCTGGGATCAGAAGGAGTAAACAATGATAGTAACGATCGCAATAACGATCATAGTAACGATCCTAGCGATTATCGTTCTGTGTAATATGGTGAACGATTTCAGGTTAACGATAAACAATCTCGTTTGCGATCGTTTATCGTTAGTCGTTAATCGTTAAAAATCGCTCAGTGTACTAGGACCCTAACAGTCTCCATGAGAGTACATTATACCCACACATACACAGCTCTACAGCATGCAGAATACAGACCCACCTCTGCTACATCATACCTACAGAATCTGTGATACATATTCCTCACAGTGATGTCACTTATCACATGACTGTGATATCACTGAAGATCCTGCACATCCTTCTGCTGAGTTCCCAGGAGCTTTTACCTGCACATTACCTGTGGTCGGGCACAGCGCTAAATCAGTGGGAAGCAGTCAGGGTGGTCTGTTCGTATCGAGCCGCCCTGCCTCCTGAATATAAGACACAGGCACATGTTTTTTGCTCTAAAGGTGGTCGTACTACAATGGCGGGCCCATTCTCTTGGACCCCTTGGATACTTCTTATGTCCCTAGCTGGGCTCCCTTTGCATGCACATACAGTATAGTTGAATCTGTTTTAACTACCAGGCAGTATGCCATCACTGTAATATTCATTTCGGCAAGTACTGTATAAATTATCACTAAAAGGTGTAAAGTAATGTATTGTGCAAATTTAAATAAACGAAGATTTGCTATAAAGTGGTAGTCAGACCGGGGAATATCTTTTTTTTATGTCGCTTGAATTATACATTATACTAAAACACCACAAACCCACACAGTGAAATTTGTTAAGGGATAAAGACAGGGAAGGCATTAAGCTGTTCACTCTAGGTAGCAGAGGAAATATATTCCCATTATTAACAGAAATTGTCTCCGATTTACTAAACAGTGTTTGTTATTTAGCATTACTTCAGTGCAGCAGGCTTTTTATATAGTCCGCATACATGTTTTGTATATTGATGTGTCACACTAGTGATCAGCTATGACAGCTTAGATTCCCATGACAGCCTCTAAACAGAATAGAATAGAATTTGGATGGATGCTAGCATTTTATGGCATTTGTCCGCCTCAAGCATCATTTTTAGGTGTGGAAGTGATCCAGGCAGCTCTCTCTGGTTTGTAAGGTATTATCTGGCGCCAAAACCCAGCTGGTTAACTAACACCCCACCATGAATGGAAATAATAACATGAAGAAGTACACATATATACACTATATGGGGGGGGGGGGAGATTTATCAAACGTGGTGTAAAGTGAGACTGGCTTAGTTGCCCCTAGCAACCAATCAGATTCCACTTTTAATTCCTGACAGACTCTTTGGAGATTGAAAATGAAAGGTGGAATCTGATTGGTTGCTAGGGGCAACTGAGACCCTTCTACTGTACCCCAGTTTGATAAATCTCCTATGTTCACACATAGTATTTCCGTCAGTCTTTTGGTCAGTATTTTTTTGACCAAAATCAAGAGTGGAACTGACAGGGCAAAATTATAATGGAAAGATTTGCTCAGTTATTGTGTGTTTTCAACCCATTCCTGGTTCTGGTTGAGAAAAGACTGACCAAAAAATTGATGGAAATACAATGTGTGAACGTAGCCTTAAACAATAAACAAACTTTATTATTATTATTATTATTATTATTATTATTATTAATTTATTCTTTTCTATATATAAAAGCACTTCCAACAATATACATAATAATACATTTCAATTTATCCCTCATCCCTTCCCTTCCCCCTGGATTCCTCCCTCCACTTCTGAGGCAACCATGAGAGAAAAAAAAAAAACCTCCACTCACCCATATATTACTATGCCTACGTAACCTTTTACGGACAGCTTTTTTGCTAAGCATTCCTCATAATACTTTACTTTCCACACCAGAGTCTTCCATTCCTTCAACTCCAGGGCCTCCTTATAAAACCATTTTCTCGCTAGCCACATCTTACTAACTGCATAGACCTTATTTCCAAAGGAGCCCAGGCTGCAATCTTCCGTATAACCCCCCAATACCATCTCCACGTTGGAACACCCAACCTTACCTCCAATGTTTCTTCCATATACAATCTAATTGACTGCCAAAAGAGTAGGACTTTTGGGCATGATCAAATCATATGGAGAAGGCGGCCTCATCTCCGCACTTTGGGCAGTTAGCATTGTCCAGACAGTTATTATGGTACAGCTTAAGAGGGGACATATATAAACAATACAAAAAAATTTATCTAAATAACTTTATGCATTACATTCTGATATATTCAGCGTACATTCTACAGGATCTTCCCCCAATAAACAAACTTTAAGGAATAAACAGCACAGACACAATGGACACTCCGTACAACACAGACACAATGGACACTCCGTACACCACAGACACAATGTACACTCCGTACATGTCTTCCTCTATCCCTGTCACACCGATCCCTTGCGTGTCTCCCACTGCTCTACCCAATCCTGTTCAGGAATTTATGTGCGTTCAGGCACACATTTGTCCTGAACCAGATCGAACATTGTAGCGGGCATGGAACAGCGTGACAGGGATAGAGGAGGGCACGTTAGTAGGTGTCCACCCCGCTGCAGGAATGCACTGTTACAGAGTTGGTGGATCTCTATGCAGAGTGGTTTCCTGGGTCGGTTTTCTGGGCTCCTTCCCCAGTCCACAACATATATGTGCTCTGGCAGGCAGGTCTATTCTCCAGGCCCAGGACTGAGATGATGCAGAGAGGTGAGTATATGTTTTGTTTTTATAAGGGGGAGGGGCAGCTCTTTATTTACTGGGAGCTAATGCCTACTGGGGATGGCTCTATCTACTAGGGGCAACTGTACCTACTGGGGGCAGCTACATCTACTGGTGGACAACTCTAGCTACTGGAGGGTAATTATACCTACTGGTGACTGCCCTAGCTACTAAGCAGCAACCATATCTACTGGTCAATAGCTCTGCCTACTGGGGTTATCTCTACACTTACTGGGATATAACTCTTTACTCACTTGGGGGCACTTATCTACTTAATGGGTACACCTACCTACTAAGTGGTTTTATGACTATTTAGGACACTATTGATGGGGGAAAAGAGAGGATGGTGTTGTAAAAATACAAGACCTAAAGGTGCTATTAAACAGGACGATTATCGTGCGAAAAATCGTTAAATCGTTCGAATTTAAGCAATAATCGTTCTGTGTAATTACAGGTAACGATCAAAAAATCGTTTGTATGTCGTGGATCGTTGATTTATATCTGAACCTAAAATTATCGTTAATCGTTTGCTAATCCTTCGCTGTAATTCCATGATCGTTTGCTCAAGTTCCGCACTTTTTTTACTAATCGTTTAGTGTAATAGCATATTGCCCATTGTTTTTCTGAGATCAGAAGGAATAAACGATCATATCTAACAACTATCGTTCTATGTAATATGGCGAACGATTTCAGGTTACTGATAAACAATCTTGTTTGCGATCGTTTATCGTAAGTCGTTAATCGTTAAAAATCGCTCCCTGTAATAGGACCCTAAAATGTTTGTCCAACAGATCCTGTGGAAAGACTTTGTGGTTGGAAGAAATTATCATGACCGCCTGGGCCAAATGGGTAGGTAGAGAAAAGAGAAGACCAAAAAACACGTCACCTGTGAGTCGCTGGATGTAACTGCACTGTATTTACCCTCATACTGTGATAACTGTATGAAAGTAATGTTGGTCTGTATACAGTGGTTTACTTAATAACAGTATGGTGGTTGTATTCAATTATTAGGCAGAGGAACAATAATTTGTTCCTTGTATGACGGTACTATTAAGTACATGTATAATTCTTAAATAGAGAGTCTGGTGCTGTTTTAACACTGCGGATTTTCTGCACTTTTACGTTTACTAATGGTTTGTTTTTGCCTCAGGCAGCACAAAAGGTAGAATCGGCCCTGGGCAAACCTGAACAATGCTCCATTCATTCTCTGTGGCAGCTGCTGCAGACGGCAGAGAGCTGTACTCAGTTATCTCTGGCAGCTTCCATAGAAAATGAATAGAGCAGCAGTGCACACATGTAACTGCTGCTCTATTCTAACAGGACACTCTGGTCCCTGTTCTTAAGATTGCGGGGGTCCCAGAGGTTGGACACCCCACAATTAGTTTCCTCTACCATGTAGACAGGGGATAACATCTAATGGCGGGACAACCCTTCTAACTCTAACAGTAATGTTAGTACAATATTTATTGTATACCACAATATACTGTTTTGATTATACACTGATTCTAATGGAGCTGCGTCACAGAGCGAAGGGGAGATTGTTACACTGGGGGCCGGCAGGACTGCCCCCAGTGCTTCATGCCAGGCCGTTGCACGGAAAAAGACCAGCACCGTGCACGGAACCAGGCGGTGGTTCAAAAAAAGGACTACGCCACCGCCATGCCCACGCCAATCCATTCATGCGAAAAACGTAAAGCAATCAGCTTATTATCCCCTATCCTATAGAAAGAAGCACCGCTGTGACTGCTCTAGTGACCAGTGTGAAAATTGGAATATTTTTTATGTGGATCGTAAAAAAAAAAAAAAAGAACACAGCCAAATTTTTTTAAAATATGTTTACGCAAACATTATTTTGTTATATTATCTGTTTGTTTGTTTTTTTTAGTATTTCTTTTTCTATTTACATTATTTGTTATTTTATCTGATAGTAAGGCTATGTTCCCACACTGTATAAACAACGGCCATTCCGCGTGAACGGGCGACATTTAAGGTTTCCTACGCCTCCTATTAATGATCATGTTCATTCATTTCGGCCGTCCGTAGTGTTAAACGACGGCCATTCACGCGGAACGGCCATGATTTATACAGCATGGAAACATAGCCTCGAGGTGCATTTGTGTGGCTTATGAAAGAACAATAGTAATGTATCGCTTCATTCCTTTTTTTTATTTATTTGATATCGATGATGCCTGTTTGATAAACAAATCCCAGAGGGAGTGTCTGAAAAACGAGAAATGCTGAATGCATGGATAAGCATGAGCATTTACTTCAAGCAAAGACACTGGCAGAGATTTTGTAACCTGAGTTCTAATATATATATATATATATATACACATATATATATATATATATATATATATATATATACATATACATTATAATGAGATTTGCTTCAGCAGTGACTAGATGTTCAGCTAATGCACAGTGGAGCTGTTCAACTGTGCCTGCCCCTCACTGAAAGTGAATTAATAAATCAGCAGCCGCCTACGCTGCCTGCAGGTGAGGAAATGAGAGCAGGAAACAAGAACTTTAGGAGAACTTCCATCCCCAAAAATGAACAGTCGGAGACACTAGAGACATCGCTGGGAGGGGTGAACCAAGGCTTGGATAAAAATAAAGTGAACATAGGGCTTATGTGTTTTACTGAGTAAGGCATTTGTATAAGGAAGACTGCTGCTCATGACCTTGAGGTAGTTCCCTTCATCTACTAAATTACCGTGTTCTCATTTCACTTGTGACTCCTGAGTATATGGCTGCAAATCTTTCCAATTTTCAAGTGTCTTCTGTATATATTATATATAAAGCACTTGGGGAAGGTGTAAAACAGCATTAGGAGAGGAGACATTTGTATGCTTCTCAAGTAGGTGTCACTTTCTTTTTTTCTTTTTACACATTTTACTTTATAACATACATAGATAAAATACTGTACGTACATAATAAAAATGTTACAGTATATTCGCCTGCTTTTCATTCTCTTAGGAACTGGAAAAGTTAAGACTTCTCTTTCTAGTCAGCTCAGAGCCATTTAAAGGGGTCCTCCAGAGAAAATGTTTTCCTTTCAACTACTGTCAGGAAGTTATATAGATATGTAATTTACTTCTATTAAAAAAAAAAAATCTCCAGTCTTCTAGCACTGGAACATTAGCTGCTGTATGTTCTGCAGGAAGGAAGTAGTGTATTTTTTTCCAGTCTGGAGAGCAGAAGAGGTTTACTATGGGAATGTGCTACTGCTCATGACAATTCCTGACATCGACAGAGGTGGCAGTAGAGAGAGCTATGTCAGACTGGAAAGAATACACCGCTTCCTACAGGACATACAGCAGCTGATAAGTACTGGAAGAATGGAGATTTTTAAATAAAAGTAAAGTACAAATCCCTGGCACTTTCTGAAACCGGCTGATTTGAAAGAAAACAGTTTTTTGCTGGAGTACGCCTTTACAGGGAAAACTAAGCAGGTTTGTACATATGAACCAGCTGTACCTGTAGGTGTTTTAATGCTGTTTGCAAAGACCATCACTGCCTGGTGATCTGCTCTGCAGTTTTGCGCCTCAGTGTTTGTGCCTCACTCTGGCACACTTTACCACTCCTTTCTCCTCCCTCTTCTTTATGAATAATTATTGCTGCCCGGCCTCCTACTCACTTGCACTGTCAGCCAATATCTACCTAAAGAGGACTGCAATCTGCAATCAGATATAGTTGGATCTCCTAGACTAATTGTGTTGGAGCTGTGGTCTAGGGGTAAATCATCAAGTTAGAGACCTACAACATTTTTTTCCTGGGTTTAATACCCCTGATGGAAATATTATTATTATATCATTTTAAAAAGTGCAAAGAATTCCTAGTCAGGTCCAAACTAATTTTAAAATTCTTTTACAGAGAAATAACCAAAAGTTAACTTGCTTACTAGGGGACTACCAACTACAGCACACTGTCAGAACTTCAGGTAGGGTCCAGGTGCTGACAGATTCCATTTAAGTGAAATGTATTTTCAACATTTTCATTCTCTACAAATTGAAAAATTTTAAATCCACTGCCATAACTGAGTAACCAAAATCTGTGCAGTTGAATCTAGAAATTCTCTTTGCTGTAAGAATACAACACACTGCAGCTTTTCTATAAACCAGCTCAAATTAGATACCATTCACACAGTAGGAAGCATATGATTCAACAAGGAAACATGATGCTTGTGGATAAAAACAAGTCAGAAAATATCTGTACACAGTAAAGAAGGCATGAAAGAGATATGGTGTATCAAGGGTTTAACATCAATAAAGACATGAATTGTAGTACCATAAAGCAGGCCTCACATCTCGTATCCACATAATAATGGTAACCACAAAGAACATATGCTACTGCAGCAGGAATACTGAATAAGACTTGGAATCACTTGTGATTTTTTGAACTCACTGCTCTAAGCAGGTTTACTGGAAAATATAGCTTCAGGTTTTAGCACAGTCTCTAGGTACTTGTAATAGACTTGGCTTGATTTAGAAACAGTGTGCTACCTTAAACTTGAGTTCCTGTACCTGTATCCACGGCTATGAAGATCCACCTATTGCTGGTAGAGAGCACAAATCCAGAAACACAAGGTAAAGCTAGCTGTTGGAGCGACACCTATAGGACCTAGCAAGTCTGCAGCAGAGTTCTCGGCTTTAGTTGCGCTTTTCTGGCTGCTGTCCTCTATGGATCCTGTTTTAATTATCAGGGCTTTTGAAATAGAAGAAGAAGATAGCTCCCCCAGCGTGGATAAGTCCTTGTTCCCTGTCTACAGTAGCCTCACTGCAGGTGCTACTAGCCCAGCATGGCTAGCATTGGAAGCCTTGAAGAAAAGGAATCAGCTTGGAACCTTGCAGATAGGCCCTGAAAAGTCCTTAAGTAGGCAACATTCTCTCTGGCTACTTCTCTGACTCTGACTGGAAAACCAGAATAAACTCCCCCAACTACTCCCGATTATTATATTAAGGCCTCAGGGAGCTAACTGATTGCAGGTTAGAACATCAGGAGACTGTGAAACTGACCTGTCATGGGTTAATAAAACTAAGGAGGGGTAGAGGGGTCTAATAATATCCTCACATATACCACTCACATGTATATAATTCCCTCATATATACCCCGCTCATGTTTATCTAATACCCTCATATATACCCCTCTAAAAGATTCCTCGATATCACAGGTCTTTTCAGCAGGTCATAGACGGAGAATGCAGCTAAAAAGGTGGAGCAGTAGGGAGGGACTCGCAGCGGTATGAAGTGTGCGAGCTGATCCTTTGAGATGCCTTCCCAGGTTGGGGGATGGAAGAGGGGGAGGATTGTGGCAGCAGAGGTGCTGCAATGCAGGCCACACTGAGACACTGTCTCTGTCCAGGGATCGTGCCAGCAACTACAGGCCCCGCTGAGACACTGGGTGGAATTGGAGGATCGTTCCAGCATTCAGTGAGCTGTCAGTTATTACCATGGAGGCAAATCACCTATTGTCGCACAGGTCCCAGAGCGATTGCATGGTCTGCCTCCATGGTAGCTACGCTAATAGGTCTCGGTCAGCTTTCAGCTAGTGGCATAAACATGCAATACAGTACATTAAATGAGTCACATATACATTTAACCCATTCATCAATACCTTTAGAGCGACATCTAGTGGTGGGACTACATTAAGACACCTTCAGCCCAGGACACTTTGCTATACCTCCCTTCAGTGCACACCAACCTACAGTACATATATAAGACACATCAGTGGTACATGTGCTCTGGAACACTGCATATCTATGCCCTTCAGCAATGTCAAGACAACTAAAAAGGTTTTACGGAACATAAGTATTAAAGACCTATCATTATAAAAAGCCATCAATATCAGATCGCTGTGGATCTGACTACTGGAACCCCTGAAGTTCAGTGGATCAAGAGGCCATTGGGCTAATGTGAGCACTGCAATGTCTTACTAGGCACAGCACCATCCATTTGATTGTAGCTGTACATGATCCTGCAGCTCATGCTATTTCTTTGATACATACATCTCAACATTTATGGTGAATCTGCAGTAAGTCTATAAGCATTAACATGTATTATTTGCATACAGAGTTTACTCATACAGAACAGAGCGTGCTGCAGATGGTAACATTAATATTATTGCACATAGGGCGCCACCATCGAAAGCGCACATTATATAATGACTCCTGCAGACAAGAGGCTAGTCTTAGATTAGATCTGACCTCTCCGAGAAAAACATGCCTGATAACTGTTCAGACACTAAATTGTAAACTTTATCAGAATGACTCAGAGATACCAAGGTCAGGTTTTACATTTAGTTTTCCCGCAACCGAAAAACATTTTCAATGAGAGTATTTTTCTCTGTAATTGAAGAACATAATAAAAAATACAATAAAAAAAACAAAACAATAAAGCATAAACAATATGAAATGTTACAGGTAATACATTTATAAAATGAGATTTATCATGATTCATTAATGAATTCACCCGAGGTCCCCCTTCTCACAGTTCCCATAGCAGCTGCATGGGTTGCCTCTAGAGATGAGCGAGACAAACTTCCTGAACTGAGATTTGTTACGAACTTTGCAAAAAGTTTGTAGCGAGTTTTTAAAGATGGCGGCTGCACGTCACAGTACAGTACAGTGAAAGGGCTGATGCAAGGAATTAACCATAGTCCCTTGCAGCCGGTCAATCGGCTGCAAATCACCACCACCACAACACCCCACCCTTACCCCCCGCAATGTCATACTCCTTCCTTCAGTATATATACAGCACTCCGCCAGCCCAATTTTCAGATACAGAATGAACAAAACACATACAGTAGTCAGAGAAAGAGAGAGAGAGAAGAGAGAGAGGTAAGGTTATAGATATAGGTGTATTAGGTATAAGGGATAACTTAGGAAACTTTGAGGAAAATAGCAGTGGAATCCTACTGCTTCCACCATCAACTGGCTATTCTAGGCCCTACTGGGTCAATGAGAGTGCTGCTACTGCTTCCACCTTCAACTTTCTGTACCAGGCCTTGTGGCCAAACCTCTTACAGACCAAGGGCTCGATGAATTATATACCTGTCTGTCTTTGGCCCTGTGAGGTCACTGAGACCGCTGTTACCACTAGTTACCGCCTTCCGTAATAATACTCTATAAGGGTAGCTTCACATGTATCGTATCGTAGTGGATTGGAACTGAACACGGAATCAATCTGCTGCTGATACTGTATGTGTGAACACACCCTTACAGTTTGTTCACACCGTAAAAAAAAAAAAACACTTTTTTTTTTCTATTTTTCCTCACAAACATTTTAAAAGTTGGGTTGTTGACACTTCTCACGTTGACATAAATGGGACAGATAAACTGGCATTTGTGCTGTGAAAAAAACAGGTATTTTTGACATGGTTTTCGCTGCAAAAGAGCCCCCATAGACTTACCTTCCTCCTCGGCATCTACTGTGAAATAGGGACATATCAGATTCACCTAACCTGCTGATAATTTCCTACTAAGGCTACGTTCACACAGAGCAAAAGGAGCGGATTACGCAAGGAAATATTTCCGCCTGAAATCAACTGACGCTGAATTCCGAGCAGAATATAAGCAGAATGCAAGCAGAATCCCTGCGTATTCTGCTAGGAAAGTGTTCAGCTCGTAATCAGCTCTTGACAAATTCAGCGCGGAATACTCGAGGAATCCGCGCTGAATCCGCATGCATTCAGCGCTGAAATTCAGCGAGTATTTGGTGAGTAAACTAGACTATACCAGAACATATACTAGAATCCTCCTCCCCCCCCCTTTTCCCCATTTCCGCGCTGATTCAGCGAGTAATTTCCGCTTGTATTACGCTTGTATTCCGCGCTGAATCCGCGCTGAATCCGCGCTGAAACAGAAAATCAGAGCCCCATTGATTTGTATAGGCTTCCGCTAGCGGAAGAATGAACATGTTCATTCTTCTGGCGGAAAGCGGATTAGTTCAGTGCGGAAATTCCACTGTGTGAACTGCAGAGCAGAATTTCCATTCAACACAATGGAAATTAGCTCTGCACCTAATTTAACGGCTGAAATTTCAGCGCTGATTCAGCGCAGAAATTCAGCTGCTTTTGCTCAGTGGGAACGAGCCCTAAAGAGGTACTGTCACCCAGTGGTGTAGCTACCATAGAGGCAGGGTAGGCAGGTGCTATGGGGCCCATGCAGGAGGGGGGCCTGCTGATGCACAGAGAAGATAAGGGTGTCCTGTGTCCTCTGTTCTCCGGCTGCTGCAATTAAGTAGGAAAATGTGCCAAAGGTAAGGGGTTATCAGTGCAGGAGCAGTGAAGCAGAGGTTGAAGGTAGAGGCTGCAGGGCACATCCAGCGCAAGCAGTCTCTGTACCATGCTGCCTGAGCCGGAAGATGACAGAGGAGACGGGCACTGTCAGGAGAGGAAGATGACAGAGGAGATGGGCACTGCCAGGAGAGGAAGATGAAAGAGGAGACGGGTGTGGTGACCCCCAGAGGTGGTATGGCAGAGGAACGGCCGGTCACTTGATAGATGGTGAAGTGTGACGTCACTTCGATGGTGGTTGGCCGAGATGTAGCCAGACCCTAGGGTGTTGTATCCTGACGCCAGTGCCGGTTGGGCACACAGGTATAGTGGCACACCTGCTTTTATTTTAAAGGGGCGGATACACCTTGTTGCCCTGTGGTCAGTGACCTGCCGGGCTGCTGAGGGGTCCCTTGGGCTAATGTCACGGTGGTCCAGAGTGGTACGGTGCTGACAGTGTGCTGTAGCTGGCAGTTCCCCAGTAAGCATGGTGCCTTTTTGGTAATTTTCCGTGCACCGGATTATGTACAATCTTATGTCTCCTACTGTCACAGAGCTGTTGTTCGTGCCACACTTGTCATGCATTCTCCTCCCTTTTCATGAATAATCAATGCTGCCCGGCCTCCTGCTCGCTCAGCTATCAGATGGCAGATCAGTCCTCTGTAGGAAGGTTATGTCTGAAAGAATCTTTCCTCTGTAATGTGTTGGAGCTTTGGTCCAGGGGTAACTCACCTGTCTAGAGACCTGCCAGCAGTTCATTCTCTAGTTTGAATCCCCTGATGGAAATTAAATCGGTCTTTTTTTTTTCCCTCATTATTGTATCATTTTTAAGGCTATGTTCACACACACAGTATTTTTGCTCAGTATTTTGGTCAGTATTTTGCAACCAAAACGAGAAGTGGATTGAAAACACAGAAAGGCTATGTTCACATACTGTTAAAATTGAGTGGATGGCTGTCATTTAATGGCAAGGCAAATAATTACTGTTTTTTTTTCTGTGTTCTCAATCCACTCCTGGTTTTGGTTCCAAAATACTGAGCAAAAATACTGTGTGTGTGAACATAGCCTTAAAAATGATACAATAATGAGAAAAAAAGACATCTATTTAATTTCCTTTAGGGGATTTGAACTAGAGAATGAACTGCTGGCAGGTCTCTAGACAGGTGAGTTACCCGAGACCACAGCTCCAACACATTAGGGAGGAGAGATTCTTTCAGAGATAACCTGCCTACAGAGGACTGATCTGCAATCAGCTTACAGCTGAGCGATCAGGAGGCCGGGCAGCATTGATTATTCATGAAGAGGGAGGAGGATGCATGACAAGTGTGGCACGAACAAGAGCTCTGTGACAGTAGGAGACATACTATTGTACATAATCACCAAATTACCAAAAAGGCACCATGCTCACTGGGGGACTGCCAGCTACAGCACACTGTAAGCACCTTAGATAGTGCCCGGGAGCTGACGGATTCCCTTTAAGAAGAAAGAAAGAAAGAAAGAATACTTGTGCCCATGTTTTGACCTTTGGGTCTTCGCACCCCCTCTTGCCCTACCAGTGTCGGGGTACCCGTCCGAGAGGGTGACACAAGCTCCAGACCTTGTTACCTGGGATCAGCGGAATGCTGAGGATTTCCTGCTGATAACCACGCTGCGAGATATAGTTCCTATGCTTACGGCAACTTTGCTCTATCCGGATCAGTTCCTAGCTTTCTTTGGCTTTAATGGATACTGTCCTGCACTGTTACTTTCCTAGTCCACAGCGTGGGTTGAGATAATCTCTGAAGTGTCCTCTCCTGTAAGGGTTTAACACTGAATAGTGCTGTGTAGCGTTACTTGAAGAGAAACTGTTAGCTGTGTCCTGTCTTGCTTTCTCACCATACAGGAACCTGGTTAAGACTACTTCTTTAAAGCTGGGGACCTGGCAGAGGGCCAGGGCCCAAAGGGACCAGTGTACAGAGCGTTCTAGCTTGCGTCCTTCCCCTACAACGTCCAACACAAAAGACCTTCACACTTCCTCTACCCATGTGACTTCCTATCTCCAGTGTATCTAAGGTGCGCTGTGAGTGGGTGAAGAGTGCATAAAGAAGAAGTAAGGTGAGAGATAATAGGACAGAAGAAGAAGACACTCCTATAGGTTCACAGATCCATGTGACATACACAAATGAGCCTTGATTTGCTTGTATATTTAAACGCTGTGTTTTGTACCTGTCTTCATTGCTTGAGAAAGGCCCCCATGTAATAGGAGATCGAAACGTGTTGCACCTTTTATTTTATCCTATATGGACATTAAATTTTTATGATTAAGGAGTGCTGACTTCCCTTTGTGGTGATTAATGCTAAAATTTGTCACAAGCAAGTGACTGCACACCACCCACATTTTACCATCACCTGCGCCCCCTTTTTTTAAACGGATTCCACTACCCTCAGGTCTTATGAGGATTTTTGCTCTCCGTAACACACACAAATAAGCAATAACCCTTTCCATACTTCAGCCGTACACATACCTATATTAGCGACATCTAGTGGCGAAACTTTATCACTACTTTACTTACAATAAGTACAGGCTTTTGTAAGGGGTGTAACTAATGGCAACACCCGTGATGGGACACCACACAGGCACTGCCAGCAGAGGAAGATGACAGAGGAGAAGGCTGCCGGGAGAGGAGCTGCTGGATAAGGGCCCTATTCCACCGGACGATTATCGTTCAGATTATCGTTAAATCGTTCGAATCTAAACGATAATCGTTCGGTTGAAATGCAGTAACGATTAACGACCGAACGAGAAATCGTTGATCGCTTTATAAGACCTGGACCTATTTTTATCGTTGCTCGTTCGCAAAACGTTCGCAAATCGTTCGCATTGAATAAGACATCGTTCGGTCGTTTGCAATAGATACGAACGCAATAGCGAAGAAATACGGAAGAAGAAACGATCGCAATTACGATCATAAGTAACGATTATCGTTCCATGGAAATGAGTGAACGTTTTCAGGTCTTTCGCAATAGCGGTCGTTTGAGATCGTTAATCGTTAACGATTATGCAAACGATAATCGTCCGGTGGAATAGGGCCCTAACAAGGTGACAAGTGACTTGGGTTTTTTTTTCCCTAGCGGTAGTCCAGCAGCCTCCTTATAACATGTTTAACATGTTTCCTTTAAGCAGCCCAGTCACCAGACTTGAATATTACTCAGCCGTATTCTTGAGAACAAGGTTAGGAGTAGATGCCCACTTCATGTTTCCGTCAAGAAATTAGCATCTGAATTATTTGAAGAGTAGAGCAATGGTGACATAAATGTTGTTTGTCGTTTCTATTTGTCTACTTGACGTATCTCAGCTGTATTATGTGCAAAGGCTGGCCCAACCCTATAATAATAATAGAAAAGAAAATGTGGTCTGTATTTGCTCTAGTTGTTTTGTCCAGACCCCTGTAAGAGCCCATCCACAGACCATTAGGACTGAGCACTTATTAGATTCTCTATGTATTACGCAAATGGAAAGCAGATTTTCAAACCTAATAAACTCGTGTAGCATGTGCATTAACACTACAGAATCGACATTTCAATGACTCAGAAGCAATCAGAAGCCGGCTTTGGCAAGAGAAGGATACTGTCAATTATCATTAACCCCATAGTAGACATGTTTGTATGTAAATTAAATTACCTTAGGAAAAGGAAGAATTAAAACACAAATAATTACAATAATCTAATTGGCGACACAGAATGTTCATTGTATGAAAATAAGTAGATGCAGAACACAGTATTTTATTCCAGGCAGCTGCTTTAATTACATTTTGCATAGAGCATCGGTGTAATTCTAATCTATATACACATATATTATTCTAAAGATTGTTACCAGCGTTATATTGTGTATACTTCTATTACCTTATATGATAAAACAATGTGACTCTTGGGGTATTAAAATGCACCATATTAAATCTGGCACTATACATAGGGCTATATATATTAAACTCTTGAGTCCTTAGAGTCCAGTCAAGCATTATCTGATTATCTATTTTACTGCTGAGTGGAAAATAATACAGTAAATAGCCAGAATCATTATCTAAAAATACAGCCTGACTTTGGTACCTCCTGTATTTTCATTGTCCCACTTTCCAGGGGTGTAGCTAGGATTCATGGGGCCCCATAGCAATAAAAACTTTACAGGGGCCCCCCTTCCCCCCCCAGTGGTCGCCCCCCACCCCACGCCGGGCACAGTAGATGGCCCCCTGTGCAGTTCCCCTTTAGTAGATAGCCCCCTGTGAAGGTCCTCCTTAGTAAATGGTCCCCTGGGTAGGTGTCTGTATAGTAAAAAATCCCCTGTGTAGGCCAATATAGTAGACAGCCCCCTGTGTAGGTTCCAATTAGTAGATGGCCCACCTGTGTAGGTTATACCCTTATCAGCAGATGGCCCCTTGTGCAGCTTCCCTTAATTGGATGCCCCCTGTTCAGCTCCCCCAAATAAGATGGCCCCCATGATGTAAATAAATAAGGGGGTAAACAACATCAACCCCCACACAATCCTCAGTTGCTGAAGCTCTACCGCCAATGTCCTCTTCTCTCTAGCATATGTCACAGACGCTTCCTGCAACAAAAGTCCTGCCTACCTGGCAGGATGAACTTCTGGAGCAAGCAGCGTCTGTAACGCACACTCCAGAAGAAAGAAGAGGACAGCGCCAGTTGAGTTGAAGCAATGGGGGAGCATGTGGGAGGTGTGTTTATTTTATTTTATTTTTTAAACATTAAATATGGGCAGTTTGAGCCCCAAGTAACCTCAGGCTCTAGGCGGTTGCCAAGATCGTCTACATTATAAATAAGTATCGGTCAGGCGGGCCTGTAGCAGTTGCGTGGTCTGCCTTCATTGTAAGTACGCCAATGACTCTTTCCCATCATTTTATGTTGCTAGCAAGGTCTGTGCTGGAGAGAAAACAGGATGGTTTACATGTTTCACTTTTGGCAATGCTGCTAATGTTTGTTATCTGCAAGGCACATTATAATTTTCATTAAAAAAAAAAAATAGGCAAAATAATTTGCTTTCCATTTAGAATCAGTACTGCTACAGTTGTAAGGAGCCGGAAGCCCTGAAGACAATGGAGCTCCAATCCAAAATAACTGAGCTAAATTCTGCCTACTAGAGTACAAACAAGGAACTACACTAGTGGCTCCCCTGCTGCCAAGGCAATAAAGGTTATTACAGAGAGCTATGGGGAAGATTTCCCTGCTCTCTTTAGTTGTAGACAGTTAAAATTCTTTTTAGTAAGAATGTGCTGGAAATCATCCACTTAGACTCTCTTCATATCTTAATTTTCTACACATTTGGCCGGTGTGCCAAGAAAGCTCCCAGCGCACGTGCTAAGTACATTCATAGGCATTAGTGTTGAGTAGACCTGTCAAACTGTTCAGGTTCTGCAAAATTCTCCGAACCTGAACCCTCAATATTGGATTCCCCACAGCAGCAGAATTAGGATGCAGTCCTAGGGCTGACAGCAAAACATAGATACAGCCTATGGCTATGTTCCTATCTTTTTTCATCTGTTTGAAAACAAATAACGGCCATTATTTCATAATAATGGCCGCCATTTGTAAAATAATGGCCGTTGTTATTAAATAAAGGCTATGGGGGAGATTTAACATACATGGTGTGAAGTAGAATACGACGAAAAAGAGAAAGGAGCTGCTGCACCTCACACCTATGGCTGACTCCAATGCCTCTCGGCTACATTTAAAAACCAACGCCAGGATGTTGGTATATAATTTGATCAAACCATATTGTCTCATGTACCACGTGCAGGTCGCCTGGTTCACATGAGTCCCTACACTAACTCAACACCGTGTCAGTCAGCAACCGCCAACCCCGCAAAGCAAGCAAAAACAGGGAAGGGAGGCCACCAAGCAACACAAGAGTGAACATGGTCTTACTACTCACCATTGCTCCTGCAGGTAGAATGGGAAGGATAGGAGGTACTTGCCATGTGTGCACAGGTGCTTACTGCTAATTGGGGTCACATGGGTCTTACCAGGAGGAGTGCTAGCTACTCAGAAAAGGGAGAAATGTAAAAAACAAACAAAAAGAGAAAGGGGCTCCAGCACCTCACACCTATGGCCGACACCAATGCCTCTCAGAGAGGTAACAGCTTGTTCACACTTGTATTGCTTGGTGGTAGCTTGCTCCGCCGGCAGTGCCTGCGGGGTTTGGTCCCGTGACATTGGGGTTGCAGGGCCATTCCGTGGTCGCCCTACTCTGCTGCATCCACTGATAGCACAGTGTTGCTTGGTTAGGGATATGTATCATAGACCTGCACGTGGTACATAAGATTATAAACTAAGTTCTGATGTTGGTTTTTAATGTAGCTGAACAAGCTTTTGAGTCAACCATGTGTGCGATGTGCAGCCATTTCTGTCCTTTAGGCCTGTGCATATGGTGTAAGGTAGAATTGTCTTAGTTGCCCCTAGCAACCAATCAGATTCCACCTTTCATTTTTCAAAGAATCTGTGAGGAATGAAAAGTGGAATCTGATTGGTTGCTAGGGGCAACTAAGACAATTCTACTTTACACCAGTTTGATAAATCTCCCCCTATATGTCCTCAAAGAAACAAAAATAGCCTATGGCTATATCCATGTTTTCCAGGACTCCCTAGGGCGACATTCAACTTCTGAGGCCGCAGGGAATCAAATGCTGAATATTCGGGGAACATTGAGGAACCCATGCCTCCAGCATATGCCAAAACAAGTGTCCTGTTTTACTGCTATTTTGCTCTTACACTTATCTTTGCAGAGGGATGCAGTAAAAAAAAAAAAAAATACACCCAACAAGTTTTTTTTTTTTTTTTTTTTTTTTACAATAAAGGTAAATGGCCAACAAAAGCCAATCCCACAGAAGAGCTACAATAACAGGAATTATGTTAATTCTTGGTATGAAAGAAAGGTGTCAGAACACACAAAGGTATCTACAGTACAGAGCTCTTCTGTGAGTACGGATATTGCAGTCATTTTTGTAAATGACTTTTTTACATGACTATTGTGCAGCATTATGCATGATGGTTATTTGTCTAATGATAATCTATGTTGTATTCAGCGCCAGAAGATGCTTCTGAGCCCCCGTTCTTGTCACTCCCTGCCGCATATATAAGCAATGTCTTATGGTATGGAGACCCAGTGCCCTAGACTTACATTACACTGGGTCTCTCGGAGATGGGAGCTATGGAGATGCTGCAGGTATCTCTGTATAATAAATTATAGCTGTATGCACCAGGGACAGGGTAGAACGAGTGCTGAAAAGCCTATTCTGGTGCTGAATTTAATATAAACCTTCACATAAGAGAAATTACATTTGCGCACAGTAATTTCTCTAGAAAACAGTGGAGGTACACTTTAAATGGGTAGTTCAGAAAAAAAAATTAAAAAATCTTTCAAATCAACTGGTGCTAGAAAATGCAAGAGATTTGTAATTTACTTCTATTAAAAAATCTCAAGTCTTCCAGTACTTATAAGCTGCTGAATGCCCTGCCGGGAAGTGATATTCTTTCCAGATTGAAGGGCATGAGAGGTTTTCTAAGGGGATTTGCTGCAGCTGTGGACAGTTTCTGACATGGACAAAGGTGGCAGCAGAGAGCACTGTGTCAGACTGGATAAAATACACCACTTCCTGCAGGACATACAGCAGCTGATAAGTAATTGACGACTGGAGATTTTTTTAAATAGAAGTAATGTACCAATCTGTGACACTTTCATACACTAGATCATTTGAAAGTAAATTTTTTTTTTTTTTGCTGAACTACATCCTATAAAGACAGCTGTGATACATGTATGGTGTAGCAGCAGGTGTCGGATGTATTCTTTAGCTGATGTTTTGCTGCAATGGCGAGGATCGACCAGTCAGTTAACCCTTTAGATGTTACGACCAACGAGATAATGAGTTCCTGTGGGTTGCTGTAGCACCTGGGGGCTTAACAATAGCCGTCCTAGCCGTTATATTAGGCCTTGCTGTAGAAGTATAACAGCAGTGTATAATAGAAGAGCTGAAGGGGGGGGGGTTAACAAAATGTAAAAATAACAAAAACATAGAATAAAAAAATAACAAAAGCCTTTTCCCTGGTTAATTGTGTAAAAATATAAGCAACCTACTGACTAATAACATCATGTAATTAGAATGGTAAAAGCTATAATTAAAATGAAGTATTCACGGAATTAAAGTGTTCAAAAAGTCAATCCATCAAAGAGAAATATAGTTTGAGCCTTTCAAAAAACTGACACATTGAAACACATTGTTTAAAGTGTTTTCAATAATAAAGGATAAAAAGTCTATGTAAATGTAATAAAGAGGTTACCCGATTGTAGAAAAACTTAGACACGTAGGGCCTTATTACACAGGGAGATTATTCGGATTTGAACGATAATCGTTTAGTGTAATAGCAGACAACGATTAAATGACCAACGAGATATCGTTAGTGGTTTGATAGAATTTGGACCTATTTCGCAAATCGTGGAATAAGACGCTGTTCAGTCGTTCACAGTAGCGATGAACGCAATAGTGACGACAAGACGACCTCAAGAACGATCATAAGTAACGATCATCGTTCTGTGTTTATCATTAATCGTTGAAAAATCAATTCATGTAATAGTACCCTTACTCCTGGAAACAGTACCTCTCTTGTACTTGGTTCTATTGAAGTTAAAGGGGAACTCCGGATAGTGAAAAATATTTTCTACTAAAAAATATATAATGTATTACTGTGTCTGTGCAGTTGCTCCGCACAGGTAGTTGATTGAGAACCAGGAAGTGAAGAACATTGGCCTCTGTGCAACCCACTCTGACACCTGCTCCATCTGCGACCCCTCCCCTCAGGAGACATAGATCATGTGACCACTGTCTCAAATGTAGTTTGTCTTTGTTTGCTCAGCACAGACTGAACATGCAAACATGACGAGGTGAGAAGGGGTGGGACGTGGGTGATGAGGGGATGGATCAATAGCAGGAGGGTCAGGAGGGGGCGGTACTATGATGGTGGGAAAAACAGGACATTCTGAGCATGCATCGCAAAGATGTAGTCTGATAGCAGTGCACAGGAAGAGGAACGGCAAGAGCAGGTGGAAAACTGCATCAGAGGAGCAGGACTACTGTAAAACCATATGTAGAGTGTCAGCTAAGGACCTTACCTTACTACATAGGCTCATTCTGCATTCAGCTCATTCTGCAAAATAAAGGTCTCATATGGCTATATGTCAATGGAATAATGATTTCCACTGCACAGTTATCTGGGATAGAGGACGGCATGAGGAATTGCCCACTCAGCCAATCACTGGCTGAGACGCAACACCGTTGTGGTCACTAATTGGCAATTTCACGTGACAACCCCCAACCTAGAAGTACTGAGGACAGCAGTGTTGGGGAAAATTGGGTAAAGAAAAGAAAATTTAGGGTGCCCCCAGACAGATTTCTTGTCCCCTCAAAAAACAAACAAAAAAAAACATTCTTGTGTTTTTGTGTTGTGTTTTTTTGCCTTTTTGAGACGAACTGAAGAAATTCAATGGAACGCTATGGGATAGAAGCGCTACGGTTTGCAGGGGAAAAAAATGCCACACCCTCACCCTGCTACTTTTTGGAAAAACGGCCACAAAGTAAAAAAAAAAAAAGCATCCTCTGCAGACTAAAAATCCTTTTGCGTGTCCTTAGGTTGAGCCATGTGTTGGGAATATTCTGTCAGTACTCACCCTTCAAAACCGTACGTATAAAATCCTCCCTTCTTGTTATTTCTTGTGTCCTGTTGTTATTGCTGAGTTTTAGTTTATGTAACATGATTGAATTACCTGCTATGGGAAACATAATATGCTCATTAAAAACCGTTATAAGGCTACCCTTGTGATTTTTTTCCCCAAGGTCTAATAGTCAATCTGTCTACAAACCTAATACAGAAAGGCAACCTACTGGTGTATGAATAATGACTTGGAGAACAGCCAGGCAACCATCAGTGCTGTGTTTGTGTTAAGATGTGGGGGAAGGTTTGGCCCATCGAAAAATCCATTGGTACCACACAGTGACCTACTGTTTCTTTTTTGAAAAGGATTTCTTATAAATGGAAATTTCAAAACATGTATATTTTATTAAATCACTTTGGGGAAAAGACTTTATTCCTACCCGATCGGACTTTTATCCAGCATTACAAAAACATGGCCACTTTCTTTCAGAGACAGCACCACTCTTGTCTCCAGTTCAGCTGTGGTTTGCAATTAAGCTCCATTTACTTCAATGGAACTGAATTGCAAAACCTGCACCCAAACTGGAGACAAGAGTGGTGCTGTCTCTTGAAGAAAGTGGCCATGTTTTTCTAATGCTGGATAACCCCTTTAACACATCCAAAGTTATCCAGAGTTTCAAAATGGATGCCCATCAATATAAGATTGGTTGGTGTCTCACTCCCAGCTCCAATGCTAATCAGTTCTTCGAGACAACTTCAGCGCTCTAATGAATTTTGCGGCCTCTTCATGTGCTCATACCTTGTTTCCCCGAAAATAAGACATCCTCCTAAAATAAGACACCGCCAATATCCCACCAACTAGCCTAAAATAAGGCATCCCCACGTCCGTCCAAAATAAGGCAATAAAGTTACTATACATTAAAAATGCATTTTAAAACACCAAAAAGCACTGTGTGAAGGAGCCCTTACATCAAATATTATAGGGAATAGGATTATAGGTTTGTTTAGCTAATTTAATATGTGGTAATAGTGAAAATGTCTATGAATAAAAGCAATTTTGCAGGTATTTGAAATTAAAAAAAGGTTTAAAAGGTCATAGTGCTTCAACTTTTTCACCCACATACCCATATGAGGTCTAATTTTTTGTAACACCAATTGTTCTTTGTAATAAACTTAATTTTTCCATAAAATATGCTGCCAAATCGGGAGAAAAATTATTTGCACTGTGAAATGAATTTTTTTTTTTTTTTTTTTTATAAAAATCTACTATTATTTTTTTTATTGGGGGGGGGGGGTGTATTTATGTTTATTTGTATTTATTAAAAATTAAGAAAAGAGGGTGATTTTTAAACGATTTAAACTTTTATCAAGGGAATATATATATCTATTTGAGCAATGCATTAATTGCCCATAGGGATCAATGCAGTACATTTGTACTGCATTGATCCATTATCTCTACACTTGACTGCTAAAGGTTGCTGAAGGCAGCGTATAGCAATCATAGATTATAGGAAGCCCTGGAAGCCTAGCAGAAGCCATGGGCTGCCTGTAGAATGGACCGGTGCTCTAGGATCTTGCAGGAGGGAGCCAATCCGTGCCACTGCACTACTAATGATGTGTAGATGGGCCATTTAAATGCCGCTGTCAGTTAAATAGCTGGCACAGACATCCATCTTTGTTGGCTATTAGCAGTGGCCCCCAGATGCTGTATAGAGAGAGTTTACATTGTGAGCGCTCTTTATACCCCCTTACTGGCGCCATGATGTATAGGGTACATCATGGTACTTTAGGGAGTTAAAGTCTTTTTTTTTTTTTTCATTTAAGAGAACAGAGTGAGTGTGTGTGTACTATATAACTCTACATAGACCTCAGTTATGATCAATACCATTTTCCACGTAGTGTATTTTATTGCTCTTCCATGCTGGGTTACAGAAGTGGCTAAATCTATTTGTAGGTTTCGAAACGTTTTTTCTCCTTTCTCCAAACAGTGGGAATCTGACAGCATGGATTAGCTTGAAGGAGGAATATAACATAATGGGTTTTTAAACCGAACAATAAATGGCCACATTCATGATCAACAAGTTACTGCGCAGCAAAGGTTAA
Source organism: Dendropsophus ebraccatus (assembly GCF_027789765.1). Taxonomy (NCBI): domain Eukaryota; kingdom Metazoa; phylum Chordata; class Amphibia; order Anura; family Hylidae; genus Dendropsophus; species Dendropsophus ebraccatus. Next base: position 30,952,749 of record NC_091456.1, read on the forward strand.
TAAGAAAAGAATTCCAGGTAACTTAACACTATCATAATGAGTGTTCAACAGTCACAACGAGTACAGCCATAAATCATTTTACAGCAAAACAGGACTGAGTCTCTGCCATTTTGTTTACTGCTTCCTGTGGCTTTTATCAGACCTATAATAAAATATATTGAATAAAATACATTTTTCTTAAGGGGAACCAATCAGCTCAATTGGGTTGATATGGTTCCCAGGAGCGCTGTATACAGCTCCTGCAGCGGCCTGAATAGCGGCCGCAAAAAACTGACATGTCAGTTTTTTTGCGGGACCGCTAGGGATCCCGGGCGGAGTATATACATAAAGTATATGTAAGTTCTGTAGTAATCACGGCCGTTGGTGCCGATTTGCAACAACAGCTGTGATTACTATGGAACGTACAATGTGCTGCATGCTAAGGGAATCCTGGCTGGAGTGTATACACATAGGGGCAGATTTATGAAAGGGTGTAAGTATACACCTGGTGTAAACTGACCACAGCAACCAATTACAGCTCAGCTTTCAGCTCTGGTACAATAAAAGCTGAGCTGTGATTGGTTGCTGTGGGCAGTTTACACAAGGTGTATACTTACACCCTTTCATAAATCTGCCCCTATGTGTATACACTCCAGCCAGGATTCCCTTAGCATGCAGTACGATGTAAGTTCCATAGTAATCACAGCTGTTGTTGCAAATCGGTAACAATATCCGTGATTACTACAGAACTTACCTAGTGTGAACATAGGCTTAGGGTAGCTTCACACGTACCGACTCGCAGCATTAATAACGCTGCGAGTCGGCTAGGTCCTGGCAGATCACTTTCCCTACATACACACAGCGGTCTAAACGACCGCTGCGTGTATGTAAATCTGCCGGCCGCTTAACCCCTTCAGCTGCCGCCCGGCTCCCGCTCCACTCCTGCTCTCTATACATTACCTGTCCTCGCTGCACGGGGTCCCGGCGTACTGCTCTCCTGCCCGGCCAATCAGTGTGTTGCCCTGCCGCAGCCACTGATTTGCCGTGCGGGAAAGCAGTACGCCGGGACCCCGTGCAGCGAGGACAGGTAATGTATACAGAGCGGTAGCGAAGCGGGAGCCGGGCGGCAGCTGAAGGGGTTAAGCGGCCGGCAGATTTACATACACGCAGCGGTCGCTCAGACCGCTGTGTGTATGTAGTGAAAGTGATCTGCCAGGACCTAGCCGACTCGCAGCGTTATTAACGGTACGGTACGTGTGAAGCTACCCTCAAACTGTAAAATTTTGTTCAGTAAGAATGTATACTTTAAAAATAACATTATGAATGTAGCCATCTTTCTTTTGCAGCAATGGCCCCGTGCTCAATGGACAAGCCCAGGTGTGCACACATATGCAAACACTCAAAGACAGTGTGCATTGTATGCAATGGTTCCTTTCTAATAAATGGTGCAAAGTTGTACACAGCAAGAACTGCTTTTTTCCCCTGCAGGAGCAGCACTTCACTCTTGTTTATGATATATTACAGTGATATATCTCATTTGGAGAAGCCTCCCTGTGCTATTACTATGCCCCAGTAGTGGACACAATTCTTGTTTCTTATTTTTTCCTAAGGCTTCTTTTGTACAGAGAACTCTTCCCCCAATGTATACCTAATAATATTTGTTGCCTGTAATAACACTATTAGAGGCAATCACAAAAATCCCATATAGAACAATAGGAACGGTATACACACCAGCCCCCTAGTGGTGTTTTTTACTAAAGCCAACACAATTGCTTTTTTACACAGTGGTGCCTTGGATTACGAGCATAATTTGTTCCTGGACTGTGCTTGTAATCCAAATCACTCTTAAACCAAAGCAAATTTTCCCATAAGAAATCATTTATATGCAGACAACTGGTTCCACAGCCCCAAAAAGAATGATTTTTTTTTATTCTGAATAAAAGTTACTGCACGGTATAGCAATCATCATGTGGAGTATAATGTATAGTAAGTGCATAAACCTGAAAAAACAGCAGCAGTTTGTAGATACAGAATAGAGGTGCAGATCCACATAATGCAGTAGCGTAGTACAAAAGTTTGTGTGTTCAGCATTGACCAGGAAGTGAGAATCACAGAGCTGTGCAGGAAGACAGAAACTTTATATACAGCAGTGTGAAGGGCTGAGTGTGAGTGCAGGCAGATTATAGCAGCAGTGTGTACAGCTGTGAGTGCAGACACATTATAGCAGCAGTGTGTATAGCTGAGTGTAAGTGCAGGCACATTATAGCAGCAGTGTGTATAGCTGAGTGTGAGTGCAGGCAGATTATAGCAGCAGTGTGTACAGCTGTGAGTGCAGACACATTATAGCAGCAGTGTGTACAGCAGAGTGTAAGTGCAGGCAGATTATAGCAGCAGTGTGTATAGCTGAGTGTAAGTGCAGGCAGATTATAGCAGCAGTGTGTATAGCTGAGTGTAAGTGCAAGCAGATTATAGCAGCAGTGTGTATAGCTGAGTGTAAGTGCAGGCACATTATGGGGCAGTGTGTATAGCTGAGTGTAAGTGCAGTCACATTATAGCAGCAGTGTGTATAGCTGAGTGTGAGTGCAGGCACATTATAGCAGGAATGGAGAGGATGTGAAACACAAGGGCTGACAGAAATTGCAGGGAGTATGAAGGAATGAGCAGGGCAGATCTAGGAATATAACTGCAGCACTCTCTTTCTGGGGAGAGAGGGGTTACAGCTATGATGAGATTACCTACACAATCCTGTCCCCTGATGTAAGCCCCAGCCTGAAGTGAATCTGCTATGATTTGGAAGGTGAGGGAGACTTCCTGGGTGAGAGTACAGTGCTGTAGACCCCGCTATGTAGACCATGCCCCTCCCCCCCTCCCCCTCCCACCCTGTACAGGGAGCTCTTAAACCAAAGCAATGCTCTTAAACCAAGTTACAATTTTGAAAAACTGTGATCTCTCTTTGCAAAAGGCTCTTAATCCAAGTTACTCTTAAACCAAGGTACCACTGTATACTGTACATTCAAAATTTGTTCCAATTTCTTTATGCTGAGTGTGTGCTAAAAATATATTGTAAGAATGGTTAGATGAAGCTGTGCACAGCCCAGTGTATTCATACCATACATTGCCGCACTTGCTAATATGCATACCCATTCCTTCCTGTACGTTATTTCGTTTCCATTCATCTTCCTTCTTCATAGGTGAAAACAGGACAGACAGAAGCTCACGCAGAGAGCATCAGAAGAAGGACTGAGCAATGCAGAGCTATTTGTTCTTTCCTTCTCTCCCTTCTGTCATTTGATGAGTTTGAAAGCCTTCTTTTTTCCACACAGTAGGGAAGAAATATCCTAGATTTGTTTGATGGCAGAATGTAACATAATGGGTTTAATATTGGAAAATAAATGACCACATTTCTGGAAAATTAAAAGAAATAAATGGATGTCATGTCTGAAGTATAGAACCAATAAGGCTTTAGTGAAACATGATATAACCCTCTAAATAGGCACTCACAATTATTCCGCGCTTTGATGTACAGGTTCTTCACTTTGATGATTATGTACAATTATGTATATTAAATTACTGCTAGACTAACAATTCCACCAATTAGAGTGTACTTATCAGAATGTATTCCATTAGTTAGGGATGTGTTACTGTAACTTAGATAGGGATCTGATTATAAATCCATTATAGTTTAGGGCTAATGCACATGGCAAAGCCATGTGCACAGAGCTGGATGTGGTAGGTAGAGTTGTAAAGGGTTTATATAACTGACAGAAGTAGTTACTCCATATTAGAAACAGACTCCATGAGGATGGTATGAGGGCCTGAAACCACTAAAACCACCATATTAAGTGGCCCTATAAGTCAATGTAATGACAAGGGAAAAACCAAGGCCAGGTATCCATCCATGTACAGCTGTTTCTGGGTGTTGCCCCTCATCAGTGTGGAGCAGGATTCTCAGACAGAGCCTGGAGACACTGTGGAGAGCAATCTGCTTCCTGCAACATCTTTCAGCATGACCAGTTTGGCAGTGGGTAATAGTGTGGGGTGGCATTTATTTGGAGGGCTGCACAGCCCTCCATGTGCTCGCCAGAGGTAGCCTGACTAACATTAGGTACCGAGATGAGATCATCAGACTTCTTGTGAGACCATATGGGTTCCTCCTAATGCAGGACAATGCTAGACCTCATGTGGCTGGAGTGTGTCAGCAGTTCCTGCAAGAAGAAGGCATTGCAGCTATGGACTGGCCCACCTATTCGCCAGACCTGAATCTAATTGAGCACATCCGGAACATCATGTCTCGCTCCATCCACCAACGTCACAATGCACCACAGACTGTCCAGGAGTTGTTGGATGCTTTAGTCCACGTCTGGGAAGAGATCCCTCAAGAGACCATCCACCACCTTATCAGGAGCATGCCCAGGCATTGTAGGGAGGTCATACAAGCACGTGGAGGCCACACACAATACTCAGCCTCATTTTGACTTGTTTTAAGGACATTACAGCAAAGTTGGAAAATAAGAATTTGATACGCTGCTAATTTCGCAGGTTTAATCACCTAGAAGGAATAGAGAGCTCTGTAATTTTTATTGTAGGCACACTTCAACTGTGACAGACAGAATGTATTATAGGTATTATACTATTATAAGTATTTGATATAATAGAAAAAAAAGAACTTAGTATTTAGTAAAAAAAAAAACTTTCCTGTAGTTCTTGACCACGTTTTTGCAGATACTGTAGCAGGGATTGTGACCCACTCCTCCATACAGATCTTCTAGGTTTCTCAGGCCAACATTGACTTCCAGATCCCTCCAAAGATTTTCTATTGGGTTCAGGTGTGGAGACTGGCTCGGCCACTGCAGGACCTTGAAATGCTTGTTACGGAGCCGCTCCTTAGTTGCCCTGGCTGTGTGTTCTGGTCATTGTCATGCTGGAAGGCTTAGCTACGACCTATTTTCAATGCTCCTAATGGTTAGGACTGCATTCTTGTGGTTGTACTTATCCATCTTTTTTGTCCAAACATGGCGAGTGGAGTTGATGCCAAAAAGTTCTATTTTGGTCTCCTCTTACCACATGACACTCTCCCATGCCTCCTCTAGTACATCCAGATGGTCATTGGCAAATTTCAAATGAGCCTGGACCTAGCGTTCCCCATAAGGAATTTAATCCATGACAATGTATTTGGTTACTAGCTGTAATTTTTGAGGCTGTGGTCCCAGCTCTCCCCCCATGTAGTTCTGGGCTGATTCCTGAACTTCTTCAGAATAATCCCTACCGAGGCGAGATCTTGCAAGGAGCCCCAGACTGAGGAAGTTTGATAGTCATCTAGTGTTTCTTCCATTCTATAATACTTGCGCCAACAGTTGTCTTCCTACCAAGCAACTTGCTTATTGTACTGTAGCCCATCCCAGCCTTGTGCAGGTCTACAATTTTGTCCCTGGTGTCTTTAGGCAGCTCTTTGTTCTTGACCATGATGGAGAGGTTGAATTGTGATTGATTGATTGATTGATTGATTGACTGATTGATTGTTTAAATGATTGTGTGGACAAGTGTTTTTTATGAGTGTAAAGTAGGAGGAGCTTCTTCAAGAAAAACTAAAGAGGTCTATGAGAGCTAGAATTCTTTCTGTTTGGTAGGTGATCAAAATTTGATTGTGAAAAAATTTATAGATTCTGTCCCTCACAGGTGAAGTATACCTACGATAAAAATTACAGACCTCTCCATTCTTTGTCGGTGGGAAAACTTGCAAATTCAGCAGCAAATACTTATTTTCCCCACCGTACATTGCTCTAATGAAAGCTATATCACTTTTTAATATAACTTAATTCAAATAAATCAATAATTTTTTATTTATACACTATACCAACACAGCACTACCGATGCCCCCCCCCCCCATGTACTGTTTATTCTTACTCATTCGAATATAAAATACAATAAGAGATTCTGAATGACAGTAGAGCTGTGTACGCGGCAGGGTCTGCAAAGCGAGTGCTGTAAAACATTGGAAACAATGGACTTCCTCGCCCTTTGTGGAATAATCTTCTTTATTTGTTTATCTGTTCTTTTGGAGAAATATTATGTCCACTTATTTTATTTTGGCTGGAGTACATACATATTCATACTGTTCTCTTTATTGTTTGGGCCTTTCATAGGCCTTGTTGTAAAAATTTCAAAATTTTATAAAAATTAAATAAAATTCTATCACTGCTCTCTCCACTAGTGCCTCTAGCAGAGCTCTATCAGTAATGCTGTTTTAGCGGAACTAATAACTTGTATTACAACACTGAAAATACTGCACGCGTGAAGTCTCTAACCTGCTGTTATGTTTCCTTCGTGCATTGAGGATGAGGGTAATTTTCTTACCTTCATCCTCAGTGTCATCTTTACTAAATCTTCACTTAAATCAATATGTAAATGTTCACTGATCCAACCCACCAGCCCACCTCTCCTCAGTATTCATGAGGAGGGACAGGCCGGCAAGGTGGATCGGTGAACCACCTAATTTACATATTGCTTAAAGTGAAGATTTAGCAAGAACAGCGCTGAAGTTAAAAATATTAGGGGAAGATTAATCAAACAAGGTGTAAAGTGAAACTGGCTCCATTGCCCCTAGCAACCAATCAGATTCCACCTTACATTTTCCAAAGAGTCTGTGAGGAATGAAAGGTGGAATCTGATTGGTTGCTAGGGGCAACTGAGCCAGTTTCACTTTACACCATGTTTGACAAATCTCCCCCATCGCCTTCATCATTCTGTGTGCAATGGAAACATAAGAGCAGGTTCCAGTCTTCTAACCTGATGTTAGTTTTCCTTTAATTAGGTTGTTCATCAAAAGTTTGTTTTCTTTCAGATCAACTGGTGCCAGAAAGTGCCAGAGATTTATAATTTTCTTCTATTAAAAATATTGAGTCTTCCAGTACTTATCAGTTGCTGTATTTCCTGCAGGAAGTGGTGTATTAACTCCAGTCTGACACAATGCTCTCTACTGCCACCTCTGTCCATGTCAGGAACTGTCCAGAGCAGTAGCAAATCACCATAGAAAACCTAGGGAAAATACCAGACTCGAAAAAAAATACCACTTCCTGTAGGACATACAGCAGCTCATAAGTACTGGAAGAGATTTTTTTAATAGGAGTAAATTACAAATCTCTGGAACTTTCTGGCACCAGAAAAAAAAAATGGTGAACAACCCCTTTAGGCTATGTTCACACTACGTAAAACTACGGCCGTAGTTGTCGCCGCAGAACTACGACCGTAGTTTTGCGGTGTGTGACATAGCCGTATGTGCAATGGGTTCCCGGCCGGAGCGTACACACATCGTATACGCTCCGGTCGGGATCCCATGCGGCACAGGAAAAAACTTACAGGTCAGTTTTCTGCGGCCGGAATTCAGTGAATTCCGGCCGCAGAAAGACCTGTCAGTGCACACACTGAAGCGAGCGGCTCCGGCCACTCCCTTCACTGTGGGCTATGGGAAGCTCTGATGCGGGCGCGCGCTGATGCGGGCCGCGATGATCCGGGCACAGACCGGCCGTTCCGTGACCCGGCTGGGGTCACAGAATGGCCGGTCTGATACGCCGTGTGAACATAGCCTTAATGATATAGGCTGAATGAGGCAAAGAAAATAATATCTACAACTGTGTTTTCTGAAGCTGACTGATTGAGGCAGCTTGGCACAAGCTTCCCTTAGGGTACCTATAATAAACTTCTACCTATTCAGTCACAGACATTACCATCAATATTATTCACGTAGTAAACAGGTGTATACATGTAATAAAGTCGGCGTTTTGTTAGGTTTAACTACTTTTTACACTTGTTAAAATCCCTTTAATTCCATTCTGAATTGCATAGGAGTATATTGAAGAAGTGTGAGTCACTTTCTCATTTCATTAGTTGTAAGCTCCCAAATATGATATCTGACATTTCAGAATATGGTTAAAACGTATGCTGAACATTGGATATGATACAGCGCTTGTTAATCTAAGCACGAGCGTTTCTTCTTAAGCTACTTCAAGCATTGGGTAAAATATTTTTATAATAGGATCTGTTCAGGTCCTGGTAGTAATATTGGAACCTGAGAAACAGGTTAATAGGCTAATCCGTTCACTTCTCCACTTGAAAACTCCCGACAGAGCTTATTTTCAAATCTACTTATCTTCTTAGGATATAAATATTCGGCGGTACAACACTTCCACCATGATATACTTTGAAAAGATACCTGAGAGGCTTCAGAAGTCCCACATGCGGGGCTTTCACCTAGTTTAGGAAGAGTGATCTATGTTATATTTATTGTATTTTAAATAAAAACATCCTAAGTAACGGTGGGAAATTTTTTTACTCAAATTTATATTTTGTGCAAGACATATAAAGGGTTAATATTATATTAGCATGCTAGTAACCAATCACTCAACCCGAGGAATATAACTTAAAGGGGTACTCCAGCAAAAAAAAAAATAATAATAATTCAAGTCAACTGTTGCCAGGAAGTTATATAGATTTGTAATTTACTTCTATTTAAAAATCTTAAGTCTTCCAGTACTTATCAGCTGCTGTACGTCCTGCAGGAAGTGATGTGTTCTTTCCAGTATGACACAGTACTGTGTCAGTGACAGGAAATGTCCAAAGCAGCACAGGTTTTTTATGGGGCTTTGCTACTGCTTTGGACAGTTCCTGTAACGGACAGAGGTGGCAGCAGAGAGCACTGTGTTAAAATGGTGTGAAAATTACACTTCCTGTAGGACTTACAGCAGCTGATAAAAGTTTATTTAACCATTCACATGCTGCTGTCAAAATTGACAGTAGAGCCATAGTGGTTAGAATCAGCTCCCTGTAAGGCCTCAGTTAGGCCTCCCATAGCTGCCTGACTATACAATCAATACAGCCTGCCTATAGCAGGCTGTACCAATAGAATTCCAGCAGAGCTGCCCATAGCTTTATGGGTGGTCAGAAATAAAGGGAAGCCTTAATTTACCTTTCAGGAACAGTGTTAATCATCTTCAGCAGGCACACTGTGGGATTGTGGGACACCACAGACACAACATGAAATTCATAGAAGAGAAGAATAAAATGAAATCTGAGCTGTGATTGGCTGCTATAGACACCAAAGACAATCTTACTGCAAGACAGAGTGATAAATCTCCCTCATAGTCTTAACCCCTTCATGACCAAGGGTGTTTGATGCCCGGATGTGAAGGTCAAATTGAAGCATTGTCGCCTCCTTATCTTCTAAGAGCCATAACGCTATTATTTTCCTCCTACAGGGCTGGTTGGGGTGTCATATTTTGCGTCATGATCCCTAGTTTTTATTGATATTATACTGGTGTAAGAGAAACATTTTGATTACAAAATATAATTTTAAAAATCAGCAATCCTGGTGGGCTTTTTTCACTTTTAATTTACGCTGTTTACCGTGCAGAAACAACATTGTTATATTTTAATAGATCGGACATTTCCGCACGCTATATGTAATATGTTTATTTTTTAAACTATTTTTTTAATATTTTTATTTGTATAATGGGAAAGGGGATAGTAAATGTTTATTGGGGCATTTTATTAGTGTGTTTTTTTTAAATATGTTTTAAAACTTTTTCATTTTATTTTTTACATATTTTGTACTGCATATATAAGTCCCTTAGGGGACTTATGTATGTAATGCTCTGATTGCATATACTGATGAATGCTATGCCATATCATAGCATTCATCAGTATTGTCAGCAAAGTGAGGCCTGAGAGCAGGATCTATCTACAGATCACCGATCCGACAGGATGGATGTAGTTGGCTTACCCCCGCCTGCCGGTACAAGAGATCGGGACCTCCTCAGCCATGCTGTGGGAGCCCCGATCAGTCAGTGACAGGTCCTTGTCCTGTCACTGACTGTCTTAAACTCTGCAATCACTATCACCGCTGCTGCCTGTCATTATGCCCCAGTTAGGGGACAGTAATAAGAAACGCATTGAAACGTCCCTGCACACATTAAAATCCCTTCACAGTCAGGAACGTTTATATACGTTCCTGCCGTACGGGGTACTTGCAGCAGGAACGAATGAAGCCATAAGGCTGACGTGAAGGGGTTAAAATGCAAAACAGCAACCATCTTAAGGAAATATTGCTGTTAAAAAAAAAAGAGTAGAACAAATACTGTATGAAAAAATATGAACCTAAAAATGAGAGCCTGTGTATATAAAGTATAAAACATTGAAAAGATGAAATAAAAAACAGTTCATGGCAAAAGACAAGCTAAAAAAAAAAAATACTGAAAGCTATAAATTAAATTTAAAAATAATCCACAGTTAGACGCTGCCTGCTCAAAAGACAGACGGCGAGATTTAGCATTAATCCACATGAATATATCCGCAGCAGTCACTTTTTAGCAAATTCATGGTGATGATGATAAACACATAAAGGTGGTATCGGGGAGAGTGAGAAAATGATAGAATTAGTAGGAATGAGACACACTATCTTAGCACAGCAGATGTTCTGGATTAGTGACTTTACTGTCATTACATCTTATAAGCATCCATTTGCTTGATGGTAACTGTATGCGGCTGCTGGTCTTTGACCTGCAATCTTTATCCTCAATGTCATAAAAGTGATCTTTCATGTAGCACAGACTTGTTTTAGAGCAACGGTTTACATTTACCAAGGAACAAGATGTATTATTTTATGGTTGTCAATTAGCTTTAAATGCTTACGCTGAGCAGGGAAATAGATTTTACTTTGACCACGGAACCTGTTTGTAATGTGATCTGTTACACAATGGGGGGCGGGGGGATAGGGATAGCAACAAAAACACTACATTTATACAGATTTATATTCCATCACTCATCATGAGTCTATTTTGACTCTGTGAGAATAATGTTTTTAAATACACATTTATTATGGGGGCACAGGGGGACATTATTACACTATCGGGGGAGCAAAAGCACTTTATTACTGTAGAGGATAGCATTAGTATCATATGGGAGCACCGGAGCACAGTATTACCATAGAGGATAGCATTAGTATCATATGGGGGTGCAGGAGCACAGTATTACCATATAGGATAGCATTAGTATCATATGGGGTGCAGGAGCACAGTATTACCATAGAGGATAGCATTAGTATCATATGGGAGCACCGGAGCACAGTATTACCATAGAGGATAGCATTAGTATCATATGGGGGTGCAGGAGCACAGTATTACCATATAGGATAGCATTAGTATCATATGGGGGTGCAGGAGCACAGTATTACCATAGAGGATAGCATTAGTATCATATGGGAGCACCGGAGCACAGTATTACCATAGAGGATAGCATTAGTATCATGTGAGCACAGGAGCACAGTATTACCATAGAGGATAGCATTATTACCATATGGGGCACAGGAGCACAGTATTACCATAGAGGATAGTATTATTACCATATGGGGCACAGGGGAACAGTATTACCATAGAGGATAGTATTATTGACATATAAGGGCACAGAAGCACAGTATTACTATAGGGGATAGCATTATAACTGTATGGAGGCACAAGAAGGCATTATTACCATAAGGGGGCACAGGAGCATTATCGCTGTAGAGGATGACAGTATAACTACATGGGGCATGGTATGGCATTATAGTAACATAGGGACACAGGAGCACAGTATTACCATAGAGGATAGCATTATTACCACATGGGAGGACAGAAGGACATTATTATCATATGGGGGAACAAAAGCACAGTATTACCATAGAGGATAGTATTATTGGCATATGGGGGCACAGGAGCACAGTATTACTATAGAGGATAGCTTTATTACCACATGGGAGGACAGAAGGACATTATTATCATATGGGGGAACAAAAGCACAGTATTACCATATAGGATAGTATTATTGGCATATGGGTCACAGAAGCACAGTATTACTATAGAGGATAGCATTATTACCAAATGGGGGCACAGGAGGCATTATTACCATAGAGGATAGCATAGAGGAGGGCATTATTACATATTGATGCATGGAAAGGCATTATCTCTACATGGTGCACAGGAGGACATTATTATTTGGGAGCATGGGGGAAACTATTACTACATGAGGCACAGGGGGAATTATTACTATATTGGAGAACAGGAGGGTATTTTTAACACATGGGACATAGAGGGCATTAATATTACATGAGGCAAAGATGAAAAAAAACATTATCATGACGGTCTGGAAAGGATGAAGGAGAAAAGAGAAAGTGAATCAGAGAAGACGTTACCTGTGGGTTATTGGAGGTAACTGCACTGTAATAATCTATACAAGCTGCAGGGCTCCTACATAACAATTTATCTTACCTGTGCTAAGCTAAGTACATTGAGAGCACACTGGGGACCAGGAATGAGGGAAGGATCCATACTGGGGACACGAAAAAAGATGGGATCAGGAATGAGATGGGGAGCCATTCTGCAAAATAAGACTGAGATCGAGAGCCATCCTGGGACCAGGATTGAGATGAAGGCTATGCTGTGGATTATGAAAGCCTAGGAATCCATGTTGTGGATTATGAAAGCCTAGGAATCCATTTTAGGACAGAGACGAGCGCTATGATGTAGATTATAAATGTCTAGGGAGCCATGCTGTCAAGTAGGAATGACATGAGGAGCCATGGATGAGACAGAGACATGCTTGGTCCAGAATGGAGATGTGGAGCCATGCTGGGGAATATGAATGCCTGAGGATTGATGCTGTGGACTGGGAATTACATGGGGAGTTATGCCGGGACAAGGGATAAAACCTAGAGACATGATGGGACCAGAATTTAGATGGGGAGCCATGCTGGGAAATAGAACCAAGATCAAACTCCATGCTGGGACCAGGATTGAGATAGGGAGCCATGCTGTGAACAAGGAATGACTGAAAACCAAGCTGTTGACTAGGAAAAATATGGAGAGCCATACCAGGGACCAGGAATAAGACTGATAGACATGCTGGGACCAGAATTAAGATGGAGAGCCATGCTGGGGGATAGAACACAGAAGAAAAGCCAGGCTGGGGACTGGGAATGAGATGTATGGCTTTGCTGGGGATTATGAAATAAGGATATGGGGAACGATACTGGGGGCAAGGAATGAGAGGTTATACCATGTTAGGGCCAGTAATTTAAAAACGAAAAAAGGCTATGATTTTTGGAGTATATTTTGTGTAAATTGGGTGGTCAGCTCATATAGGCTTCACTCTATAATGTAATACATATATATATAATGGAACGTGAATATAAACATTTGATTTATTTATTTAATATCCTATATCCTGCATCATTATAAGATATATCTGTTTTGTTCCCAAGAGGGATTTGAGTCTCTTCAACCATTCCACAGGCATTTTGAAGTGACCTTTCCGTGGGCAAAGTTATCATTGATGAAAAGAAAAATGTAAAATGCTTTTGCCTCTTAAATGCCAATTTATGTTACTGACTCCAAACATGTCTAGTGCGGCTCTTTGAATTAACATCATTATGTCAGTCATTTATAGTTCAGTTAATGTCTTTCACCTGCAGAGACCTTCACTTGTACTGTATCTTAGTGACTTGCGCTCTGATGATGTTTAGAGAAATTGCACAGCTTGCTCTTGTTCTATATTTACATACACCGCTAAGAGCCGCAGAATCAAAAAACCAACAATTTGTTGACTTTATTAATGTGTTTAAAATGACATTTAGGTTTTAAAAAGGTAGTGAAGTAAAAGGAAAAAAAATTGTAAAAGTTGACTAATTGTCCTATAATAGAGTAAGGAATATAGTAAGAAATGAATATAGGGCTACTCTATAAGGCTATGTTCACATTGAGCAAAAGTGGTGGAATTCTGAGCAGAGCCCCAACTGCGGACTCCACTCGGAATCCCGCCTGCCTCAGTGTGTCAATGCAATGCCGCTCGCATGCCTTCACTCTCCGACGCTCTCCGCGTAAAGAATTGACGTGTCAATTCTTTGAGCAAATAGCGGAGGCACGCGAGAGGCATCGCATTGACACACTGAGGCAGGCGGAATTCGGCGTGGAGTCTGCAGTGGGGGCTCTGCTCAGAATTCCACCACTTTTGGTCTGTGTGAACGTACCCCTATAGAGTAGCCCTATACTCATTTCTTACTATATTGTTTACTATTATTATAGGACAATTAGTCCACTTTTTCTTTTCTTTTCTTTTACTTCACTTTTTAAAACTTAATGATACTTTCATACAGTATTTCCAATACATCTACCTTACATGATAGTAAAACAGCTAATTCTGTCCTCAGTCTAATAGCACATTATAATTGAGCGTTATTATGGTGATGCATGGTTCTATGTTGTTATGACTGCAGTGGTGGCCCATGCTCTGGGCCGCCGCATAGCTCCTCTGTCTCTTCTGACAATATGGACGCTGGAGCCCTGCACCACCTCCCCCTCGGCCTCGCAGGGCGCCTTACCAGTCCACGCTCCTGCTTGTTCCCTCCTACACACATCTCCACCTTCTACAGCATGCATGTATCGGCTCAGTGAAATTTAAAGGGGCAGTATGCCCTTAATTGGTTGATGCACACACACACACCAACGATGGTATCACAGATCTCCAGTCCCTGCTGCACATCACTGCTGGGGTTAGGTTTGGCAGGAGGACCTGCCCATTCAGCCAATCAGTGACTGAGATGAGACAAAGCTGCAGCCACTGACTGACTGGCAGATAAGTTCTCATGCTACAATGATGTGCAACAATCAGGGGCATAGCTAGGACTCCTGGGGCCCCATAGCAATAAACTGTATGAATCCTCTCTTGCAGTGTGTGGTGCTGAGGGGGTTAATGTCTTGCAGTGTGTAATGCTCAGGGAGTTATGGCCAAAATCAGGACGTGGTGAGAGCGGCCATTCCAGCAGTCGGAGCCCCACACACCTCTCATAGACCTTGCCACCTCTTCCTGCTCTGCCCCGCACCATTGCGCAAAGTATCACCCGCAGCCTGAGACATCTACAGGCCAGGTTCACACTTAGTAAGACATTGGCCATTCAACCCAGCTTGTACTGCAGTATCTGCCAGATGAACTTCATTTCTTTTAAATTGGAATGCGGGCACATTCAGGTGTACCCGCAATCCAATCAACCATTGCAGACAATGTAAAGTGCGGCCGGAGCCAGCTTTATGCAGCCGCTATTCAATGAATAACAAAATTGACATGTTAGTTTTGAGTGCGGCCGCATGGAATCCCAGCCAGAGTGTATACACTCCGGCCAGGATTCCATAGAAAACAATGTCATTAGACCTTTTCAATAAATAATGGCTGGTGTTGCAAACTGCAACAACGGACGTTATTTATTGAAAAAATATGTTGTGTTAACATGGCCACATACTGTATTACGGTGCAGTCCAGCAGCGTTCCGGGGGGGGGGGGGGGGGGGGCTCTTGTGGCTGAAGGTTCAGTGTTTGGCCACAAGACAGACTGTCAGTGGTGGCGGATGTGAGTGCTTTGAGCCGTAGTTACCATGGAGGCAGATCACATTTCCCTGCTATGGGGCCCCTCTGCCACACAGGCCCCATAGCAGTTGCGTGGTTTGCCTCCATGGTAGCTGCACCACTGACACTATGATACCACTTTTTTGAACAGAATTATAAACAAAAAATTTCCCCAGATAACCTCTTTAAAGGGTCGGCAAAATACAAAGTGTTCTCTAGTTTGGCCGGATGGAGCAGTAAAGGGAAATTTATCATCACATCACCTGTGAGTAATCACTTTCTGTCTAAAAAATTTGTTTACAACTGGTATGGTCACTGCATGGCGGTCATTTTTGTCTGTGTCCCTTTTCCTCACTATCCCCCTTTTTCTCACTATCCCCCACCGCTATCATAACTTTTTTGTATGTTTAATTTATGTCTATTTCTATGTAGCTCCCATTTATGATTTAAAATGGAAAACACGTCTGTACTGTAAGTTTGGATTTACTACTACTGTCATTTATCTCCTTTCCGGAGGCTGAGTCTTTCTGCTATTATTCTATGTTTCTTGTTCTTGTAATGAACAAATGTGTAAAGAAAAAAAAATACACTGAAACATAAATAATTCCAATTAAAGGTACATACTATACCACATGTTGGCATGCCGTACAAATAGTGGGTGGTCCAGTATTACTTGGGGGACATTAGGCATCTACTAAGGATTGAACCATGTATGACCATATGATTGAACCATATATGACCCTAGAAACATTTAGGGGCACACGTATCATTGGGTTTGCACTATTATTTTGGCTACGGCTGGGTTCACAGTGCCTTTGCGCAGTCCATTTAATAGATTAGTTTTTAAATGGTTACTTTTAACGTACACAAGAACCTGGTCAACCACGTTTTGTGTACATTGAAAAATATACGTTTCAATCAGTTTTTTTGTTATAATGGAAGTCAATGGAAAAGTGGATCCAAACGGATGGCACACAATTGCAACTGTTTTTTAACCCATTTTTTCCCATAAAATGGATAAATGGACAGCAAAAACGCAGGGTGAACCGATCCTAACACTGAGATTTTGCGCTCAAAGTACAAAATTGCACTGGATCTATAAAGACCTTTAAGCTATTTTCAAACATTTTGCACTGGCTGGGAATTCTTTCATTTTTTACACTCGCAGCAGTGCTCCACTCTACCCTAACATAGTTTCCTTAGCCAAGCTGTTTTGTGCCCAAATGATAATTTATGTGTAATCAATGTTTATTAGTTTCAATAGAAGACCAAAAACAAAACACAAAACAGTACATACAGGGGGTCCAAAATACACATGTAGGACCAGAAACAGAACAAAAAGGAAAACACAAAACACATCACAATCAAAAAATCCACTGCGAACTGCGAATGAAATGGAGAGGGCCCTTAAAGGAGCCCCTGGTGAGAGAACATATCATTATGCCTGGAGATGGGCGCAACCTGCTGAGGCAACAGGGAGTCCAGGAGTCTGGGACCCCAATGTGTTCCCACCGACTAACACAATGGTGTGGAACAAATGCCCCCCAGGACCATTACTGGTTTGATGATCATAAGTCTCACCGGGTCCAAGGAGCCACTATCATTGCAAAAAAAAAAAAAAAAAAAAAAAACGTGCAGCGGGACAATCAGAACTATAACAGTCTAGGAACGAAAACCCTCAGTTGGAGGGTAGAAAAAAGGGGAAAAGAAAGAGAAAAGCAAAGAAGGCAGAAAAACAGACAGACAGGGGAGAGGGCACAACAAGAGGGAAACGGAGGGGAAGGGGGAGAGGAGGGGAAAAACTACCCCGACCAAGGGGGCCATCCCCCTATAGGGGTAAGAAAGGACATCGTGGGTCCAAGAAACTCATCGGGTCACCCCCCCGTCAAACAACGTTTGGAAGGCAGGGGTATCTTTAAAGAGCAACCAAGGCATCCAGACCGTCTTATACCTCTTAGTGGACCCCATAGCCTCAGCTGATAGCTCCTCCATGCGGTGTAGGTGCGACATTTCAGCCTGCCACTCCGCCATGGTGGGGATCTGCGTAGAGCGCCAGTGACGGGGAATAACCGTCCTAGCTGCAGACAGACAGAAACGTAAAATACTCTTCTTCTGTCGGCCTATAGCGCCAGGGAGAATAGATAAAAGCGCCACCTGGGGAGTCCTGGGTGCCGTTCGCCCTGAGATTAACCGATAGGTATCAAAAACACCCGACCAAAATGGAGTCAGCTTGTCGCACCCCCACCACATGTGGAGCATGGTGCCCCTTTCACTGTTACACCGCCAGCAGACATCAGATACCGACGGGAACATAGAGTGCACCTTCGTCGGGACCCGATACCACCTGGACAATACCTTATAGTTTCGTTCCTGTGCAGAGCAGGCCGTGGACAATTTATGGGTAAAAATGTGTGCTTTCTGTCTATCCTCTGGTGGGATCGTAGCAGCTAGGTCTCTCTCCCAAGCAGACCAGAACCCGGGGGGGTCGTCCACCCCATCCTGCTGAAGAAGGCGATATATCACAGAGATACAGTGCTCAGGAGGAGAGTCCAAAAGAAATAGGGATTCAAAGGAGGTAGGGGTTGACATCAGAGAGCTGCGGCCCCCACGAGGGCTAAGGTAGGAGCTAAGCTGTGAATATTCAAGCCAGGAGAGCATGGTGGAGCCAGCGCGCATCTGCAAATCCTCAAGGGAGGGAAGGGGTTTATCGCCCAACACAGTCTGAAAGCAGGGATTATCCTGAGCCTGCCAAAGCAAAAACGTGTCTTTCCCGCAAGCTGGAGGGAAGTCAGGGTTATGAAAGATTGGGGTGAGTGGGCCATAAGGTCTGGAGAGTACGTTACCTCGCACTAGGCGACGCCATAGTTGCACAGCAACTCTGGGTAAGGGGAAGTCCATGGAGAAAGAAGGAGCAACAGTTAAGGGGAGCCAGGGAACATTAGATATAGGGCATTGTGTCTCCATTTGTTCAAGCCTAACCCAGTGTTTAGTGCCAGCACCATACCGCCAGTCTAATAGGCGCATGAGAATGGATGCCCGATGATACAGGCGCAAATCAGGTAAGCCCGTGCCCCCATCCGACTTATGCCGGGAAAGTGTGGAGTATTTAATCCTAGGGCGAGAACTGTTCCAAATGAACTTCAGGAATGCTGTACGCAGCCTGCGGAAAAAGATGGGGGGGGGGCATGATAGGGGTAGTTTGAAAGAGATATAAGAACCGGGGGAGGATGTCCATTTTAATAACATTAATGCGGCCGAACCAGGACAGAGGTTTCTTATTATATGCCTGAAGGTCCTTCAGTGTGCGATCCAAGAGGGGTTGGTAATTAAGGGAATATAGACGGGTGAGGTCGGCAGAGACATTTATCCCAAGATATGTGAGGTGATCTCGTTGCCATCTAAAGGGGAAATTATGGGCAATGGAGGCGGCATCATTAGTGGGAAGAGAGATGTTAAGCACTTCAGATTTCGTATAGTTCACCTTAAAGTTAGATACCCGGCCAAAGCGCTGAAATTCAGATATAATAGAAGGAAAAGAAATGTGAGGTTGTGTAACGTACAGGAGAAGGTCATCCGCGTAAAGAGCGGCCTTATATTCCGTCCCCTGCAGTGACAGGCCATGAATATTGGGGTTGTCTCGTATGGCTGTCGCCAGATGCTCCATTACCAGGACATACAGAAGGGGAGATAGGGGGCACCCCTGCCGCGTGCCATTGGAAATGGGAATGGGGTCTGACAGCGCTCCGTTGACTCGCACCCTCGCCGTGGGACCAGTGTATAGCGATAATATTCTACTGAGGAAGCGAGGACCAACACCAACCTGCCGCAAAGCAGCCTGGAGAAACCCCCAGTCGACACGATCAAAGGCCTTCTCCGCATCAACCGATAGAAGGCAAAACGGTAGTGCGCGAGCCTGGGCCCCAGATATGAGAGCCAGAGTTTTGTTGGTGTTGTCCCTCGCCTCCCGCCCCTGTACAAACCCAACCTGGTCCAAATGTGTGATCCCAGGCAGAAGCGGCGTCAGACGGGTGGCAAGTATTTTGGAGAACAATTTAATATCCACATTAATAAGGGAAATGGGCCTATAGTTGGCAACCTGAGTATGATCCTTGCCCGGTTTAGGTAAGACACTAATGTGTGCCTCCAAAGACTGAGGCACCCAGCAAGAGCCATCCGAGACAGAGTTAAACACCTTCACCATAAAAGGGGAGAGAAGGCCGCTAAAGGATTTGTAGAAGGAAGGGGTGAACCCATCCGGACCCGGGCATTTACCGGACGGGGTGTGTTTAATGGTGAACCTAATTTCTTGTTCAGAAATGTCATCCTCCAACATCTCAACATCCTCCGAGCTCAGCGTAGGCAGGGCTGTGTCAGAAATATATTTCTGAACGTCAGAGGAGGCCGAGGCGTTAGACGTGTCATTGGGGTGAATGTTATATAGCTGGGAGTAATAGGAATGAAAGACATTCAGGATATCAGCGGGGTTCTGTGAGTCTGTACCATCGGGCTGTGTAATGCGCGGGATATATGCTCGCCCCTGACGGGGATGGATAAGACGGGCCAATGGACGTCCGCACTTATCAGAATGGTCATAAAGGAAGCGACGATATTGCAAGCGTTGAGAGGTATAGGTCTGATCAAGAAGCGTTCTCAAGTCATCTTTCAATCTGACCAATTCCGCGTAAGTAGCGGAAGCGAGTGTACGTTTATGCGCGGTTTCTAACGTGTGGATGCGATTCAGGAGGGACGGATTTTAGAGGCCTTGTCACGCTTAAGGCGCGCGCCATGCTTTATGAAGATGCCACGAAGGACGCATTTCATGGCCTCCCACTGCGTGGGTAGTGGAGTGGGGTCTGAGGCGTGTGTGTGGATAAAAGAAGTAATCGTCTTCTCAATATCAGCCACACACGCCACATCCTTCAGAAGATGTTCGTTAAGCTTCCATGACCAGGAGGGGTTAAGATGGTCAGGGAGAGAAATAGAGAGATAAATAGGGGCATGGTCGGAGAACAATATGTCGCCCACAGAGGCGGTTGGCTGCCACGTAAGAGCGTATTGGCTGATCAGGAAATAATCAATGCGACTATAGGACGTGTGGGAGGGGGAATAGTATGTGTAATCTCTACCCTGAGGATGCAATGCGCGCCAGACATCCACCAGCTGGAGCCCATGCAAATCGCGCTTAAGCGCGCGTAGCCGTCGTGGGGGGACAGCGCTCCTACCTGCCGATGTGTCCATAATCGGGTCCAAGGGAAGGTTGAAGTCTCCTCCAATGAGCAGAATCCCTTCTGTAAATTGAGAAAGAATAGTCAAAAAAGAGCGACATGCAACAGTCTGATTCTGATTAGGAGAGTACCAGTTAGCAATGGTATAAGTAATAGAGCCTATTTTCAATTTAAGGAGCAGGAATCTACCCTTCTCATCTATGCATGAGTCCACGACAGTACCCGGTAGAGACTTATGAAGCGCCACAGAGACCCCTCTAGCCCTAGCATCTGGGTTTGGACTATGGTACCATCGGGTATAATACTTATCTCTAATGTTAGGGACGTGCTGACTCTTAAAGTGTGTTTCCTGTAACAACACTACCTGTATTTTCTTCTTGTGCATGTGGTACAGAATTTGCGACCGTTTCTGGGGTACATTAAAACCACGGACATTCAGCGAACAGATGTTTAGGGTCGACATCCCTGGTCAGGGCAAGGGGACAGTACAGACTGGGGAGGATAAAACGATAGGGAAAAGGGGCCAAGAGGGGATGGGGAGTAGAAAAAGTAGACAAAAGAGGAGGAAAAAAGATAGAAGAGAACAAATGGAAAAACCCAAGTAAAGAAAAGGGTAGGCTCCACAGAGGGGGAAGGTAGAGTGGGACCAAACTACTCGTGTACCCAGAGGGCACGGATCCCGGTGAGAGCGAGACTAACCAGGTAGGAGTGCTCCCCCCAGTCCCCTCCAAAGCCCATTGTAACAACATGTGTGAACGACCAATAGAACATACAATGAACATACGGATCCCACCCCCGAGCAGCAGAAAAGACAGATATACCCCCCAGCATAGAACAGAGACAGTAAGTTAACAATAGAGTGGAGGCGTCCCTCATGTCCAAACACCGCACCCCCCTACCAATCACGCTCTAAGTATGTTATATCAGTATTCAAGCCAGTCTGGCCCCAAGTGCACCAGAAGGCTGATCCCTACGGCAGAGCGCAGGGAGGGTCAGTATATGGACAGAGGGACGCCATCCCATCAAAAACAACCAATACCAGAAATGCAAGAAAAGTCCATCTGAAGAACCAGCTAGGGGTATAGCATATGAGGGGCGGCATCAGGAGAGCCTACGGCTCACACGTAGCCTCCCAGGCTCCTAGGCTGAGGGTGGACTATTCCTCAGCGGGGTGGCAGGATCCCGCTGCTGTTGCGGGCGATCGGCCCGTCTGTTGCCACCTCGCCGTCGTCTCGAGGACCGCTGCGGCCGTGGAGGTGGAACAACCGGAGGGCCTGAAGGAAGTTCCGGCCAATCTGCTAGGGTGACCTCCGGTAGATCCAGGGCCTCACGGAATAGGAACAAGTCTC
Organism: Dendropsophus ebraccatus; assembly: GCF_027789765.1. Classification (NCBI taxonomy): domain Eukaryota; kingdom Metazoa; phylum Chordata; class Amphibia; order Anura; family Hylidae; genus Dendropsophus; species Dendropsophus ebraccatus. The sequence continues at coordinate 30,974,721 of NC_091456.1, forward strand.
TGGGGTGACTCAACGAAAGGACCCGACCATCCCTTCGCACCTGAAGACGGAACGGAAATCCCCACGAGTATGCAATATTGCGGCTGCGAAGCAATTCCAACAGGGGGCGAAGTGCTCTGCGCTTTTGGAGAGTCAGACGGGATAGGTCAGGGAGAATTTGTATATTCCGGCCTTCGTACCGGATAGGACCAGCATCTCGCAGCTTAGATAGAATAGCCTCTTTCTGCTGGTACCGGTGCACCCTACATATAACATCCCTAGGGTTGTCCGGATCAGAGGAACGTGGCCCCAGGGATCTATGAGCTCTGTCCAATTCCAGTCTAGCATCCGGCGGGGCGCTCAGAACAAAGTTAAAGAGAGATTGTAAGGTAGAGTCCAGTTCCCGTGTCTCCACTGACTCAGGCAGTCCTCGGATTCGTAAATTGTTCCGGCGACCTCTATTCTCAATATCGTCTAGCGCATCAGTAAGGTATTGTAATTGATAAGAATGTTCGGAGAGAAGGAGATCATGGTCAGTGATTCTATTGGATACGGTATCAGTCACATTGGTATTAGATGCTACTTGTTGCTCCAAATGCTGAACCTCTGCCCGCAGAGTAGAAATATCGGCCCTGCAAGACGTCTCAAGGCGAGTGACATATTCCTCCATGTCACTTTTGGTTGGTATGGTGTGCAGGTGGGCACGTAGATCTTTCAGTTCCTTTAGAACATCCAAAAAGGATAGCTCCATCTGAGAGGAGCCGGCTCGTCCGTCCCCCATCCCGAGCGCCTGAGCGGGTGAGGGGAGCGGGATCAAAGGTGAGGCAGGGAGAGATGGGCCACCCCCACCCATCTGTACGTCCATCAAAAGGACCTGATCGTCCCTGTCACAAAAGAGCTCCTGGCTGCATTCAGGAGGGGGCGACAGGATACTTTCCTCAGAGGAGGCCGGGAGCAATGGGGCAGGGGAGTCCATGGCCTGTGACCCCGGGGAGAACAACCCAGCCAAAACATGGGAGGCGAGGGGGACAACAAGTTCCTCCTGTGATGCAGAGGTCCCCAGTGCTGCAGGGAGGGTGACGCTCAGGGCCCCATTACCTTCCTCCACGCAGCCATTAGAGGAGAGCACCGAGTCCTGACTGTGAAGCAGGGCGCCCTCACTTTCGGCCGCGTGTATCTGGGCCTTCACCACGCCGGCGTACGACATGGCGGCGGCTGGCAGCGGTGCAGGCCTGGGTGAAGGGCCCTCATCCCCTTCGGATGCCCAGCGCACATCCTCCGCAGGAGCGACCTCCCGCAGTGACCGGAGAGGGGAGGTAGACGTCTCAGCCGCGGACCGTGCGGCAGGAAGAGCCGGGCCTACAGAGGAGTGCGCGGGCAAGATGGCGGCCGCGCCACGTGGAGAGGAGGCATAAGGGGCAGCATCTCCTACCGGAGCGGATCTTGTCCTCTGCGCTGCACCGAGTCTCGCGGCGGGTGGACCGGAGGTCCCGGAGAAGGTCAGCGAGCTCCGGGAATCGGTGAGTGTCGCCGCGGCAGCAGCTAGCTGGTCAGCGTGGGCGGGCAGCGGCGCCATTACTGTGGGCTGCAGCTGCGGAGGTTGGGAGGAGAAGAAGCTGCTAATGTCCCGGTTGGCGGGCGCAGGACCCGAAGGGGGGATCCTCCTAGTGTTCTGCTTTCCCCTCATCACTGTAGCAGCTGGGTGGTCGTTCCGTCGGGCTGTAATACCGGGCGTATGAGGAGACCGGGCAGGAGCTCAGAGCGCACACGTCCTTACTCCTCCATAGCCAGGCCCCGCCTCCCCCAAATGATAATTTAGGCACAACATTGGTAAAATGTTGCTCAGCTCATAAAAAGTACTACCTACTCCAAAAAAATAGTGCTGATGATGCATCTGTCCCTTAAAGTTTTTGCTTTTAAACATTCAGTCAGAACTTTTTTTTATTTGGGGTGGTGGGGGGGGGGTTATACATTAGAATAAGAAATTTAAGAGGTTGTCTGGACTGGGGAAAAAATATTTTAAGGGTACAAACACACTGGGCTTATCCACAGCGGATTTGCCCTGCGGACCCCTGCCCTGTACACTCTATGGGCAGACAAACTCGCAGCAGGATGGATATCCGCAGCCCTAAAAAGGAGTAGTCCCACCAAATTCAAGGGAGGAAGAGAGGAGGGTGTGGAAAAATACTAAACAAAGTAAACTTACCAACCATTGTGCCCCATAGAGCCACTCCCAATCCACCTGAGAGCCACCGTGTCCTGCAGTTCTTCCAGCTGCAACATCACATCCCTGACTGAATGATTGCCTGCTCAGCCAATCAGTGACTGAGGCAGGACATTGCCCCAATCACTGACTGTCTAAGCAAGCAATTGCTCAGCGGGCAGTGACATTGCAGACCAAGTACATAAAGGACCTGGTTTCCAGCCGATAATGACATATGGCGGCCATCAGCAGGACCTGGGACAAGCGCTATGGAGGCACGGGGATAAGTGAGTTTATTTGTTTATTATTTTCCCGACCCTCATTGCCTGCCTGCCATTTTTTAATTTGGCAGGACTTCTTCTTTAAAGGAGATGAGCTCTCGAAAGAGCCCATAGCAACTACACTATACATAATCTGCCATGGCATGTGTGCCCTTGTCAATAGGCCAAAAATATACCTTATAGCATGGGAACTACCTCCTGCCAGTGACATATAGTTATATCCAGGTGTGCCATTATGTTATCCACGGTAGTGAAAAGTAAAGGTTTGAGTTAGTATAGAATTCATAAAAGCATGATTTTTTTTTTTCTTAGTAATATACGGCAATATGGCATCTGATCAGCTCCGCACATCACACCTGTATAATAAAGAGCAGTGTCTACAAAATCCAACACGAGGTGTTCCGCAATTAACGCTGTTACCAGGGAAACAGATATGAAAAGGTTCCTCTGTGAACAGAGATACAATAGTTTTCCCAGTGCTTTATGTCTGACTTATTGCTTGAAGAAATGAGCAGCAGCAATGGAATAGTAGCAGAATATTTACCCCTATTGGCCAGGAGCGTATAATGGGGACATTTATTTTTTATAGATACCATAGTAGAGAAGAATTGTGACCACTTTTCTCTATACCTCTCTTATCTCTACAAATTTGAATACAGTCTTGTCGAGCCGGCAGAAACAATATCTGCAGACTTCTGGTCTTGGGAGTGTTTCCATGCACATATACACTACGGAGCTGCCTAGTTTATATGCTATGTGCTGATGGTATTTCCGTTTAAAGCAATCCAGATTTCAGAGTTTTAGTGTTTATTGATCTCACTGAATAAAACATGAGGAATGCTATAACGGATATACTAAATAGGTATTACCCACAGCTACAGAGAAAGACTGCAGAGTTGCTGTAGAGACATCCAGGCTAGCTGTCCGTGGGGAACGTTAAAGTGATATTATCACCCCCCCCCCCCCCCTTACTATTATTTGCGGCACTCTGCACCATCCATAAGCTCAGATGCTGCACATTTGATATATACCTTTAATGGATTACACCGTTACAGGTATATACAGATTAAGGCTATGTTCACACAATGTATGTTTTGTGTAAATCATGGGCATTGTTGAAATTTGCAACAACGGGCGTGATTTACACAAAACATATGTTGTATTGAGAATGAATGGACTCCTAGTATATGGTTCGGCCGTGATTCCATCCGGCTGCACCGAAAACTGACATGTATTCATTCAATGAATAGCGGCCGCAGAGAACCTGTCAGTTCACACAATGGAGCATGCGGCTCTGGCTGCACGCTCCATTGTGTGCAGCGGGGAATTTGGATACGGGCACACACGAGTGCGCCCGAATCCGAATTCAGCAGAAAAGAAGATCATTCGGTAATGTAGTACTGGCCAGGATGATCTTCAGTAACAATGGCCGGGTCACAGAATGGCCGGTGTTATACGAAGTGTGAACATGGCCTAAAAGTTGATTCATCGTTTGGGGTTGCTGTAATGGTTTATGCCACGGCCCATGGTCTGGTCTGTGGTCGTGCCTGTCATCCCATACCAGGGACTGTTTCTCCCATAGGGCTAAATGAGTTTCTTGCTCAGGGTGGCAGCTTTGTAGAACCTCTGAAGAGCGGCAGATTTTATGCAGTGGCCATAAATTATTCTGTCTGCTGCACAAGACTGACTCAATGATGACCCCATAACCTGTAAATGATAGCTGGACACAGACATAGAATGCAAGGAAGTCAGGCCTGGAAACACTTGTATATATAGATATAGGTATTGTTATATGCTTTACACATCACTACACTACAAGTGATCACTACCTCTATAAATGGAGGTGTAATGGTAGTATGACCATGAATAAGATCACCATTGGGGTGTCCCACCAGTGGTGTTTTTTTTCTTTGCACCTGTCCTGAAGTTCTCACTCAGGTTAAGTTGTGGATGTAGTACTTTAGTTTTCCAAATAGATGTCTCCACTGTTTATATGTATCTCCTGCACACAGCTGAAGTACCATGTGGGAGGAAATAGCTCCATGTGGGAGGAAGTACAAGTGAGTTAGTGGTTGGAGGTCCATGAGGACAGATGTGTGAGAGACCAGCTCAGTTAAAGATTGCTACTACAGCAGTGACCACTAGTTCTATGATGAAGTGCTAAGCTACCGTAGAGTAGAGCAGCCACTAAGGAACACCCTAGCCCACGCCAGGAACCTCTCAAAAACGTGCAGGGTAGACTCCTGAAACAAGAGGAGCTGACCCCAGTAAGACAAAGCTACAGGAATAGGTCTACGTATCCTACTGCAGAGTGCAAGACAACCAGGTAATCTTGGAAGTCTGCTACACCCACATAACTGATGACTGGGGCTTGTAGCATCCACCTTGGATGGGTTCTACGATGCCAGGGGGCAGAAGGCGGTCAGACATAGGTCTAAACGTGAGTACGAGTAGCACTTCACTACTTATATATGCATACTACAGTTCCGACAGAGTACAGGATCCACACTAGGGAAGGGCTCCTCTGGCAACTTCTCTACTCTTCACTCTAGCTCTACAAAGTACTACTACTCCTACCAAAGCTCTTACGCTGTGCTCCGTTCATCTGTCCGCTCCTCTGCCCTGTCTCACACTGTTCGTCTTCCTGCTTCTTCTCACCACCCTCAGCATCCTGCCCTGTGCGGTGTTTGGGCTCCCTCTATTGGCAGAAGCACGCTTGTTCTCCTGTTTTCAAAGGGTCAGCATACATTTTCTAGTAAATATTTATTGCCATAACCTTCTGACCTCTTTGTTTAGTTGTTGGTGTTTCAGTCAGCTACCACAAATGTGCTTCCTGGCTTTATGCCACTTTCCTTGCTTCATAGCTATATTCTAGCCATTTGAATCATCACTTTATCCTTGGCTCTCTGTTCAGCTCCAGTCTGGTCGATGTGATCACATAGAAATATAGAAGTTTGACGACAGCAGAAGTACGTCTAGTCTCGGGCTCCTAAATTTCTTCATTGTTTTCAGTCAGCTGCCACTGTGGGATCTCTGAGAATAGCGACCTGGGAGTTTCCCCGCGGGGAACCACACCCTGCCTTGTGACAGGCTCTGGTGGAAACCGGGGACTCCTTACACTCTTCAGTGACCCAGAGGGTCCACCTCTTCTTGCCTGCTCTACCCATTACAATACCTGCATAAAACTTGTCTGTGTTTTCTTTCTGCTCTAAAATTGCTCCATTTCATAGGTGGACAGTGTCACTAAATCATGGCCAGGAAAAGTCTTAATGATGGCTCAGACCGGATGGAGGACAAAAAGGAAAAGTGAGCAACTCTGATCAGAGAAGATGCACCCTGCAAGTCTCTGGATTGTACTGCACTATAATCACTTATATAGTCTACAGAGCCAGTGTAGAGCTGGTATCTACTTTTGAATGGGCACTCTATGGGTGGGGGAGGGGGCATTTGGGTCTTTTGCTGTGGATTTTATTTAATGGTAATATGACGGCATTTGTCATTATATGTGGTGGTAATAATATTTGTCCCTCGTAAACTGGTACTGTTTGTATTATTGTTATTATGAGTCAATGTATTGGATGTGGTCAGTAACAGTATAATAGTAATAGTAGTGCTCATGATGTGGTGGTAATATTTGTCTCTTGTATAATGGTATTATTGATAATATTAGTCTTAGTATACTGGATTTGGTTGGTAAGAGTATGTTGGTAATATGTATGGTAATAATATTTGCTCCTTATATACTGGTGTTGTTGTCGATTTGCAACATTGGTCGTGATTAATACAAAAGATACGTTGTACTGCAGTGAGAGGGAATCCCGGCTGGAGTGTATACACATAGGGGGAGATTTATCAAACTGGTGTAAAGTGGAATTGTCTTAGTTGCCCCTAGCAACCAATCGGATTCCACCTTTGATTCCTCAAAGATTCTTTGAAAAATGAAAGATGGAATGTGATTGGTTGCTAGGGGCAACTAAGACAATTCTACTTTACAACAGTTTCATAAATTTTCTCCACAGTATACACTCTGGCCGGGATCCCTGGTGGCCGCAGAAAAAACTGATGTCAGTTTTGTGCGACCACTATTCATTGAATAGTGGCCACACAAGCCTGACAGGTCACACAATGGAGAGTGTGGCTCCGGCCGCACTTTCCATTGTGTGCTATGGTGAATTGGGATGCGAGCACACACGGATGCGCCCACATCCCAATTCAATAAAATTGAAGTTTATCCCGGACGGTACTGCAGAAACTTCACTGACACCGGCCGTTCTATGACACGGCCGGTTCACAGACATGGAAAATGTTGTGCTTTCCACTGACTTTCCCAGCCTTCTCCATTCTTGATTGACAGGGATAGCACTTCCTGTCAATGGCAGTGCTATTTTTTTTTAGTTACCAAAGGAGGTGCTACATAAATGTACCGCTTAAGCTTTGAGCATTAGTACACAATATATGAAGAATGTTACTATTGTTTTTGTTTTTTCTTACCAACAACATTATCTGCATCTACCAAACCAACAAACACATTTACCTTGCTTTCCCATAGTCCCAGTACCTTATTTCCCCTTTATCAGTCCCATAGTCCCAGTACCTTACTTCCCCTTTATCAGTCCCATAGTCCCAGTACCTTACTTCCCCTTTATCAGTCCCATAGTCCCAGTACCTTACTTCCCCTTTATCAGTCCCATAGTCCCAGTACCTTACTTCCCCTTTATCAGTCCCATAGTCCCAGTACCTTACTTCCCCTTTATCAGTCCCATAGTCCCAGTACCTTACTTCCCCTTTATCAGTCCCATAGTCCCAGTACTTTACTTCCCCTTTATCAGTCCCATAGTCCCAGTACCCTACTTCCCCATTATCAGTCCCATAGTCCCAGTACCTTACTTCCCCTTTATCAGTCCCATAGTCCCAGTACCTTACTTCCCCTTTATCAGTCCCATAGTCCCAGTACCTTACTTCCCCTTTATCAGTCCCATAGTCCCAGTACTTACTTCCCCTTTATCAGTCCCATAGTCCCAGTACCTTACTTCCCCTTTATCAGTCCCATAGTCCCAGTACCTTACTTCCCCTTTATCAGTCCCATAGTCCCAGTACCTTACTTCCCCTTTATCAGTCCCATAGTCCCAGTACCCTACTTCCCCTTTATCAGTCCCATAGTCCCAGTACCTTACTTCCCCTTTATCAGTCCCATAGTCCCAGTACCTTACTTCCCCTTTATCAGTCCCATAGTCCCAGTACCTTACTTCCCCTTTATCAGTCCCATAGTCCCAGTACCTTACTTCCCCTTTATCAGTCCCATAGTCCCAGTACCTTACTTCCCCTTTATCAGTCCCATAGTCCCAGTACCTTACTTCCCCTTTATCAGTCCCATAGTCCCAGTACCTTACTTCCCCTTTATCAGTCCCATAGTCCCAGTACCTTACTTCCCCTTTATCAGTCCCATAGTCCCAGTACCTTACTTCCCCTTTATCAGTCCCATAGTCCCAGTACCCTACTTCCCCTTTATCAGTCCCATAGTCCCAGTACCTTACTTCCCCTTTATCAGTGCCATAGTCCCAGTACCTTACTTCCCCTTTATCAGTCCTATAGCCTATCCACTTACCTCATTTTATTTTCATCTTTTATGTATTCTTCCCCTCGCTTGAATTCACCCTGCTCCATTTATTACTTATTTATTCTATGCCTTTTTAATCTTTTCAGCATGTTCAGGAAGGCTTTCTTTCTGCCGACAGACACTATGCGCCGATCAATATTATGGCTGTTGGGGATTAAATCAAAAGGATATTATTTATTATCATTTTGCTAAAATGTTTGAAAGTATCTCTTTACTGTGACTTTGTGTCTAGTATAGTAAAAAAAAAAAAGTTTTGTTTACCTATATATTTGCTATAATTTAAAGCAGAAATTGTCGTACATTTTAAGCGAAATATAAGTCAGATTATGTAGCCAGCATTAAAGGGGTATTCTGGTGGGAAAAAATGTTTTCAAATCAACTCGTGTCCGAAAGTATACAGATTTGTAAATTACTTTTATTTAAAAATCTTAAACTTTCCAGTACTTATCAGTTGCTGTATGTTCTGCAGAAAGTGGTGGGTTTTTTCCAGTCTGACACTGTGCTCTTTGTTGCCACCTCTGTCCATGAAAGGAACTGTCCAGACAGAGATGGCAGCAGAGAGCACTTTGTCAGACTGGAAAAAATACACCACTTCCTGCTGAGCATACAGCAGCTGATATGTACTGGAAAAGTAAATTTAAAAATGTGTATAACTTACTGACACCAGTTGATATGGGAAAAGAAAAATAATTCCCAATTACTTCTTTAACCCCTTCCCGTCAGTAATCTGTATATATACGTTCCTACTGCACATATCCCGTGCAGTAGGAATGTTTATATACGTTCCTGCACTGAGGGGATTACTGATGTGTGCGGGCCTGCTGCAGTGAGAGCGGTTCCGCACACATCAGTGTGTCTGGGGCCTGAGGTAATGAGAGGCAGCTGCAATCCAGCTGCTGCATCTCAATAACCCCTTAAACGCCATGATCGTGGCGTTTAAGGTACACAGTGACAGAACAAGCTGTGGGGGTCCCGATTGCTTGTGCCGACGGGGGGGGGGGCTGGGGCGGGTATGTCACTTATCTCCGTCCTGTCAGATCGGCGATCCATGTATAGAGTCTGCTCTCTGGCAGGCTCTATACACAGATCGCCGATAACACTGATCTATGCTATGCTATGACATAGCATAGTTCAGTACATGCAATCTGTTGATTGCATGTTTTACAGTGATAAAAAGTGTAAAAAAAAATATAGTGCAATAAAAAAAGTTTTTAAAAGTATTAAAAAACCCTTACACCCCCTCCCCCAATAAAAGTTGAAAATACCCCCTTGCCCATTATAAAAATAAAAATAAATAAATAAATATTTTACATATCGTAGCCTGCGACATTTTCCCATCTATTAAAATATAACATTATTTAATGTTCTCTGACAGTGAACGGCGTAAATGGGGGGGGGGGGGGGGGGACACCAGGATTAATGATTTTCTTCTTGTATATATCAGAAAAAAAATTATTAAAAAGCAATCAAATTTTTTTTTGTTACACCAATATGATATTGATAAAAACTAAAGATCGTGGCACAAAAAATGACACCCCGACCAGCCCTGTAGGTGGAAGAATAAAAGCGCTATGGCTCTTAGAAGGCGGGGAGGAACATGGCATTAATTTGACCCGGAGATCCGGGCATCAAAGGGCTCGGTCTTGAAGGGGTTAATACCTTTCTTCCTATTTTTATGCAGATAAGGTACATAAAAAACTGGACTAGAACCATTATAGAGATTTGTTAAAAAATGATTTTTTTAAGCACAGAAGGTTTAGCCTATTTTACAAAATGGCGGTTACCCGTGAACATATGCATCTATTCAACATAATTTTAACAAGAACGCAATGGCCAATGGGGAAAACTCTAATAAAACTGTATGATATTGCAGAGAAAGTTAGATGAAAAGTAAAGTGGTAAACCCACTATGTTTCATCGCATTAGGTATAAGGCAAGAGATTTCTTTATACGCATTAAAATCTATTAGGCACTCTTATGCAAGTGTAATGTTTTGCTATTTAATTGAATGCCTCATTAAGCAAACAATCATGCATAATGGGTCTTGTTTCTCAAGGCTCTAAAAATTCAACAGGAGTCAACTATGCTTTGATAGCTTTTCATAATTGATTACATTATCATACTTGCCAACATTTAGTGACAAAGAAATTCAAAATAAAGTCAGCACACCACAACACTTGACAGCTCACTTGGCACGCTAAAAAGTGACGAACACCGGAAACATACACATAGACATTTCATCCAGGAATCAGAGGGTAGGGTATTTGGATAGGTTGTTTTTTTTTTTAGTTTTTGGAAATCTGTCATCTCTCCTAATCTAAATTTCAGTAGCAATATAAGTTTATTATGCATATGTATTTTAACTAGAGACAGCTCATTAATGATTCAATGTATTGCTGCTTTAGTCTCATCAGCATGGAGGAAGAGAGGAGCTCTTATGTAAATGACTGGATGGAATGCTGAGAATTGCAGCTTATGGGATTGTGGACAAGATTTTACTGTAAATATACCATACATCTGTATTCTTGGTCTGTTATATACTAATAAAGTGGTCCCTGGGCTAACAATGGCCTCAGGTTAGAAGATTTTCAGATGATCAACCAATAAAAGTAGCCATTTTACTCAAAAACACAAAAAATGCAACAGCTCACCACTAATGGCAAGATACAGACTCAATACAGATATGAAAATCGCTAAAAGCAGCCCCCCCCCCCCCCATTGCTAAAAATAACAATAATGAGGCTCTTGGTTACCATTTGCAAATAGTGTGAACCATCCTACCATGATAAGGCGGCCCCATGGCAGGGTGGACCCTACACTGTACTATGGCCTCTCCATGGCATGTAATACGCCTATGCTCTGGGAATGCAGGATTCATCTAATACTGGCAAATATAATAACCACCTAGGTGGGATGGGTGGAGTGCACGACCAAGTAGAGGTAGCCACTTCCCCCATCAGGAATACAGGCAAAAAATACAAATTTGGTCAGCTCTTCTGGAACACCGTTCACACTAGGCAGGGGCATGTTATGGCTATGGCTGAAATTGCAACCACACAAAAACACAAAAAATGCAACAGCTCACCAGTAATGGCAAGATACAGACCCAATACAGATCACTAAATCACTAAAAGCAGCCCCCCCCCCCCCAACTGCTAAAAAAAAAAACTCCATAAAAATAATTGGCTGTCTAGTATCTCCTCCCTACAGTACAGTGTGATACAACATGTCCTGTACTGCTGTGTGTGTGTCTAGTATCTCCTCTCTACAGTACAGTGTGATACTACATGTCATGTACTGCTGTGTGTCTAGTATCTCCTCCCTACAGTATAGTGTGATGCTACATGTTCTTTACTGCTGTGTGTGTCTAGTATCTCCTCCCTACAATACAGTGTGATACTACATGTCCTGTACTGCTGTGTGTGTCTAGTATCTCCTTTCTACAGTATAGTGTAATACCACATGTCCTGTACTGCTATGTGTGTCTAGTATCTCCTCCCTACAGTACAGTGTGATACTACATGTCCTGTACTGCTGTGTGCCTAGTATCTCCTCTCTACAGTATAGTGTGATGCTACATGTCCTGTACTGCTGTGTGTGTCTAGTATCTCCTCTCTACAGTATAGTGTGATACTACATGTCCTGTACTGCTGTGTGTGTAGTATCTCCTCCCTAGAGTACAGTGTGATACTACATGTCCTGTACTGCTGTGTGTGTAGTATCTCCTCTACAGTGAAGTGTGATACTACATGTCCTGTACTGCTGTGTGTGTCTAGTATCTCCTCTCTACAGTATAGTGTAATACCACATGTCCTGTACTGCTATGTGTGTGTAGTATCTCCTCCCTAGAGTACAGTGTGATACCACATGTTCTGTACTGCTGTGTGTGTCTGGTATCTCCTCCCTACAGTATAGTGTGATACTACATGTCCTGTACTGCTGTGTCTGTCTAGTATCTCCTCTACAGTGAAGTGTGATACTACATGTTCTGTACTGCTGTGTGTGTCTAGTATCTCCTCCCTACAGTACAGTGTGATACTACATGTCCTGTACTGCTGTGTGTGTCTAATATCTCCTCCCTACAGTACAGTGTAATACTACATGTCCTGTACTGCTCTCTACCTGGGCCAGGATGAGCTGCTCTTTGGGCTCCAGGTATCTTTCCGGGACCCTCTACATCAGGGATGAGGAACTTTCGAGCCCTCCAGCTGATGCATAACTACAATTCCCATCTTGCCCGGACAGCCAAAGCTTTAGCTTCCGCTGTCCAAGCATGACAGGGATTGTAGTTTTGCAACTGGAGGGCTGAAGGTTCCCCATCCCTGCTCTACATAGATAGTAATTTACAATCTCCAGTTGCTTTTTCTGACCGTTGTATGTAAGGATTTGTTTTATCCATATTAGATATCTGTTCATTTTTCATGGGATTTTGGTCTTAGGATACAATATTTTCAACAGACAATGATCGTCCCAAAACCAATTAATATTGTAACTTGAGGGATCACTGTATAGGATACCAGTTGACTGACACATTCCATGACCTCCAGTGCTTTCTACTTTTTAAAAACCATGATTGTTGCTGGGTGGAGCAGGGTCTGACAGGTTATATGTAGAGATGAGCAAATTTGCCGAAGTTCGGGTTCGTATGAACCTAAACTATCGGCTTCTGATTCCTGCTGTCTGCAGCCTCCGTGAACAAGGTGGATACAACCTAAGGACCGCCAGGAAAACTGGGATACAGCCTATGCCACTGTCTGTATCCCAGTTTTCCAGGCGGTCCGTAAAGCTGTATCCACCCTGTTCATGGAGGCTGCAGACAGCGGGAATCAGAAGCCGATAGTTTAGGTTCATAAGAACCCAAACTTCGGCAAATTCGCTCATCTGCCCTAGCCACTGGATGACCTGGGGGGACTGGGGATGACCTTTGTGTAGTCAATACACAAAGGGGGGCATTTATCAAACTAATTGCGCCTGTTTTTAGTCTAATATATCTAGTTTGCGCTCAAAATAAATCTAATATGAATTTATGAAGCTTTTTTAGACAAGACTATCCAAATTAGATGTGACTTTTTGAATTAGATTTTTTGTTGATAATTAGATCGAAAGTGCGCCAGAATTCTTTTTTAGCTAAATTTAGTAACTGCTAAATTTTTAAAAAAGTCGCATATATTGGCGCATCGCTACGTCTTCTCGGAACCAGGTGAATTTATTAGACTAATTAAAAGACCATTATTTTTAAGACACATTTACTATGCTATTAGACAATTTACATAAATTTGACTAAACACATTAGATTGGAAATTATGCCAAAACATCTTTGACAAAATTGTGTTTTTAGATTTGTAAGTAAATATCCCCCAAAGACTTTCAGCAGCACAAGACAATTGGGTACTAGTCTCACCACACTGGACCCAGGAACATGTGGAGACCCAAAAAAAACATGTCAGAAATGTGCAGTAGTATAGTGTGAACTGGGCCTGTTTTTACTTTTGTGTGACACACCCGCTTGCTTCTCAGCTTCCGGCAATGCAGGAGTTACACTGAGCTCTGCTAGACTTGATTGCTGCAGCTGAGCAAGTCTTTTGACTGACATATTCCTCTGCCTGTCCGGAACCTTGAGGATCAGAGTGCCGGTCCAATGGGGATCTGGACTGGGCTCTTGATCCTCATAAAAGAAAGCTGAGCCTGTCCTGGTTATTAAGGTTCATACCCTGGTCCCAGCTCCACCAGTCTATTCCTGCAATCCCCGTTCCTAATTCTTCTACTTGCTTGACTTGTTACCTGACCTACCGCCTGACCTTTGACTATCCAATTGTTCACTGATTTTGTACTGCCTTGCCCGTTTGGTTCTGACTTGGCTTGTTGACTTCGCTTTATTGTGTTTGTCTTACATATTCAGTATAGGGAATGTCTTTGTGGTTGTCCATGGCTACCTAGGGCCGATTGAGGCAAGTAGGTAGGGACAGTGAGTGGGTTCAGACTCAGGGCCCACTGTAGCGTCTTGTCCCTACCTGACCTGTCCTGACAGAACAATGTGGAGACAGTACTTCCAAAAAAATCTTTACTCTTTTAATCACACCAGTGCAACGTTTCAGCTATGTATGCAGCCTTTCTTACCACTACTGCAGGCTTATGAACACATTTTGACAACTGAACCCACTGGAGTGATTAAATACTGTTTACAATAAAATAATCTACACCAGATTAATCCAAATGGACCTTGAAGTGGAGTCAAAAGATCATGATATTGTAACGCCTGGAGTCGTGGATCCACTGAACCGTCACTAGCGATGGTAGTAACCGCACCAGGGAGCGGAGTCTAAGGGGCCGCTGGTTTTCACCAGAGCCCGCCGCAAGGAGGGATGGACTTGCTGCGGCAGGCGACCCCCAGGTCGCTACCCCTGGCTTGGTTGCTAGTGACAGCAGGCGAGGCGTGGCAGGAGCAGTAGGCAGATGATAGTGCAGGCAGAGGTCAGTAGGCGTAACCGCAGGTGGCAGGCAGTGCTCAGGAACAATGGGTAAGCAGCGGACAGGGACTAGGGACCGGGACAGCGGACAGGGACTAGGAACAAGGACTGAGGTCAGGAACAACAGGGAGCTGGGCCAAACGCTATGGGAAGCATGTAGAGGCTCCAACACGAGGGACAGGGCATGCTGGGATTTATAGGGAGTGATTGGTGCAACTTCCAATTAGGGGCGGACTGGCCCTTTAAATCTGAGACAGCCGGCGCGCGCGCGCCCTAGGAGACGGGGACGCGCGTGCCGCCACAGACGGAGACAGGAGCGGGGCGAGGTGCCCCCCCGGGGCCGAACAGGTAGCAGTGCCGGGTCCCTGCACATGGACCCCGGCGGCTGCATGGGACGGAGAGAGGTCACAGCGGCGGCCCGGAGCACGGGCCGCCGCTGCGGCCGTGACAGATATTAGGCCTTTTGACAAGTGCTCTTGTACTCACCAATACTGCTGCAGATAGAATGGGAAAGATAGGAGGTACTGACATGTGAGCACAGTTGTATCCAGCTAATTTGGGTCATGTGGGTCTTACGATGGGGAGTGCCAACTGCTCAGAAAAGGGAGAAAAATAAAATACCACATGGAGAGAAAGGAGCTGCTGCACATCACACCTATGGCTGACACTAATGCCAGTCTTGATTGGTGTTATTAGTGGACATGAACAAAGTTTTCAAAAATCTGGTTTTCAAGACTTGAACATTTTTGCCATAAAAAATTATATGGCTGTTTTAGTGCAATTTTGGTGCACACGTCCAGTGTACTTTTCTGTCTCTCTGGTATTTTCAGCTGCCTCCTACCCACTCAGCCAATTACTGAGTGAGATGGGACAACACCATGGGCAGTGATTGGCTGAGAGCACTGTCACTCCAGAGATGAAAATGACAAATGACTGAGATTGGACAGCACTGTGGCCAGTCATTGACTCCTGCCAATTCAGCCCATTTCAGAGATGGCACTGATAGACCTCCAGCAGCCTTTGCGCATGTGCCATCAGTGGAGAGTAATATAGTATGATCCATGCTCCAATTCTTGCAACATGCCACCAATAGCTTTGTCATGGAGTGTTATGGAATGGGTTAACATTCTCACTTATTCTCAATTATTATTGACACCTGTGACACTTATGATTGGTGTATATGTTGATGGTGTATTTTATAACATAAAAAAAAGACAAATTTGGTCAGCTCTCCTAGAACACCATTCACACTAGGCAGCAGCACGTTGCTATGGCTGAAATTGCAAACACACACAAAAAACACAGAAAAATGCAACAGCTCACCGCAATGGCGAGATACAGACCCACTACAGACATGAAAATAGGTAAAAGCAGCCCCCCCCCCTCAACTGCTAAAAAAAATTCCCACAAAAATAATGAGGCTCTTGGTTACCAATTGCAAACAGTGTAAACCACCCCACCAGGGCCGGCTCCCGGTCTTTGTGGGCCCTTGGGCGAGAGAGCCTCAGCGGGCCCCTTTGTATAGCACACCTCAGGGCACACCTAGCACACCTCGGGGCACACCTACCAAATAAAGTTTGACAAAATATCGAAAAAAAAACGTAATCCAGTAACCCACAGGTGACGTCTTCTTTGATCTGAGGCGATCGCTCTCCGTTTCCTCTCCATCTGGCCCAGACCTCCATGATGATTTCTTCCAGCTACAATTCATCTCTTCGGAACCTGTCAGACAAACATCTTAGGCTCCGCACTTTTCCAGCAACTTCCTTCCCTTTTTCCCACCCATAGGCTCCTATACAGTAGTAACTCCACTGTTTGGTGTCATATGTAGTAAATTAAGGAGGTTTGTGGGTCCTGTGCTGTGCCCCCCATATAGTAATGTCCCCTGCTCTGTCCCCATAGTAATGCCCCCTGCTCTGTCCCCATAGTAATGTCCCCTGCTCTGTCCCCATAGTAATGCCCCCTGCTCTGTCCCCATAGTAATGCCCCCTGCTCTGTCCCCATAGTAATGCCCCCTGCTCTGTCCCCATAGTAATGCCCCCTGCTCTGTCCCCATAGTAATGCCCCCTGCTCTGCCCCATAGTAATGCCCCCTGCTCTGTCCCCATAGTAATGCCCCCTGCTCTGCCCCATAGAAATGCCCCCTGATCTCCCTCAGCACAAGAAAATAAAAAAATAAAACATACTCACTAATCCGGGCGGGGGACGGGTCCTCTTCTCCCTTGTGTGCACCTTGTGATCCACCAGCAGGCGTGATGACGTCATCGCTCTGCGCCTGTTGGTGAGAGCGCATCCATGCTAGAATGGAGTTACAATAAGAGACATTACATGAGGTATACCAGGGGGAACTACAACTCCCAGCATGTCCAGCCTGTTATTATGGGATATCAGAGGACATTACAGGAGGAGATATAATAGGACTACAACTCCCAGCATGTCCAGCCTGTTATTATGGGATATCAGAGGACATTACAGGAGGAGATATAATAGGACTACAACTCCCAGCATGCCCAGCCTGTTATTATGGGATATCAGAGGACATTACAGGAGGAGATATAATAGGACTACAACTCCCAGCGTGTGCAGCCTGTTATTATGGGATATCAAAGGACATTACAGGAGGAGATTTAAGAGGAGTACTACAACTCCCAGCATGGACAGCCTGTTATTATGGGAGATCAGAGGCCATTACAGGAGGAGATATGAGGAGAACTACAACTCCCAGCATGGACAGCCTGTTATTATGGGAGATCAGAGGCCATTACAGGAGGAGATATGAGGAGAACTACAACTCCCAGCATGGACAGCCTGTTATTATGGGAGATCAGAGGCCATTACAGAAGGAGATATAAGAGGACTAAAACTCACAGCATACCAGAGGGAAGGTGTTAGTGAGCCCCGCCTCCTCATGTCACATGACAATGATCACAGGTCCTTCATCCATATGCAGCCTCTCCCGTTCTCAGCCCCGCCCCCTTATGACGTCACCACAGGTCCTTCATCCATATGCAGCCTCTCCTGTTCTCAGTCCCGCCCCCTTATGACGTCACCACAGGTCCTTCCCCAGTGCAGCAAACAAGGCAGGTCCTTCCCCAGCCCCTCCAGCCCTCCCCCGGGGGTCGGTGATGCGGGGGGCGTCTGTCTCACTGCTTGGGCAAGTGTTGGGGGCCCCTTGGGCGGCCGTGGGCCCCGGCACTTGCCCGAGTATGCCAGGTGCTGACGCCGGCCCTGCACCCCACCAACGATAAGGTGGCCTCATATCGGGGCAGACCCTACACTGTACTCTCCATAGCATGTAATACGCCTATGCTCTGGGCATGCAAGATCCATCTTATACCAGCAAAAGTAATTATACCACCTCTGTGGGATGGGTGGCGTGCACGACAAAGTAGAGGCAGCCACTCAACCATCTGAAACACAGAAAAAAAGACAAATTTGGTCAGCTCCTAGAATACCATTCACACTAGGCAGGCGCACCTTGTGGTGAGCTGATGCATTTTTCTGTGTTTTTGTGTGTTTGCAATTTCAGCCATAGCAATGTGTTCCTGCCTAGTGTGAATGGTAACTAAGAAATTATGGTTCTGTGCTGTGTTCTTGGTCATTATTTATATTATTAGTCTATACCATAAAGTGCCATCCTATCATTTTTTGCAGCACTTTTGACTTGAGCATGACATGCCTGCCTCCTTTTAGAGTGTTTTGGACATGGTAAGATGTTGGGAAGAGGTTTTTGCAATCATCCAATCATCCAGTTGTCTTTTGGGCTCCTCTGGGCCTCTTTGTGTTACTGAACTCATCAGTGCTCACTCCTTTTTGCTATCGCTATGATTAGCCTATTATGTTTTTTATCAGCTCCTAATGACCATCACCTACATTGACACACTTTTGGACCACATATTGGAATCTCCCTTAAAGAAGGGAAAATTCAGAGTAAACACTTGGCATCCGCTCCTGACCTTTTATCTTCTTAATTTATCATGATATAATAGGGTATGAGCCTCAAAGGACCACAAAGCTGCTTACAGTTGCGCAATTACTTTCCACCAGTGATGATGGAGGAACTAAATTATTTTTTTGGTCTTTTGACTTTTGCAGCTTGCTTGTCTATACACAACGAAGCAAGGTGCTCTCTATCATTCTGTCCTCATTGAGCCAGAAAGTTCCCTCACAGTTCAGTTTGAACCCCCTCTCTTTTCTGAAAGCTAATGTAAGCGGAAATTAAGTACAAAAATACCCATTACTTAGATTAGAGTTTAGGAGTGTTGAGAGGGACTACAGACTGCAAGCTGCAGAAGCCAGTTGTGAATCTGTATGATTTATAGAGGTGCATGCAATATATGGAATTAAAAATGTGTTTTTGTAACCCATAAAGGAGAAGAATGGACACAGACTTTTTTTTTTTTTTTCAAAAGAGTTAACATGCACCTACCTCCCCTTCTCCAGCTCTGGGGTTCACTGTCCTGCGCTCCAGGCCTGCTAAGCCAGTCAGTGGTCAAGGTGGGACTCCACCAGATCCAGGAAGCTGCAGGGGGACCAGGAACCGGTCACGAGCCAGGCCACGTGCTCGGTTTCCAGCACTGGCAGAACGCTCGGCCGGCCTGTCAGACACGCCACCGGTGTTTCTGGTAACGTACCGGTACGTCATATGTCCCTAAGAGGTTAATGCAATATTTTACTTGAATTACATGAATTTACATGAATTAAAGATAAAAATCTACCCTTCAGGTATGGGCGGCTTAGCTTCAAATTCAGTATTGTGTGTAATAAGGGTAAAAAATAAAATTTCACTGTCTAAATCCTTCCAGATACATACTGAACTTACCCAACCTGAAACATGTTTTTCCTCCCTGCCCTTTGCTATATGGCTATATTTTAGGATAGGAAACAAAGCAGTTTTCAGTTTCCAGTATCAGGAAGGTGTGTTTAATACTTTCATATAGCCGTATGCAGCTCGAGGCACATTTCCGTCTACATCTGATTTAGTTCTAAACGTGGTAATTCCCTTGAGTTGAGCTAAAAGTGTATTTGTATTTATTGGTTCCAAATTTCTTCCAGGTATGTGTATTAGTAAAACCAAGCCGTACTAAGGTTTAAAAATATTTTATGTACAATATTTCTAAAGCTGGCTGAACACAAGCTCTCCCCTTTATTGACATGAATGGAAAACTTAACAACATTTGCATTATTGCTTCTGGAGTGTCAACATGAGCCATAACGTTTGCATATAGATTTTAAAGTAGGGAGGGACAAGTCACTTATCATTAACGTAGTAACGTAGTAGTAACTTTATCATTAACATAGACATGGAGAGAGGAGAAAATCTCTTTTAGAAAAGCACCTTATGGCAAAATCAGAAAATCAACACATTTCCCAAATCTCTAGTGAACACAATTGTTGCAAGTTAATATCAAGTGTCCAAAAGAATCACTGAAACATAAGCAGCTGTTAGTTTTTGGAAATTATGAAACCTGACATCAGTTTCATGGTGCCCAAACCACAGACTGTAAATTCTTACACGACCTTGTGAGAAATCGGATGGTGTGATGGTGAGGGGTGCTTTAATAATGTTTATTTTTTCATGGCTACCAAAGCAGTCTACAGCAACGTGCCATCCCATCTGGGTCAACAACTCTAAACACAGATCAGGGCTTTCAATGGGTTACAAGAAGGAAAGTGGTAGAGTAAGATGATGTGGCCTTCAAAATCGCTTGACCTAAACCCAATTGAGTTGGTTTGGGATGATTTGGATGGCAAAGTGAATGAAAAGAAGGTAACACGTGCTCAGCACATCTAGAAACACAATCAAGGCTCTTTCCATTCCAGCTCTTTTGGTATTAATAAATGTACTTACACAACATGGTATTGCCGCAACCATATGAACCTGTAAAGTAAAGTTAAAATGTTGATTATGCACTCGGTGAACACCTGTAATGGACAACAAGTATGGACCTGCTGTTCTACTCAACTGGTTTAGCTATGGCCCACACCAGGGAGCAGAGTCTAAGTGCCCTCTAGGTTTTCACTCTTTATCCTGCTCCTTGTGGAAGCTGAACTTATGTGGCTTGAGGGCACCAGGTCGCTCCACAAGTGTGAGCAACAGCTAGTTCCCAAGAACGAGAAAGCATCTTTTAGGAATGTGACTTTGTGCCCCTCGGTCTGTGCCGGGCAAACACCCGCCTTGTATCTCAGACTTCTGACTGGTTCTGCTCAGCTGAGCTTGGTGCTGGGATCAGGACTGGTCCTATCAGCCACCGGACCCAGTCTCTGATCCTGTGTAAATAGCAGCAGGCTCCTCACTTCCTTGCTGACTATTAGAGTTTACTCACCTGCTCAGCTCCCTGTCTCTTCTCTCTGTGCTCTGTATTCCTGACCTTTATCGCTATCCTCGACTTTGCTTATTGCTGCCAGCCCAGACCTCCTGCTAGTGACCCCGACTATTCTTCTGCTTACTGTTTTGTACTACACCATCCAACTGTTGCTGATCTGGTTTGACTGATACCTCTTATTGTGTTTGTTTGTCTGTCAATGTTCTGTGTTTCACGTATTGAGAGTAGGGAACGTCTTCGTGGTTGTCCGTAGTCGTCTAGGACTGTCGTGTGGCAAGTAGGAGGGGATAGTGGGCGGGGTCACTGTCCTTGTCTTGTCAGACTGCCTTTGGCATACCTGATCCTAACAGCATCAGTGTGAGGCACAAGGGAATAAGTGCAGTACCAGGGATGAGACAGGTATCATAGTCAGACAGTTGAAAGGTCAGGGCAGGCAGCTTCAGATGCAGGTCAAGCAATCCGAGTCAGCAATGGGAGAGGCAGGCAGTACAGATAAGGTTCAGGCAGAAAGTGTAACCCGAAGAACAGACATAGGTTGGGATTAGAGATAAGCGAACCTCGAGCATGCTTGAGTCCATCCAAGCCCGAACTTTCGGCATTTGATTAGCGGTGGCTGCTGAAGTTGGATAAAGCCCTAAGGCTATGTGGAAAACATGGATATAGTCATTGGCTGTATCCATGTTTTCCAGACAACCTTAGAGCTTTATCCAAGTTCAGCAGCCCCCGCTAATTAAATGCCGAATGCTCAGGTTCGCATGGTCTCGAACCCAAACCCGGTTCACTCATCTCTAGTCGGGATACATAGGAAAGGAATACAGCAGAACAGCAGGCAGACTGCTTTGCTTGCAATGCAAGAATCCAGTAATGCTCAGGCAACAAAATGGCACGTGGAGATAGTTTAAATAGGTGCAGATGGCTGTGGCTTGGCAGATGGCAGGAGCAAGTGGAGACAAGTTGCGTCTATAGATCAAGAGTGGTTGGCTGCATGTGCACCTGGTGGCCAGATGTGTCACTGCAGCAGGAGGTGGAAGAATACACCTGAAGACATGAGCAGCCCCAGGACAAGCATGAAGCACAGGAGGAGTGAACAGGATGACGCCACCACTAGTGAGCCTCATGCAGCAGTGTAACAACACCGTAAAAGTAAACTAAAAAACCATATTGAGAATTTATGTTTTTTGTTTATCCTGTCTCCCTAAATTGGTTTAATTTAGCAAAAAGCTTTATGTACCCCAAATGGTATGAAAGAAATGTACAGTCTGTCCCAACAAAAAAAACAGACAGAGTCGGCCATCACGCTCGGCTCCCAGCACAGCCGAAGCATATGACCGACCTCCTGTAAGCATACGCCGGAGCGTACGGCCAGTTGCAAGGAACACACCAATGGCGTCCCAGGCTGTCAGCCGGCTAGGTTACAAGGGGTGCGGCAGCTTCTTAATTAATTGTTGCACGCCAGGGCTTCACCGCCCCCACAGACGATTGGTTCAGGTGTTTGATATGAAGTTTGTGCTGACTGGTGGCTGTCACCACAAGTCTGCTTCTGTTGTATTGTGGGAATTTGAGTCTCAGCCCCAATCATGTCATGGGGCTGGGACTCCAGTTTCCTTAAGGGTCCTCCCCAGTGTGTCCTTCCTTGCCTGCGATAGAGCCTCAGTACCTGTATCTTGTTATCTTAACCTACCATTGTATCCTGATAAGTATTCCTGGTTTTCTGACTTCTGGCTTTGGCTTTAGACTGTTCTCTTGACTACAATTTTGTACTTTGCTGAACTTGTGTTGCCAACCTTGCTTTCCTGACATCTGGGGTAATTAGGCAGGGGCAGTGAGGCGGGTGCCAGAGCTAGGGCATCAACTGTCTCATGTCTACCAGTTCCCCAGTCCTGACACATACCCTCACATGGCAATGTCATTGGGGGAAAAAGTAAGGTTCTCAGAAAGTAGGGATGAAAAAGCTACGTGTTGTAAAGACCACCACTAGCTGCAGCCGTAAAGGGTTAAGATAACCTAATCCAATATTTTTCCATTGAAAACAAATGGTTCACACTATGTGTAGTTCACACTATATGTAGCATTTTTTTTTTTTTTGGTCAAAGGTATCTTTTCCACAAAATATAATTCCTAATAATAGCACTAGTATTGTCCACATACAGTGGGAACATTTTGTATAAATGCTCTTATCTGCTCAGTTAACATTAAAGTGTCACTCACGACTAGTTTTCTGCTGAGTTGTCCCTGAATTAAAATGTAAATTACTTTTTGATGTGAAATAAATCTCAACTTTGCTGTCTTCTAATGACAGCCCTGTAATGGCATGAATGCATGAGGGAAAATGTTAGAAATTGCTAATGTTTCACCTTATTCATATTATAAATGATACCATATGTATTACATGAGTAACAGTAAAGTATATGTGTCCATGTCTTCTGCTGGGTACAATAGCCATCACAAGCCATAACAATTAGATGTGACATTACAATAACACCTTTGAAGATAGAAAAAAATGGTGTAGGTTTGTCTTTGAGTTAGGTGATGTGTATGTTGCAGTAAAAATGATAGAATCCAGGGATTTGATGAAATCCTGGGAAATGATCAAATGAACTTGCCGTTCCATCATTTCCCTAGGAATTTAATCAAATCACTGACCCCTTTCAGGGAAATGATGTAATGAACGATCGAGAAGTCATCCGGTTCTATGTTTGGCGGTGGAGGTGGATGGGGAGCAGAGCGGCACACCTCTTGGCAGGCATATGATGGCGGGGTGGACGGGGAGCAGAGAGGCGATACGGTAAGCAAATTCTATGTCGCAGGGGGAAATGATAGAGCTCATTCCATCATTTTCCTGAAAGGAGTCAGTGATTTGATCAATTCCCTAGGGAAATGATGGAACGGCATAGTCATTTCACATCCCTTAGGAATTTGGTCAAATCCCTGATTCTATCATTTCAATGGAACATATACACATGTAAGGGGGTGGTCGAGTCTGAAAAATACAGCTGTAGACCATATGCATACCTGTATGCGTTGCTGCAACATCCTTGGTAGGTCTACTGGCAGTTTTGATGGTAATGGAGGTACTCAGCCAATCAGTGATCTGGGACACTGGGCAATGAATGGGCAGGACCATTGCTCAGTTGGGGGGGCGCAGCTTAGGTCAGACTCATCAAAGTAGGTAGGTACACTGGTTGGGGTGATTACAGCGTTTTATACTAAAATATCTTTGGGCTTCTTTCCTGGAGGAAATCTCAATCCATTTTAGCAACACAAATAAATTAAGACCCTAGATTCGATCCTTTAAAAGTTACAAGCTATGATTTACTGCACAAACCGTGACAAAACTGCAATGTTTGACAAGTTTTTGGGCGCCCATGGATTCTTCTGGACTCCCGGAAAGCCACCAATACAACCTATTGCTTCCTTTTGACTATCTGAGAGCCATATTACATGGGCAAATACTGCGGATGAGCGAGCGCCGATCTGCTAGATTGGCGCCCACTTACTGAGCCTATTAAACAGCTCAATAATTGTACAGCAAGGGCTGTATATATATCGATAGAGATGTCTGTGCAGCTCTTGCCTTACGTCTAAAATAAAAAATATTATACTTACCTGTCCAGGCTCTCTGGTGTTCTTCTAGCTTCTGCCCACTGCCCTCAGTCGCTGCTAGAACTTATGGCAGCTTAGCCAATCACTGGCCAAAACAGGACACAAATTTGCCATTATCTGCATTCAAAAAGACTTTCCCCTGCCCCCCCCCCCCTCTCCTCTCTCTCATTCACTGCTCATTATCAGGAAATCTTGACTAGTTTACATCAGTCGGGCACTGTCTGTTCTATGGAGAGGGGAGGGGGGGAGAAAGGAGGGAGTTTAGTCGACAGCAGAGAGCAAAGGATTACACAGTGGGAGCTGTGTGAAAGCTGGTATTCAGAGGTCAGAGAGGTCAGTGCTGACTTCAGAGGAGATAGCCCGGTGATGTAGCTGTAAATTAACTCCCTGTTGTTCTGTTTTGCTGCCTGATCGCCTACCACCCCTCCCCTCTCCATAGAAAACAATGAAAACAAGGGGGAGAGCTTCAAACTAATAAAAATGCATTTTTCGGCAAATAAACCCAATTACAAAGTTTCTTAAAATCGCCTGTACTATTGATTTCTGCAAAAAAGGAAATTAAATGACAGTGAAACTTTAAGTAAGCTGCAGCAATGATAGAATTCTGTTGTGTTGTGCCCCCCATTTAGGCCGTACCAGGGTTATGTGCCCTGATTGCCCCACCCTAGCTATCCCTTGAGGTGAAGAGGAGCAGGGGCCTCCTGAATATAGCACACTCATGTTAGGCTTTCTAGTCTACTATTCATATGGCACAATAAACAGAATTCCATTATAAAAAAAATTCATATTTTCCGAATATATCAACTACAACAATGTGATGCAATATGTACAGGAGATTCAGTGTACGGCTGACTCTGTTGGAATTGTTTTCATTTTTAAGGATTAATGACGAAAAATGATTCACTTTTATTTTAAAGGACGCAATTAACTTATAGTGGATCCCCCCTAGAGTAATGCAGTATGTTATTCTCTTTTGCCTGTCAGGGGCCACTAGAGACCAAAAGGAATAAAACCAGAATGTTACTAACGGCTAGCTAGCTCAATAACTAACCATTTCCTCCGATGACAATATCCAGGCACTATCCCAGGCATTGGATTCCATAATCTGAACGTATAATATGACTTATGTTTATTACCTATACATGCTCACAACCATACAGTTATCTTTTTTTTTTTTTACCTTCTCCTCCATAGCATTAATATTATGATGCTCGAATGGCACGGCACAATGATTAATCTTTTGTGTTTGTTTTATACTCAGCTGTTGGTTGTTTACTATTGCAACAATGCAATTAATCAGCAGTAGCTGCAACCTCATTTATTCATCGAGGAAAGGCTCCAAATCCAGCTGAAATATGACCCAAGCCGCAGTTCAAACCAATACCCATCTGGCTTGCAGACCGCTAAAATAAATTAGGCAACAGCCTTCTATTCACAGACCTAACTGTGCTTCTTTTAAATCATATCTGCGATATGTCCCCTCCAGGCACGAGATAATCTGCAGAGGAAACTTTACAATGTTGATGCAACAAATTGTGCCTGGGAGAAGGAGATATATTGAAATGCTAATTTTCCAACATTGGCTGCAATATCCCTTTTCCTGGATTAGAATGCAGACAATAAATGTGTAATTTTGCGTTCGAGTACTCTTGTGATCTAATTGGATAAGCAGGCGACTCCGTTTTTCTCACACTTTGCCATTACGGCACAGATGACTTTGTGTTACTAAGAAACCACCATTATTTGTGTGTAACCCGGGGGGCAAAGTATTGATTTATTGTCTAAATACTGCAGTGTTGCACACAATATTGTATACCGAGCGCAGCTCTGGGGATATGTTCTTACTTGAATTCGACTCAAATATTTACATGCAGGAATTATTCTACAGGCGTCGAGCGGGCTAATCTTATTTTGGCGAGGCAATCTTACTGCTTACGCGGAAATCGTGAGGCCGTCTATACTTCTCCGTCGACCATCCATAAACTTGAATTATGGCAAATTTAAACAGTACGGCTCTATTTTTTCTCCAAGTAGCTGTAGGCTGTGGAGCCGAGCTAGAAGAACATATTTTATTAAAGATCCCGTCCTGCTTAGTCAGTACAATTTTTTTTCTCTTTTTTTGTCTTCTCTCTATTCTGATCTCTCAAAATCCTTCGAGGGAAAAGTGGTTTGAAGTAAGATTTGCACAGCTTATTAGCGCGGATTGCTATTCTAAACTTTATTACCGATATCGGGAGCTAAATCAAAGCGGCCATTTCGCTTACTTTACTTGCCCGAAGGATCTCGACTAGAGAGGAGCAAAGCGAATCGTGGCAAATAGAGCATTTAATTCGCGTCATTGCAATTCGCCAAATTTGCTTCCCAAGTTTGCTAAACATGGTACACTTACACTTACATGCTTACACTTACACAGTTGCATGCATTGCACAGATGCGAACGTTACACAGCTGCAAATGTAAGCGCTGCGGAATCTGTTGGCGCTATACAAATAATAATAATTTTATTATTATTAAGCAGAGAAATGTTTGTATGTTTGAAAATGATTATTATAACCATTCTAATCTTTGAACAAATGGTTCGTACCGGCGAACACGGACAATTGGCGTCATGTTCATAGGAACATACGAATATCTAGCCAACATGTTCGCTGGGCATAATTTTTAATAAAATTCGTTTGCATGCCATTCCCGAATCCGTGTGAATAATCGCGAACTTCACAAAACGAATTTCCAAGTGACTCGCTCATCTCTTATCTTGACAGATAAGAACGTGATTTCTGGGTCAGCATGTTAGAACTGGGTGTAATGTTGTAATGTACACAGGGGCTGATTTATCTGTGTTCTTACTTCATTAACTAAGGAGGAAGAGGAAGCTTAGAGAGGAAAAACTGTAGAGGAATAGGCGTCTTATAGGGAAGACCTTACGTGCCCGAAGTATCTTCACTAGAGAGGAGAGAAGCGAATCTGAGGAATTCCGTTTCACAGCTAATCGCTAATTGCAATTCGTCAGATTTGCTTCACCAAATTTGCTAAACATGGCAGCCGCAATAGCGAACGTACATGTTAGCTTACACTTACACAGTTGCATACATTGCGCAGTTGCAAATATTATGCACAGAAACGTTCGCATGTTTGAAAATGATTGTTATAACCATTCCGATCATTTAACAAATTGTTTGTACCGGCGAACAAGGTAAATTAGCGTCATGTTCGTAAGAACATACGAACATTTGCGAACATGTACGCTGGCCACAATTTTTAATGAAATCCGTTTGCATGCCATTCGCAAATATTCGCAAATCCGTGCGAATATTTGCGAACTTCGCAAAACGAATTTACAAGTAATTTTATGATCTCTAATCTTGACGGACGGGATTGGAACACTTTGCCACAAAGAATGTGATTTCTAGGTCATCGCGTTAGAACTGGGTGTAATGTTGTGAGAATGTACACAGGGGCTGATTTATCTGTGTTCTTACTTCATTAACTAAGGAGGAAGAGGAAGCGGAGAGAGGAAAAACTCTAGAGGAATAGGCGTCTTATAGGGAAGACAGACATAATTAATCATTTATTCTCAATGCATGGAGAAGATTAACTAGAGAATTCTGCTTCCCTTTTCTATATATATATATATATATATATATATATATATATATATATATATTATTATTTTTTTTTAGAACAGCTTGTATGCTGCTGACGGTGAAAAATAGTCCACTATAAGGGCACGAGCGCACAGCAAAGCTATATGCATGAACCCTGTACTGTAATTTCACCAGTCCCAATTAGTCTTCCGCACATCCTCCCCAAGGAGACTGCAAAATGTATTCTCCGGGTCTGAAAAGATGCTTAAAGATCACAATATTCCTTCTCTCTTTCCTCCCGGAGAGGCATATTACAAAATCTTTATGATCTTAAGGTTTCATAATGATAATGTGATCCCCCTCCCCACCCCAAAACATCCATCTTCAGCTGTCCACCAAGCATACATATTGAATTTCAGATGGGAGGATGGGAGTATAGCCAGGGGGCCATGACTGTTTTACTGTATAGGGGTAAGATATTTCATACAGCGGCTCTGGCTGTCAGTATTGTGGACATGGGTTATTTACTTGGTTCAATCGCAACCACCGCTTCATTCATAAAAAAAAAGGAAACTTATAAAATGCATCAATCTGCAGAAGCCAGCTATATTATTATTACTGGTCTTAAATCATAAAAATATTAAAATAATTTTTTTTTAAAAACACGCTGTAAAGGAAGGGTCAGGGCAGGGAAAAGAGGATGCACGGTAGGGGATATTGAATATGGGGGGGACCAACTACAGAAGGGGAAGGGAAGTATACAGTACGGGGAGGTTGATGTATCTAGTATGTTGTATACAGTATGGGGTAACAACTACAGAGGGGGGAGGGAGGTATACTGTATAAGGGTCTTTACTGCAGAGGGTGATGTATACAGTGTGGGGGAAGAACTACAGAGGGGAGAGAGGTATACAGAATGGGGACTACCTGCACAGAGGGGATGTATATAATACGGGGGAAGAACAACAGAGGGGAAAGGGAGGCATACTATATACGGGTTTTTACTGTAGAGGAGGGATGTATACAGTGTGGGGGAAGAACTACAGAGGGGATAGGGAGGTATACAGTATGGGGACTACCTGCACAGAGGGGATGTATAAAGTATGGGGGAAGAACAACAGAGGGGGAAGGGAGGCATACCGTATGGAGTCCTAACTACAGGAGAACGTAAAGTATAGGAGCATAACAGTGGGACATACATTATGGTGGATAACTAGTGGGCCACAGTGTAGACGTGCATAGCACATTTCTCCAAAAATAAGACCTACCTCTAAAATAAGCCCAGAGAAAAAAAATATATAAGACCCTGTCTTACTTTGGGAGAAATTTCTGAATAAAATTAAAATTCAGAGAATGGGAGATTTGAAGGCACATATAAATACAAGAAGCTTTCACACTGTCGTCCCATGACACACAGTTGTTGGAAAGTGTTAGTCATTGCTGCTTGTGAATATCTCTAATATGTGGCATTCAATGAACCATAACTCCTAATGGCTCAGAATTACAAGTCACAAGTAGTAACAGCTTCACCTTTTTTTAAAACTTTTTTTGTGGTAACAGTAGCGTAATTTGGTGGGGGCAGAGGGGGCAGCTGCTCCCGGGCCCACACAGGCATGGGGCCCACTGAAGATTTTGCCAGTTAATGCTGTCTGCAAAAGCTATTGCTTTTGCAAACAGACTTAACAAATGTCTGTTGGCTGTAGGTGGCCCCTGGCCAGCAATCAGGGCTCCTGGAGGGCCCACACGGCTATTAAGAGCATAAAGGGATCCTGCAAACTATATGAGGGCTAAAATTGGGTCTAAATACTACATGGAGGCATAAATTGGCCATTGACCATCAGCTATGGTGTAGTTTTAATGCTGCCCAATAGATATTAGATAAAGAGATAGAAGAATGGATGGCTGGCTAATTAGAAAACAAACATTGCGCCATAGCTTCCTCTATGATGTTTGTGGTTATATAACTTGGTTCCATTCTCTTTTAGTGGAACTGAGCTGCTCTACCACATCCAAGCTTTGGAGAGAGTGGCGCTGTTTCTGGAAAAAGGCAGCTATGTTTTTGCAATGCTGGATAACCCATTCATTTTTACATGGTTATATATGTGAAATGTACAAAGTCTTTTCCACTGGTCTCAGTCCCGGTTCACTATGAGTAATATAGCAGAATATACCCTTTATTATTCGAAAAGCATTGTCATCTACTGAGGTTCCCTATGAGTAACATAATCGATTGGGGGCCGATTGAGACTCACTCGCCCCCCCTATGCTGAACCCCTAGCTACGCCCCTGTCTGGTAACCTTCTATAATCAGTGTAATATACATAGCACAATATGCATTGCCACGCTGGAAAAAGCCACATTTCGACCGCTGCTGCTGCCTAAAGCCATATGGGCCTACTAAACGTCCATAATGATGAAAGGGCACAGGCCTGCGAGGAGAAATGGGATAATGGCAACTTATCTCAGAGCGTATTAAAACCAAATTACAGGTAATTATGGCGGTGGCTATATTAATAATCTATTACCAGAGGTATTTTGCCCATTACTGCTGCGTTACTATTTAAAAGCCTATTGCAAAGCGTTGCAATATATACTGATATATTACTGCTAATTTTCTGCGTTATCCTGACCAATGCTATCTTATACTAATACCATGTGATTGCTGTTTGCTTTATGTATTTAGACTCAAATTTTTCTTTTCTAGAACGAGCATATTCCACAACACCTCCCGACTAAAACTGCAGATATGACAAACAAGTAAAACTCATCTTCTAGCAATGAAACATGAGGCGGGATATAATACAAGTCACAACTGGTCCAAAACCTGAGCAACTCGATTCTGGCTCATGGGAAGGGGCAAAGTAGAGGACCGCACTAGAGATAAGCTAACCTCAAGCACACTCGGGTTCTTCCGAGCCCAAGTGTGCGGCATTTGATTATCGGTGGCTGGATCCCTGTTTTCCAGGCGTTCCCCGGGATGTCTCCTCCTTTCCCGCGGACTGGGAAGGCATCAGGAATTAAATGCGGAAGGTTCGACAAGGTTCGAGTTCTATAAAACCTAAGACTTTCCGCCACCGGTAATCAAATGCCGCACGCTCGGGTTGGAACATACCTGAGCGTTCTTAAGGTTCACTCATCTCTACATCCTAGTTATGATACTGATATAAATAGAAGGAGTCATCAAGTTCTTTTGCTTTCTCCTATTACTGTTGTGGACCAGTTACTAACCACAGTCTCACAGCTGATCCATTGCTCTGGATCAGCTATCCTGACAGATCCGAATGATTTAGGGCCCTATTCCACCGGACGATTATCGTTCGCATAATCGTTAACGACTAACGATCTCAAACGACCGCTATTGCGAAAGACCTGAAAACGTTCACTGTCCATGGAACGATAAGCGTTACTTATGATCGTATTTGCGATAGTTTTTTCTTCGCTATTGCGTTCGTATCTACTGCTAACAACCGAACAACGTCTTATTCAATGTGAACGATTTGCGAACATGCAACCATAAAAATAGGTCCAGGTCTTATAAAGCGATCAACGATTTCTCGTTCGGTCGTTAATCGTTAACTGCATTTCAACTTAATGATTATCGTTTAGATTCGAACGATTTAACGATATTCTGAACGATGGTGGAATAGGGCCCTTAGAGTGGAGTTCCTATTGGCTAGCTTCTCCTCCTGGTTTGTGCTGATTATAGGGTATGCTGTTTTAGTTTTAACTAAGTATTTCTTGTATCTGCCACGTTCTTTAGTGTTTTTTTCAGTTTCCCCAGTTTCTTAGGTATTTTCTGGTGCTCTTTGTGTAATCCAGGTTCTTATTACAACAAAAACCTGCAAAATGAAGGTAGGTCTTATTTTATGGGGTAGGTCTTATTTTCAAAGAAACAGTAGTTTCCCACAGTGACCCACATGTGAAACCCTTTCTACAGCGTATTGACTAACTGCTGTGATTATAACCCTTTAAAGTTATATAATAGGCACATGTAAAAGTACAATAACAACAAATCCACTAAAGAATGGGAAAAAATGCTTAATCTTATAATAACTGTAAGAACTGTAATGCTTAGTGTGTAATTTCACATTAAGAACACGGTGACGCCAATATACAGCAATGTCACTGTCTAGGGAGGATTGGAGGTTCCTCGGAAATAAGGATGGGTTTTCCCAGACGAGATGATATGTGACATGTGTCACTACTGTATACTTGTCACAGGCTTCTTTTATTATACTCAGTAATAAGTCGCTATTTTATAACTGGATATAACGGAAAACTGAGTTATGATGATATTTCAACAAGGCGCAGTAAAAAAAAGAGTGTATAATATAAAGGCTTCTCTCTATATGATATTTATGATTATATCTTAGACACAGTGTGAATCACGTCTTGTTTTATTCAGAGAGAATTTCAGATCCCAAGTCTTCTCAGCTCTTCTTCACAGTTTTTTCCTTTCACTTTATTACTTTTGCCCCTTTTTATGGTATTGACCCCTGCCCCACAGTACTTGCTGCTCTGCACGTACCCAGAGACTAAAGGCACAATTACACCAAGCGATTTTGAGCCATTATGGACTATAATCGCTTGGTGTAATAGCTAAAGGCAACGAACATGTTAAAAAAAAACGATAATGACGGCCTTCTGGCCATCGCCCTGTGTAATAAAAGCGGAGGCAGCAGACTGCCGCAATCTCCTATGGGCTCCCCGGACAATGTAAAGATCGTCCAGGGAGCCCCTACTGCAACTCCCCACCCCTCTTACCCGCTCGCTGTCGGCATGTGTAATAGGGCCTTAAAACTCATAGGGGGAGATTTATCAAACATGGTGTAAAGTGAAACTGGCTCAGTTGCCCCTAGCAACCAATCAGATTCCGCCTTTCATTTTCCAAAGAGTCTGTGAGGAATGAAAGGTGGAATCTGATTGGTTGCTAGGGGCAACTGAGCCAGTTTTACTTTACACCATGTTTGATAAATCTCCCCCATAGTCCAGTATTCAGTTATCTTTCCCGTCCTCCACATACACAGGAAAATCTGGTGCGGCCAAATGTTCCAGTGTTCTATGGGGAGGGGTGGGGGTTGAGCTGCAGCCAGACAGCTTTGGCTTATCTCTCCTAAAACAAAGGGGTCAGGAAGGGATTTTCTATTACACCCAACCCCTATCTCCACCGACAGTAATGAGAGCCTCATACTGATGGATAAGAGAATAATGTGTATGGGGAGCTTGAATCGTACGCTGCAGAATCTGTTGGCGCCATTAATATTATTACTATTATGATATATAAAAAATAAATATATAAAAAAACTGCATATACATAGTTAATGCTTACCTTATATAAACCATTGTTTTTTAATTTAGTTTTATAGCTACAGCAGTCCATTTAGTCCCCGTTGTGCTGCTCATGCTTCTGTATTTTATTCCGAGCCGGTGGATGGGCCTTTTTT
The DNA here is from genome assembly GCF_027789765.1 of Dendropsophus ebraccatus. Taxonomy (NCBI): domain Eukaryota; kingdom Metazoa; phylum Chordata; class Amphibia; order Anura; family Hylidae; genus Dendropsophus; species Dendropsophus ebraccatus. Next base: position 31,008,223 of record NC_091456.1, read on the forward strand.
ATAAGTGAAATTTTCCTAAAATCAGTTAGGGGCCTATTCCATGGAGCAATAATCGGCGGAATAGGCCCAATTCGGCGATTATCGCTCCGTGGAATAGAGACAACGATCAGCCGATGATCGTGTCATCGGCTGATTGTTTTAGGTTCAAACCTTAAATCATTGGGCACCGACCGCACATCGCTGCGTGGGATATCGATGCGCGGCAGGCGACCGACGATTTCACAAGCACCATGCCTTACCTAAGCATGTTGCAGGTCTTCTCCTGCGCGCCTTCTTCCTCCCGGTCCCGGGCGCAGCAGCAGCTTTGGTGCAGCCAGTCTTAGCTGACGGACCGCTCAGCCAATCACTGGCCAGGTCCGCTACGACCGGTGATTGGCTGAGCGGTCTGTCAGCTCAATCAGGCCGCACCGAAGCTGCTGCTGGGAGGAAGAAGGAGCGCAGGAGAAGACCTGCAACATGTTTGGGTAAACAAGGGCTGCTAAACGATTATCGGACCGTGTAATAGGCCCAGTTTACATTATTGATCAAACCTCCATCAGCCCGTGGAATAGGACCCTTGGTTTACTCAGCTGCAGCAGTTTCCCTGGGCAAGTGTGTGCAGTGCAGAGCCGAGGGGCATCACTTCCTGTATTTGGTCTATTTTTTTGCTGTAACTAAAGACCAAATGGCCTTAGTGACGGAGCCTCAACTGCAATTTTTCAGTAAGTGAGACACCTAGTGGCTGATTTTTTAGCATTTTATTTCATATAAAAAAAAAACAGACAATAAAATAAATGAAGCAAATTGCAAATATGTAGTATATTACCTCCCCTGCTGGTTTAACATTGTTTATTGGTAATGACAGTGCCCATATAACCCTCTGCAAGGACAGAAAAGTTTTCTACAAAAGCTTGGACCAAGCGGTGCAGTAAATCTTTTGCTTCCATTATTGGCTTTTCAACCTTGGTGAGCAAAGGACTCGGCAATCGTTTTCAGGATTAGAAGCCTTTGTAATTCTTTCATCCACTTGATCAGGTGTGTCATCCATTGGGGACAAAGCATAAAGCAATGTAGACCCCCCTTAGATTTATCTCCACTACCTGGTTGGATATCACTGATGATTTTGGGCTCATCCAACAAATTATCATTTTAAAGTGTGCTCCCAAGTTCTAATTTTATAGTTTACTGAACCATCTTGTTGCGCACAATCGCCCTGTCTGCAAGATGGAATTCCCCATGGATGGGGTGATTTTCTACTTTTCTTATGATATGTCTGTCCTCTAGTTCCCAGAAATGATACTGAGCCACTATATATCTGTGGTCACGTTCCTGTACCCATGGAATGGGAGCGTGTTCTTTTAATTATCCGGTTGTTCCTTTATCAATGAGAGGGGAATTCTGTCCAAAATGTGGACTTTTCTTCACATGTATTATGCTTGTTAGACACTTTTCTGATGGGCCCAAAAAAGAAGTATGGAAGGGTTTTGGCTGGAGTTGCTGATAAATCTGGCGCCTTTGAAGTCTGTTTACACATAAAGAGTTTTAATAAATCAGGCCCAATATAGCTTATATCCTACAGAACTATAGACAGTGTTAAAGCCCAATTATACGGGGCGATTATTGTGCGGAAAATCGTTAAATCGTTTAATTTTAATAAGCTGGACGGCCCGCTCAGCCAATTAGCGTGCTGGCCAGGCACAGTGCACTGATTGGCTAAGCGGGACATCCAGACGCCGGGAGCCCCTGAAGTAAGCTGGGGGTTAAGGGGGCTGTCACTTACATACTCGCAGCGGGACAACAATTCTGCCGTATGTAATCTGATTGAAAATGACAGGCAAGGGATCCACAGCGGATTTCGTTATGAATTCACATAATGTGTGTGAATCTAGCCTTAAGCTGAAATTCACATTCCAAGCTGCTGACACTTTTACACAGCTGTTAGATCAGGAAGAGACAATTGTAACCTTTCATTTATCCAGCTGTGATTCCAAAACATAGACAAATGCTTGTACCAGATAATAAAATCATTTCTCTACATGCTGGAAGCACAGCTGGATATATGAAAGGTACCATGTGCCTCTATGTCTATCTAACAGTGTCAACAGTTTGAAACATGAATAAGGCTGTGTTCACACTACTTTTTTTACAAAAGTTTTTGCAAAAAACATGAAAAACGGATGTTATCTACACTCGATTACCGCTTACTTTGGGTTGCTGAAGCCCAAAGTAATTGAATGCCGAGCCGGGATTAGTGTCATTGCACCGCTGAATCCTGGCCCGGCAACAAGCACGGATCATGGGGGGGGGCGGTCAATCCATTAGACCACCAGGGATGGCGTTATTACAGCATTTAAATGCCAGTTGTCAGTTTAACAGCAGCATTTAAATGCTTAATTAGCCAGCTCAACGATTGGCCCGCAATGGCTAACAGCAGCCAGAAACAGCGACGTTCGGAGCGGTGTGACCCCTCTCTGAACCCCTCTAGCAGTGCCATGATGTACCAGGTACTGTACATCATGGTTAGCTAAAGGGTTAAGATTGAAGCCAATCGGGCTTGCAGTATTCAATATTATAATCCCATAGGACTCTCTATCACAGAGCCTTTCAGAGTCAACCAGGCATTGGCAAGCACTCCTATACAATCCCTGACACCTTATGGAGTTTCAGTGCCAATTGCTTTCCCTCTTAGTTGCTTGCTCTCTGGAAGTTGCTCACTAGGGACTGAGAGTATAGAATGAACCTTTAAGGGAGTAAATTTAAAAAACTGATGCATGACAAACTTGCTATATAATAGTAGGAGCAACAAATGACTAAATGGGATCTTTTTATAAATTTATCCTTAAAGCAAATGTACCTGATGGTATATTCGCTTTAACATGACCCACGGATAGATCAGTGCCGACACAGGGAAGCCGGTGCCGCGGTCCATTTTTTGAACCGCAGCCCGATTCCCGTGTACGGCACCGTTATAAGCACTGGAGGTGGGCTGGGCCACCCCAGTGGGAGGAATGCCCCGCCCTTCTATGACGCGGCTCCATTGGTTCAAACGGAGCCACGTCATGGAGGGGCGGGGGATTCCTCCCACTAGGGGCAGCCCGGCTCGCCTTCAGGGCTTCAGCCCCGGGCCGGCCCCTGTGGATAGAACGGCACCACACACGGGCACCAGGCTCAAAAAATGGACTATGGCATCGGCTTCCCTGGGCGGCGCCGATCTATCCGTGGGTCATGTTAAAGTGAATGTACCTGATGGTACATTTGCTTTTACATGATTCCGACATGTTTTCCTTTACATGATCTGGAAAAAAAACATGACGATAAAATAATTTACTTTCACGTTCACTTTGTGGTACAAGAAATCTTTTTCACTGAGCCAAAATGTTGAGTTATTACACAAATGTCATACCTGTGACTTGTGTAACTTACGAAGCTAAGGAACATCTTATGAGTGTGGTGGTTCCACAGGGACCGTATTTTACAAGAAAGACATCTAGACTGCTTTTGGAGGTATTCAAAGAATCATCCATCTCAACATCCTGGGGCACAATTCCATAGTCTCAATAGAGATCTCACTGCTCGCACAATAAATTGTCCTTTTCTTATAAATGAAATAACCCCAATGTTTGATCATCTTCCTCTGTAGCTCAATCTATATGTTCCCATATTGTACTTGTTTCCACCCAGAAGCTGAAATACTTGCCTGATCATGTCTGGCTGAAACTGGTACATAGAACAGTCTAATACAATAAATAAGTAGTGTACCTGACTGAGAAGACCATTGTATCCAACCTAATAATGGAAATGTTGTTTATTTTACTGACAGTAAGCAGGTACCTTGAAAACTACAAGGAAAGGGGAAATGTAATGTATATTAAAAAGTTGTGAAACTTTTTATCTAACTCCTTAAAGTGATTATGTACCCACAATCTGCCCACCCCCAACCGCTTGTACTTTCAGATAGCTGCTTTCAATCCAAGATCTGTCCTGGGGTCCGTTCGGCAGCTGATGCAGTTATTGTCCTAAACAACAACTTTTAAACTTGCAGCCCTGTGTCAAACTGGCGTGGCCTAGAGTGTCTGTGCATTAGGCTGGCACCACCCCTCTGTCTCTCCTCCCCGCCCTCTTCATCATTATGAATGCTCCAGGCAGATTCTCTACCATTCATTACTTGTGTGAGCACGGCACATGGGCTTGATCGTTAAGGCACCTGTGCAGTGTTCAGAAGTGAGGAATAGGAGAATACCTGACTAGAGCATTCCTAATGATGAAGAGGGCGGTGAGGAGGTTGTGCAAGCCTAATGCACAGACACTCTAGGCCACGACAGTTTGACACAGGGCTGCAAGTTTAAAAGTTGTTTTTCAGGACAATAACTGCATCACCTGCCAAACGGACCCCAGGACAGATCATGGATTAAAATCCACTATCCAAAGGTACAAATGGTTTGGGGGGGACAGATTGTGGGTACATAGTCGCTTTAAGGACCCACAACATACCCGTACATCATAGAGTCCCTAAGGGCTCACAAATGATGAGGAGGGTGGGGAGGAGGGACAGAGAGGCGGTGCAAAGTTAGGGCACAGATACTCCCATTTGGCACGGGCTGCAAGTTTAAAAGTTGTTTTATTAGGACAATAACTGCATCACCTGCCAAACGGACCACAGGACAGATCTTGGATTAAAAGCAGCTATCCGAAGGTACAAGTGGTTTGGAGGGGGTCAGATTGTGGGTGTAGAGTCGCTTTAAGTACTTATCAGCTGCCGTGTGCCCTGCAGGAAGTGGAGTTTTCTTTCTACTCTGACACAGTGCTCTCTGCTGCCACCTCTGTCCATGTCAGGAAGTGTCCAGAGTAGTAGAAAATCCCCATAGCAAACCTGTCCTGCTCTGGACACATGTACACCTATACAACTTATTTAATATGGAGCTGCCCATCCACTGTTCACTGCCATACAGGTTGCATGGGACTGTGTGTGCATGGAGTATTGTTTGCTATAAGGTGGCAATAACGTCATATATCCAACATATGATGGTGCATGCCTCAATTTTTATTTGTGTTAAATCCAAATATTCCTCTATGAGCAAGGTACCAGGAAAGGCCATATACATGAGCCCTAGCAACTATCTGCAATAAATATGGCATTGTGTATGGATATTGTACCATTCAGGATACTCCACGCCAAATTGTAATAAATCATGAGTCGAACAGAACGAAATTGCCATCAGAATGAATGTATGCAAATCCAATCTACAATACTATTACTATAGCTAACATATTAAAGGCATTACATTATTGTAGGGGAATTATCTTCTTGCTGTCTGGGAAAGCAAGCACATGTTTGACTACATTATCATTACTACTGCAGTGAAACATTATTACTGTTCCATCTCTAGTTCCAGAATACTTCAGGAAAAAAAAAAAAAGTTAAAGCACATCAACTTGCTGGAGCATGAAGCTGAGGAAGATTAGTTCCCATAATCATCAGTGCCATTTCAGGCCTATCTGGCGGAGCAGGCCAGCTTTTGTTTACACATTATTTATTACATTACTATTTAAAGGGACACTGCAGAGTTTTTCTTTCTTGCAGAGGTGATCGTGTAATCAGCAAGATTACAGGGAGCTGACACAGGCGCGTGTAACACTTATCAGATGTATGAGGCTGTTCAATGCCCTATGAAAAAAGACTCCTCTGTGCTCCGCATTTGCATTTATATTAGAACTTAAGGCATCTGATACCTCTATAGGGTTAATCAGCTGAGCAGAGGGGCTGGCCTGGTACTACTCCAACCGTATAATAAAGCAACATGACACGTCGGCACTGCCCCACAGAAATTCTTTATTACCTTCTACAGGTATATAGAAGCATGGTGCTGTATCTATCTTTATTCTGTACAGGTATACAGAAGGATGGTGCATTATGGGGGCTGAACCATACCAAAAAAATAAAGAATTGCTATGGGTTACCTCAATGAAAGTCTCCATTGTATCTGTCTTTTGAAGCCAAGTGGGGGGTTGACCACATTAAAGAAGAAGTCCGGCAAAAATTGTTATTAAAGTATTGTATTGACCCCCAAAAGTTATACAAATCGCCAATATACACTTATTTCTTTTTCTGAACTTACTACTGCATCAAGGCTTCACTTTCTAGATAAAATGGTGATGTCACTTCCTGAATAAAATGGTGGTGTTACTTCCCTACTCCCAGAGCAGTGTGGGCTGTGGCTGCTGAAGAGGATAATGGCAGAGGGATTGTGAGTGACTACAGTGCCATTTCCCTCAGTGTCCTCCTGCCATCATCCTCTCCAGCAGCCACAGCCCGCACTGCTCTGGGAGTAGGGTAGTGACATCACCATTAGGGATGGTCCGAACCGAGTTCGGTTTTGGTTCGTACGAAGCCGAACTCTCGGTAATGATTCCCGCTGTCTGCCCGCTCCGTGGAGAGGGTGGATACAGCGGGAGGACCGCCTAGAAAACTGGGATACAGCCATAGCCATAGGCTGTATCCCAGTTTTCCAGGCGGTCCTCCAGCTCCAGCTCCCATAGACTCCCATTATGAGCGGGAGGCTAACGGCATTCCGCGGCGGACAATTCCGTCGCGGAATTCCGCTACCTTTCCTCAGTGGGAACGGGGCCTTATACAGGAAGTGACATCACCATGTTATCCAGGAAGTGAAGCAGTAGTAAGTGCAGGCAAAAAAGCTCTTTATTTGCATTTCCCATAATAAGTGTATATTGGTGATTTGTATAACAATACTTTAATAAAAATTTATGCTGGACTTCTCCTTTAAGGTGAGCACAACACGATCATTACCAATAAAATTATGCATTTTATAGGGAATGTGTCATCAAAAAATTGAAAAACTGGGGGTGTGGGAATATAAAAAAGAAGCTGTACTTACCCATATAAGAAGAAATGTGGTAGTCAGCTAGAATGAAGGGTGCATGGACCCAACAGAGGCCATCCGTCATTCCATAGGGACAAAAGATATAAAACGTGGTTCCAGCACTCCGAACAGAAAAATTAAAACTTAATACTTTATTAAAGAGCCAGTCTAAAAACTTGCAAGGACCATGACTAAGCGCGCATGCGCGAAACGTATAGGTTTGGATTAGCAGCAAGTTTTTAGAGCCGATCTACAATAAAGTATTAATTTTTCATTTTTCTATTTGGAGTGCTGGAACCACATTTTGTATCTTTTGTACTTACCCATCCCTGTGCCCCTGCAACACTGCGTCACAGGTTCACTGACTGCCGCCAGGCTCCAGTTGCTCCCGGATTCCAGTGGCATCATGGGCATTCCTAAACCGTGTTGTGACGTTGCATTAGCAGGAGATCCACTAGTAAAGCAGTGGTCAGCGAGCCTGTGAAGCGCTGTAGTAAGCCTTTGTGGTGTTGCGGGGGCACAGGGATGGGTAAGTAGAGCTTCTTTATTATGTTACTGCACCCCCTGCCTAAAGCAGATTTTTCATATTGGCTGGGCTTCTCCTTTACGCTTTTAGGTAGAACATACAGTATATTTAATGATGTTCTTTTCTAATTTTTCATTTTACTATCTATATTCTAAAATAATCCTGAAGTTTTTCAGTTTTTATTGCAACCACTAAGCCTAATATTAAACTGACATCTCCTGTTCTGTATAGATCATTTTCCAGCAAATGAATCTAACCTGCTGATAGCTCCCTGTTGCGCAAACATATGTCTCTTACCTTCATCCTCGCCGCCTTTCCAGTGAAGTTTGTAGTGTAAGCAGGGGCGCCGCAATGATGAGGCGACCTGAATCGTCTGCCTCAGGCGGCGCCACCAGCTATCTTCATGGGGGCGGCATTCAGTGGCAGATTATAATATGAGCGGTTCGGGCGGCCGCCCACATTATAATCCGCCACTGACTGTACCCAGGGCCGCTTTAACCAGAGGGCACATGGTGCACGTGCACCGGGCCCACTGGTTAAAGGGGCCCCCCCGAGCAGGCCGGCCGTTGCTATGTGCGACCAGTGCGGTCGCACAGGGCTCCGGCCACCAGCCTGTCATGGGGGAGCGCCATGGATGGGTAATCTACTTACCCCTCCATGGCGCCCCCTGCAGGGCCCCCCCGTCCGCCGCTGCCCCCGTCCGCTGCTGCTGCGGCGCTTCAGCGCTGCAGCAGCAGCGACACTGACAGAGAGAGAGCCATTGGCTCCCTCCCTGTCAGTCACTCTTGTGGCCGCACTTCCTGCGGTCACAAGAGGCCGCGCTCTCCCTCTAGCGGCCGACGTCACTGAAGCGTCGGCGCGAGGGTAAGGGGAGTGCAGCCTCTTGTGACCGCAGGAAGTGCGGCCACAGGAGGGAAGAGAAGAGGAACGCGTGGACCCAGGTGAGTAAAAGTGTTTGTTTTTTTCAATGTTATATGGGAGGGGGAGCTATATACTATTGGGGAGCACAGGGGGCTACATACTATGGGGGGGCACAGGGGGCTATATACTATGGGGGAGAACAGGGGGCTATATACTATGGGGGATAACGGGGGCTATATACTATTGGGGAGCACAGGGGGCTTTATACTATGGGGGAGCACAGGGGGCTATATACTATGGGGGAGCACAGGGGAGCTATATACTATGGGGGAGCACAGGGGGCTATACACTATGGGGGAGCACAGGGGAGCTATATACTATTGGGGAGCACAGGGGAGCTATATACTATTGGGAAGCACAGGGGGCTATATACTATTGGGGAGCACAGGGGAGCTATATACTATGGGGGAGCACAGGGGAGCTATATACTTTGGGGGAGCACAGGGGGCTATATACTATGGGGGAGCAAAGGGGGCTATATACTATGGGGGAGCACAGGGGGCTATATACTATGGGGGAGCACAGGGGAGCTATATACTATGGGGGAGCACAGGGGGCTATACACTATGGGGGAGAACGGGGGCTATATACTATTGGGGAGCACAGGGGGCTATATACTATGGGGGAGCACAGGGGGCTATATACTATGGGGGAGCACAGGGGAGCTATATACTATGGGGGAGCACAGGGGGCTATACACTATGGGGGAGCACAGGGGAGCTATATACTATTGGGGAGCACAGGGGAGCTATATACTATTGGGAAGCACAGGGGGCTATATACTATTGGGGAGCACAGGGGAGCTATATACTATGGGGGAGCACAGGGGAGCTATATACTTTGGGGGAGCACAGGGGGCTATATACTATGGGGGAGCACAGGGGAGCTATATACTATGGGGGAGCACAGGGGAGCTATATACTATGGGGAGCACAGGGGGCTATATACTACTGGGGAGCACAGGGGGCTATATACTATGGGGGAGCACAGGGGGCTATATACTATGGGGGAGCACAGGGGGTTATATACTATTGGGGAGCACAGGTTAGCTATATACTATTGGGGAGCACAGGGGCTATATACTATTGGGGAGCACAGGGGAGCTATATACTATTGGGGAGCACAGGGGTCTATATACTATGGGGGAGAGCACAGGGGGCTATATATTATGGAGAGCACAGGGGGGCTATATACTATTGAGGGGGAGCACAGGGGGGCTATATACTATTGGGGGAGAGCACAGGGGGGCTATATACTATTGTGGGAGAGCACAGGGGGGCTATATACTATTGGGGGAGAGCACAGGGGGCTATATACTATTGTGGGAGAGCACAGGGGGGCTATATACTATTGTGGGAGAGCACAGGGGGGCTATATACTATTGTGGGAGAGCATAGGGGGGCTATATACTATTGGGGGAGAGCACAGGGGGGCTATATACTATTGTGGGTGAGCACAGGGGGCTATATACTACTGGGGAGAGTGCACAGGGGGGCTATATACTAATGGGGGAGCGCACAGGAGGGCTGTATATAACTGGAGGAGCACATGAGGGTCTATATACTACAGGGACACCTTAAAACTATGGAGGCATAGAGGGGTGTAACTATGTAGGAGTACAGAGGGGTGTAACTACTGTATAGGGGTACAAGGGACCTAACTACTGTATGTGTTGGAGCCTAAAATATTTGTCTGGCAGATTCTGGAGAGAAGATTCACAGCCAGGAGAAGACTTCAAGGTGGCCCACGCTGGATGGAGAGAAAAAGAAAAGGTGACAGACTCTGATCGGAGAAGACGCCTCCGGTGAGTCACTGGATGTAACTGCACTCTGTTATAGGCTTGTACTGATAGGGGTCATGGTGTGGCGGTATTATGTAATGGAATCATTGGTGATATCTTTCTGTTTTGTTTAGTGCAGTTTTTATGTAATATGTAATCACTGAATGGTGGAAATAGTGTTATAAGGTAACTACTGTATGTATTGGGGCTCCTGATACAGTGTGGGGGAAAATTCAGTACATTATACAATGTGCAGAAAGGTAAGGGGGGGCCCACTCTTGAGGGCTGTGCACTGGGCCCACCAATGTATTAAAACGGCCCTGACTGTACCATGTACTGGAGCCCCCCCGCCCCCGGGCAGTATCTGTAATGAGATGCTGTGAGCGGGGGAGACTGTATTCATAAGCGCCGCGCTGTACTAAATCAGCCGCGCGGTGCTGATACTACAGCGCGGCGCTTATGAATACAGTCTCCCCCGCTCACAGCATCTCATTACAGATACTTCCCGGGGGCGGGGGGGCTCCAGTACATGCATTCCACGTCCGTGATCCGTCAGGATCACGGAACGTGGGAATGCAGCCTTAGTCCCCCGGCTGATGTGCGGCTGCCCGGGGTGTCCCGTCCTGTCCCCGGCAGCGCGCGCATCAGAGAGCTCCTCGTGCACCGGAAGTCACAGGCACAGGCGCACGGGGAGCTCTGTGATGCGCGCGCTGCCGGGGACAGGACGGGACACCCCGGGCAGCCGCACATCAGCCGGGACCAGACCAGAGAGGCTCGACGGGGGAACGGAGGGCAGGTGAGTTGTGTGCTGTTTTTTGTTTTTGTTTTATCTGCTGTGCAGGGGGGGGGGGGGGGGGGGGAGAGGGGGACCATCTATAAGGTAGGGGGGGGGAAGGGGGCCATCTATAAGGGAGGGGGGAAAGAGGGGGACGATCTATAAGGGAGGGGGGAAAGAGGGGGATGATCTATAAGGGGGGGGGACCATCTATAAGGGAGGGGGAGAGGGAAGAGGGGGACCATCTATAGGGGGGGCCATCTATAAGGGAGGGGGGAAAGAGGGGGACCATCTATAAGGGGGGGGCCATCTATAAGGGAGGGGGGAAAGAGGGGGACCATCTATAATTGGGGGACCATCTATAAGGGAGGGGCGGGAGGGGGACCGTCTATAAGGGGGGGGGAAGAGGGGGACCATGTATAAGGGGGAGAGGGGGACCATCTATAAGGGAGGGGGAAAGAGGGGGACCATCTATAAGGGGGCATCTATAAGGCAGGGGGGAGAGGGGGACCATGTATAAGGGGGGGAGGGGGACCATCTATAAGGGAAAGGGGACCATCTATAAGGGAGGGGGAGAGAGGGAAGAGGGGGACCATCTATAAGGGGGGGGAAAGAGGGGGACCATCTATAAGGGGGGGGAGAGGGGGACCATCTATAAGGGGGGGAGAGAGGGAAGAGGGGGACCAACTATAAGGGGGGGGGAAGAGGGGGACCATCTATAAGGGGGGAAGAGGGGGACCATCTATAAGGGAGGGGAAAGAGGGGGACCATCTATAAGGGAGGGGGGGAGAGGGGGACCATCTATAAGGGAGGGGGGAGAGGGGGACCATCTATAAGGGGGGGGAGAGGGGGACCATCTATAAGGGAGAGGGGACCATCTATAAGGGGGGGAAGAGGGGGACCATCTATAAGGGGGGAAGAGGGGGACCATCTATAAGGGGGGAAGAGGGGGACCATCTCCTAAAAGATCAGCACCCTCCTCTCCTGACATCCTCTGTGCTGCTGGGACTTCTCCTATAGGATTAGCACCCTCCTCTCCTGACATCCTCTGTGCTGCTGGGACCTCTCCTATAGGATTAGCACCCTCATCTCCTGACATCCTCTGTGCTGCTGGGACCTCTCCTATAAAGTCAGCCTCCTCCTCTCCTGACATCCTCTGTGCAGCAAGGGACCAAACATTATGTTTATTGGGGACAGCAGTGGGGGGGGGGGGGGCAGTAGTGGATTATAATGTGGGCGGATTGACGGGGGGGGGGGGGGGCGTCATTCTATAGTTCGCCTCGGGCAGCAGAGAGGCTAGAATCACCCCTGAGTGTAAGCATGTGTTGGGTAAGGCCGTTTGGTGGACTGTGGGTGGGGCTACCACCTTCCAGAGCACCAACCCAGACCGCCGGGTCCACTGATGAGTCATTAGAAGGTGTGGGCTGGCCAGGGGCGAATCCGGATCTGGGGGGCGGTAGCCTCAGTTTTCTAAACGGCCTCAACGGACAAAGGATTACACTACAAACTGCATGGGAACAGCATTAAGGATGAATGTAAGAAACATACCTTCATCATCAGTGTCCCATGTGCAATAGAGAGCTATCAGCAGGTTAGATTCTGACAACAATATATAGATAACACATTGATTTACAACATCTGACATTCACAGCTTCGGCTCCCCCTACCTGTAGACCTCTACACAGGTCACAGAAGATAAGCGCTGCGGAATCTGTTGGCGCTATACAAATAAATATTATTATTATAGAAAATGCTTCCATTCTAGTGAATAGGGTCTAGTCCAGTCTATTGTCCATGGGGTTTGCCGTAAAGCATATCTCTAAATGTTGTTAAAAACAGCTTATGCAGGAGCACAAAAAAATAAAATAAAAGTTTACAATCACAAAATAGAAAACTCATTTCATGTGAGGTAAAGGGGAAAAAACAAGCAGTCTGCAAAGAGAGCTGAAAACAAGAAAGATGGGCTCGGCACTACTACTCCTGTGCACACTATGGGAGGCATTTATTAAGTCCGGCGTTTTTTACGCCGGACTTAAAAATGCCCCCGCAACTCCGGCGGTACGGGGATTTATGTAGAGGCGGACTGCCTGTACATAAATCCTGTGCGCGCCGGTGCGCACCGCCGAAAACCTACGCCAGCTGAGGACTGGAGTAGGTTTTCGGCGTACATTTGGGCGGAACGGATGATAAATCGCGCGGACTTTGAGTCCGCGCCCTCCGTTCCGCCCACTTCCCGCCTACTTCCCGCCCCCTTTCCGCCCCCTGGCGTACTCGGCGGAAAGTGCCGATTTGCGATTATTTTATTCGCAAATCGGCCATTTGCGTATAAAATAATACGCAAATCGGCACTTTCCGCCAAAAATCATCCGTCCGCCGGATGATACATGTGGCCCTATATGTCTTCACTAGCATTAGACACACTCATGAATCACACTCGGGTGGTGCTCTATTGAAATCAATACTCAAGTCCACTGTATCCCCATAAGGTAAAGAAATAGGCACTCACCCATATATGTGCAGTCTTCTTTATTTCAAAAACTTTTCATAAAACCGCAGGGAGAGGGAGCATGGCAAACAGGTCTCTGCGGCCATCTTGCCTGAGCTGTTTATATCATTTAGAGATATGCTTTATGGTAACGCCCATGGGCATAGATATCAACAGACAGGACCTGTCTCATTGAGATAAATGTAGAACATTACTGAATGCACTCTGTGACCTTTGAAGAGGTCATACCACAGGGAGCTGCTATTATCTCATACTGATGCTAGCTATCTACTGGTGTCACATGTCACCGTACTTTCGTACAGATCACTTTACAGCAGCCTCCTATTATCATTACAAACAGAAGAGGAAATCTTAGCTTAGGGCCCTATTACACAGACAGATTTATCTGACAGATTCTCAAAGCTAAAGGCAGGAATGGATTTGAAAAGAGGAAAAAAAATCTAAATTTTTTTTTTTAAGGCTGGGTTCACACTGTGTTTTTGTGAAACCCGTTTTTTTCATCCGTTTTTTTTGCAAAAAACGGATGAAAAACGGATTGCAAAAAACGAATGCATTTGTGTGCATCCGTTTTGATCCATTTTTCCATTGACTTCCATTATAAAAAAACGGATCAAAACGGATCCGTTTTTTTTTACAGACACAAAAACGTTGCTGACACTATTTCTTTTGTCCGTTAAGAAAAACGCAGTGTGAACCCAGCCTTATCCTTTTTTTCCAGTTTCTAGGGCATTTTCGCAACAGAGCGAATCTTGATAAAAGCGTCCCCCCCACACACACACTCAGTTCAGCCCTGGGGAAGGTAGGGGGCTTTTATCAAGATTTGTGTTACTAGGAAGAAGCAGTGTGTGTATTGTGGCATAAAGCAATGTTGCAGCCCTGACAGATAATGTTCAACTGAATACAAAGTCATTATACAGCGACTCACAGGTGACGTCTTCTTTGATCTGAGGTGTCACTTTCCTTTACCTCTCCATCTGGCCCAGGCCACCGGGAAGACTTGCAGCTATAATTCATCTCTTCAGAACCTGCCAGACAAACATTTTAGGCTCCACACATTTCTAGCAACTTCCCCTTTTCCCCTCCAATAGGATTCCTAACAGTGGTAATTTTGCTGTTTAGTGCATTAAAGACAGTGGGTATGTGGGTTGCCCCCTGTATGTAGGATCCCCTGCTGTGCCCCCATAGAAGAATAATGTCCACCTGCATTGCCCCACATATACTTAAAATGTCCACCTGCATTGCCCCACATTCAGTAATAATGTCCCCCTGCATTGTCCCCCATATACTTATAATAATGTCCCCCTGCATTGTCCCCCATATACTTATAATAATGTCCCCTGCATTGTCCCATATACTAATAATGTTCCCTGCATTGTCCCCATATAGTTATAATGTCCCCTGCATTGTCCCATATACTAATAATGTTCCCTGCATTGTCCCCATATAGTTATACTGTCCCCTGCATTGTCCCCATATAGTAATTGTGTCTCCCTGCATTGTCCCCATATAGTAGTAATGTCCCCTGCATTGCCCCATATAGTACTAATGCCCCCTGCATTGCTCCATATAGTAGTAATGTCCCCCTGCAATGCCCCATATAGTAGTAATGTCCCCTTACATTGCCCCCTATAGTAGTAATGTCCCCCTGCATTGTCTCCATATAGTAGTAATGTCCCCCTGCATAGTCCCCCATATAGTAGTAATGTCCCCCTGCATTGCCCCATATAGTAGTTATGTCCCCCTGCATAGTCCCCCATATAGTAGTAATGTCCCCCTGCATAGTCCCCCATATAGTAGTAATGTCCCCCTGCATAGTCCCCCATATAGTAGTAATGTCCCCCTGCATTGCCCCATATAGTAGTTATGTCCCCCTGCATAGTCCCCCATATAGTAGTAATGTCCCCCTGCATAGTCCCCCATATAGTAGTAATGTCCCCCTGCATTGCCCCATATAGTAGTAATGTCCCCCTGCATAGTCCCCCATATAGTAGTAATGTCTCCTGCATTGCCCCTTATAGTAGTAATGTCCCCCTGCATTGCCCCATATACCAATAATATCCCCCTGTATTGTCCCCATATACCAATATCCCCCTGTATTGTCCCCATATATTAGTAATGTCCCCCAGCATTGCCCCATATACCAATAATATCCCCCTGTATTGTCCCCATACCCCAATAATATCCCCCTGTATTGTCCCCATATATATTAGTAATGTCCCCCTGTCTTACCCCCAAATAGTAATAGTCTCCCTGCATCCCCCTCAAATAAAAAAAAACAAAAAAAACATTATACTCACCTTATACTGGCATGGAGCTGGTCCTCCTCTGTTCTCTCGTCTTCTCTGCTTGTTAGACGTCATCCCTGCGCCTGCTTGTGGATCTGGCGTCAGCTGAAGAGATGAGGCTTGGGGTGAGATCCGGGGAAAGAGGGAGAGGGGCGGCGCCGAGGACACCAGTGAGGGCTAGAGGGAGGGGGAGAAGGGCGGCGCCGAGGACACCAGCGAGGTCTAGAGGGAGGGGGAGAGGGGCGGCGCCGAGGACACCAGCGAGGTCTAGAGGGAGGGGGAGAGGTGCCCACATCCCAGAGCTCCCTGGGGTCCGCGGTCCATTGCACCGGGCCGGGCACAGATAACATAAGTGCACAGGGGCCGGGCGCTGTTGGGTGCCCGGTACTAGAAACGGCCCTGAGTCAATGTAATGATAAGGGAAAATACCAAAAATATACAAAAGAACACTGCAGAGACACCATCACATGTCTCGACATCAGTGAACTAGCCAGAACTTTCTCCGGGAAGGAACAACAAAATCAAGGTATCCATTCACAGACAGCTGTTTCGGGGTATTTGCCCCTCATCAGTGTGGAATGTGATTCTGGCTAGTGGGAACAATGCCTAGTAAGTGCATGCAAAAGGACGCTGGTTGACCTCAGGGAGATCAACCAAAACACTGCAGACACACATCACGTGTCGCACTGCATCACCTTACAAACGGACCACAATACAGATCTTGGATTAAAAGCAGCTATCTGAAGGTACAAGTGGTTTGGGGGGGACCGATTGTGGGTACAGAGTCGCTTTAACTAGCAGCCGGCAGTGTTATCTTTGGTTGGTCTCCCTGAAATCAGTGATCTGTTTCTCTTATAGGTGAAACAGTAAGCAGCATGTCAGAGGAAAAAGGGTTAAGCAGCTTGCCAAAAAGGAGCAGCACTTGCATAATACTAGAAGGAATATGGTCTTGTTACTGTAGGGCTACTGAACTTCCCTGTCACTAAATCTTACAGGCAGCAAATAACAGAGATTGATTTGTCCATCCTATCCGTAATGTCAGAACACACTGCTGCACTTTACATTCTGGGCTCCTGCTAGGACGCCTGTCCCCTACAGTGTCGATTGATGACGAACATAGCCAACCCTAGCTGTGTCTGAAGCTCTGTCATGTTCCGTACTGGCATGCTAGAGGCATATGCGCCATGTGCACTCACACAGGTCGGACCCCTAAGGCCAAACCTGCACGAGCCCACTGCACATCAAGAGAAAGAGAGACGCTTATAATGCTATGAGCATGGGAGCGCACATGAATCACTCTTTGATTCCAGGAAAGCTAACTGGAGTCACCTAGCATATCATGCGATACCTCCCAGCACTGCTCACTACCAAAAGGGATCACTGCACTTTGCTTGCCCTCCTCTTCTCAGTACTCTACGCAGGAGGTTCCAACTGAACTTAAAAAAGATTGCATTTTTTTCTTTACTCAATGTCCTGCAAGCTTAGTAGGGAAAACATAGATGATTGTCGGCAGAAAAAGACCACTGGGTCCATCTAGTCTGCCCTTTTAGTATCTCCATTCTTATTATCTTAGGATAGATATATGTTTATCCCAGGCAGGTTTACATTCTGTTATTGTAGATTTACCTACCACATCTGCTGGAAGTTTGTCCCAAGCATCTACTACTATTTCAATAAAGTAATATTTTCTTGCGTTGCTTCTGATCTTTCCCCCAACTAACCTCAGCTTGTGTCTCCTTGTTCTTGAGTTGTTGTTTTCTAAAAACACTTCCTTTTTGAGTCAAATATAGCTTGTCAGCTCACTCATGTTGGCTGCCCCAGGCTGGTGATTCCCTGTACGGAGCACATGGTACTGAACCTCGGGATGTCCCGTGGCGATGAATGAACAAATAAATGAATGGAATCCACAGCTCCAGTAAAGTAAAACGATACAAACTTTATTGCGGCATATAAAATCTTTAAAATGACATTAAAATCACGCAGACGTGTTTTGGGGAGACCCCCATAATCATGGCCCTCTTGAACCTTATATGAAGGGTTTGTCCGGGAAAAATGAATACTTGGCCAGGAATGTGCGGGACATTTCCGTGATATATACTTACCTGTCCCCACCACTACAGAAGCCAGGCCACCTGCTCCGCACCGCAGGCTGTGTTATCATAACATCCGATGACGCCCCACTCCCATCGGAAATGGTCGCTCAGCATAGACTCTATACTATAGCCCTTATTATACAGGGCGATATGGAGAAGCAAACAAGCGCTTTTGCACGCGTCAGCAGCGAGCGGGTGAGATCCGGGGGTGCCGCAGGGGGGCTGCCCGGGTGATCGCTATGGGGGCAGCCCAGAGAAGATAGCAGCGGTCTGCTGCTGCTCCTATTCCACGGAGCAATGGCAGCAGATCGTTGCTATCCTGGTCATTTGTCTTTCAACATGTTGAAAGACAAACGACAGCGACGATCAGCCGACATCATTCATGTCGGCTGATCGTTGTCTTCTATTACACCAGACGATTATCGGCCGTAAGGGCTGATATCGGCCAATAATCGTTTAGTGTAATAGGGTCTTAAGCTCCAGTTTCCTATGGAAGCGCAACATCATTGGATGTTCTGAAAACACAGGAAATGGTGCAGAGCGGACGGCCTGAGATCTGGTATCATCAGGGAAATGGGACAGGTAAGTATATATCACGGACATGTCCCCCACAGCCCCAGCAGCTTTGCCAAATATTCATTTTTCCCGGACATCTTCTTTAATGTACATTAGAAAATTGTATAACTTTCCATAAGTAATAACATATAAAAAATAAATTTTGGCCGGACTTTAAACCTTTACCATATTTAAAGGTTCCGATCATGTCCCCCCTTTCCTCCAATCTACACAGATTCAAATCCTTAAAGGGCTACTCTGGGCTGGGGTCATTTTTATTGTACGGCCGGGGAGGGGGTGGATATAGAAGGTGCCGGTCACTTACCTCCCCAGTTCCAGCGTCGGGTCACGGATCACGCCGCCCTGTTCACCCGTCCGGCTGCCGCTTCCTGGTCTGAGCTGTGGCTTGAGACATGACATCTCAAGGCAGTGCAGCCATTTAGCGGCCACAGGGGAGTCCCGCCTCGGCCCCTAAATGGCTGAGCTGCCTTGAGATGTCACGTCTCAAGCCACAGCTCACACCAGGAAGCGGCAGCCAGATGGGAGAACGAGGTGGGGCGATCCGGGACCCGGCGCTGGAACTGGAGAGGTAAGTGACCGGCACCTTCTATATCCACCCCCTCCCTGGCCGTAAAATAAAAATAACCCCAGTCCGGAGTACCTCTTTCCTGATATATTTCCTGATATCATCCATCGTCTGATACATTTACCACTCTTCTCACATGAATGATACACTACAAAATAAAGAAGCTAAACTGTCCAAAAAAACAAGTTCCTGTGAATGGAAGCAAAATCGTAATGAGCCTGTACGCCCACTACCACCCCCGGAGCTATGTCTCACCAAATAATTAGATTACAACAAATTGTACAGCAGTAAGTAGCTTCATAAGGGGGAAGACATATCATTAGGTGGACATCTGCTAGAAGATTGATGGTTGGATGGCAGGCTATGTCAGTGCCTTCCAATCATATGCAAATCACCTGATCATCAGCCAGTGCTATTGTTGATGGTCCTTTCAGTGGTTAAGTTATCTACAAATAGCACCCATTCCCTCAGCCTTGTGGAAGAAGTGATTAAGGCTAACTGCTCTTATTTTCCCTCGTCCCCACCTTATTTTTCTTTTATGGCATGTAATCAGGCTGCATGCTGACGTTATATTTTAACGCTGACCTATAGCTCAATGGCTTTCCTGACAGCTTTTAACAAACTCCTTCTGTGCGTAGACGACAAAAGTGGTCTGATCTAAGAAGCGCTCGCCGTTCTTAATACATTCATTATCGCTGAGTAATTTATCTTTATGACAGGTGGTGCTACCCCCAGTCTACCTCGCGTTCAGGCATGCGGGGGTTAAAATGCTAATTAGGAATAATATTTGCGCGCTTGTAAAAATGGCGCTATGTTTCATTAGCAATATTTATGATTCTTCCCCCTGTTTTACAGACAGCCAATGGCAAAGTCTCGTGATTGATGTCTTCATTATTTTAAATAATGCGCCGCTGACTGAGCCGCTGTCTGCGTCGTTGGAACATTTTATATAGCAACCCCTATAGGGACGTTATACGCATACACTGCCTGTTAAAGGTGCAATAGTCTTATAGATAAAGCAGGGATGCAGTGACTACAGTAACTACAGTGCTATGAAAGAAGCATTTGCCCTCTATGAAGTGCTAATAAGGGTCCTATTCCATGGAGTGATAAGAAGCCCGATTGGTCCGATTATCGCTCCGTGGAATAGAGACAACGATCAGCCGATGATCGTGTCATTGGCTGATCGTTTATTTAGGTTCAAACCATCATCGGGCACCGACCGCGCATTGCTGCATGGTATAGCGATGCACGGCAGGCGACCGACGATTTCACAAGCACCATACATTACCTACACATGTTGCAGGTCTACTCCTGTGCTCCTTCTTCTTCCTGGTCCCGCACGCAGCAGCAGCTTCGGTGCGGCCAGTGTTAGCTGACAGACCGCTCAGCCAATCACTGGCCAGGACCGCCGCAGCCAGTGATTGGCTGAGCGGTCTATCAGCTCAGACAGGCCGCACCGAAGCTGCTGCTATGCGGGACCGGGAGGAAGAAGGAGCGCAGGAGAAGACCTGCAACATGTTTAGGTAAAGTACGGTGTTTAAACAAGAGCTGCAAGGACATCGGTAATGATGTCCCTGCAGCCCTCCCTAAACAATTATCGATCTAGCAGATCGGCGCTCGTTTACATTATTGATCAGGCCCCTATCAGCCTGTGGAATAGGACCCTGAATATAAGGCCTCCCCCAAAAGTAAGACCTAGCAAAGTTTTTGTTTTGATGAACAAAACTCCAGGGCATGCAGCTGTGATTCTTTTTAGCAGACCGCAGTTGCCCCACTACCTTAACCGTCTGTTGCAGAGCAGCTGCATGTAAAACATAAAGACTGTCATTAAGAGGCCCGTCGCTTGCTGCCATCCCCGTTGTCCCCTACCACCAGATGTAGAGTTGCACACAGTCTGCCGTTATCTCATCTGCTGCCATACCGTACGCTGTCCCTGCTGTGCTGTACAGGTGTGCTGTGGTGAGCTCCCCCTGGTGGCTGGAAGCCACCATACGGTAACACTCCGTCCCTGCTCTGCATGTGACGTGTGAATTCTCCTTCATGGAAAAATGAGACATCCCCTGAAGATTAGACATTGCGCATCTTTGGGAGCAAAAATTAATATAAGACACTCTTATTTTGGGGGAAACAGGTATACTGGTTAGTAAAATCTGAACAGTCTCGTATCAGAATAACAGATTCTCAATTATTGCTGCATTCAGTATATTATCCACCATCAACATCATTCAAAAATAACTGTTCCCTTTTCTTGATTACAATTCACACCCCCAGAAAGTGAATGTACCAGTTCGCTTAATGACATTTTTTTTTTTTTATCTAACTGGTCGGTGCCGCCGCAAGATCCGTTTTACAAAGCATTGCCCAATTCCAGAGATCACCACCAGTTTCTTTATGTGTACTTTGGCTCGCTTTATGCAGTGGAGGCGAGCTCCGCGCCCCCAGTGTAATGGTATCCCCTCGGTGACGCCCTCCATTAAAATCAAGTCTGACCGCTGCACGGACGGGAGGGAATATCATTATAATGGGGGCATTGGGCCCACCTCCACTGCATAGAGCCACCCAATGAACACCTAAAGAAACCATCGGCGTTCACGGGAACCAGGCAGCATTTTGAAACCTGGACCTTGCCACCGGGATATCCACGCTGGCACTGACTAGGTAGTGAAAAAAAATTCACTAAGCAAAGTGGTACTTTTGCTTTAAAGCGACTCTGTACCCACAATCTGAACCCCCCCAAACCACTTGTACTTTCAGATAGGTGCTTTTAATCCAAGATCTGTCCTGAGGTCCGTCCCTCCTCCTCACCCTTCTCATCATTAGGAATGCTCCAAGCAGATTGCCTCCTATTCCCCACCTGTTTAGCCCGGCACATGGGCTGGATCGTTAAGGCAGCTGGGCAATGTTCAGCATAGAGACAATGAATCAAATGCTGCATGCTCGAGTTCAGACTGTTTGGGATTGTTCATCTCTATTGCTGATCCTTTCAACAAACATTGCATGAATTACTAGTATACGTGAATGTAGGAAACTCTGTTATATATCTAAGTAAAGAAAAATGGCTATTCCCATGTTTATCTGGCTGCTTTAACACCCACCCCCCCCCCCCCCCTCCTCCATAACTCATCCTTCATTGTGGAAAAATCTGGGTTGAGATGGTTCAGGTCCCTGAGGTATTTGGTCCTTAAAAATCTATGGTAGCATGGGAAAGGGACACACAGAGAAAAGACTAGAAGCTCTAGCATTAGGGCCATATTACCCGGAATGAATCGGCCAATTATTGCTCCGTGTAATAATCAGCGGCTGATCGTTGATATAAGTTTGAACCTATAATTGTCAGGTGCCGACTCTGCATCACTACGTCTAATAGCGGTGCGCGGCCGGTGGCTGACGATTTCCAAACTCTATACATTCCCTATCCATGCTGCAGGGATTCTCTTCTTCTTCCTGGGTCCTGCGCAGGGGCATAGCTAATGTCTCTTGGGCCCTGGTGCAAGAGGTCAACTTGGGCCCCCCCTTTCTCGATGCTATTGGTATATATATCTCAAGACTGATATTACCAATAATATCAGTATACAGGAAATATTATCACCATACATATTACTGTTACTAAACAAATCCTGTTTACTGAGACCAATATTGCCAATATTACCAGTACACAAGGGGAAATATTACCGCCACACCACAACCATCACCACCATATTGTTACTGACCAAATAGTAGGTAGCCCTGACACTATGTGACCCCCCTTATAGTACATGCCCCCCTCTGTGCATGGCCTATTGTATCCACCCCCCATGTAGTCCACCTTATAGATGGTCCCCCAATGTTTCCCCTTATAGATGCACCCCTGTGTTGTCCCTCTTATAGATTCCCCCAATGTTATCCCCCATATAGATGGCCCTCCATTTTATCCCCCTTACAGATGCCCCACATATTGTCCCCTCCTCCTGCCCCTTCATCATCATACTACTACCCCTTCATCCTCCTGCCCTTTCATAATCATACTACAAACACCTCCATCATAATACTACCACCCCCTTCATCCTCCTGCCCTTTCATCATCATACCACTACACCCTTCATCATCCTCTTGTTCCTTAATCATCATACCACAACACCCCTCATCATCTTCTTGTTCCTTCATCATCATACCACTACACCCATCATCATCCTCTTGTTCCATCATCATCATACCACTACACCCTTCCTTATCCTCTTGTTCTATCATCATACCACTACACCCCTCATCATCCTCTTGTTCCATCATCATCATACCACTACACCGCTCATCATCCTCTTGTTCCATCATCATCATACCACTACACCCCTCATCATCCTCTTGTTCCATCATCATACCACTACACCCCTCATCATCCTCTTGTTCCATCATCATCATACCACTACACCCCCCATCATCCTCTTGTTCCATCATCATACCACTACACCCCTCATCATCCTCTTGTTCCATCATCATACCACTACACCCCTCATCATCCTCTTGTTCCATCATCATACCACTACACCCATCATCATCCTCTTGTTCCATCATCATCATACCACTACACCCCTCATCATCCTCTTGTTCCATCATCATACCACTACACCCATCATCATCCTCTTGTTCCATCATCATCATACCACTACACCCCTCATCATCCTCTTGTTCCATCATCATCATACCACTACACCCCTCATCATCCTCTTGCTCCATCATCATCATACCACTACATCCCCATCATCCTCTTGTTCCATCATCATACGACTACACCCCTCATCATCCTCTTGCTCCATCATCATCATACCACTACATCCCCATCATCCTCTTGTTCCATCATCATACCACTACACCCCTCATCATCCTCTTGCTCCATCATCCTCATACCACTACATCCCCATCATCCTCTTGTTCCATCATCACACCACTACACCCCCATCATATTCTTGTTCCATCATCATCATCATCATCACCATACCACTACAACCCCCATCATATTCTTATTCCATCATCATCATACCACTACACCCCCCATCATCATCATACCACTACACCTCCCATCATGCCCTTTAAAACAAAAAAATCTATACTCACCTGAATGGTTTCTCTATTCTTCCAGTCACGCGCGCTGGCGGGCTTCCCGCAGCAGGGGGCGGGGCTTCCCGTGGAGGGGTGGAGCTTCGCTGGACCTGTTTTTTTTTTTGCCCATGAGATGGTTCCAGCCCCGCAAGTCAGCCGGGGCCGTCCCAGCCTGCCTCTTGTGATCGCAAGCAAAACAGTGCTTGCGGTCACAAGAGGGAGTGGGAGGGGAGCAGTACAGTGGCAAGGGGGGCCTCGCAGGCCCCCCCTTGGTAGCGGCCCGGTCACGGCGGTGACCGCTGCGACCGTGGTAGCTACGCCACTGGTCCTGCGCGCTGCTTAGCTTAGCTGACAGGCCGCTCAGCCATTCACTGGCCAGGACCGCCGCGGTCAGTCAGGACCCGGTGAGAAGAACACCGCAAGAAGAGCCATGGAGCATGGATAGGTAATGTATAGAGTTTAAGAAAGGGCTGCAAGGACATCGGTAACGATGTTGATGCAGCCCTTGTTAAACGAATATCGGGCCACGTAATAGGCCCAATAAACGAGCGCCAATCTAGCAGATCGGTGCTCGTCTACAGTTATTATCGGGCCCCGATCGGCCCGTGTAATAGTACCCTTAGGCTTTAACCAGACACAAATTTCTCATTGGGTATTTTTGGGCTAAAAAAAAGCTACAAAAACTCTCAAAATTCCAGGAATTATGCAAATACCATAGCTTGTGGGGCAATATCGTTTGCATCACTACCATTACAGTCAATAGGAGTTATACAAATTGTAGATTTTAGGTATTCAACTGCCTCTGGCTGCCACAAAGAGACCGGAGGGTCCTCATCTACTGAAGACTTGTGGCTCTTTTTGAGGAACTTTTGTGACATAATCAAAGAAATCAATGAGATTAGTTTGACATGATCTGCCTACAGTAAAGCCATGCTGGTTTGGATCTACTAAATTATTGATTCTTCGGTGACCCAATATCTTCTTTTTCAGAAGAGTTTCTATCATTTTTACTACTACAGATGTCAGGCTAACTGGTCTGTAGTTACTGGTCTCTTCTCTACTACCCTTCTTGTGGATGGGTATAACATTTCCTGTTCTCCACTCATCAGGAACATCCCCAGTTGGCAGGGATTGGTTATATATATCTGTTAGGGCCTTATTACACGGGACGATTATCGTGTGAAAAATCGTTATATCATTTGAATTTAAACAATAATCGTTCTGTGTAATTGCAGGCAACGAAAAATGGTTTGTATGTTGTTGATTGTTGATTTAGATCTGAACATAAAATTATCGTTAATCGTTCGCTGTAATTCCACATTCGTGCGCATAAGTTCCTTTTGTTCACTAATCGTTCAGTGTAATTACACATTGTTCATTGTTTTGCTGGGATCATAAGGAATAAACGATCATAGTAACGATCGCAATAACGATTTCAGGTTAAGGATAAACAATCTCGTTTGCGATCGTTAGTTGTTAATCGTTAAAAATTGCTCCGTATAATAGGACCCTTAGGGTGGCAGCAATCACTGATCAAAGCACTAAGGATGGACACACTGCAGCTGCCACAGTTATTTATCATCTGATAGCAGACGACACATGGTAAGACAAATGCCCAACCCCCCCATGGAGAAAAGGCTGGGGTTACTTGAGGGCGGTGGTGGCAGCACTAGGAGTGGGTACTGGGTACTTGAGATTTCAACCCGGGTTTTGGCTGGAGAGCTTCCATTACTTCTATTACTGAACAGACCTATTTGTTAATGCAACTGCCATAGCAGACTTCACCTCATCCCTGCCTGGTATTTGGCCCCATCTCTAGGGTGCGGAGTCAATATCGAATTCACAATTCCGATACAGCTCAGAATCGAGTTTAGCTGAAACTGCAAATTAATCAAATTAATTTGATTAATCGCCCAGACCTTTATATATCTATTCAAGGAAAATGTTACCATTTATCAGTATCAATGTTAGAGCAGCGTCTGTGCTGCTAGTTTTCGGAGGCAATGGTATGGTGTTTTCTAATATGGCAGAGGGGACTAAAAGGTACCAGAGCTCAGTCACCACCATGCCCTCTGCCCCCACAAGGTATGGCTGCTGGGAAACACTGCAGATTAGATGTTTGTAGCAGAGGAAGCTAATTGTCTATGTAGTGCTTTGACAAAACAAAAAGAGTTAAGGCCCTATTACACGGGCCGACAGTGAGGAGCAAACGAGCGCAATTAGGAGCTCCCCACTGCGGGTGAGTGCGAGGGGAGCCGCGGGGAGCTGCGGGGGGGGCTGCCCGGGTGATCGCTGATCGTCCGGGCAGCCCATAGGATATGGCGGCGGTCTGCTTCCGCCGTTTCTATTCCACGGAGCGATGGCAGCAGATCGTTGCTATATAAGTCATTTGTCTTTCAACATGTTGAAAGACAAACGACTTATATAGAAACGATCTGCTGCCGTCGCTCAGTGAAATATCGATGGCTCCTATTCCACGGGACGAATACGGCCGATAATCATTCCGTGGAATAGGGCCTTTAAAAATGAGCTCAAGATACAACTTAAGTCACAAAAAAAGGCACTAAAGAGGGAAAAAAAGAATATTCTATAACTTATTCCAAACTACTTTAACAAACCATATGCGTGTTATTCTTACTTATATTTCTCTACATATGTCTCTGAGTGACAGAAGATGGTTAAAGAAAGTAAAAATATTTTGAATATATCTATGCACATATGTATCTGATGACTCAGATAAATTTACATGAAAAACAAACGCCTGCAATATGTACACACCTAAATATACCACAAATGGAGGAGAGATCTCCATCTATCAAGATCACCTGCTGATACAAGTCATTTAAAGGAGAAGTTCAGCTGAAAAAATTTTTTAAGTATTGTATTGCCCCCCAAAAGTTATACAAATCACCAATATACACTTATTACTCTTACACTTTGCACTTACTACTGCATCAAGGCTTCACTTCCTGGATAAAATGGTGATGTCACGACCCGACTCCCAGAGCTGTGCGGGCTGTGGCTGCTGGAGAGGATGATGGTAGGGGGATGCTTAGTGTCCCTCCAGTGTCCTGTGTCCCTCAGTGTCCCCCTGCCATCATCCTCTCCAGCAGCCACAGCCCGCACAGCTCTGGGAGTCGGGTCGTGACATCACCATTTTATCCAGGAAGTGACATATACAATAAAAATGTTCTCCTTTAACTACTATTTGACTATTGTCAAATAGCGCTTCGTCCTTATTTAAGATTCTGCTCATCAGGCTGTGGGGCTTTATAGTCTGCTCCGCTCCCTGCAGCTCATCCCCGGGTGGTGGGAAAAGATGGATCCGGTCCTGAGAAACTGCATTACATTTAAGCCTTTCAGGACTGGACCAAAAACTTTCAAAATCTAAATGAGCAGGGGATGTGAAATAAAACAAGTTTGCAATTAACGAGATATATATATATATATATATATATATATATATATATATATATACATATACATACATATATACATTTTAAACAGGGCTATACTGTATCCAGGTCCAGTCTCTTGAAGGCAGTTTTTTTGTTGATCAAGAATTCCTGTGTCTCTTTTTTCTACCAGCAGAAGACTAAAAAGCTGCCTTCAGGAGACTGGACCTGGATACAAGTAAGTATAACTTTGTTTTAAAGCATGATAACTACAAAGGAAATAATGAATGTAAATTACAAACTTGCTCTATATCACAACTACTGTTGTTTTAAACTTAGAAAAATACAACAACATTGACACCGTTACAAGAACACCAGTCTTAAAAAATTGTCCCCCGTGTGTATGTGTTTATTTAACTATTTTACTTTATTTTTATCTTTTTCCTTTTAATTGTTATTTTACTGTCTCAGTAGGGGACTTCACTATTTGATTGCCTGAAGACATAGGGGAAAATTTATCAAACATGGTGTAAAATAGAACTGGCTCAGTTGCCCCTGGCAACCAATCAGATCCCACCTTTCATTTTCCAAAGAGTCTGTGAGGAATGAAAGGTGGAATCTGATTGGTTGCTAGGGGCAACTGAGCCAGTTTCACTTTACACCATGTTTGATAAATCTCCCTCATAGAATATGTGTATTTTGCCTAACACAGACATAGCAGATCAGACTCAACCTTAAGGCCTGGCTTCCTTGGAGGCAGTGAGACCTTCGGTTGTAATAGCCTGCTTTGCAGAGTCCCAATGGTGAACAGAGGGAGATTTCTCCCTCTGTTCTCCCTATACATCGAATTGACAACAGCATCTATAGGGTTAACTGTCAGAATCCAATCCAAACTGTGGCTGACAAGTCGTCAAATGTAAAATGACCCTTAGAGTATTTAGGGTATGTACGTGGCTCTTGAAGGAGAGAGTGGTATTGTCATGGAATTATGAAGGTCTTGAAGCCAAATATACCATTGAAAAAAAAATTTAGATAGGGAGTTGGAGGCTCAGGCAGATTTGTAGTAGTCCCAGCAGGCTAGATTTAGATTATTGTAGTGTAGAGGGGTCTTTAGAATCCCAGTACTACTATTCTTATAGTGGAAGGATATGTATCTGCCGCAAAACACTAGAACAGGGAGAAGAATGATTGATAACTGGCAAAGTCTTGACAGAAATGCTCCTCCCAGCAGGTGTTGAAGGAACCATCGATATGGGATACATGGTCTGTACAATAAGAAACATGGAATACTATGGTGTGAGATACTTCTTTTTAATTAAATTCTATATTGTTTGCCTTTTTGTTATCTCCCAACTTTTTGCCGCTAATAGGGACATTAAAGGCAACATGCCACGCCTCACAGCCACGCTGTAAAAACTTTTCCCACTACCGTTCGCACAGTCATAAAGTAACGCCAAACACTAAAGATTTTTTTGCAGCAGAAAATGTGGCAAAAGCCAGAAGTGGATCCATACCAAACCATCACATTGTTACCGAGCCAATCCAGTAATGCAAGACCAATAATACTAGTGTATAAGAAACATATATTATCACCACAAAATGACTAATACCCCCATATTATTACTAAAACCAGTACATGAAGACCAATAATACTACCAGTATATAAAAAACATATCGCCACACTCTGACTATCACCATTACCACCACAGTGACTTATACCACCACTAACATTCCCTATACCAAGACACTTCTCTCCCCATACACTGACCCATATAGAGGTAGACACCAATGGTATACAGGTTCTACACACCATGTAAGGCTGGGTTCACACTGCGTTTTTGCAATCCATTTAACGGATCCGTTTTTTTTTTTTTTTTAACGGACAAAAAAAATAGTGTCAGCAACGTTTTTTGTGTCCGTCAAAAAAAAACAGATCCGTTTTGCTCAATTTTTTTATAATGGAAGTCAATGGATAAACGGATCAAAATGGATGCACACAACTGCATCCGTTTTTGCAATCTGTTTTTCATCAGTTTTTTTTCAAAAAACAGATGAAAAAAACGGATTACAAAAACGCAGTGTGAACCCAGCCTAAGTCAGGGGGCATCTTGTCCGGTTGGAGTTGCTCACTTTTCCTTTCTTCTCTATCTGGCCCGGCCATCATGAAGACTACTCTCAGCTACAACTCATCTCTGCAGAATCTGCCAATGATAACATTTTAGGCTCTTCACTCCAGCACCTCCTCACCTCTATACAAAGTCCCCATCTGTATTGCTCCACATTATAATAGTGCCCACTTTGTGCTCTGTTTGGACTCTCAAATAGTACTTAGGCTCCTTTCTATGCCCTCACATAGTAGAAATCTGTGCCCTCATATAATAGATAAGACCCATCTGTGCCCTCATATAGTAGTTAAGTCCCTGTCTGTGCCCCCATATAGTAGGCAGGCCCCCTTCTGCGCCCCCATATAGTAGGCAGGCCCCTTTCTGTGCCCCCATATAGTAGTCAGGCACCTTTCTGTACCCCTATATACAGGGCCGATTCTGGGGTTTCTGCCGCCTGCGGCAAACCTCAGGCGGCCGCCCCGAGTGATGGCCGGCACAACCCCCCTCCCCCCCCCCGTCGCCGCAGCCATCCACTCACCTGTCCCACGCCGCAGCCGGCCCGTGCTCTCTGCTGTCTCCACATCCCATCAGGTCCCGCAATGTCACCCTGCAGCTGTCACGGACCTCCAGGCTGTGGTGAGTGAGTGGGGTGATCGGGTCGCGCGGGGCGGTCCCGCGCGACCCGATCACCCCAGCGCGTCCCCCATGACCCCGGGCACTCACCACAGCCTGAAGGTCCGTGACAGCTGCAGGGTGACATCGCGGGACCTGACGGGATGTGGAGAGCGCGGGCGACGGGACAGGTGAGCGGCCGCTGTCATTTTTGTTAAGTGATACTTAACAAAAATGACAGCAGGGGGGACATAATGCCGCCCCCTGCCGGACCGCAAAATCTGCCGCCTGAGGCGGAAGGCTCATTCCGCCTCATGGCAGAAGCGGGCCTGCCTATATAGTAGTTAGGCCCCTTTCTGTGCCCCCCATATAGTAGTTAGGTCCCTGTCTGTGCCCCCATATAGTAGGCAGGCCCCTTTCTGTGCCCCTATATAGTAGGCAGGCCCCTTTCTGTGCCCCATATAGTAGGCAGGCCCCTTTCTGTGCCCCCCATATAGTAGTTAGGTCCCTGTCTGTGCCCCCATATAGTAGGCAGGCCCCTTTCTGTGCCCCCCATATAGTAGGCAGGTCCCTGTCTGTGCCCCCATATAGTAGGCAGGCCCCTTTCTGTGCCCCATATAGTAGGCAGGCCCCTTTCTGTGCCCCCATATAGTAGACAGGCCCCTTTCTGTGCCCCATATAGTAGGCAGGCCCCTTTCTGTGCCCCCATATAGTAAGTAGGCCCCTTTCTGTGTCCCCTATATAGTAGGCAGGCCCCTTTCTGTGCCCCCATATAGTAGTTAGGCCCCTGTCTGTGCCCCCATATAGTAGGCAGGCCCCTTTCTGTGGCCCATATAGTAGGCAGGCCCCTTTTTGTGCCCCCCTATAGTAGACAGGCCCCTTTCTGTGCCCCCCTATAGTAGGCAGGCCCCTTTCTGCGCCCCCATGTAGTAAGCAGGCCCCTTTCTGTGCCCCCATGTAGTAAGCAGGCCCCTTTCTGTGCCCCCATATGGTAGTTAGGTCCCTGGCTGTGCCCCCATATAGTAGGCAGGCCCCTTTCTGTGCCCCATATAGTAGGCAGGTCCCTGTCTGTGCCCCCATATAGTTGGCAGGCCCCTTTCTGTGCCCCATATAGTAGGCAGGCCCCTTTCTGTGCCCCCATATAGTAGGCAGGCCCCTTTCTGTGCCCCATATAGTAGGCAGGCCCCTTTCTGTGCCCCCCTATAGTAGACAGGCCCCTTTCTGTGCCCCATATAGTAGGCAGGCCCCTTTCTGTGCCCCCATATAGTAGTTAGGCCTCCCTGTGCAGTAAGTCCCTCCCCCAGTATGTAGTATTCCCATGTAGCTAATTCCCCTGTAGGTATTCTCCACAACAGGTACGAATCCTCCCCACCCTAATAGTAAGCCCACTAGTATATAGTATTCCCTGTGCAGACACCCCCCCCCCCCCCTCTGGTAATTTGCCCACACTTGCTTAGGCATCCCCCTGTAGGTAAGTCCCCTGGTAGTTAGCCCCACTCCCCCCTGTAGATCTCCCCTGTTATTTACACCCCCTCCCACCTATGTAGGATCGTCCACTGGGACGGTTGTGAGGATTTTATCCTACCAGGTAACAATCGCTTCATGTAGGCTCCGGTAATATGGCCGCCGCCTAGCAGTAACAGAGACACTTTTTATTCTCACACCAGGCGCTCTATATTTCAGGAGCAGGCCAATAGGAATTGCCTGTAAACGGAAGCCCGTGTGCCGCAGCAGATACAAGTACGCTGGGCTGCGAGTGGAATGGTGCACCTGGGTGGTGGGCAAGGTAATTGTTATGGCGGCGCTGTGCACGGAATTGTCCGTCTGTCATGCTGCACGGGCGGCCACAGCTCCTTCTAGATGGGCGACCTCCGGGATAGAAGGCAGGCGAGCCCTGCATCCTCTGTAAACTCCATCTTGTTATCTAGGACTGGCTCTAATGCTATACAGCACAATGTCACCTGTCCCTGTGTGTGTCATAATTAAAGGGGAAAATTACACCCGAAAATAGTGAAGTTGTAGAGATCAGGCAGAGTGCTGTTTGTTAGTGGGTTAATATGACAAGTGTCAGCTATCTGGTTTCCCATTGCAAGTATCCCTTTAAGGGTCTATAAGGGTCCCTGTCACTTATAAATATGCTGTTTTTCTGCCATGTGCCCAGGAGGCGGTGCCAAACTGCTTGAGTGCCACAAGTTGGCATGCCTCCTTGCTGATTTTTCCTAATATATTCACCCTAGTTACATCCCCCCTGGCACTTAAAGGAACTGTACCACCAGGCCCAGGCTGAAGCACTGGAGGCGGCCCGACCCACCCTTAGTGGGAGGAAATCCTAGCCCCTCCATGATAGAGTTCCATTGATTCTAATGGAGTCACGTCATAGAGGGGCTAGGATTTCCTCCCACTAAGGGTGGGTCGGGCCGCCTCCAGTGCTTCAGCCTGGGCCTGGTGGTACAGTCACTTTAAAGGGGTTATCCAGCGCTACAAAAACATGGCCACTTTTCCCCCTACTGTTGTCTCCAGTTCAGGTGCGGTTTGCAATTAAGCTCCATTTACTTCAATGGAACTGAGTTTCTAAACCCCACCCAAGCTGGAGACAACAGTAGGGGGAAAGTGGCCATGTTTTTGTAGTGCTGGATAACCCCTTTAAAGGTGTAATCCAGTGCTACAAAAACATGTCCGCTTTCTTTCAGAGATAACACCACTCTTGTTCAGGTGTAGTTAGCAATTAAAGAGGATGTACCATCAGGTACGTCCTCATTAATCTCACCCACGGATAGAACGGTGCCCTCACGGGGAAGCCGCTGCCGCGGTCTGTTTTTTAAACCGCGGCCCCGGTTCCCGTGCATGGCACCATTCTATCCATGGGTCCCGGGCCGGTGCTGAAGCACAGGAAGCCATCCGGCCCGTCCCCAATGGACGGAATCCCCTGCCCCTCTATGACGCGGCTTGATTGATTCTTCAGCACCAGCACGGGACTCGTGGATAGAACGGCGCCGTACACGGGAACCGGGCCGCAGTTCCAAAAACGGACAGCGACACCGGCTTGCCTGTGACGGCCCCGTTCTATCTGTGGGTCAGATTAAAGAGGATGTACCTGATGGTACATCTTCTTTAAAGATCTCCAGTCTTCCAGTTCTTTTCAGCTGCTGTATGTCCTGCAGGAAGTGGTGTATTCTTTCCTGTCTGACACAGTGCTCTCTGCTGCCACTTCTGTCCAGAGCAGTAGCAAATCGCCATAGAAAACCTCTCCTGCTCTGCACAGTTCCTGTCATAGACAGAGGTGGCAGCAGAGAGCACTGTATCAGACTGGAAAGAATACACCACTTCCTGCAGGACATACAGCAGCTGATACGTACAGGAAGACTTGAGATTTTTAAATAGAAGTAAATTACACATGGAATTAGTAATTTGCTACAATTATGAAACCCCCGTGGTAACGTCAGAAGACAATACCAGGTCTAATCTGGTTTTAGTTAATGGTAGGTCCTTCTACAGCAGGGATGGGGAACCTTTGGCCCTCCAGCTGCGGCAAAACTACAATTCCCATCATGCCTGGACGGTCTTTGGCTGTGCAGGCATGATGGGAATTGTAGTTTTGCAACAACTAGGGCTGAAGGTCCCCCCTCTGTGCTCTACAGGATGGCTGTATGTACTGCACTGGGTTACTGATACTACAGGGCTCTGTACTTTCTTTGGTGTTTTCTCTTATATTCCTTATGATATTAATATTTCCAATGAGATGAGGTCTGAAGCTGAGCGTAGAGCCCATTCTGTGTCTTCAAGTCATCTGTATTGGAAACATTTCCCGGACCCCTCCCATATGTATATATTCATCCATCCATCAATTCTCTTGCTTGTTTTTTGCAGGAAGATACCATGTACGTGCTCGTCACTGTGCTGGCTGCGTTATTCCTAACATTGCTTCAGAGACGCTTCAAGAGCAGACGCCTGTGTCTTGATCCAAAGCGACTGGATGGCAAAACTGCCCTCATAACCGGTGAGCAGGTTTCTCCAACATATACCAGAGTGCAGCAGAGCATATTCCTTTATCTGCACCGTACCCGACAGCGTTGTACAAGATTACAGTAGCAGGACTGCTTTCTTCCAGAAACAGCGCCACACTTGTCTATAAGTTGGGTCTGGTATTGCAGCTCATCTTCATTGATAAGACCACTGACAACCTGGTAATTGGTTTTGCGCTATTTTTGGAAGAAGCCATGTTTTTTTTTAACCCTTTATAGCTAAAAATTTTAGATGGGTGTCTACTCGTCACAGGCCGCGCAGTAGGCTATGACTGAGAAGGTTTGTGTATCTACAAGTAGCAGGTTCGTATAAATGACTGATATGTACCTTTAGTGGAGGAGATGCAGATTACAGCGATGATCTTCTTCTCTTCCTCAAAGGAAATATGTCAATTAGCCAGTTTGGCGCACTGGGTGCGTTCCCCGACCCTGACTGTCGGCACTGTCCCACCCGCCCGTTGGCTTCTTCTACACCTCCTACTATTCATATATGTATAAGTAGTGATGTCTCTGAGATCTGGGCTGAGGACGTAGACGTCACTACTTATGCATATAGCAGGCAATGAATGAGCTGACGGGAGGGGACGGGACGGGGAACGCCCCCTAGTGTACCAAATGGGCTAATTTACATGTTTGCTTTGGCAAAAAAATACCCCAAAAAAATCACCACAGAGGAAGAGAAGAAGATTATTGCTGGAATCTGCATCTCTTCCCTACAGCTACATATCGGCAGGTTCGTATGTACAAACCTGTAAAGAAGAAGTCTGACCAGACCCATTTTTTACAAGTGCTGGGGAGGATATAAGAAATGACATGCTTTTACCTCCCCCGCTTCAGCGATGATGGCCGTTGACCACTGCTCCGGTCCCCGGCCGCATCCTGTCCTGAGTGGTTGAGGCCATAGTGGGTTCCCGCCTCGGACGCTGACTGGCTGAGCGGACCTTACATGTCACAACCTGGGTCCCCGCTCAGACCAGGAAGCAGCCAGAGACCGGAGCTGCGGTATGCAGCCACCAGTGCTGCAGCGGGGGAGGTAAGAGCATGTTATTTCTTTTATCTTTCCCCTCCCCAGCACTTGCTAAAAAATAGGCCTGGCTAGACTTCTCCTTTAAGGGTATATGCACACAGAGTAATTTTTGTGGAAAACTCTGTGCAGAATCCGCTGCTCGCTCCCCTGAGTTCCCACTTGAAGTTCCGCCCTTCACATAGACTCCATTATATGCTTGGGCAGATTCTGTCGTCCTCTCAAAGGCGGACAGTGGAATCTGCCCAACCATAGAACGAGTAACGGATTCCGCATGGAGTTTTTCTGAGAGAATTACTCTGTGTGCATATACCCTTATACTGCAAAAAAAAAAAAAAAACACTTGTGTTTTTCAAACTATTCTGTGACATGTTCAGAGGAAGATGGAGCATTAGAACCCCTATTAATAACTGAACCATTAGGAAAGGTCTTCCACTCTGCATCTCCAGACTATGTTGTCCAGGTCGCTACTGGCTTCTGTGTGTGATCAGTCAATGGGTTCTCTTCGTTGACTCTTCAGTGTGGGGTTCCAGCACCCGTACCCTCATCACTACCATCTTGTGGCATCTCTATGACCTGTTAGAAAAATGGCACATAGGACCACATTCCCTTTAATACCTAAAAGGAAAAGTTGTTTCAGCATTCAGAATAGGCATTCTTGGTTAGAAGCCTGACAAAAACCCCACAAGAATGTGAAAATCCCATTCCAGTTGAGTTGTTCACCTAGTCCTTGTCTGTACCATGTCTGGTAAAGATTAAAGTAGTGCATATCATAAGAGCTGCAGGATCCGCAGACTGTATCACTACACTGACGCTTATACTAACGGAGGAAACATTTGCCCTTGTTGTTCATTACTAGAGATGAGCGAACCTGGAGCATGCTGGAGTCCATCCGAACCCGAACTTTCGGCATTTGATTAGCGGTGGCTGCTGAAGTTTGATAAATCCCTAAGTCTATTTGGAAATCATGGATATAGTCATTGGCTGTATCCATGTTTTCCAGACAACCTTAGAGCTTTATCCAAGTTCAGCAGCCCCAGCTAATCAAATACCGAACGTTCGGGTTCGGATCGACTCGAACATGAACCAGGTTCGCTCATCTCTATTTATTATCTCTAGATCTATGCATCATATGGGGAAGTGATTGTTTCCTCCGCCAGAGCAGGCAGTGACTTCACACAAATCTTGGTGCTGGTTCCGTTTTTGTGCACCACATTTTGTGCACAAATTGCCATTCTGCTCTGGTGCAGGGAATGATACATTAGCGGCCCTTAGATGTCTGTTGCAACTTAATACAATTTGTGAGTTGAATAAAACTAAGGGGGAGATTTATCAAAGGGTGTGAAATTTAGACTGGTGCAAACTTGTCACAGCAACCAATCACAGCTCAGCTTCCAGCTCTGGTGAAAGGAAAGCTGAGCTTTATTATCAGGCCAATACAACAATACTGGATCACATATAAATATCCAATATAGGACAGCACCATAGGTTTTATAGGAGAAGTCTGTTGGATTATAAAATCCAGCAGCTGGCAATCTGTATTTGGAGCCAGTCCATCAGCTGGGTTGCGACGTGTCAGCTCCAGAGATCCCGGAGCCCGTCGGGGGCCGATCCCACCGTTCACCCTGGGCATGGGCAGAGGTGAGTACTTGTAATCCGGACTTCTCCTTTAATGACTGGGCCACAGGGGAGCAGGTGAATCTCTCGGTGGGCCCCTGAGCTTGCTTGAGCTCACTCTTGTCTGGTTTTAACAGAGACAAAGCCGCTCACTGTGTCCTTGGCTGATTGGCAGTCAGCTTGCCACTTATCTTACCAATTGCATCCTACGTCAGCAGGCCCATCTTGTCCTTTTGTGGGCCCCCTTCCTGAATTCACAGTAAAGCCATATCTCCTAACCCTAGCCTATGGTCTTCTTCACCGAAGCATGCCGCAGTGCATTGCTTTCCCAAAATGAAAGATGCCATTCAAAAGTATAGCTAGTTCTGCAGAAAAAAAAACAATCCCCTATATGTCTGTGTAGACAGAACAATAAGAATGATGACTCTTGGGGGGGGGGGGGGCACTAAAATTGGCAGCAACATTAAGGGAATAACGCCTTACTACCCCTCAACATACAACAAGGGCCATAGTTAGTAAACGAACCATGACTTATAGGTCACATGGTCATTACCACTGTGCCCCCAGAATTTGAATGTCTATATCGGTCACCCCAGTGCGACATTTCACCTGTACTTCAGACTTTTTCTGTAGCAGGTGAGTGCTGCAGTATACATCTAGTGTTGAACTCACCTTTCAAAATGTTTCAGTTCAGTAACGTCATCCAAACCCCAACGCTCTGTGTTTGATCACCCACGGCTGCAGAAGTTGGATGCCGCCCTTGGGGGGTCCTGGAAAACATGGAAACTGCCACAGAGTGTATGCATGTTTTCCTGGCAGCTGCAGCAAATCAATTGCAGAGTGCTCAGGTTTGGATAACATTGCCGAATCCAAACAGTTTGACAGGTTCACTCAACACTGATCTTGACGTATGTGAGCCTGACGGTCCTATATGTCTAGGATAAAATTCTGACATCGGACTGGTGGTTTGCAGTAAGCACCTGTCTGGTTATTGTCGCTGGGATCTAGCATTGGATTCTAGATGCTTCCTGGTCGGGCTTTGGCCAGGACTCGGTGCTGCTCATTATCATCCGCATCAGCCACATTAATGTTCCTTTAATCCACTTACAGAGAATATTCGTAAATTATCTCCCAATTATCCGCATGACCTCACGTCTTTATTGTTGTACAGACAAGCCTTCAGCTCCTAGTAAACCTGCTCCGTTCCTGCCATCAGTCCCCTGGCATCTTCTTCTACAGTGCATATTTACAGAAGGCCATGCTGGGATTTGGCTTTTCTAGTACCTGCCGCTGCCAAACGACCAAAACTTTTTCCAAGAGCTGCTTTTGTCCAGCTGAACGTCGAGATGCCCGCGAACGAATCAGCGCTGACAGAGACGTAAGAAGCCGCGTCCTCGAATGGAAACAAAGCCACCTGGTCTCTGTGTGACTCCTGGCCTGTCTGTAGAATGGTGCCAATCCTCTCCACCCCCGCAGAGGAGGTGACATCTCCTGGCCGCCATGCTCTGCTCACCGCCGCTTCATTAACTGCATGCTGTATTTCTATTACAGTCAGGAAAACTAAAAGGGATTGTAAGATGTTTCTTCAATTTATTTTTCATTTGTTTCCTTGTTGGAGACAAATAGGCCGCCTGGCATGGATAATGCGTCATTTGTTTTCTGCACAAATCTCTTCTTGTCTTCAGCGTCTGGTCCTGGTTTTCTATTCACTTCTCTTAAAAGTAAAGAATGAGAGCGAGCCGGACCGATGAACTTGTGACCATGTGTTCTCGCTGCTGTCACAATCTACGTCGACAGGAAGGCGAACACTTTGTGGTTTCTGGCAAAGCGAATGAAGCCACAATGGAAGCTGGCAGATTACCCATTTGGCACAAGTCGTGTTCTTGGTACGGTGGATCTAGCAGAGCATTGTGGCTTCTGTAAGCAAAGCTAAATATGAGGGGTGGGTAAAGCCGAATTGAACGCATTGGCAATCTATTAGTTTAGTCTGGCCAAATTAGTTCCAATTTCAAAGTGCTCCTTGGCTTGGAAGCAGTCCTGGGAGACCTCAGACTTATTCTGGACTTTTCCGGGCAACCAGAGCACTTTGAGGCCATGTTCTCATGGGGCATTTATATCGGCCGTTGTTTGACACGGCCAAAATAGGCCTGCCGATTATTTTGTGCGGCTGCGGTGTATACAGGGTGTATACGCTACGGCCATTGTTCTATACACTACTATTTAACTAAGCAGTACTGTTAAACAATGTCCATTGTTGCAACCTGCATCAACGACCATTGTTTAACTACAAAATACGGTGTGTGAACGTGGCCTGACTAAACTAATCGACAGCCCATCAGTCAGATTCACCATCAGCCAAAGATACTGTAGTTTCACTCACCTCTGGTAGCTATTTATCTAAGGGATGTTCAATACTGTATACGGCTGGAGACGGCTTGTGTAAACACATATTAATAGCTCCCTGGCTGGCTGTCTCTGCACTCTGTAATGCTGGGAGGATTAATCACAGTGAGGTCCTCAGCAACTTGACTGAAAAGTAACCCTTCCAGCATCACAGAGTGCAAATATATACAGCCAGGGAGCTGTTCACATGAGCCATCTCGAAAGGGAGGGGAGGAGATCAGAGTGGAGACGAAGTGAACAGCTTACACACAGTTTTTTGTGTCTTCAGCAAAAAGCAGCAGCTCAGAACTGGGGGAAGGAGACTGATAACATATTAACAAGTATGGACAAAATTGTTAGTCTTCAGGAAGGGGAATGATTCAACATGTATTTTACCTAACCAGATCACCAGATAATGTCATAAGTAAATCCCTTTTAAGGGTTTTTTCACCTTCGAACAACATTTTACAGTTTTTCGTTTTTTTAAATATGTCTTTATGCCACAAGTTGAGTAAGTTTGTATATACGTTGCAAGACTGATCCTATGTTACGGCCTGTCTTACAGTCCAGAGCTTTACTCATAGTTTTACATAACTTTTACAAAGAACATACCCATAAAGCTAGTAAAGCAGATAGATATTTACTTGGTTTTTAATTTTTTTTCCCCAAGCACTTCTATAGTGCGTAGTGAGCGTCACATCTTGTTTTCAGCTGAACTGCTTTAAATTACAATAAGCCAGTTGCCAGGCAGCCATGGAATAGGTTTTATGCACTAAATGCCAACCTGCTTTCAAGAATAATGGGTTTTGGAGCCTTGAAAATCATAAAGGACACTTGTGGTCATAAAAATAGCAGATGAATTTCACCGCTTGCTGCATAAGCAACCGAGTGCATCGTTCATAATAGGGCGCACTGTATCCAGTTTTTACTAATCGGTATTTGCAGGGTGATTCATAGGAGAGTGAAGCGTCTCTACAGGCTGGCAGGCCCTTCATTGTTCCTTTATGCATAGCTCCTCTTTAGTTTCTTATTGTATTTGCCTTCATAGTCGTTGTTGTTCTCTTGTTGAACACTAGGTGGAGCATCAGGAGTTGGGAAACAGACAGCAATTGCTCTGGCTAAACGTGGCGCTCGTGTTCATATCACCAGCCATGATGACCAGAAAGGGGAAGAAGCCCTTCGAGAGATCAAAAAAGAAAGTACAAGCATGAACGTCCGATTCTGGAACCTAAATTTGGCAAATCTGCAAAGCATCCGCAATTTCTGTAAGGAGTTTTTGAAGGGCGAAAGCCGTCTTGATATTCTTATCAACAATGATGGTGAGTGAGACAGTATGGGTTGGGCACATCCAGGTGTCAATGGAAAACTCAACAGGTCTTAGGAATTTAGAACAGGTTTATACATCCGCCAGTCACAGAAGCGATAGCGGCTTAGCGGCAGATCGTAACTGATCCATTCTGCACAGATCTATAGGCTTATACTATATTGTTTACTATATAATGACCATTTTCGCGTCACGTGACGCTTGTTCCGGCTGTCGACGTCCACAGCCGGAAGAAGCGTCACGTGGCGTGAAAACGGTCGTTCGCTGTTCGGATGCCGATCTGCACTTCACTCCCTCCCCTATGAACACATGAATTTCCATATGAAATAAAGGATCATATCTACAGCCAGTGCGGTGAGTGCACTTTACTGTTTCTACTGTTTCGTATTCTCTTAGGTTTACTTGAATCACTCTCTGAGATCCGATCATTCCCTTGGACAATAAAATACATAAAATATAGCAGACTGACTAGGTAGTAAACACGTACGTCAGCCGATCTTTTCCTTTTTTCCTGGCTTCAGTATCACAAATGTCCACTAGATGGGGCTAAAGGATTTGTTGTGAAAGATCTCAGGCAACAAACACTGTTACAAACTTTTGGATGAAAACAACTGGTATCCATTAGCAGACCACAAGTATATATCATAAAATTAGTGAGCTAATAAAATAAATGGCAAATTAGAAAGTTTCCAGAAGAAAAAAAAAACGCATTAGATAGTATATATACAGTCGGGAAAATAGGTGTTAGTGAGAGACAAATGAATCTATAAAGAGATTTCAGAAATTCACATTATTTGATTTTTTAACATAAATATTGAACATTTTATTACATGAAATAAATATACAATAGAAAAAAAGTTACTATTTGGTACAGAAACTTTAGTTTGAAATAAGAGGTCAGATGTTTCCTGTAGTTCTTGACCAGGTTTGCAGACACTGCAGCAGGGATTGTCTCCCATTCCTCCATACAGATCTCTTCCAGATCTTTCAGGTTTCGGGGCTGTTATTGTGCAACATTGAGTTTCAGATCCCTCCAAAGATTTTCTATAGGGTTCAGGTGTGGAGACTGGCTAGGCCACTCCAGGACCGTGAAATGCTTCTTATAGAGCTACTCCT
The DNA here is from genome assembly GCF_027789765.1 of Dendropsophus ebraccatus. NCBI lineage: Eukaryota > Metazoa > Chordata > Amphibia > Anura > Hylidae > Dendropsophus > Dendropsophus ebraccatus. The sequence continues at coordinate 31,049,780 of NC_091456.1, forward strand.
TAGTTGCCCTGGCTGTGTGTTCTGGTCATTGTCATGCTGGAACACCCAGCCATGACCCATCTTCAAGGCTCTTACTGAGGGAAGGAAATTGTTGGCCAGAATCTGGCGATACATGGCTCCATCCATCCTCCCTTCAATACAGTGCATTCATCCTGTCCCCTTAGCAGAAAAACACCCCCAAAGTATGATAATTCCACTTCATGCTTCACAGTTGACTGCGTTCTTAGGGTTGTATTTATCCTTCTTCCTCCAAACACAGAGAGTGGAGTTGATATTAAAAAGTTCTATTTTGGTCTCATAGCCTTCTCCCATGCCTAGTCTGGTCATCCAGATGGTCATTGGTGAACTTCAAATAGGCCTGTACATGTGCTGGTGTGCGCAGGGGGACCATGGTACTCTGAAGTGTTTTAATCCATGACGGCATAGTGTGTTACCAATGCTTGTCTTTAAGGATCCTATTCCACGGGCCGAGCAGGGCCCAATCAACTATGTAAACAAGCGCCGATCTGCTAGATTGGCGCTCATTTACTGGGCCTATTCCACGGCCCGATGATCGTTAAGCAAGGGCTGCAGGGACATCGTTACCTATGTCCTTGCAGCCCTTGTTTCATACATTACCTGTCCGGGCTGCAGGTCTTCTCCTTCATCCTCCCGGTCCCGCGCCGCAGCAGCTTCGGAGCGGGGCTGTCTGAACTGACAGAACGCTCAGCCAATCACTGGCCACAGCGGTTACGGCCAGTGATTGGCTAAACGGTCTGTCAGTTCAGACAGCCCCGCTCCGAAGCTGCTGCGGCACGGGCCTGGGAGGAAGAAGGAGAAGACCTGCAGACAGGTAAGGTATGATGCTGCTGAAATCGTCGGTCACCGAAGCGCACCGCTATTCCACCGTAGCGATGTGCTGGTGGCGAATGATGATTTTAGGTCTGAACCTAACTGAACGATCAGCTGATGACACGATCGGCCGCTCCGTGGAATAGGCCCCTAAGACTGAGGTCCCAGCTGTCGTCAGGTCATTGACCAGGTCCTCCCATGTAGTTCTGGGCTGATTCCTGAATCATCCTGATAAGGATCTTGCATGGAGCCCCAGATCGAGGAGGTTTGAAAGTCATCTTATGCTTATAATTGCAACAATAGTTGTTGCCTTCTCACCAAGCTGCTTGCCTGTTGTCCTGTAAGCCCATCCCAGCTTTGTGCAGGTCTGGAATTTTGCTCCTGGTGTCCTTAGACAGCACTTTGGTCTTGGCAATGGTGGAGAGGTTGGAGTGTGACTGATTATGTGGACAAATGTTTTTTTATACTGGTAACAAATTCAAACAGGAGCTATTAATACAGGTAATTAGTGCAGAGTGGGAGGAGCTTCTTGGTGGGAGGAGCATGGTTGGTGATCAAATAATTAATGCAATACAAAAACCAAAATAATTATTTACTATATATATATATATATATATATATATATATATATATATATATATATATATATATATAATATTGTATACGTGAGTCTTTATAAAGCAGCTGCCTCTGTATGCTATCCTTTTACGTATACGAATAGATGCTGTACGCCACTGTACTTATTTTATAAGTAGCTACTATTACACATTGCTCTAACTGCATTATGTTTTGTGCTGCTGACTATTTTATTGTAATTGACAGGTGTGCCCGCTGTGTTGGACTGGACAGATAACGGGTTCAGTATGTGCTTTGGCGTCAACCACCTTGGACCTTTCCTTCTCACCAATCTGCTACTCGAACGGCTAAAAAGTTGTTCTCCGAGCCGCATTGTTAATGTGACTTCCAGCGTTCATAAATATCAGAAGCTGAACTTCTCCGACTTAAACTACAACATAGTGCCACTTTTCACCTACTGCCGCAGCAAGCTGGCAAATGTCTACTTTACCCAGGAGATTGCACGACAGATGGAGCGGCATGGAGTCACCGCATGTGCTGTTCATCCAGGTCAGAAGTGTGTTTCTGATATTGTTACCTCTCAGTATCTACAATGCTGTCTCTACAGTTACAGCCATCAATCAGCTGTCATGTCAAGATTTCATCACATTTAGCTATTACTGTTCTTTCCACGTTGTCCGGGATAAGAAAAACATATCGTATTTTTGGCTTTATAAGACTCACCTGACTATAACACGCATCCCTGGTTTAGACAACTGAAAATGTGAATTTTTTTTTTTAATTTTTAACTTCTCTGTTTGTCTAATGTAGTGAAGGGATGAAAGGATACTGAAATGACAGGGCCACTATGTATTATACATACACAGCTCTGCAGAATGCATAATACACACCCAGCTTTGTTATATCAAAATACACACACAAATACAAACCTCTGCTACAGAAACATACCCACAGACACACACAGTGCTACTATACCAATATACAGACACACACACCTCTGCTACATCACCATACACAAACAGCTCTGCTACATACATAGACACACCTCCGTTGCATCACATGCACAAACAGCTCTGCTGCATACAGACAGACACACAATTTTAATACAGATTGTCCCTACGTAAAGTGTCACTGTTGTGTTTTTGTTTGTTTTTTTGCAGAAATCAATAGTCCAGGCGATTTTAAGAAACTTTGTAATTGGGTTTATTAGGCAAATATGCCATTATCTGCGTTCAAAAAGACTTTCCTCAGCCCCCCCCCCCCCTCCTCTTTCTCATTCACTGCTCATTATCAGGAAATCTCTACTCTTTTACGTCAATCAAGTCCTGTTTAACCTATGGAGAGGGGAGGGGGAGGAGGGAGATTAGTCGGCAGCAGAAAACAAAGGATTACACAGCGGTAGCTGTGTGAAAGCCAGTATTCAGAGGTCAGAGAGGTCAGTGCTGACTTCAGAGGAGATAGCCCGGTGATATAGCTGTAAATTAACTCTTTGTTGTCCTGTTTTTGGTGCCTCATCTCCCTCCTCCCCTCCCCTCTCGATAACAAACAATGAAGACAATGAAGGGGGGAGAGCCTCAAACTGCTTTTTCATGATAAAAATGCATTTTTCGGCTAATAAACCCAATTACAAAATTTCTAAAAATCGCCTGGACTATTGATTTCTGCAAAAAAATTAAACGACTGTGACATCACTGCAGGTCCTTCAGCTCAGTTGTTGATGGGTTTCCTATGGGGCTTTATATGTAGGAATCTGGATGTGATGCACATCACCTCCAGATTCCTCTCCTGTCCTGCTCTAGTCTCACTGTTTGGTGTCCGGCAGGAGAAGGGGAGAGGACTGTGCAGCTTTCAGTACCTGCACAGATCACTTAGTACAGGGGTGTCAAACTCAAATACACAGTGGGCCAAAATTTTTAAATTGGACAAAGTCGCGGGCCAACCTTGATAATTATTGCAGCGCGAATGTCAGAGCAGCGTTCGTTGTTCCTGGCACTGTCAGTGTTGTGCTTCTCCCTGCCCCGTCCACTATGATAAATTACATGATAAATTGCTATGACATGATTAAACCCCAACCCATATAATAGCCAATACCCAAACATTGCCCCACATATTAGCCAGACCTTCCCATAGTGCCCAAATAGTAGCCAGCCCCCCAAGCTTCCCATATAGTAGCCAGCCCTTCCCAATAGTCTCATATAGTAGCCAGCCCTCCCCAATAGTCTCATTTGGTAGCCAGCCCTCCCCAATAGTCTCATATGGTAGCCAGCCCTCCCCAATAGTCTCATTTGGTAGCCAGCCCTCCCCAATAGTCTCATTTGGTAGCCAGCCCTCCCCAATAGTCTCATTTGGTAGCCAGCCCTCCCCAATAGTCTCATTTGGTAGCCAGCCCTCCCCTATAGTCTCATTTGGTAGCCAGCCCTCCCCATAGTCTCTTATATAGTAGCCAGCCCTCCCCAATAGTCTCATTTGGTAGCCAGCCCTCCCCCATAGTCTCCTGTATAGTAGCCAGACCTTCCCAGTAGTCTCATATAGTAGCCAGTCCTCTCCCAGAGTCTCTTATATAGTAGCCAACCCTCCCTCATAGTCTCTCATATACTAGCCAGCCCTCCCCAATAGTCTCTTATAAAGTAGCCATGGCGGGCCAGATGTAATTAAAACTCTGAATTGCCTGGCGGGCCAAAAAATAATGGCACCGCGGGCCAGAGTTTGACATGACTGACTTAATAGATCATTAGGGAAGTGGTCAGGGTGGTCTGAAAGTGTTGGGCCATCCTGTCTGTTGAATATAACAAACTGGAACTTTTTAGCAAAATATTTTCTTGTTATGAAGTGCGTCCTATATACCATTAAACAGTGGTGTCGCTAGGCATAATCATTCGGGGCCTAAGAACATCTCAGATCAAAGAAGACGTCACCTGTGAGTCACTGAATGAGGTTTTTGCATTTTGTAAACGTTATCTGGTAGGAGTTCCCCGAGGTCGAAGGTTGGGAAACACTGGTCTAGTGGATAGGAGCTAGGGCAGAACTCCCAGAGGCTGTAAGTATAGGGGGTGCTTGGGCCACTCTTGCAGTGGTCTGCACCACTGGGGTGTACTGCTACTGGTGACAGTGACCCTGACAGGAGCCCAGGGCGGGTGGCAGCCATAATAACTACTTAGCCGCAGTTATTATGAGTGGCGGCAATAGAGCTGGGCTAATAGAGCAGTCATTGGTGTTACTAGCTTCTGCACTGGGCTCCTTCGCTAAACGCTTACCACGGCCCTCAGAGGGCCCGGGCCCTGGATGTTTTTGGACCCGAGCAAAGCCCCTGCCTAAAGGAAGTTATCCAGTATTAGAAAAACATAACTGCTCTTATTCCCCCAAAACAGTGGCACATTGGTCCTCAGGGTGTGTATGGTATTACAACTCTCCTCCTTTTGCTTTAATATAATATTGGACACAAATTTAGGTCAAGAATGGCTCCTTTTCTGGAAGAAAGCGGCTGTATTTGTCTAATCCTTAATAACCTATCTAAGATAACAGGACTAAACTGCAATGCCACACACAACTTCTAGATAGGCTTGGCACTGGGTTTTTATGTATTTATTTTTTGGAGAAAGCTGCCATTTGTTTTTTTAATCCTGAACAACCACTTTAAAAAAAAAGTCTCCTTGCACTGACATTTCCGAAAGAAGCTTATAAAATCGTCAGAACCCCTTATAATTACTTTTAATTTTGTGACAAATGAAGAGCCAAAGGTTAGGAAACAATGCTCTATAGCATCAAATATAAAGAATAGGAGGCCTATATGGTTGATCAACTATAACCCTACTGTGTTGATCAGAGGAAGGTAAAACAAAAAACCCTTATGAGGCAGATGTCAAATGTCCTCCTACTGTCCTGCCTACTGATATGGCAACTAGAATAAAACGCTGGATCTGCAGAAATCTAGTACCTATAACTTGTAAATATACTTCTCAAGGAAGCCATCTAGGCCCTCCCTGAACTTGTTTACTGAATCAGCCATGACGACATCATGTGGCAGAGAGTTCCATAGTCTCACTGCTCTTAGGGCCCTATTCCACCGGGCGATTATCGTTAAGATTATCGTTAAGTCGTTCGACTCTAAACGGTAATCGTTCGTTTGAATAGCAGTTAACGATTAACGACCAAACCAGAAATTGTTGATCGTTTATTAAGACCTGGACCTATTTTTATTGTTGCTCGTTCGCAAATCGTTCGCTTTGAATAAGATGTCGTTCGCAGTAGTGACGAACGCAATAGCGACGACAAGACGACCGCAAGAACGATCATAGGTAACGATTATCGTTCCATGTAAATGGGTAAACGATTTCAGGTCTTTCGCAATAGCGGTCGTTTGGATCGTTTATCGTTAACGATTATGCGAACGATAATCGTCCCGTGGAATAGGGCCCTTACAGTAAAGAATCTGCATCTGTGTTGATGGTGAAACCTTCTTTCCTATAGAAGGAAAAAAAAGATCCCTACAAAGATCCTCTATACTGTCCATTCATATATTTGTACATTGTAAGCATATCGCCCCTAATTGTCTTTATAAATATATATATATATATATATATATATATATATATATATATATATATATATATATATATATATATATATATATATATATATATTAGTTTGATCGTTGGTAGTCTACCGTATTTTCCAGTGTATAAGGCGACTGGGCGTATAAGATGGCCCCTGACTTTTAAGAAGATTGTCAGGGGTTCACCTAATACGCCGGAAAATGTTAACCCCTGCCTGACCGCAGGCCAGCTGCTTTCAGGCAAAAAAAGTTTCTCCAATGAGACACTCTGCTGCCTGGGAGAGCTTCGGGGATCCCCGGCGCAAGCAGCGTACATCACACTGCCTACGCTGGCAACGGGCCAGGAGACACACGGATGTCGGGAACGGGCCCCAGGTGAGTTAACTGCTTGTTTTTTTTCATAGTGGTTGCCCCTTACAGTGGGGATGCAGCCATTTTTTAGCTCCCCCACCGTATGGGCTGACCATATCCGGCGTATAAGACGACCCCCCGACTTCTAAGAAGATTTTTTTAGGGTTAAAAAGTCGTCTTTTATGGTTATTTTGTATATTTCCATCCTATACACCCAGTGTGCTTATGTTAGGACAGTGGCGTACATACTTAACTGTATATCTCTTTCCCTTTCAGGCTATGTGACTGGTGATTGGACAAACCAATTTTCAATCCTTTTCCGCATAGTGATGTACGTTTTCACAACCTTGTTCTTTATTTCATGTCAAGCAGCGTCTCAGACCGTCATATACTGTGCTATATCCGATGACATTCTCCAGCACAATGGCGGCTACTTCTCAGACTGTAAGCCTCGTAAGTTGCGTCCTTATGTGCAGGATGCTGGCATTGCCAAAAAGCTTTGGGAGGCCAGTGAAGCTATGGTTGGCCTTACCTCTTCTGCACGAGAACATCTAGCTACAAGAACAAGATAGTTTTTATAATATTGTCTACAATATGGATAAAGCTGTATGAAGTCATCTTCTTTTCCTATCGATTTTTTTTTTTTTTACTTTCGGAGCAACATTGGAATATCGACTCAGATAAACTTCCATCCGGTCTGCAGAGCAGTCTGACGCATGACACAGTTCTCTCTGTAGTTACTTACGATGGACATGATTGTATCCTGTGTATATGCCTGTGTTTTATGTCTTACATGATGAGTATTTATTGCATTAACTCTTGGAAAAATATCCATTGGTTTGCGAATATTGACTCAATTCATATAAATGCAGAATGTGACATTCCCAGCAATGCTAAAATGTAGCTTAATATGCCAAAATTAAATAAGAAAAGAAAAGATTGAGGGCACTTACCACTTTTCGTGCACTGTCTTTATTCCACGTGAATCGGCAGGTAAAATTCATGTCGGTCGCGGACGCCAAACACTCATCAGTGTTTGCAGCCACAGCTGTATCACGTGCATGCGCACTTCATCAGACGAAGCGTGCATGCGCGCGACACAGCTGTGACTGCAAGCACTGATGAGTGTTTGGTGTCCAAAAAAGTGGTGAGTGCCCTCAATCTTTTCTGACTGCAAAAATGTAGTGTTAACCCAGCCTTACTCTTGCTTCATTTCATCAGTTAACAGTGTCACCTATGTGGGGCTTCACAGCAGTTAGGCCCCATCTCCTTGCTTGGGGATAGAGCCCAATTGCTGTGAAGCCCCGCCTACTTGACACTGTCCACCGATTAAATGAAACGATTTTACCACTAGGTACATCGCTTTGGGGTTTTTACGTGAATAGACCGGCGTGGGGATGCTGGTGGTGTGGTCCTATTCTCGAGCAGCGGCTCCCAGTGTGATGAAGCCCCTCCCCTCTCTGACACGGCTCCATTAGTGAAACTGTACCCAGTGCTTCATGCCAGACCAGTGCTCGGGAATAGACTGGCAATGTGCACGGGAACCAGGTGGTTCAAAAAAAGTGATGTACAGGTGCTACATTCGCTTTAAGCACTACAAGCATTGGGGGGATTTACTAAGACCAGCATCTCACACACTGGTAATGAGTAATCCCTCACCAGCTCATAGGACCGCTGGACTTATGTAGAGCGGCACATCTGTACATAACTCCAGGCACACGCGAGGCTGCCTGTGTCATTGACGTCTATTCCTTCCTTAAGCTGGCATAGATTTGGGCTATGACTGATTGTAGGCCTGAATTGTACTAAATATGGTACTAGGGGAGGCCAAACCCCTTCATGTCAAGCCACGCCCCATATCATAGGCTGTATCCATGTTTTCCAGGACTCCCTAGGGCTTCATCCAACTTCTTCAGCCACCGGTAATCGAAAGCCGCATGCTTGGATTCAGACGAGCCCGAGCGTGCTTGAGTTTTGCTCAACTCTACTCCTTACTGTACACAAAACAGTCTGTTCTGTGCATTCACTTCATGTCATGTGACTTATAAAAGACTAAAGGTGGGAAGGGGGCACCGCATGGTGCGTGTCCTCACCCTGCACAATATTTATCATAATTTACTCTGCTTTTTAGTGTAAATTATAGCTGTGCGGCAGAATCACAGAGCTGGTGTAGATTTCTTAGTCTGTCACCCAGTAGCCTCAGACGCACAGTATGACATGTGCCATTTCATAAATCTAGCGGGGGATATGAAATTAGTGCAGTGTTAAAACAGGGCTACATGAAAGCTGAAGTGACGCTGAGCTGCAGCATGCTCACCCCTTCCTTCGCACACCCTCCCTATCTTGACTGAGTCAGGTACAGGGCTGAGCCTCCAGCCCTGTACGTCAGTTAGTCAAGACAGGGGGGAGGAGACGTGCATGCTGTGGCTCAGCATGACTTCTGTGGCGCTTCAGCTTCCGTGGCCACCAGCAAAGACAAAGGCCTCATTTGTCTTATCTCTCTATCACCTATCTGCCTACTCCTCTGAACCCTGCATGGACACCATAACTAGTACTTTCAAACCTCAAGACTCAAGATAGGTTAGGTGGATGTTGGGGTGTAATCAGAGCCAGTTAAAAAGGGAATCCAGTTGTTAATATTTTCAATTGATTATATTGAAAATGAATCAGTGCTTCCTGTCCCCTTCATTTCCACTGAATTTACCATCTACGCCTCACGTTCCTACATACTTTGTCCACTATTTGCGCTACTGTATTTACCAGATTAAATCAGTTTTCCATGACTTTGTGGTTGATGGACTGTACTCATGATCAACCATCAATATATGAACGATGGGGTGTCTCCCCCCCATCTGGGCTACTGCACAGGAATGTACAGAGTGAGTCGAAGCAGAAGCACACAGCGCCATTCATTGTGTAGTGGCAGTACAAGGGTACTGCACCACAGCTTTCATTTAGTTCAATAGGAGTTGAGCTTCAGTAACCCAGATTGGAAAACTAGATTGTTCTTCCCATGAGGCACAGAGACTGGGGTGAGTGAATCCATTCTGCAGAATCTATCACCTCTATAGCAATGGAAGGTAAATAATTAGGCCCGTGCTTCTACACAGTAACAAGTACAATACCTTATGTAAATCCTTCCATCTGGGACATACATTTATAGAGTGTCTCTTGCAATCTGCAGAACAGATCCACAGCCGATATCTAAGAAGCGCTTCATATAATGCTTAGTCCATAGATTCCACAGCACCCATGTCTCTTATCCATCCCAGCTTTTATCATTATGTTAAGTAATACAATACAAGGCTGCAGATGTGCGAATAAAAAATTCACTGTTCTCGATATTCAAACATATATTAGCATATATTAGGACACAGAGGAATATTTAGAACTAGATCTTTAGAACTATGTAAAAAAAAGAAAACATCCTGAGTTTTTGGTTCTATATTTTATGTACTGCAGCAACGATAGATAGCGGGGGAGAATCTGAGCAAATTATCTGTTCATTTCTTCATAGTGTTTCATATTTAAATTGGGCCCAGAGGTACGGCAAAGCTTTATGCCAAGCAGCCTGAAAGTAGAAGTAAGGCTGTATACAAAGCAGAGTGTACTGCACTGTATACTAACCAGAGACTCATATATATATATATATATATATCTATCTTACAGCCTTGAGAAAAAGGGTGGTGACGGAGTGGTGAGGGATTATGTGCTGGGCTGAACCTTTGTGTATTTAAACTCCTGCAGTCTGATCCCTGCACTCAACTAAGGCTGGGTTCACACTATCTTTTTGCAATCCGTTTTTTGCAAAAAAACGGGTAAAAAACATGGAATTGTGTGCATTTGTTTTGATCCGTTTTTTTCATTGACTTCCATTATAAAAGAAACGGATGCCTTTTTGTAGCGGACACAAAAACATAGTCGACCTAATTTTTGTGTCTGTTAAAAAAAAAATGGCTCCGTTTTGATCCGTTTTTTTTAGAATGGAAGTCAATGAAAAAAACGATCAAAATGGATGCAGTTTTTCATCCGTTTTTTTGCAAAAAATTGATCGCAAAAATGTAGTGTGAACCCAGCAAGCTCTTGGTGCTAGTGAGTAGCATAAAGTTGCAGCCAGTGTTAAACATGTTCACCAGCACAACATTCAGTTATAGTGCCATGCTGGTAGAACACTTAGTAATCGTAACGTCCCAGCACAACATGCCTGACATGGGCACAATACACAACTCAACGCACTTTGCATACAGCTGTATATTGTAGTTTCCCTGTGATGGGCACACTGCACCCATTGAATCCCTGGGAGGGTTAATCTGAGGTGAATTGCTGATAAACTCACGGTGAGTGACCCAGCATTACAACAAAGTTACAATGTTACAGATAAAGCCAGTCAGGGACTTGTTCACATTAGAGATGATTGAACATCGGGAATTTTCAGGTTCGAACCTTCGGCTTTGATTCCCGCTGCCGTCCCGTTCTGTGGGGAAGGTGAAGACAGCCCGAGTATCGCCAGGAATACAGGAATACAGCCTAGGTAATAGGCTGTATCCCTGTTTTCCAGGCGGTACTTAGGCTGTCTCCACCTTTCCCACAGAACGGGACGGCATCGGGAATCAAAAGCCGAAGGTTCCAGTTCAAACGAACCTGAAAATTCCCGATGTTCGATCATCTCTAGTTCACATCAGCCATCTCAGAAGGGAGGAGAGGGAGACAGAGAAAGGCTCGCACACAGATTTTTGTGTCTTCAGCAAAAAGCATCAGATGAGAACTGGGGGAAGGAGACATAATAGATAATAACAAGTATAGAAGGAATTGTTAGTCTCACCATGGACAGCAACATATCAAGAGTTATGTTTGAATGGAGTACCCTTTTAACAGGTTAGGAGCTCCCGGCATCATAACGATACATGATGCCAGGAACTCTGTTCTGTTGCACATTGTATATACGGATGTAGCTGTAGAGGATGTGGATCCACTGGACCGCGGCAAGCAATTATTTTGTACTTTTCAAAGATTCACAGGACTAAAGTACATGACAGGGAAACTTTTCCCTTTGCCTAGAATAACTTACAATTTTATTTGATGTTGTTGTATCTTTAGCTGCACAAGATGAAACCTTGTGAATTGGTGGTTCGTACAAGTATTCAGCATGTGAGATAAGTAAAATGTGTTTAATAGAAAATCAGCAATCTCCAGCATCCTGATAGTGGTACATAGAAGCATTCGTCATCTCTCCTATCTGCTCGCTACTAATCTTCTCTGGCTGAAATTTCATTACATGGCTGTATATTGAAATGCATGACCTGCTTAGATTCTATTAACCCCTTCCCCAATATTCAAGCAGCATGTACCATAGGTCAGGGTATAGCAATAGGGGTGCGGGGATAGCAGTCAGCTCTGGAGTGTAAGGGGCTCTGTTAAAGATTGAGTATTGGGACGAGCAGCTTCAATTTACGCTTTATGGTAAGCAGGACTTAATCCCACTATATGTAATATATGTATATGTAATGGGGTTATACAGTAAAAATCTTTTTCTTTCAAATCAACTGGAGTTAGACAGTTATATGGAGTTGTAATTTACTTCTATTTAAAAATCTCAAGCTGCTGTATGTCCTGCAGGAAATGTTTTCTTTTCAGTCTGACACAGTGCTCTCTGCTGCCACCTCTGTCTGAGACAGGAACTCTCTAGAGCAGTGGAAAATCCCCATAGAAAACCTCTCCTGCTCTGGACAGTTCCTGTCTCCAACAGAGGTGGCAGCAGAGAGCACGATGCCAGACTGGAAAGAAAACATTTCCTGCAGGACATACAGCAGTTGATAAGTATGCGAAGACTTGACATTTTTAAATAGAAGTTAATTACAAATCTATATAACTTTCTAAAACCAGTTGATTTGAAAGAAAAAGCTTTTTCCTTGATAACCCCTTTAATGTGTTATTTTAACCACTGGTTCAGTAGAACCAGAGAGAACCTCCCCCTCCTAGTCTGTGATGAAGAAATCCCTTTGAAACAAGTAAAGATTTAATAGAGCAGAACAGCTCATTCAACTGTTATTTCACATTGACACACCGTACCACCCCAGGGAGTAACCATAACAGTAGGTTATCTGAACTTTTATGACTTCTTAAGATCAAATAGTATGATGATTATGCTTTATTCATACACCATAAGCATCTTAGGGCACCAAGGGCCCTATTACACAGGACGATTATCGTGCAAAAAATCTTTATATCGTTCGAATTTAAAAAATGTAAGGTGGAATCTGATTGGTTGCTAGGGGCAACTGAGACAGTTTCACGTTACACCATGTTTGGTAAATCTCCCCCCACGCTGAAGTTGGATGCAGCTCAAGAGAGTCTGGGAAAACTTGGATACAGGCTACGTATAAATTTGTAAACTACTTCTATTTTGAAAATATCAAATCTTCTCATACTTATCAGCTGCTGTATGTCCTGCAGGAAGTGGTGTGTTCTTTCCAGTCTGACACAGTGCTCTCTGCTGCCACCTCTGTCCGTGACAGGAACTGTCCAAAGCAAGAAAGGTTTTCTACTGGGATTTGCTCCTGTGTTGGACAGTTCCTGCCAAATACAGAGGTGGCAGCAGAGAGCACTGTGTCAGACTGGAGAGAATACACCACTTCCTGCAGGACATACAGCAGCCGATAAGTACAGGAAGACTGGAGATTTTTTAGATAGAAGTTAATTACAGATACTATATTATATACTATTATAGTATATATACTATTACTATAAATCTTTCTGATTTGAAAGAAAAGCAAGTTGCCGGAGTACCCCTTTAACCCAAATAATTCAGTGGTTCAATTTTATGAAAGTATATCGGACCTTACCTATTTATCAAAGTTACATATTCTGTTATACATATTTATCTGATGAACGCTAGATCCTCTAGTCAGTCCAGACATACACTGTGAATACTTGTTCACGTTTGGATATCTTTCTTTTGTGTTTACTGGACAGAAAATGTTTTATTACAATAAAAAAAAATCCTCTCCCCATGTTTATGAGCAGAGTCCAGTGGCTAATAATGGCTGCTGGAAGCGCTAGATACCTGTACTACATCAACTTTATTAATCACATGAAACGGCTCCGACCACACATCAGAGAGACACTGGGAGAATTTCATTACCGTAATTATTCTAAACAACCATTGCCAGCACTTTTATGGCCAAATAGCTCCCTGTGATCATGATATATTGTAATGGGCCCATAATAAAAAAAACAATAAAAAAAAAAACTTTGTGCTCTAGATACACTTGTTGAATGCTCGCTATGGATAAGCACTCCGTATGCAGTCAAAGCTAAGGAAACAAACTGATAGAATGTATTACTATAAGATGAGATCCAATGACTACTATTGGCCAAAGCTCTGGGGTAGACTGCACAAAGCAGAAGGCAGGTAAGCTCTCTTGGTATCCAATACAGGGGTTTCAGAGTGTTTTATAGTCTGGAGAAACGAAGAGAAAGGGGGAACATGATCGAAACCTTTAAAATCACTGTCGTATTTATATTTATAAATATTATTTATTTATTTTGCAAAAATCAATAGTCCAGGCAATTTTAAGAAACCTTGTTATTGGGTTTATTAGGCAAATATGCCATTATCTGCATTTAAAAAGCCTTTCCCCAGGTCGCCCCCCCCCCCCTCCTCTCTCTCATCCACTGCTCATTATCAGGAAATCTCAACTCTTTTACATCAGTCGAGCCCTGTCTGTTCTATGGAGGGGGGAGGGGGAGGAGGGAGATTGGTCACCGGCACAGAACAGAGGATTACACAGTGGGAGCTGCATGAAAGCCGGTATTCAGAGGTCAGAGAGGTCAGTGCTGACTTCAGAGAAGACAGCCCGGTGATGTCGCTGTAAATTAACTCTTTGTTGTCCTGGTTTGGTGCCTCAGCCCTGTGACGTAGCTGTAAATTAACTCTTTGTTGTCCTGGTTTGGTACCTCATCTCCCTCAACCCCTCCCCTCTCCATAAGAAAACCATGAAGACGGGGGAGAGCTTCAAACTGCCTTTTCATGATAAAAATGCATTTTATGGCTAATAAACCCAATTCCAAAATTTCTTAAAATCGCCTGGACTATTGATTTAAACAACAGTGACACTTTAAGTGTATTAATAAACTAAATAAGAGTCAGGGAAAGTGTTTTTAGAAAAAAAAAACTGAATTTAAGAACAAGAGGACACAGTGAGAGGTTAGTTGGGGAAAGAATAAGAAGCAACATCAGAAAATATTACTTTACTTAACCCTTAGAGGACCCGGCCAATTTCAATTTTTGCGTTTTAGTTTTTTCCTCCTTGTGCTTAAAAGGACTTAAAAGCACTTGCATTTTTTCACCTAGAAATCCACATGAGCCCTTATTTTTTGTGCCACTAATTGTACTTTGCAATGACAGGCTGAATTTTTTCATAAAGTACACTGCGAAACCAGAAAAAATGTCAATGTGTGGTGAAAACTGAAAAAAAAAAAACGCATTTCTTTTATTTGGCTGTTTTTTGTTTTTACGCCGCTCGCCCTGGGGTAAAACTGACTTGTTATATATGTTCCTCAAGTCGTTACGATTACACCGATATGTAACATGTATAACTTTTATTGTATCTGATGGCTTGTAAAAAATTCAAACCATTGTTAACAAATATACGTTCCTTAAAATCCCTCCATTCCCAGGCTTACAGCGCTTTTATTCTTTGGTCTATGGGGCTGTGTGAGGTTTCATTTCTTTGTGCCATGATCTTTACTTTCTATCGGTACCTTGAATGCGCATATATGACTTTTTGATCACTTTTTATTACAATTTTTTGGGATTTGATGCGACCAAAAATGCACAATTTTGCACTCCACTAGACACCAGGAATCGGCTGCAGTAAGTAATCGGATGCAGCTGTCAACTGTCAAATCCGATTACTTAATTAGCGGGCAAGGAGATCGGACCGTGCCCGCTAGTAGCCGCGGTCCCAGGATACGAGCGGCACCTGGGACTGTGGCAGTTCAGAGCGGGGACGCCGCGTGGCACCGCTTTGAACATCCCTAAGCAGGCCTGGATGTAAAGGTACACCCAGGGTCGTCTAGGGGTTAAAGAGTAGTAGATGCTTGGAACAAACTTCCAGCAGATGTGGTTGGTAAATCTACAGTAATTAAATTTAAACCTGCCTGGGATAAACAGATAAGAAAGGAAATACTAAAAGGGCAGACTAGTCTAGTAATGGCTAACCTTGACACTCCAGCTGTGGCAAAACTACAATTCCCATCATGCCTAAACAACAAAATATATGGATTTGGCTACCCAGGTATGATGGGAATTGTAGTTTTGCAACAGCTGGAGTGTCAAGGTTAGCCATCACTGGACTAGGTGGACCTGGTTGTCTTTTTCTGTCGACAGTCTTCTATTCTATGTTTTCCATCATTCTAAGTCCCTGAGGTAAAATAATGGCTGCTGAATGGTCAATAGCTAATAGCTGATGGATGGCGATCTGTCATACTCTTACAGCACTGGTTCTTTGTAGCTACAGGGAAACTGTCAACACTCCTCCCCTGTCTGTTTTAGCAAATACTTAAATAAAAATTCTGATGGATAGTGTCATATAGTGTATGGACATGCCCAATTGGTAACACCTAGTTGGTTATGGAGAAACAGAATAACAGAATTTCACCGAGATATAAAAATAGGTGATCCAGAATTGTTTCTTAATGTGCATTGCATGTGCTAAAACAGACAAGGCCATAAGTCGGTTTAAAGAGAACCAGTCAGCCCAATTGGGCTTATTTGGTTCCCTGGAGCACAGTAGAAAGCTGCTGTGCAGCTCGTGGTACATACCGGCGGCAGCCGCAGCTTTATGCCGGAGACAATTAAGTTTAATCCCTGGGCGCGCAGCAGGGAGAGGGGCGGGAGACCAGGGGATTAAACTTAATCTTCTCCGGCATAAAGCTGCGGCTGCCGCCGGTATGTACCACAAGCTGCACAGCAGCTTTCTACTGTGCTCAAGGGAACCAAATAAGCCCAATTGGGATGATTGATTCCCTTTAAAGCCAGCACCATACACATATGACGTGGGGACTGCAGGAGATATGGCTGTTCCATCCACAAGTCATTTACTCCCTTAATGGTGATAATCAGTGCAACAAGAAAGTGACCCAAAGAACACAAGTGTAACAGGCAGCGAGTACAGACCCACTGTGCTACTCAACCAGTTTGGCTTTGGGCCACACCAGGGAGCAGAGTCTAAGTGCCCTCTAGGCCTTCATCTTTTATCCCGCTGAAGGTTGTGAAAGCTGGACTTTTGCGGTTAGAGGACACTAGTTGCTGGACGAGTGTGGTCCTGATGTGAGCAGCAGATGGTTACCAACCCAAAACCTAGTGCTAGGATCCAGGGATTGGGCCGAGAATAGGTGGTCAGTAAGCCGGGTTATCAGCAGTACCAGGAATGAGATGGCTTTTGTAGTCAGACAGGTAAAGGATCAGGGCAGGCAGCTTAAGACGCAGGTCAGACAATCCGAGTGAGCAACTGGAGAGGCACACGGTACAGACAGGGGTCAGGCAATAATGCGTCAGAATTCACAGAGAGTCAGTGGAATAACACACCTTCACTTAGAATGCAAGTCCAATAACGCTCAGGCAGAACGGAAAAGGCTGAGCTGGTTTAAAGAGTCACTGTCGTATTTTTTTTTTTTGCAGAAATCAATAGTCCAGGCGATTTTAAGAAACTTTGTAATTGGGTTTATTAGCCAAATCTGCCATTATCTGCATGTAAAAAGCCTTTTCCCAGGTCCCCCCCTCCATCCTCTTTTTCATCCACTCTGAAAAATCTGAAAATTGTGACTTGTTGCAGGAGACGTCCCCTGTCTGCTCTAGGGAGAGGGGAGGGGGGAGGAGGAAGGAGGGAGTTAGCCGGCAGCAGAAAGCAGATAACAGAGGATTACAGGCACGGAGCTGGGTGACAGCTGTAATCCGAGCTCAGACAGGTCACTGGTGATGGTCAGAACAGATAACGGGTGAGGGATTTGTAGATTAACTCTTTGTTGTCCTGTTTTGGTCTTTTCTTTAGCTCTCTCCATAGGAGAACAATGAAGACAGGGGGGAGAGCTTCAAACTGCTTTTTCATGATAAAAATGCATTTTTCGGATAATAAACCCAATTACAAAGTTTCTTAAAATCGCCTGTACTATTGATTTCTGCAAAAAAAAAATTCACGACAGTGACACTTTAAATAAGTGCAGGTGGCTCTGGATTGGCAGATGGATCTATAAATCTAGAGCAGTTGACTGCATGCGCACCCTAGTGGCCACAGATATCACTGCAGCCGAAGGTGAAAGGCTGGAAGACAAACAGCCCCAGGACAAGCATGGAGTAGAAGAGCAAACAGGACGTCTCTGCTGCTGGTGAGTCTCATCCGGTAGTGTAAATCAACTAAAGAATGGTTGACAAAGAAGATTTGAGTTTTGGATTGGCCATGTCAGAGACCTGACCTTAAAGTGAATGTATCATCAGGTACATCGCTTTATGTTTTCTATATGAATAGACCAGCAGTGAGGCACCCAGTAAAGCTATTTAGAGATACACAGCACTGGTAATAGCCGAGCACTGTGCGGGTGCAGCTCTGTCATTCCCTGCTACTGCCCGCACATAGCCGAGTACAGGCAATAGCAGACTGTTCCTGTTGCTGTTCATCTCTAAATGGCTTTACTGTAGGTGTTAAGAAGTATATAGTTCAGCCTCAAACTCCACTTTAATACAGTAAATCAGCAGCTTACAACATAATCATTTACACTATACATTGTTTCTTTTACATAAAAGTTACCAAATACACTCAATAATGTTAGTGGATGTAATACTGACAGTCTGTAATTACGGCAGCTAGAATCCTATATTTCCCGTCTGTCCTATCACTTCACAAGCCGTCTCCTTTGCCAGATGTTCGTCCATGGTTGTATACTATAACAAATGTTCACCACAATATATAATTACGTCTGAGTGAAGTCATTTTATGCTGGCCACAGTTTCTATGAGTAGATGATTCTGCATCCGTTGGCTTTGGCGTTGGTGTCTTTTTGTCTTCTTTTATAATGGGTGGAATATTCTTCCGAAACTTCTTTAAACTTTAAAGAGCACCTGTCATTATAGGCTAAAAATGATCAAACATGCCAGATAGTAGTCCTAACCCTCCTCTATGGTTTCTGCTAATTTTTGCTGGATCCCGCACCTCCATTCCTCTGATATCTGTCCTGCTGGTTGGCTTCCCAGGTTCTCTGTTTACTGAGAACCGGTAGGGCGGGTACTCCTTCAGATGACGTGACAAATATGCTCTCAGTGTTTTTTTGTTTTTTTTCCAGCAGAAGACTAAAAAGAGGCCATAGAAAGACTGACCAGGAAATCCACGGTAATTGGCATAAGTGCAAAAAAATGCCAAATTGTTAATTTTTGGCCAATTCACATTCTAGAAAAATAAAATAAAAAGTCAGATATACACAAGTATGGTACCAAATAAAACTACAGATCATGGCACAACAAATGACACCTCACACAGCCCTAGAGACTAAAAAATAAAAGCGTTATAAGAGTCAAAATTCAATAATTTTAAACACTTTTCTTAATGTTTGCATTTTGTTAAAGTAGTAAAATAAAATAAAAGTTACATAAATCCAAGATCCATAAATCCAACCACTGATCATGAGAATAGGAAAAAAATTGTCTCGCCAATAAATGGTGTGCATGGCCAGCGGTCCATTCTATGGGCCACCTAACATTTCTGAGTTTAGCATTATGGGCAGGGAAATTAATTTTGATATAGGAATACCCCATTAACACCCTTCGTGATGCAGCAATTTTTGACAACAGAATTTTATTATTTTTCCACTGACATTATAATATGGAAACATTGTTTTTTGGGTTTCATTTATACACAGTATGGTATAAGTGATATGATAATGTCATTCTGCAGGTCCTAAAACACCAACCACGAGTGGGCACCACAAATATACCAAACAATAGACAAATAGGTGCACTAAAGAACCACAAGGCACACTCTTTTACTAAAAAAAACAGAAAAAGATGTGTACCTTAACAGAGGCTACTCTCAAAATAGACATGATACAATAAATCAATGTATTATGCATACAAAGAAAAGACCACCAACCACAAACATTCTGCAGGTCAATATATCATTACAGCAAGTTATCAATAAAGCTAAGCAAGTCCGAGCCCATAACCAAACATTTTGTCGGCTGAACAACCCCTTTAATAGACTGGAATCCTACCCTTTTTTCCTGTTCAATATTTTAGGTGTAATTTGCGAGTGAAATTTAATTTATGATTCGCAAATAAGTATAGGAGGCATGTAAATATTCTCTAGGGAAATTTATTTTGACATTCAAAACAGGTGCCCAACAGAGTCCAACCGACACTACTGGCTTTAATGGGGTCCATCAGCATGCAGCATGGTGCGTTATGTTGTCTTGGACGAAGGTGTAAACCGGTTTATTTACAATCATAACGCCTCCCTCCCTTACAAGCTTCTTGCTATTGTTGTTTTTTTTTTGCTCCTAAAGCGTTACTGTCATTTGTAATAATTTTTGATGTAATCAGACATTTCAAGTTACTGATCACAGCGGGTCTTACTGCCGAGATCCTCTGCAATCCTGAGATATAGCCAGGGAGAGATGGTGGCAGTGCACTCCACTGCCTGGCCCGTCGAAGATCTGATCTGATTTATTTCCTAGACTATAATGAAGAGAAGAAGCTGATTGGCTACATTGGTTGTCTGCCATGTGTAACAGTAACCATGCCCTTTAAAGTGCAAGTACAAATTCGTAAGAAAAAAAATGGTATGCTCACCTGTCCATGCTCACTCGCTGGCCGTGGCGCTGTCCCATGTCAGCCAATGATTGGCTGAGCAGGATTATGGGGGCTGCTGGGAAAACCAGAGTTAAGAGAAGGAGGACACCTAGGTAGCATGGACAGGTAACAGTGACGGGCTAACTTGCTGAACCTCAATAAAACAGCTAATCGCCTGCAATCGTTTGCCCGTTTTAGTGCGGTTTGTTTAAAGGTTCGGTTCAGACAAATTCCAACTTTGCATCAAACCGAACAGCATTTTGCCAGCTTGGTATGAATTTGTAATTGGCTTTCAATCACACTGATAACTACAAAGGGTTGATCATCCAGGATTACAAAAAACACAGCTACCTCCTTAAAAAAAACAGCACCAACCCTGTCCTTAGGTTGTGTATAGTATTACAATCCAGCTCCGTATACTTCAATGGAACTGTGCTGCAAAACCCACACCTAACCTGAGGACAAGAGTTGTGCTGCTTCTGGAAGAAAGCATCCCTGTTTTCTCTAAGGATCCTATCAGATGAAGCAATTTTTAACTATTAACAATAAACGATTGCAAACGAGATTATCGTTAACCTGAAATCATTCCCTATATTACACAGAACGATAGTCGTTACAATCGTTACTACGATCGTTTATCTGATCCCAGCAAAAGAAGTAACATTGTGCAATTACACTAAACAATAAGTAAACGATTAACGACACACAAGCGATTTTTCGTTTGTTGCCTGCAATTACATAGGACGATTATCGTTTAAATTCGAACAATATAACGATTTTCTGCATGTTACTCATCCTGTGTAATAGGGCGCTAAGCCTGCATAACCCCTTTGAGATGTACATTTTAAGGCCGGGTTCACACTATGTAAAACAGCGTCCGTTCTGTGACCCGGCCGTGTCACAGGACGACCGCTGTCAGTGATATTCATCCTGGCCAGTACTGCATGTGTTTTGATTTAGAATGCGGGTGCATTCGGGTATGCCTTCACTCCAAATTACCGTAGCCAACAATGTAAAGTGCAAGTGGACAATGTAAAGTGCGGACATGTCAGTTTTCGGTGAGGCCGCAAGGGATCCTGGCCGGAGTGTTTACAGAGTGTATATACTCCGGCCGGGATTCCATAGAAGTAAATGCAACGGGGGAGATTTATTAAACATGGTGTAAGGTGGAACTGGCTCAGGTACCCCTAGCAACCAATCAGATTCCACCTTTCATTTTCCAAGGAGTGTGTGAGGAATGAAAGGTGAAGCCAGTTTCACTTTACACCATGTTTGATAAATCTCCCACAATGTTATTTATTCAATTAATAACGGCCGATGTTGCAATCTGCAACAACGGTCATTATTAATTAAATAAATAGGTTGTGTGAACATAGCCTAAGTGTGGCAAATGACGAACGCAGCTCTTACACATCTAACCAACGTACCTCTATTGTGCAATGTGATTCATATGTGATAGGCCATAGATTCTCTAGATAACTTGATGATATGCTCACCCCTGAATTCTTCAGTATTCTATGGAATACAGATTAAGGGGACAATATACTGGCAGATCAAATTATGTAAAGGAGTAATGGGATATATACTGTAGGTGTAAAACTATTTAGACAAAAATTTTCCCAAATAATACACCCTTGTATTTTCCACCGTCATCACCTAAAGGCTGGGTTCACACTATGTATATTTGAGGCTGTATTTGTGAGGCTGTATAGCAACCAAAACAAGGAGTGGATTGAAAACACAGAAAGGCTATGTTCACATAATGTTGTAATTGAGTGGATGGCCGTCATTTAATGGCAAATATTTGCTGTTATTTTAAAACAACGTCTGTTATATTGAAATAATGGCCGTTATTTACCGTTATATGGCGGCCATCCACTCAATTTCAACATTGTGTCAACAGAGCCTTTCTGTGTTTTCAATCCACTCCTGGTTTTGGTTGCTATGAGGACCTGACTTGAGGACCAAATACTGCCTGAAATATACGTAGTGTGAACCCAGCCTAAATGCGTAAGCCGTGAACACTAGGTGTGACTGTTCTGGAACACTGGCCGGGGCACTAATAGCTCTGATTATACATTCCAAAAGGAAGCGGTTGTAAAATGCATTATCCATAATCACTCAGGTTATGTGTTGGTTGACATCTTCGTAGTTTATGTTTGGTAACCTAATGAAAAAGCCGTGTTTGTCGTACAGGAGAACAGTTTGTTTCTTGAATGGTAGATAGCACTCTCATTCCTACCTGCCTTCGGTGTTATTTATTGCACAATAATCTTTCCTCCTACCCTTTCCACTTGTTTCTCAAAGTGGTTTGCTGAGCCAGAAGCAGTGGAGCATCAATCAACGGAAGGCTGAGAATTACAGGTTAAGAACTGTTAAAAGGGCATCTCAAAGTCAATTGGGCCAGCTGCCACTTCAAGCAGGGACATATTGAACTTTGTCTCAACGATCCATAGGCCTTGTTTTTAATTTTAGTGGTTTTGCAAAGGGCAGGTAACTTGGAATAGAAATGAGCCGAGGACCTTGCCGTGACATTCCTGTCTAATCATGCTGAATATAATAAAACTCTTTGAAGATAAAACCTACTATCCAGAACTTCCTACATTTGTCGAATGGATTCTTTTGTGATCGAAGAACTTTTAGTAGAGTCATGTAAACATGACGTCTGTCATTTGAAATTATGGACACCTCCAGAGAGAAGGAGATGTAAGGTTCCTATCACTCCATGTAATAAAGACAATGATCAGCCAAAGAGCCAATCATCAGCCAATCGTTCTTTTTCAGCAAGGTTAAAAATCATTGGCTGCCAGCCGCTCATCTCTGTGTATAATAGTGGCTGATGGCATATAAAGAAAATAATAATATTATACTTACCTGTCCAGGCTCCCCGGGTGTCCTGCTGCTTTTTCCTTGTGTTCCCCACAAACCGCAACCACCCCTGAAGCTTCTGAAGTCGTCTCAAAAGTGACAGGTTGCTCAGCCAGTGATAGGCTGCGCGGCCTGTTACTTCCGAGACAGCTTCAGAAGCTTTAGCAGTCCCTGCAGTTAACAGGTACAAAGGAAAAAGGCAGTAGAACACCAGGGGAGCCTGGACAGGTAAGTATAATGTTTATTATTTACTATTTAAAGCAAGAGCTGCATGGACATCTAACAATGCCCTGCTAAATTAAGGCAACTGAGCCGAGCATCAGGTGACCCAGGCCTATAAAGACCCAGGTCACGTGGCTATGGCATAAAAGGATGTGCCAGGCCTTCCCCACATGTCTCTTGGCTTGGTCGAGCATGGAGAAGTGCTGAGCAGCCCGATGTTCGACTGAGCGCTATGCTAAATAGACCATGCTTGCTCAACACTAATTACAATGCAATGAATGGCTTCTAGCATAAATTTGTGCTAAAACCCACAACGATATCTGCATATGGGACGTGTATATTTCATCGCTGTAGTTCATAGCATAATATTTTACTGTGTGTAGGAATCTAGCCTAAAGGAGCCACTTAGCAGTTATTTGATGTCAATGTCACCTTTGATATCTCTGCTTGTACAATCAACCATGAAGACTTCTTAGCGCTTCTGGTTAGATTTGCTGAAAGCAAACCAAGACAGTGGCGGAAATTATGTAACCTGTGAATTTTTCCTTAAAGAAGCAAACTCTTCACACCCGTGATGTTCTTCATCTTAACTCTTCTTTAAAGGGGTATTCCAGGGAAAATCAATAATTTAGCAAAGGAAAGGGTTAACCAAGGTTAACACTTTCCTAATATACTTACCTGTTGTTTTTTGGCCCCCCAAGGAGATCTCCGGTCCGGTCACGTGATCTTGCAGCTTGTGGCTCGGATCCTCTTCTCCTTCCGGTTCGGTGACGTCACCCGGCCGGCGTCGCTCTCCGTCTCATTAGCAGCAGAGCACTGAACCCTGACTGGCTTGGTAGCGTGCAGCCAATCAGGGTTCAGTGCTCTGCATCCCCACACGCTTCAGAGTGGGGGTCCCCTGAGGCTGCAGTAAATTATCAGGGGTCGTCGGGCTCAGTGCCGGTCACCAGTTACATGGGCCAGCACTGCACTACAGCAGGTAAATGCGGGGTCTGGCGTCAATCATCACTCCGCAGAACCCCCCCCCCCCCCCACCTTGTCAGCGATGCCGACCGAGTCCCGGGAGGGGATGCGGCGGGCGGCATTACTTCATTCATAGCTACCAGACACCCGGCTGCCCGCCGCATCCCTTCCCCCCAGGGACTCAGGGTCGGCATCGGTGGGGAAGTAATGTGTATCGGCTGCTGATCCCCCCGGCCCCCCCTCCCTGTGTCCCTGTCAGAGATCGCTCACCCCCGGAGCGGAGCGTGCTGCTGGCCCCGATCTCGGCACTGGTCTGAAGCACCTGTACTCAGCTAACAGGCTCTGTGTACGGGGCAAGAAATCTCTCCTGACTCACTCACACAGCGCCTGTCAGCTGAGTACAGGTGCCTGAGACCAGTGCAGAGATCGGGGCCAGCAGCACGCTCCGGGGGTGAGCGATCTCTGACAGGGACACAGGGAGGAGGGGGGGAAGTCCTGCAAAGTAATATGTATTTGCTGCTGATCCCCCCGGCCCCCCTCCCTGTGTCCCTGTCAGAGTTCACTCACCCCCACCCCCGGAGCGTGCTGCTGGCCCCGATCTCTGCACTGGTCTCAGGCACCTGTACTCAGCTGACAGGCGCTGTGTGAGTGAGTCAGGAGAGATTTCTTGCCCCGTACACAGAGCCTGTCAGCTGAGTACAGGTGCTTCAGACCAGTGCCGAGATCGGGGCCAGCAGCACGCTCCGCTCCGGGGGTGAGCGATCTCTGACAGGGACACAGGGAGGGGGGGCCGGGGGGGATCAGCAGCCGATACACATTACTTCCCCACCGATGCCGACCCTGAGTCCCTGGGGGGAAGGGATGCGGCGGGCAGCCGGGTGTCTGGTAGCTATGAATGAAGTAATGCCGCCCGCCGCATCCCCTCCCGGGACTCGGTCGGCATCGCTGACAAGGTGGGGGGGGGGGGTTCTGCGGAGTGATGATTGACGCCAGACCCCGTATTCACCTGCTGTAGTGCAGTGCTGGCCCATGTAACTGGTGACCGGCACTGAGCCCGACGACCCCTGATAAATTACTGCAGCCTCAGGGGACCCCCACTCTGAAGCGTGTGGGGATGCAGAGCACTGAACCCTGATTGGCTGCACGCTACCAAGCCAGTCAGGGTTCAGTGCTCTGCTGCTAATGAGACGGAGAGCGACGCCGGCCGGGTGACGTCACCGAACCGGAAGGAGAAGAGGATCCGAGCCACAAGCTGCAAGATCACGTGACCGGACCGGAGATCTCCTTGGGGGGCCAAAAAACAACAGGTAAGTATATTAGGAAAGGGTTAACCTTGGTTAACCCTTTCCTTTGCTAAATTATTGATTTTCCCTGGAATACCCCTTTAACTTAATAGATGTTTCTACATTATAAGGCTCTGTCCACACTGTTTAAGAATAACGGCCACTGTTCTACATGTTCACCTGGCCGATACTGCAGGATGAACAACATTTTATTTTAGTTGGAATGTGGGCAGGTTTGGGTGTGCCGGGAGCTGTACTTTACGCTGTGTGCACAGACTATTTTCTAGAAAATAATCAATTTTCTGCAGCCGTAGTGTATACAGTGTGTTGTCCTATTCACTGCCATTCCATGAAGAAGCACTTTTTTTGTGCCACACAAAAGCAAGGTAGACTACTCTTACTGCAAAAAAGTATATGTTTGGCAAATGGACTGAACATGCTCACTAACAGGCCACCACGTGTATGCCTTGTCATTCATGTATCCTGACAATGTAAAGAAAAAATTGGGAGTGATTGGGACCTTAGCTTGGCAATCTAAGCCACGGCTGTTTTTACGAATATTGGGGGAGATTTATCAAACATGCTGTAAAGTGAAACTGTCTCAGTTGCCCCTAGCAACCAATCAGATTTCACCTTTCATTTCTCACAGACTCTTTAGAAAATGAAAGGTGGAATCTGATTGGTTGCTAGGGGCAACTGGGCCAGTTTCACTTTACACCATGTTTGATAAATCTCCCTCATAGTGAAACCTTGGATTACAAGCATACTTCATTCCAGGAACGTGCTTGTTATCCCTATCACTTGCATATCAAAGCAAATTTTCCCATAGGAAATTATTGAAACACAGATGATTCGTTCCACAAGCCACAAATAAGACAGGTAAGGTGTTCGGTATTAAGAACACTGCATCAGTAAAGAAGGGGTTAATCAGTTATCTCTCCCTCCGCACACACAACTCCCCTGCTACTAGTTTCTCAAGCATCGGTAAAGCGGTTAATTCAGGGGTTAGAGGTAAGCAGCGGTCATACACCAATCAGCACCACATGTATGTAAGATGGCAGCGACATGTGTTTGGCAATAGCGGGAATGTCCGAATGAGGCCCTGGGGAGCTGAAGCCCTCACTGCTTTGGTTACATCTATGCATGCAAGATGTAGGCTGCCTGAACCCTGTAGTAGGATGGGACTGCAGCCTTACTCAAAGTCAGCCCTCTGGCAGCAGGGAGAGGGAATGGCTGCTTGCTTCCTCAGGAGGATCTCCGCAGTTTTACAGGGTCCCTAACCAGTGGCGTAGCTACCATAGAGGCAGGATAGGCAGTTGCTATGGGGCCTGTGCAGGAGGGGGGCCTGGGGGAGAAGGTAGGAGTGTGTTCTGCTTAAATCCTTATGTACTGCAGTGTGTAAGTGACCCAATGTTTACTTACATGCTGCAAAACAAAAAAGGATTAACAAGCAGAAGACAGAGATCTCTGCTTCACTGCTATGATAACCTCTGACCTCTGTTCTCCAGCTGGCAATCAAGTAGGAAAGGAAAATGTGCAGAGCTCCGTGCAGCGGTCAGGGGTTATCAGTGCACCAGCAGTAAAGCATATACAGTATATGCGCAGTGCTTTGTGTTGTCCGTAGGGGGGCCCTTACAAATTTTTGCTATGGGGCCCCGTGAATCCTAGCTACGCCCCTGTCCCTGACAAGGACAGGCACAGGAGAAGAGTTGGAAGGCATCTGATCACTGACAGAGTTCATCAGGTAGCAGTGGGTTAAAATGAGAGGGCTTTCTACCCAGTACAATATCGGGATGGGAACACTGGTGTGCTTGTCTGGCTCATTTACCGAGTTCCATTTTTAAAAATTGTTAGCTTGTCTTACAAAACGCTCTCAGAGTAAGTTACTTGTAATCCAAGGTCTCACTGATCTTGTTGTGTCCTATACTGTTTTGTTATACTTTGTATTCATGCATAGACATGGATCATCTCCATCGGGTTACACCCAATTGTCACAAACCATTCATTCTTAAGCCCCTATTACACGGGGCTCCCCTCTTTTGTTTGTTCGCTTGAGAGGAGCAAACGAGCGTTATCAGCGCTCACTTACTCCTCGTTCCCCTCCCGCCGCTGGTACTATTACACGCATCGGCAGCGAGCGGATGATTACAGAGGGGGCCGAGGGGAGCTGCGCGGGGGGGGGGGGGGGGCAGCAGCCCGGGTGATCGCTTGATCGTCCGGGCAACCCATAGCAGATAGTAGCGGTCTGCTGCTGCCACTCGTATTCCACGGAGAGACGGCAGCAGATTGTTGCTCTATTTGTCATGTTGGAAGACAAACAACAGTAACGATCAGCTGACATTGTTCATAATGGCTGATCGTAGTCTTCTAATACGGCCAATAATCATTTCTTGTAATAGGGCCTTTAGTCCTTATCTCATCACCCACATGCACACAAGGGCCCTGGTTCCATGTGAATTTCTGCACCACCTGCCCCTTATAGCTATCCCACCGCATTGCAGTCATTGGCAAGTTAAAAGTCTGACAACAATAGAACTTGTTTTTGCTGGAATTAACCAGAAGAATTGAAGAATTCCTGCTCATCAAGAACATTTTGGCCAGAGCTAAATCTCCATTTAAATTCCAATTTTATGTATTGTGTTAATTTGGAAAATGATCTGAAATGTTGCTGTTCTCGTCCATGGTGCCAAACAACTTCATTCCACTCAGGTTGGCCATTTTATCTGTAGCCAAATGACACTGTCAGACCATCAGGAGAGGAACGCGTCTGGCATCCGAATTATTTCTATTATTGTTACTTTGCTAATTGGAACGCTACTATAAGCCAAGTGCTCCTTCTAATGCACTTCACACATTCACTATACCCCCCCCCCCTTAGATGGACTCTTGACTTCCAATGTTCCCACGTTAGTTCCCTAAATATCCCACTATATATGAAGTCCCCAATGAAAAGCCATGAGTATGTCTAGTGATAAACAAAAATCTTTATTCTCTTTAAACCTCATTTCGTTAGTCTCAGGATAAAATACGTGGTTCCATGTAAAAGGTGTTTACTGCTGGATTCTGCGGATGGATTGGATCTGGAAGGTCTGTGCATGGGATCCCCACTCTCTCCAGTGTTTGTACTCTCCTGAGTGACGGTCACATTCCAGGATGTACTGGAAGCCACGATAACCGGGATACTGGTAGCACACCCAGCTGTTGATACAATAGACAAAAAGGTATATCCACTTGTAATTGCTACCTACCTAGAATTGTTTCGATAGGTATTTAAAGGGGTTGGCCACTTTATAGTAAAATTGTTTTGTGTGTAGTATAGGAAAGTGTACTCACTGTATATACTGACAGCAGCTCTCTGTACCTTACAAAGCTAAAATCAGACTCCCCTCCTCCAGGCTGTGCTGCCCTGCTCTGTGGTGAGTCTGTCCATAAGATGGCCAACATGGAGGAGCATGTGACCATGCCCCGCCTTCTGTGTCCTCTATAGACATATACAGGTTCAGTGGTGGACACTGGGGGTGGGGCATGGTCACATGCTCTTCTATGTCAGCCATCTTATGGACAGACTCACCACAGAGCAGGGTAGCACAGCTTGGAGGAGGGGAGTCTGATTTTAGCTCTGTGAGGTACACAGGGAGCTGCTGTCAGTATATACAATGAGTACACCTATTAATACTGTACACTGAACAATTTTACTATTAAGTGGCCAACCCCTTTAATATATGTCTGCAATAAATGTCACCTTAAAGGCTGGCTTGCAAAAAGCATACTGGTACATCAATACATTACATGAACTGGGCACAGGTTAGTCTTTCAGTTCTGCTGAGGAGGTGTTTGAGGGAGGTTGAACACTTGTTGCTAGGTTCAGCTAGGTTCGCACACAGTAAAAACTCGTCTCTTTCCAGCGGCCCCATAGAGAATGAATAGAGCCGCCGGAGATAGATAGGTCGCGAGCCCGCAGCTGTATTTAAAACAAAGGAGCTGAGGGTCAATCTGGAGATCACCAGGGGGCATAGAGTTTGGATCCCCTGTGATCTCTTACTTGTCCCCATCCACAGTAAGTTTTAATCGGAAAACCTTTTAAAATTCAAAATACGTCCATGTTTTATAACTATTTTACTGTCGTATTTTGCTTTTATTTTACTGTGTGTGAATATCAGGGATTCCAGCAGGAGGACATCATGCGTTCATTTTTTTTGTTTTGTTTTTTTAAGGGGTAGGGTGTGTCCTTTTGACTGTTCTTCATCCTTCTGTAGGATATAGACTGTTTTCTGTAGCTATGGCCTATGTCCAGTAAGCACTCAGGCAACCACAGAATGTTCATGGGTTGATGGGGTGATGTAAATAAGGCGGCATGCATACATCCGGGATATACTGTCCGCAAACTATATACCATGGACTGCACTCTTGACCTCTTCCAGGATTCTTAGTATCAAGATTTATTATAATGTCGGGAGTTCTGAAACAGCTAAAGCTCTGTGCTCCTGTACTGACACAGCCTTGTCAGTTAAGCAGCATAGAACTTTAGCTGTTTCGGAGCTCCCAGCATTAAAATAAATCATGATGCCGAGAGTTCCAGAAGAGGTCAAGAGTGCAGTCCATGGTATACAGTCAGCTCGTGGACAGTATATCACAGACGTGTGCATGCAGCCTAAGGCTTAATCACTGTATATTAAAATTGATTTGGAACTCAGATATAAATTCCTATTGTACATTTAATAATAATTGAGTGAAATAGAATAAAAAGATAGATAGATAGATAGATAGATAGATAGATAGATAGATAGATAGATAAATAATAGATACATAGATAGATAATGGATGGATAGATAGATAGATAGATAGATAGGAGATAGATAGATAGATAGATAGATAGATAGATAGATAATAGATAGATAGATAGATAGATAATAGATAGATAGATAGATAGATAGATAGGAGATAGATAGATAGATAGATAGATAGATAGATAGATAGATAGATAGATAGATCACTTACGCTCCAGATTGGACACGGAAAGAGCCAACTTCATTGTTACACCAGCCCATGGCCTGAAGAGAGGGGTAATCATCACTCAGCTCTCCTTTCCTTCCAAGGAAGTTTTCCCTCTCAAAGATGGTCATCTTACAGTCACGGTGGTTCTGTAGAAAGGACACTCAAATGTCAGCCATCTTGTTTTTAAGTTTTAGTTATTTAACCCCTTCCTATTCTCTGACATATCACTGCAACCATGGAAACTGTGCAGTTCCTGTACACTGACGTAGTAGCACATTATAGTAATGACACATGCACAGAAGACATAACCGGGCCATCACTTACGTATGTGTATCAGCTGTATTTTTTTTTTTAGTTTAGTCCTAGCTGCTGAATATATGGAGTATATATACTTATGCATAAGTATACACATTTGCTCAAAATTCTTTCTTGGCCAAAATTAAACCAGCCCCAGCCTGTCATCCTAAACTCTAAGGTAACATACAATTCATATACAGGTTCCTAGGGCTTTTCTGCATTAGTTTACATTTTATTGATTTTGTATGCCTGTGTTATCTATTACTTCGTTCCGTCTATATCTATAGGAAGAAAGCAATTAGATCCTAGAGTTCCTAAGGTTAAGGTCAACATTTCTATCAGTGTCCTTTAAATGTAATGTAATTCATAGCCCATTATAATGGGTGATCCGAACAGCAATCTTGTAAGTGAAAACAATTATCACTGTCTCCCTGCGGACGGCTGTGTAATGTATACTTACAGCACAGGCAATTGGTCGAAAGGAGGTCATCCTCTCCACGTGGTAAGCATTGCTGCCACTCCAGGCCTCCCAGCGGGGGTACTCTCCTCTCTCCAGTACAAACTGCTGACCTTGGAATCCTAAGTGCTCGTATCCAACCCAGCTGTGGGAATAGATCAAACACTTCAGCTTTACTGCTTAAAATTTAAAGGAAATTGAATGGCAGTGAAAAAGATGTGACATCCAAGAAACACCTTATTTTATCACTGCTCATAGTTTTATATATTGCTATGTCTTGATGGAACATGCATTCATTATTGCTTGTCTAGATTAAGGGTAATGTGGCATTTAAAGGGCTTTGAACATCCAATTTTTTTAAGAATTCTTAAAATGTGTGCAAATCGGTATTCCGGAGGGGGGGGGGTGTATTTCAATCAACTGGTTTGTAAATTACTTCTATTTAAAAATCTTCCAGTACTTATGAGCTGCTTTAAGTCCTGCAGGAAGTGGGGTATTCTTTCCAGTCTGACACAGTGTTCTCTGCTGCCACCTCTGTCCATGGCAGGAATTTTCCAGAGCAGGAGAGGTTTTCTATGGGGATTTGCTATTGCTCTGGACAGTTCCTGACATGGACAGAGGTGGCAGAAGAGAGCACTGTGTCAGGCTGGAAAGAATACACCACTTCCTGCAGGACAAACAGAAGCTGATAAGTACTGGAAGACTTGAGATTTTTAAACAGAAGTAAGTTACAAACATTTTAAGGGTTAAAATTTCCATTTTACAATAGACTTTTCTCCCATTGAATTACATTTTATGGCCTTTATTTTACCAGCCATAAAAATAAATATATAGGGGGAGATTTATCAAGACTTGTTAAAGTAGGAAGGTTCTTTTTTTATTGTACTATATCAAAGAACATTCTTACTGTAAGACCACATTCAGACATCTGATGTCTAGCCTATAGTTGCGGCCGATCACAGCCTATTTTCATTAAAGACCGGCTTGCCTGTATTTTTTGCAGCACGTATTCTGGTCCTACCACATATCCGCAATACATACAGATGTTTGTACGGGGACCCTAGAAATGAATGGGTCTGCATATGTCTGGGTTTATGGATCCACAAATGCAGACAGATTTAGCAGATGTGTGAAAGGGGAATAAGACTGCTTGATAAATCTCCATAGTTTTTGTTTCAGGACTTTTTATGTCAGAGAAACATCTGTTTTATTGCCCATAAATACTTCAAAATACTTAAAAATTGTAAGCAAAGACCCATAAAACACCTATAAAAGAGTAAGGAAAAAAGCTGCATAGAACATTTAATCATTCTAAAACACAACAAACAAAAAAACTAAAAAATTTAACACTTAAAGGGGTTATCCAGCGCTACAAAAATATGGCCACTTTCTTTCAGAAACAGCCCCACTCTTGTCTCCAGCTTGGGCGGGGTTTAGCTGCTCAGTTCCATTAAAGTGAATGGAGCTTAATTGCAAACCGCACCTGAACTGGAGACAAGAGTCGTGTTGTCTCTGAAAGAAAGTGGCCATGTTTTTGTAGCACTGGATAACCCCTTTAAGGCTTGTTATGCAATTCATTTGATGCTGAAATACAGCAGAACTGAAGCTGAAATTAGGCAGGTTTTGGAGTGGAATGACAAACTCCCATAGATTTCTAAGGATATTTGCAAGCAGATCCCATCCAAACAATTGGCCTTTTACTAGCTAGCCAACACCCTGCTCTGCACTGAAGAAGGGCAAAGACCCCGAAACGGCTGTCTGAGGATAAGAAGGCTTTCCTTTTGGAGAGATTGTTTGGCTTGGCATAGATCCTCAGTCAATGTTCTAAGTCTCCTAGATCGAGTGAGACACTGACTTGAAGGATCTCCACTTTGCCAAGAGGTGTGAGAGCTATTTTGCATATCACGTCTTTACAAAATTTCCAATGAAGTAGGTATTGCCTTCAAGTCTCCACACATCTGGAAGCTGCTATAGAAATCACTGATGTTCTCTGGGATCACATTTTCTTTGGAGCCTGGATCTATTAATGGCTGGATGGATGCCCCCCCCCCCTTCCTTATAGAACTTTTTCATTTTATGCAAATCTACAGTACTAACTAAGCGAACGGCTTTGTTAGCTTGGCCATCTGCTCATCAGCCTTCTGCCTTTGAAATCCATGCCGCTCTGACCCAGGTGCCTGAAAAAGCTGGATCCAGTCCTGGGAGAAGTTTTCCAGGACTGAATCCAACTTTTTCAGGCACCTGGAGTAGAGCAGCATGGAGCGTCACGGACTTCAAAAGCAGCAGGCTGATAAGCAGATTGCCGAGCTACAGTAAGTAACAAATCCGCTTAGTTAGTACTATAAATATGCTCATCTCTACTTCTGAAATACACATGAAATCATGCAATAATTTTTTCTTTCTAGACCTCCAACTTTATGGGCTAATACATATCTGTTTCTTTAAAGAGGCAATGCTACCAATAAACATGCTTACTTCCGGCTCTGTTTAACATTTGATGCTTTTTGTTATAAGACTTTTCTATAAAGACAGTAACATGGTGGCTCCTTACAATGGCTGAGGTCATGGCCATGTACCCCCATCATTGTTGATACTTACGCCCCACTCTCTATTTTAAAGGAGCGGACAGTTTCAAATCCATATTCCATGATATTATAACACTCAGATGTATACTCGTGTCTGCGACCCTGGAAACATTCTTCGTCCCAGACAATAATCTGAAAGTAAAGGAAAGTTAAGGACTTGATAAAGCAAGGACATGGATACAAGCGTTAATACAGCCAGATAAATGACATTGAGGAAGGTACAGAAGATTTCCCCATGGATTCTCTAAATGGCAGAAGAGAAAACATATCTGTCCGGCTGATGACACCAGTCACTACTTTACAGTGTCCATGTCCAATTACGCCTCATGTCTTCATAGGTCCGGAGGGTAATTTGGGCTATCATCTCCTTTCTATGGATCGCAGGACATTTATTGAGCAGAACATGATGCTTTTAGAGGTATAAATCTGACGCCAACCTCTGGGAATAGATGTCCGCATAAAAGGATGGTTTACAGCCGGCTACTTATCACCATCTTGGTGAGTATGAATTATGGATTATGCTTGTTGACCTACTTTATAGTCTATGAAATTTCATGGTCATATCAGAAAGACAATCAGGAGGGATGCTGGATACATATTCATCTGCAATCAGGACGGTCGTACTCTCTGTTATTTCTATTAGAAATATGTATTAAATAATATACCGTACTTGTCTGCCGCCTCAAGTCTATGTAGTCATTGTACATATATATATATATATATATATATATATATATATATATGTATGTATAGATAGATAGATAGATATAGATATATACACTGTATATATCTTTGTAAATACATGATTTGTCTCAGTATATTGTATATTTCCAGAGATGACTTTTCTATTCTGGTTTCTTCTACTCATGTCATTCTCCATTTTAGTAAGAGACATAGGGGGGGAGATTTATCAAACTTGGTGTAAAGTGAAACTGGCTCAGTTGCCCCTAGCAACCAATCAGATTCCACCTTTCATTCCTCACAGACTCTTTGGAAAATGAAAGGTGGAATCTGATTGGTTGCTAGGGGCGACTGAGCCAGTTTCACTTTACACCATGTTTGATAAATCTCCCCGTGCCTATGCAATGCATCCAGGGAGAGTTATTGTATTTCTCATAATATTACAGCACAGTGCCTATCCACTGTAGATACAAATCCAGACCAGGGTCTATAGAGACAGTAAAGGTCCTATTACACGAAAGCATTACCATTCAATAGGAGCGGCGACAGCATACCGCCACTGACTTCAATGGGCAGCCCAAACAATCCTCCCCGCTTGCTGGCTGTGCGTGTTATAGCACAGGCAGTGAGTGGGGAACATGGAGGAAAAGAGCAGTTAGTTAGCTGACAAGTCGGCGCTCTCTTCCCCTAGAAGAGTGGGCTGTGTAATACGGCCTTAAAAAGAACCTATCATCTAAATCTAACTGTCCCTATTATTAAAGTGCACCTTTCCCTAAGTCTATTTATAAAGATACAGACTGCCTTTGTAGTCACTATCTAATACTTTATCTAATTCTCTGTACCGGTGCTGTAAAGCCAGATGCCGCCATCTTGATGACATCACTTGCATTCCAGCAGTGCGTTCCAGTGCTGATATGCAGTGACGACACCAAGATGGCAGATCCCGATCTTATAGCACCGCTCATGGGAGCCCATCCCGTCGCTCTGCATGCTGGGAGGTTCTGGCCTCACGCCAACACCTTGGAAAAGAGTGCTAGATAAAATGTTATAGAAAGAGTGAAAGTGTAAATAATATAATTAGTAATTAAATAAAATTATATATATATATATATATATATATATATATATCCATTCCCCTTGATTGGTTTTCCTTAGCTTTGAGTTAGAGGCAAATAAATGTAACATACTGTATGCTACCCACTTGGATCCTGCATAATCTATATACTCCTTAAAAGCTGGGTTCACTTCTGGATTATTTATTCCATTGTTCTGCTCTGTCTCTGGAGAAGAATATAAAAACAAAACAGAGCCAGCTGGTCCGTTGCACAATGGACCCCAATGGCACCCAATGGAACCCATTGTCTTTAATAGGGTCTATTGAGTCACTGGCATGGCATACAGAATTTCACTAGATAAAATAGCTCAGCATTCTGTGCCAGTTTTCCGATGTTTTGGACAGAACCGGAGGCACTGAGTGGAGGTGCAAATCCAACCTTAGTATTTAATGTGTGCTGTCCGCACATTACACAGGGTCTTGCATTGCATACTATATATATCATAAAGTCTTGAGGGTGGTCTATGGGTGCATGCAGCACTGTCACTCTATCCAAGTTAAAGGAGAAGTCCGGCAAAATTAAGAAATCTGGTACAGGCAGAGGCAGGGGGAATATAATAAAGAACGTACAGTATACTTACCTGTCCTAGTGCCTTTGGAGTGCTGCATCACTACTCCTGGATCCACCACCGGGAGTCATTTTCCTCCAGCTTCCTGATATATCACAACTCAGG
Source organism: Dendropsophus ebraccatus (assembly GCF_027789765.1). NCBI lineage: Eukaryota > Metazoa > Chordata > Amphibia > Anura > Hylidae > Dendropsophus > Dendropsophus ebraccatus. The sequence continues at coordinate 31,086,069 of NC_091456.1, forward strand.
TGAAAGTACCTAAGCAAGCTGATGGATTGCTGATGGAGTCCTGTCCCAGTGACTGACTGAGCAGGCAATCTAACAGCCAGGTTGTGACATTGCAGGAGGGATAGCTGGTGGGGGTCTGGGAGCTGTAATATGGCACTGCAGGAGCACAGAGATGGGTAGGTATATTTTCTTTATTATGCCCCTCTGCCCCTGCCAGGACCAGACTTTTATTTTCACCAGACTTCTTCTTTAATATAGGTGAATCCATGGGCAGATTATGGAGAGGGCAATCTGGGCTACCAGCCGGGGCCCTTGGCTGCAGGGGGGCCCAGGGACATTGTCTACATTATAACCCCACCTGTCCCGCTGCATAAGTCCTGGGTTCAAATATGACCAAGGACAACATCTGCACCTCTAAAAGTTTGTACGTTCCCTCCATGTTTGCATGGGGGCAGGGCTAGAAGGAGCATGGTTAGCAGGGGGCCCAAAATTTCTGAAAAGCCCGGGGCCCATGGTACCCTTAATCCGCCCCTGGGTGAATTACTAGTCAAAGTCCTGCAGTCTTAGATACTTAGGGGGAGATTTATTAAACTGGTGTAAAGTAGAATTGTCTTAGTTGCCCCTAGCAACCAATCAGATTCCACCTTTCATTCCTCACAGATTCTGGTTGGTTGCCGGGGGCAACTGAGCCAATTCTACTTTACACCAGTTTGATAAATCTCCCTTTAAGTTTTTTTCAGAGTATTTATTCCAAAAGTAATAAGTAATTTATATACCTTGAGTATTTAAGTAGTGATAGTGATCCTATATTGCAACACCCATGTATGGTATCTGTATATTCCATTTACAGGGCACCCCTTTAAGTTCAGCCTTTACCATTGGATAGGGCACACAGGTTTGGACACAGCGATTATAGAAAAACTCATTACCTTCCAATGTCCGGCAAATTTAGTACAGTGTTGAGTCATGTTGGCTCTGTCCTGTTGGGATAGATAGAGAACATTTAGAGTTTGATCATGTTTATGATCCAGGGTCATCTAAAACATGTTCCACAGAAGGCTATGATGACAGATGGCGCTATCGTATGATAGAACTAACGGATTGTATCCCACAAATAATGATGTTCTCTCTTGGTTCTAAATCAGTTCTACAAATTAATGAATAAGAGGCTTTTGTTTGCTTATTGTCTTTGGAGAGTGTTCAGTTAATGTTGCTTGTATTGGACAGCGTTCAGAGGGTATCCCGGATGGCTGCACTTAGAAGCTTGCTTGGTATGCCAGCCATTGCATTAAATAATCAATCTGGCATCACTCTTCCTTCTTGTATCTCTGGAGACATTTATTCTCAACATAAGAATTTTACAGGGACAGGAGGTTCACACTCGTTTTACAGCGTATTAGCGGATAGATAGCTGTACTTTGTGTCCACTAAGTAGTTAAAGAACCACAAAAAACAATTTTGCAAGGGTTTTCTATTTTTTGTACTGTATATAAAGCATAGTCACTATATAATAATTAAAAAAAAACATGAAGGAAAATAAAATTGAAAAACATATATAAATTGTTACACTACATTTTCTAAAACACATTGAAAGTAAGGGCTTAAAGGGGTACTCCAGAGGAAAAAAAAAGTTTTTAAATCAACTGGTGTCAGAAAGTTATACAGATTTGTAAATCACTTTTATAAAAAAAAATAAAAATCTCAAGCCTTCCAATACTTATCAGTTGCTATATGTCCTGCAGGAAGTGGTGTATTCTGTCCAGTCTGACACATTGCTCTCTACTGCCACCTCTGTCCTTGACAAGAACTGTTCAAAGCAGGAGAGGTTTTCTATGAGGACAGTTCCTGACATGGACAGAGGTGGCAGCAGAGAGCACTGTGTCAAACTGGAAAGAATACACCACTTCCTGCAGGACATACAGCAGCTGATAAGTGCTGGAAAAATTGAGATTTTTTTTTTTTTTATTAGAAGTAATTTTAAATCTGTATAACTTTCTGACATCAGTTTATTTAAACACAATTTTGTTTCTCCAGAATGCCCCTCTAATAGGAAGAATGATACAATGTGTTGTAAGTGTAGAGTATACTGTGATTTCCACTCTGTAAATAACTACATAATTTCACTTTTTTGTTCTTTTTGTGCATCAGGTGATTTATACAGGGGTTAAAATGTCATGTGAGTATGATAGCAGGACCGGTGTTCCTATGTAGGTTCTTTCCTCTCTAGGTAGAGATGGATAACCTTTACCATAAGCAGCCTGTCTGTGATATCCATTTGCTGTATGTTTTAGGAAATCTCAAAGCACATATAGAAAACCTAACCATAGACCCCGATCACCATAAAAGGAAAAAAGCCAGGAGTATGTTATTTTGACTTCTATTTGGGTGTTTTCTGGCAGGGTTGCCAAATGCAACAAGAAGAAAACCGGGGCAATCCCCGTTTGTTGTGACTTCTTTATTGTAAAAACACACTGCAGTATCCATGCGGACTAGCGTGCACTAGCAGATGGGAACGCCCTACACCTCACAGAACATGTGTCAGCTGTTTCACACGTCAGAGCGTGCTTCACTAGTCCAGGTGCATCCTGGTCTGGTGAAGCACGTTCTGATGTGCGAAACAGCTGTCATGTCTTCTGTGAGGTGTATGGCACCCCCACCTGCTAGTGCAAGTTAGTCCGGATGGATACTGCACTGTTTTATACAATAAAAATGGTGAGTGTCTGGTTTTCTTCCTGTTTTGGATGTTATATAGAACTATCTGCACGTTCCCCTGGTAGCACCCATACAGCGATTGTCTCGTCATACTCTCCGCACCTATCACTATCTGAGATTACCATATGCAATAGTGATGGTACTGTGTATTGGTGGAGGAAAATGCTAAGCATATTAATTTTAAAAAAAGGAAACATTTTATTTTGTGTCACTTTCATTTCTTCTTCTTTCTTTTTTTTCAAAAATCAATAGTACAGGTGATTTTAAGAAACTTTGTTATTGGGTTTATTAGGCAAATATGCCATTATCTGCATTCAAAAAGACTTTCCCCAGGCCCCCCCCCCCTCCCTCCTCTCTCTCATTCACTGCTCATTATCAGGAAATCTCGACTTTTACATCAGTCGAGCCCTGTCTGTTCTATGGAGAGGGGAGGGGGGAGGAGGGAGATTAGTTGGCAGCAGAGAGCAGAAAACAAAGGATTACACAGTGGGAGCTGTGTGAAAGCAGATATTCAGGGGTCAGTGCTGACTTCAGAGGAGATAGCCTTGTGATGTAGCTGTAAATTAACTCTTTGTTGTCCTGTTTTGGTGCCTCATCTCCTTCCACCCCTCCCCTCTCCATAAGAGAACAATGAAGACAGGGGGAGAGCTTCAAATTGCTTTTTCAAGATAAAAATGCATTTTTCGGCTATTAAACCCAATTACAAAGTTTTCTAAAATCGACTGTACTATTGATTTGTGCAAAAAGTTAAACGACAGTGACACTTTAAAGTAGTATACTGTATCATTAAAAATATAAACTACACAAATTGGGTGTTGTAATCGTACTAGATATTATTCTATGGAAAAATGAAAAACTTCATTACAAAGTAAAATTGGTCCCACGAAAAACAGAGTTTAAATAAGAAATATGGCTTTTAGAAGGTGAAGGGGAAAGAACAAAAACCCCCAAACTAAAATTAGCATTGTCCTTAAGGGGTTAAGATACTGCTTCTTATGACGCACCGCACATGTATCTAAACAAACAAGAGATCTGTGCGTATCGCCGAAGCTTTGTTTATGGGACGGATGGTGGAGCTTCTCACAGAAAATACAAAAGCTGATTGCTTTAGGAAATGAAGCGGCAATGTACCAGGGCTAAAGCTGCTTGTAAACCGTCATCATTTCCATCATTGTTTGGATTATATTGTGTATTCTGTTCAGGTCCCTGTTATAGAAACATAATGGGAATGGGGGGGGGACTCCTGTGCATTTTTCATTCTAGATTTCTTTACTTTTATACATTTTTACAATATTTATAATTAAAAAAATATATATTTACATTTTTAAATGACCAATAAATTTGACACCTTTTTTCTCACTAAAACAGCTGTAGTCTTTTTCAATAATTTATTAATCCTGTAGAGCAGGAGTGTCAAACCCAGGTCCGCCAGCTGTTACAAAACTATATATCCCATCATGCCTGGACAGCCAAAAATTTAGCTTTGGCTTTCCACACATGATGGGAATTGTAGTTTTGTATCAGCTGGAGGGCCTGAGTTTGACACCTGTGCTGTAGACTGTGTTCACATTGCAGTACGATATTGCAGTATCGTAGCAGTACTGCATATTTTCGGTGCAATAACGCAACAACACTACATTGAAACTGGAACGTGTGAACACAGCCTTAGGAAACTATTGCTTTTTGTATTCACTTTTATATCTAGATAATGTGCAATGTTAAATAACTCACAGAGGCAGACCAGGCAGCTACTATGGAACCCATAGAGAAGGATGCCTTAGCCCAGAATTACCACCGTATACTTTCCAATGGATGATGTGAAATTAAGCAAAGACTACCTCGCCATGGGAACTGCAATGCTAACAAAGATAATGAAAAGGACCAGCTAGAAGGGGACACGACCTTATGGAAGGTATAAAGTGGGGCCCCACTATTGAACACACACCTCCAAGGGTCAACTTTTTTTTTTTTATTTCTTTACATCCGTCTCTGGTGACAGATTGGAAAAACCATTTGAACCACTGACATAAAACATTTACTTATGTCCTTCTCCCTGCCATTATGACAATCTATGCTACATTTCTCCAGACTTTTATGGGTTGGGGTCCTGTGTTTAGAAGGCAAAGCATAGCCCATGACAGGCTGTAATAGGGACAACTGTAGGTCGCCCCAGCTATTTCCCTTGAGTTGCTCACCTCCTCAAACAGTATGTTCTTACATGCAGTATGACCCAATGTACTTGAAGAGTTAGGTTGTGTTCCCACTACGTTTTTGCAATCCATTTTTTTCATCCGTTTTTTCTTAACGGACACAAAAATGAGGTAGACTACGTTTTTGTGTACGTTAAAAAAAAAATCATCCTTTTATTATAATGGAAGTCAATAGAAAAATGGAGCAAATCGGATTGCATCTGTTTTTCCATCCCATTTTTGCAAAAACGGATAGCAAAAACGTAGTGTGAACCCAGCCTTATGTGACAACTATCGTATATTTCCCATTTTCCCACATGATTGAATCAAAGCTCTAATGGATTGTATAGAATAGGTTCCTGGGTGCCCTTATAATGATAGGTAAACAGAAGAAGTTCCCGGCACTCACTCGTCTTCTGCAAAAGTGATTTATTTCCAAATAATTATTTATATATATATATATATATATATATATATATATATAATTTTTTGGAAATCACTCGCCTTCTGCAAAGTGATTTATTTCCAAATATATATATATATATATATATATATATATATATATATATATATATAATAAATTGGAAATCACTCGCCTTCTGCAGAAGACGAGTGAGTGCCGGGAACTTCTGTTTACTATTGGGCCTATTCCCTGGCACCGCCATCAGCCGGAGTATTGACCATTTGTTCTTACTTATAATGATAGGTGTCCTGCATATGTTTGGCAGGGTGCAGTACTTGACAGGATGGAGTAAAAACAACTGCAGGTCTCCCAAATCTATTTCCTGGTTTCATGTGTTTGCCAATGTTGATAAATAAATGTTTTAGGAATTTTTAACGTCTTGCATCATTTTGCATCCGCGTATGGACTCGCTGTTCATTATCGGTATCTATTTGCACAGTTCGAGACCTAATCACAGTATTGCAAGTAAGAAACGTGTCTGTATAGTTACCACAAGGGGAAAAAGTTGCTATATAGTACATACATCCCATTTCTCAGTTAACCCTTTTGCTATGCCCTACTAGGAAGGTAAGGGGGTCAGGATAGTAGTTGCTATGATAGTAAATAACAACGTTTGGTTAGTACATAATATACACAAACTATAAATATTGGTGGCCTTGTTGTAGATCAAATCAATGTTTTTCCACCATAACGACTATCGCCTTATCATTCATCAGTGTCGATCATCGCAGATTAGATTCCAGATTACCCAGCACTTTGAAATGTTACGTGAGTCCTTGATGTCGAAGTGTCCCGTATATCCTGACCGAAGCTATAAAATCACAGAGAAACCCATATATTCCGAGCAGATGACAGATCCCTTGCCGTAAGTACATGCTGTCATCTGTACTTTAGGAAATTTGGCTATTCCTCACGTCAAAATGTTTGCCTGAGCTCGGTAATTTGACAACGTGATTGATCTACCGATGCATCTGCCTTAAAGAGCTGACTTCTAACGGAGACAACTGAAAACATTGCCCGACGACAGTTTCATCTGCTCTATGTCATTTTACCAAAACGCTTTGCGCATTTTTACCACTATAGATAATTTAGGGCGGTTTGTCAATGAAAGTCTTACAGGTTGAAGGGTACAGGTATGGATTATATAGACGGGAGCACAAAACTGGTATGTTTTTGTTTTAGCCATTACTCTTTCCAACTGATAATAGTATTTTTTTTTTTTTATTAAGTGTTTTGTACTATTGTTTCCTGTCTATAGACAGATTTAAACTCAGGCAGGTATTGTATGTAGCACTTTACATTTACTATTATTAAGCAATGTATATTTCTTATTGGATATTGCTATAGGACAACAGCTGGCACAAATGGAACAGTCCAGTATAGTGTGTTCTCTGTGGTGAATTTCTGGGTCTGATTATCCAGTTTTCTCACCATGATAGATAGATAGATAGATAGATAGATAGATAGATAGATAGATAGATAGATAGATAGATGATAGGAGATAGATAAATAGATAGATAGATAGATAGATAGATAGATAGATAGATAGATAGATAGATAGATAGGAGATAGATAGGAGATAGATAGGAGATAGATAGATAGATAGATAGATAGATAGATAGATAGATAGATAGATAGATAGATAGATAGGAGATAGATAGGAGATAGATAGGAGATAGATGATAGATAGGAGATAGATAGATAGATAGATAGATAGATAGATAGATAGATAGATAGGGGATAGATAGATAGATAGATAGATAGATAGATAGATAGATAGATAGCAGGAAATCCCACGGCACTCCGATACTTCAAGTAAACCAAAGTGAATTTATTGTGGTTATATATCACAGCTATCCATGTGCGCAACGTTTCGACAGCTTCTCGCCGTCACTTTCAAGCGTGAGAATGACGGCGAGAAGCTGTCGAAACGTCGCGCACATAGAATGCTGTGATCGGAGTGCCCTAGGATTTCCTGCTATATACTAACCAAGTCTCACCTGCTGTCACCCACCATTGTTTGGTGCTGCTCCTTTTCCTTGTATTAGATAGATAGATAGATAGATAGATAGATAGATAGATAGATAGATAGATAGATAGATAGAGGAGATAGATAGATAATAGATAGATAGATAATAGATAGATAGATAGATAGATAGATAGATAGATAGATAATAGATAGAGAGATAGATAGATAGATAGATAGATAGATAGATAGATAGATAGATAGATAGATATAGATAGAGATAGATAGATAGATAGATAGATAGATTTGACTATGTTATGCTAAATATTGTAAACCTAAGAATATTTGCATCAACTCTTGAAAAATTATATACATTATTTTTTTTATTAGACTGAATAAAAGAGATGATGAGCTACTGCCGGTCCAGGCAACAATAATCTTGGAGCGACTAAGTCTGTCTTATGATTATGAGTAGATAGGCCTTACCTTGCGCGATCGAGCAGCTGAGAGTCTGAAGGCAACGTGCCGGGTGGTATATCTGCTAGGGTTTATATAGCCTGCTGAGTGAGCCATAGACAGATAGAGGCAGCTTTGCTGGAATTCCTCCGTCAGCAGATGCAGGGAGGCCTAATTCAGGAGTTTTGTGGCCTGAACAATGAATATAATCTATAGAGGAGATGGTAATGTATAGAAATGCTAGCACATCAGGATTTACGTTAACAGCACCTATATACTTCTGAAACAACATAACTGGATATACTTCCCATATATGTAATATAAATAGGGCAATGAATAAAATATCTGACCAGGCACCTTAGTACAAACAAAGTATGGACAGTCATGTATTGTAGTCAAAGTTATATCAGCACTTCAACAAATGGAAACAACTTATTTTTTAGATGAAAGTCTATGGGGGAGATTTATCAAACATGGTGTAAAGTGAAACTGGCTCAGTTGCCCCTAGCAACCAATCAGATTCCACCTTTCATTTTCCAAAGAGTCTGTGAGGAATGAAAGGTGGAATCTGATTGGTTGCTAGGGGCAACTGAACCAGTTTCACTTGACACCATGTTTGATAAATCTCCCCCATATAAGTCTATGCTATACATGCTGATACCTTGATTGGTATTGGATGCCAACAAGCATGCACATGTACTCACCTGCTGCGAGTATGACCCTATGTGTAGCTCTCTACCTGCCGGAGATCCAACAGGGGTTCAGTCACTGTATCAGAATTAGGCGAGGTTCACACTATGTAAAAACAATGGCCGGTTTTGTGGAAACAACGGCCATTATTTGTGAAATAACGACCGTTGATTGCACAACACTGGCCATTGTTATGAAATACGGCCGTTATTTTTACATAGTGTGAACCTGGCCTAAAGAAGTTTTGTTATTTTTTATTCAAACAAGTGTAAGGTGACCGTCAGGACAGCGCAGACCGTGCGCTCTGAACCTCCAATTTTAAAGGTATCTTTTATGATAAATGTAATTTTTACATGCAGAAATGATGATGATTAGAGATGAGCGGACCTGCCGAGGTTCGGGTTTGTATGAACCTGAATTCTTGGCGTCTGATTCCCGCTGTCTGCCCGCTCTGTGGAGAGGGTGGATACAGCCTGAGGACCGCCTGGAAAACTGGGATACAGCCATAGCCATAGGCTGTATCCCAGTTTTCCAGGCGGTCCTCAGGCTGTATCCACCCGCTCCACGGAGTGGGCAGACAGCGGGAATCAGAAGCCGATAGTTCAGGTTCATACGAACCCGAACCTCAGCAGGTTCGCTCATCTCTAATGATGATCCACAGCATTTATGACTCCTGTGAAAGTACCCCTAATTGATATTGTATAGAAATACAGGTACCAAAGGCAAAGCTTAAAGGGGTTATCCAGCTAAAATCTTTTTCTTTCAAATCAACTAACTAATATTTACTGCACTATTTGACCACAGTATTTCTTTACAAAAAAAAAAAAAAATAAATACATTTGTTGGTTCCACTATCTCTACCACTTGGTCATATTCCAGGATTGTTGTATTGCAGTGGATTATGCCTGCCATTGTTCTGCTGATAGGCAGCATATTAAAGGGGTAAGCCAGTGAAAATCTTTTTCTTTCAAATCAACTGGTTTCAGAAAGTTATATAGATTTGTAATTTACTTCTATTAAAAAATCTCTAGTCTTCCAGTACTTATCAGCTGCTGTATGTCCTGCAGGAAATGGTGTTTTGACTCCAGTCTGACACAGTGCTCTCTGCTGACATCTCCGAGACAGGAACTGTCCAGAGCACAAAAGGTTTTCTATAGGGATTTGCTACTACAGCAGAGAGCTCAGTGTCAGACTGAAAAGAAAACACCATTTCCTGCAGGACATACAGCAGCTGATAAGTACTAAAAGACTTGATATTTTTAAATAGACGTAAATTACAAATCTGTATAAGTTTATGAAACCAGTTGATTTGAAAGAAAACGATTTTAGATGGCTAACCCCTTTAATATGCTGCCTATCAGCAGAAAAATGGCAGGCATAATCCACTGCAATACAACGGTGCTGCTATATGATCAAGTGTTAGAGGTAGTGGGACCAAAAAACATATTTTCTATTTTTTTTTTTGTGGTCAAATAGTACACTTGTCACAGTAACCGGGAGTGGTATGCATGCACCCCTGGGTATACCAACACACACCTTTGCAATACAACAGTCTGTAGGGCAGGTGGAGATGTAAGTAACCAGAGATTCCCAGGTAGACTTAAACGAGGTGTAAACTTTACTTAACATCTTCTTAAAGGAATAATACACGCTGTAACAGTTCTCTTTGGCAGCAGTGGAATACAGTAAATCACTTGGCTCCCTTTGGTGAGATGGGTTCTTGTTATAATCTCTGCTTAGCACAGGTATACTGTAGAATAGACTGATGATATGTTTGAGAATACAAGGACAAAGTCATTGGGTACTTTAGTTAACTTGACTTTAGTTGGCAGTGAGCTACTTGATGGAAAGGGACCTATTCCAGACCCTTGGGTTCTCAACTTTGGGCACTGACCACCTTTTTGTGTGTAGCTTTGATAACAGTACCTGCATCTATGGGTTTGACTGTCCGCCTTTTGCTGTCTGTGGGGACCGAGTGACATGAGCTCAGGAACTCAGGTTCCACTTCTAGGTAAGTTAGCCGTTGGGGTAACCCCTTAAGGAACCTAGCGCTTGCAGCAGAGTTCTTGGCTACATTTAGACTTATCTGAATGCTGACTCTTGTAGTACTTCTGCAGACTCCTGGCAGGGGTTAATAGAGAACAATCTGATAGCCCCTCAGTGTGGAATAGTTTTTCTCCTATCTCTTTTCTATGAGGATTCCCATAGAAAGCGCTCCTGCTCTGGACAGTTCCTGTCTCGGCCAGAGATGTCAGCAGAGAGCGCTGTGTCAGACTGAAAATACAACATTTCCTGCAGGACACATAGGAGCTAATAAGTATGGGAAGACTGGAGATTTTTTTAATATAAGTAAATCACAAATCTATATAACTTTCTGACACCAGCCGATTTGAAAGAAAAAGATTTTCGCTGGACAACCCCTTTAATTGTACTTTATCTACAAGCTATGATTTTACATAAAAATACATGATTTTTATTCCAGTTCTTTATTTAAAGGGGTTGTAAAATGATTTTTTTTTCTTTCAAATCAACTGGAGTCAGAAAGTTATATAGATTTGTAATTTACTTCTATTTAAAAGTCTTCCCATACTTATCAGCCGCTGTATGCCCTAAAGAAAATGTTTTATTAACATTCAGAAACAGTGCTCTCTACTGACATTTCTGGCTGAGTCTGGAACTGTCCAGAGCAGTAGCAAATCCCCACAGAAAACCTCTCCTGCTCAGGACAGTTCCTGACTCGGCCAGAGATGTCAGCAGAGAGCACTGTGTCTGAATGTAAATAAACAACACTTCCTGCAGGATATACAGCAGCTACGTAAGAGAAGACTTGAGATTTTTAAATTGAAGTAAATTACAAACCTATCTAACTTTCTGACACCAGTTGATGTGAAAGAATTTTTTTCCCGCTGGACAACCCCTTTAAGGATTTTTTTTTTTACACAATATACAACACAAAGATGGAAACCACTTCAAAGGGATGAAAGAATATATGGACTACCTTATGCAGGGGGGAGGATACACATTTATTACTATTCAGAGGGGAAAGAGCAAAGATACAACAAGCAACAAGTAAACACAGACATAGGCGTTTCTTCATTGAGGGGCAGAGAGGGGGTGGAGGTAGAGGTAGGCGAATTCCATACTGTGCCACAACTGATTTGTATTGAAAATTCAATGGAATCCTGAAAAATAGTCCAGTAAACCCACATGCATCGGTGATGAGAGTTATATTGGGTCTTCTATTGCTGCGTTTACACGAAACGATAATTGGCCCGATCGTACAATTAACGATGTCGGAGTAACGTTTTTTTTTTCATAACGATCAGCGTTTAGACGGTACGATATATCGTACGGAAAATTCGTTTTGCGATCGCTAAAGCCTATCTCACACATTGGTTAAATCGGCGAACGACTGTTTACACGGAACGATCTGAGAATTTTTTGCGAACAATCAACGACGATTTGAGAACATGTTTAAAGATCAAAATGAACGATTTCTCGCTCGTCGTTTGATCGCTCGCTGCGTTTACACGTACGATTATCGTTCGGATTCGCAGAATCTCTACAAAGGGCTGCTATGCAAGATTTGGCAGCGGTAACTAGATGTTGGATTAGGTCTTCAAAAGTGTTTCATTATGGTGTAATAGGAAAAATGGGGCAAGAGGCAGCTAGAATTGGACATGTTAATATGGATTTGTGCCAAGGCAGAGGAGTTTAAAATTATTCTTGGTAGAGAGGTAGAGAGGCTATGGAGGTGGTAGGAAGTAATGACACACACCAGACGCCTATTGAAGTACTGAGGATAAGGTGGGCAACTCGCCAATCATAATGAAAATCTGACTTTTCTGTTAGGTACCAACAATTAAATGTAGGATTGGACATGCCAGGTGGGAAGGAAGGGTTTCTGATAATCAGATAGAGAGTTGTGAGACATGAAGACAAATTGGGGTGAGTAAAAGTTGAGCCACAAATTCATGCGGCAGAAGTTAGGGGGTTAAGAAAGTGTCGATTCTATGGTTAACCACAGTTTAGTTAAATCATATGTATGTCAATCTATTACCCTGGCAAGATGAGCAGCTTCATAATTGGCATGGATTTTAGGATGACCTATACCTCCATAGCTTTAGTCCTGTATAGGATGGATTTCTAGGTGACATGTGGAACAAAATAAATCTGGTAAGAAGAGAATCTGTGAACAAAGGTAAATTCCCAGAAAGTTGTCAGGCCCATAAGACCAGAGAGATCAGGCAGGGAAGACACAACAGTGAGCCCTACAACTAGGCTTCCTAAAACTCTCCCTGCCTTGTTGCCTGCCTGACCTTTTTTTTTTAAATTTCAAAAAAATTATTATTATAAGCAACTTACAAACTAAAAAAACAAATAAGCGATTATGACTAAATACCTTATTGATACGTTATCACATATCCATTAGGTGGGGCGCATCCCCTCCATTCATTCCCCCCTTTCTGTAACATATTAATTCTTAGTAAACCTTTAACTTTACCTCATAATTCTTGTCAAATCGGACAGAGCTGAACCCAGGCCACTCAGCCAGGCCACTCAGGTCACCAAGTCCGCCAATCCGTGTACAGCACCGTCGGTTCCACAGACCATATGCCTTTATCTTATATAATGATTAGTGATGAGCGAATAGTAAAATATTCGAATATTCGATATTCGTATGAATATCCCGCGAATATTCGATCGAATATTCGATCCCATTAAAGTCTATGGGAACAAGTATTCGATTAGTGAAAAACATCTATTTGACCATTTGGAGGGTGAAACCGGAAGCTGGGGGATTTGAACGCTTATCGAATATTTGTCGCATCGAATATTTGTCGAATATCGAATATTCGAATATCTCACTATTCGAACAAATATCTATTCGATTGAACAGTATTCGCTCATCACTAATAATGATTCTACACTACATTCCACCTCCTACTTTTATTACGACGTTATATATAACCTGCAAAACCTGCAACACCATCTGTCACACTCATCCAGGTCCCCCCTCCAGGAGATGCTACCCCGCCGGGTCTCCACCTCCCACTTTGAGGGTCCCCAATCTTTCTTTCTAACGGCTCAGACTGCATATATTATGCCACCCTTTACCGTCTTACTGGAGCCCCTGCACCTGACCTAACCTCCCCGGTTAAAGGGAATCCCACCCAAATAGGAGGCCCAGTTTCTTTCAATGCAGGCTTTTCTACTCACTTTCCTCTTTATTCTACGCATCTCTATCTTTATCAATTGATTTTTTTTGTTTTTAATATATCACAAAAGAAAAAAAACAAACCTTTCTTTGTCTGTGTCTCCCACCACATCTGTACCAAGGCTGGAGTTGGACCCGCCTGACCCAGGGCAGCCTCCAAGCCCCCGGGTCCACTCACGACCACCTAACTTCCTCTCCATCCTTCCGTTAACAAAAGACATTGAATATAGCATCTAAAATAGTCTAACTTACATTCATAATATCTTTCTCCTTATTTTTCTTGATAGTAGGTAACTTTACCCCCTCGGTCTTTCTCAGGACTACCGTGACAAGAGCCCAAGGAACCCACTACAACCCGGCAGGTCACCGACCATTTGGGGAACACAGCCAGCCACATAAAGAAGGTACTAACATCAACCACCTACAACCTGTTAACTGCAAAAACATCATGCCAGTACACTGTGCTCTTTCTCCATGATGTGTCCTCTACCTTGGACATAGTAGATCATTCCCTCCTCCTACAAAAACTCTAATTTCTTGGCATCACAGTCTTGGCCCTCTCTTAGATCTTATCATACCTTAGATCTCATTATACCTAATAGCACATTCAGTGTCTTCCACTCTCACACCATCTCCTCACCTCACCCCATCACTGTTGGTGTCCTCCATCACTCCTTCCATAGACCTCTACTCTTCTTCATCTATGCGTTTGACCTGAGACAGAAGTTTCAGCTATATCTTCCTGTATTCGCCCCCCCCCCCATTTATTTTGTCAGTTATAGTCAATGGCTGCATTCTGCCTTGCGCAACAAGACTACTGCCTTTAGGTTACCTTTGAATATGCACATCAAGCCCCTTACTATCTCATGCTGTCTGCACCTTAAAGCGGCTCTGTGTCCACCAGCCCACCCCACCAAACAGCTAGTACCATCCATTAGATGAGAGTAAATCCTTACTGGTGGTGTATTTTACAATGTGGCCGGTGCCTTGGTTCCTAATTATGAGGAGGGAGGGGAGGAAGAATGAAGAGGCATTGCAGATCTGGGGCAAAGACATTCTAGGCCACGCCAGTATGACATAGTGCTGCAAGTTTAAAAGATAATTTTTTGCTTTAATCAGTGACAGTCCCTTAACCACTGCCCCCCCACCCCGCCAGGCAGAGCATACATTACCTGCTCCATGCTCTGGCTTGCTTAAGGGTCTACCGGACACTGATTGGCTGAGTAGGACGTCCAGATGCGGGGAGCCCCCGAAACAAGCCAGAGTGTGGAGCAGGTAATGTATACTCCGGCCAGTGGGGGGTTAAGGGGGCTGTCACCTACATACTGGCAGTGGGATGTTAATACTGCTGCAAGTATGTATTATCATTCAAAATGACCGACAAGGGATCCGCAGTGGATTTCACTGCGTGAAATCTGCTGCGAATCCGTTACGCGTGAAACTGGCATAAAGAGTATTCCACCCATGGCCTTCTGAAAAAAGTTCCAAAGCGCCCTTGTTTTAATCTCTGCCCCCCCCCCCCACTCCCCAAGTTCTTTCATACATCTTCTGCACTCCTCAGTGCCTCAGTTTATCGTATTAAGTTTTTATCTAGCCGGGATTAAACTGAAGATGGCACCAAGCAGGAAACTACATTTCCCAGAGTGCTGTGCACCGCTGTAAAGTGGCTGTATGTGCTCTGCACTAGAGACTGCTTGTCCGCTGTTGGAGGTGTCGGATGCCGTGAGTCCCCAAGTCTGTTGGTACTGGATTTCTGCTGGTGTCTGCTGGAGGGGGCTGCCCCGAGGAGATGGCCACCTGCCAGCGCATTTTGTAAGGAACTCAGCTACTAGGATGGATCAGGGATGGGGGGAACAGGTTTAAGTAAAATATTACTAAAACTTAATTAAAAATTGTCTTTAAATTAACAGGAACTTTATAAAACGTGTCACTCGGGCAATAAGGAGGTGGAATAGCCAGGTTCAAATAGAGACACCTGCTCAGCCATTGACTGAGCATATAACTATTTGGGTTGCTCTGTAAATTCAATACAACATGCACAAGAACAACTTTAAATTGAACAAATGAATTACAACTATAATAAATTTACTATAACTCATTGTAAATATAGATGGTGGCATCAAATGAATGAATTCTTCTTTGGAGTGTTGATTTTATACATTCCAAGCCGTTACTCTAACAGACATAATCAGGCTTTACAGTGGTTTGCTGGGAACAATATGAAACCAAATAAATGTCCAGAGAGTCCTCTGCCGAATACCTCGTACTTAGGAATCCAGAAGTAATGTGCTGTGTTGACAACAATTAGCAAAGTATGGTAAAAGTTCTAGAAGCAATCAACCCCAGATTACACTGCCCACATGCCACCACATATAAGGTCTTGGGAATGCCATCTGCAGCCTACCCTAAGGGTAGATTTATATTGAGTAAATGGCACTTTTCCAAAGGAATTAATTCTTGTCAAAATTCTCCATTAATTCCTTGTCAATTTGATATTGGATTTTCAATTGAAATAAATGAGGGTTGGATTCCAAGTGTTTTTTAAAGTGTGACTGTCGTTATAACTTTCAAAATCTAAATCAACAGCACATGTGACATAAAGCAAGTCTGCAATATACATTCATTAATTTTTTTTTGTTATCATGCTGTAAAACAAAGCTGAACTTACCAGAAATCCAGGTCCAGTCTCCTGCAAGCAGATTTTCTGGTTGAAAAAAACAGAGTAAACACAGGAATTCCAGCCAGTACAGAGAGTCACGGCTCAATGTGTCTGACAATCACATGACTGCCTTCTCTCTGTGAGCACTCAGATGGCCTGGGGTACACAGGAGGTCCTGTTTTCTGACTGTTTCCTGTTTTTTTGAGGGGGAAAAAAAAGAGTCAGAAAACAGGAAGTGCTGTGTTTTCCATGATAACTAAAAAATAAATAATGAATGTAAATTGCAAACTTGCTTTATATCACATCTACTGTTGATTTAGAGTTTGAAAGTTATAACAACAGTGACACTTTAATGTGAACATACTCTAAAAACTGACATGACCTTTTCTGATGTCATACATGTTTCTATAGCTGCGTGTATAGTTACATATAACATGGTATTTTCATTTCACACAACATTTGACATGGCATGGAGACATGTGAAATAGTTTCAGTTGGTTGAGGTCTGGGTGTTCGGACCCCCATGATCACTAGAACTAGCTGCTCTCCCTGTCTCGCTGCAGGAGACAAGCTCCATAGTCTTAGGCCTCATTCAGAGATTCAGTAGATTTTCAGGACAATACATTATGGGGGAGATTTATCAAACTGGGGTAAAGTGAAACTGGCTCAGTTGCCCCTAGCAACCAATCAGATTCCACCTTTCATTCCTTACAGGCTCTTTTGAAAATGAAAAGTAAAATCTGATTGGTTGCTAGGGGCAACTGGGCCGATTTAACTTTACCCCATGTTTGATAAATCTCCCCCTATGTCCGCAATCATAATCTGCAATACGCAAAAAGTTTGTCCGTAATGCATTCGTAATCTGTAATTTTTTACGGAGCAGGAAGCTGTGCAATGGACTTGCAGCTCTCCTGGAGTCATGTATCAATATGATGGTAAGTGTTTAAATCTTAATGGGACTTTACTTATACAGCTGTTTGAAGATTTAAGCACCTACAGCTCTCCTGGCATCATATTAATACATGACGCCAGGACGGCTGCGAGTTCACTGTGCAGCTTAACGCTCCTTAACCTGGGGATTATGGAGCATGAGAAAAAGCCCTCACTCCATAGAACAGTGAGCTGCAGAGTGAAGAACTCAACTGAACGCTTCTCCCAGCTGGTTCTATCAACTGGTGAGGGTCTGAACACCCAGACAACAACCAATGAAAGTTCAAATATTTCATAAAATAATACTAACACTTTAAGGTTGATGGAAGGACCTGGGCAATAAATACAGGGGGAGCTCACCTCAGGAACCCCACATATATAGGGGAGGTAGCCGTGCATACATGTGGTTTTTCAGCAAAGTTATCATATCCCCCCACCCCACCCCAAAGAGCTGTTATTATACTTACCAGCTTTCATTCCTGTTATCACATCACCATTCATACCTCAGCAGGCTGGTGAAGTGCCTGGAGCACATACCATGTGTACACCCTCTATAACCCATACATTAAGACTATTCCAAGGCTGTAAGACTGGGGGCTGTGTTTTGTAACACTCTTTGTAGAGTAAATGAAGTGAATCTAAGCATCACAACGATCTAGTGTACTGTATTCATAATTTCATTTTTACTCATTGAGCCTGAAATTCATTAGATTCTCTTTTCGAAATGCCCCTTTGACAAATAAAATTTGAAGAAAAGTTTGCCTTAGATATAATGTGAAGTCTAAGGAGCAGTATTCTTGATGGTCAGTATTCATTACTTATCAGCACCTTCCTGCTGTCTGAAGCGTTGGCCTGCCCCTACAGCCATTAGGGAACAGAGGCACAAAGGCTAGGTGAGTACTGTATTTTTCCCTAACTATAAGATGCACCCCTGGCTTAGACAACTGGGGGGGTGGGATAAGGCATTTCTCAGACTGTATTTTGGACTATGGTCTCATCCTGACCACAGGTCTAACCACCTGAACTGACAGCACTGCAGATCCTATCATAAATGTCCATAATGCTGTCAGTTCAGGTCATCAGACCCGCAATCATGCCGAGGACTTGTAGCTACAATATAGACATAGATATGCCCCAGTATTGCACATGTGAAAAACTGCCCATATGTCACTGTCATTAAAAAAAAAAAACTTTTGACATGTCATTTTGATCTGTTGGAGAGCTGAGATCCCCAGAGATCACTTAAACAAGAATGGGAGAAGTGTGCGACTGAGCTCTTCTCTCCATATTTTAATGAATTTGACAGTACTGCACCCCCACACATACATGGCTCCCCACAGCATGCACATTACACACAGCTCTGCTAGATATGCACACACACACATGGCTGTCATCTGTGATACTCATGTATACTACATGTACACTAACTCAGCACCACTACATACAGTAGTAACTCATCACATACCTATGAAGTCATGGAAACATAGAAGATTGTTGGCAGAAATATACCACCTGGTCCATCTTGTCTATCCTTATAATATTTCCTTTATTATTGTGTTAGGATAGATATATGTTTATCCCAGGCAGGTTTACATTCACTTACTGTGGATTTACCTACCACATCGGCTGAAAGTTTGTTACAAGAATATACTACTCTTTCAGTAAAGTAATATTTTCTCATGTAGCTTCTGATGT
This sequence comes from Dendropsophus ebraccatus, assembly GCF_027789765.1. NCBI lineage: Eukaryota > Metazoa > Chordata > Amphibia > Anura > Hylidae > Dendropsophus > Dendropsophus ebraccatus. Next base: position 31,105,026 of record NC_091456.1, read on the forward strand.
TTCCTCTAACTAACCTCAAATTGTGTCCCTTTTTTCTTGTGTTCAGTTTCTTATTAAAACATTTCCCTCCTGAACCTTATTTAGGTCTTAATTATGAAGTTGTAGAAGATCCTGCAGCTTTACAGCACCTGAAACGTGGGGCCAGGAATATCATTCCTGGGTGCCTTCTGCGATAAGCTGGATTTGATATGCACATTGTATCCAGCTTCCTATCCTTCCAGACACTGATATCACAGATAGGTGTCTGGCAGGAGAAGGGAGAGAACTGTGCTGCTGTGAATGGTTACAGAGTTCTCTCAGCACTGTGCCTGATCGTCAGGGAAGCCATTACGGACAGTCTAACACTGTTGGGCTGCCCTAACTGTGGACTATAAGACACAGGCACTTTTTAGCAAGATGCTCTCTTGCTAGAAGTGCATCTTAAAGTTAAACAAAATTATTTAATCTATTATTTATTTGTACCTCACCAGATGTAGATCCACTTAGGACTAAGGGAAATGTATTTTTGTCTTCAAGGCAATCCATTGTAACAACCCAAGCAACCTGGTAAAGCAAGATGTCCAAGGTGTTAAACAAGGCCAAGCTTTTTTCATATGGTCCCCAAGATGCTCAGTAAGCTTGACATCTGGGGATTGTGCAAGATACAGAAGAAAAGTAAACTTGTCACATTCCTGGAACCATTCCATGGTGACACAACTTTTGTAGCATGTAGAATGTCCTCTTCAAGTATCAATCCCAGTCCTTGATGGCACAGTCTATGATCTCTCTTAGAAAGTGGCTTAACATTTTCTCATCTTCACTCAGTCAGTACTGATGCTTAAATCAACAGTCCCTAAAATGACTTCAAATACATTTACCAGTACCATTTACGTCTGTCAGTAGGTTTAGGCTGTCCTATCTCAGGATGGCATAAACTAGTGAGAGAGAAGCTGAACAGAATGATGTATCACATTGTTCTGTGCAGCTGATCCAGAAATCTCCTCCTGAATAACATGGACAATAAGTAGTCCTCTCCATTATGTGCATAGGCCCAGTGGTCCTAGATATTCACGAGAAGCAGAAAACTCCACCCACCAGCTGCTGATTGGCAGTTATCTATCCATGGTGTGTATAGGCAGTCACCTGTCAATCAGCAGCTAGAGGGCAGGGGGAGGGGGGTGGCAAGAATCCTATTCTCCTGCATATTAGGAGAACGACTGAACAGAAAGTAATACACCGATCTGTTCAGCATTTCTGTCACTAGTTTATGCTGCCCTCATTTAAGGCAGAATAAACCTAGTGACAGATTCCCTTTAATTCAGATTCACAATGTTTACCTGCCTTAACTTGGATGCAGCATATTAGATGCAAGGTTACCTTAGTGCAAGATTAAACCATAGAGGCTTCAAGGGCTTAAGCATTAATGTTCTTTAACCCCTAGATGACCCAGGGCGTAAATGTACGTCCTGGCGTCGCTAGGGGAGTTCAGAGGGTAGCTGCGCAGCAACCCTGCTCTGAACTGCCGCATTCCCGGCTGCTACAAGGAGCCTGGGACTGTGGCAGTCTGCGGGAATGGTCTGATCGACCGACGTGATGCGATTGTGGAAAAGCAGGGGGACTTTCAGTTAGTGTGTAAAAAAAAATGAAATTAGTTTTTTTATAAAATAAAAACCCTTCCTTAATAAAAGTTTGAATCACTCCCCTTTTTCCATTTTATAAATTCTTTAAAAAAGAAATAAATGAATAAAATATTTTGAATTGCCACGTGTATAATGGCCTCACATTTCTGATGTCGCACAGTAAACAGTGTATGCGCAAAAAAATTCCAAAGTTGCAAAATTGCCCATTTTTGGTCGTATCAAATCCAAAAAATTGTAATCAAAAGTGATCAAAAAGTTGCATATAAGCAAACAAGGTATCGATAGAAAGTACAGATCATGGTGCAAAAAATTACCCATCATATAGCCCCATAGACTAAAGGATAAAAGTGTTATAAGGCTATGTTCACACTACGTAAAACTACGGCCACTGTGGGCTATGGGGAGCTCTGATGCGGGCGAGCGCTGATGCACCCGCATCAGAGCTCCGCGGCTGGAAAGATCACCCAAGATGATCTGGCCACAGACCGGCCGTTCCGTGACCCGGCCGGGGTCACAGAACAGCCGGTCTCTTACCTAGTGGGAACATAGCCTAAGGCTGGGAATAGAGCAATTTTAAGGAACTTTTTTTTAAAGGTTTTAATTTTTTAAAAGCCGTCAAATAAAAAGTTATACAAGTTACATATCGTTGTAATCCTACTGACTTTAGGAACATAGATAATATGTCAGTTTTACCCTAGGGTGAACGGTGTAAACACAAAACCCCCCCAAATAAAAAAAATGCGTTGTTCAATTTCACCACGCATATCATTTTTTTCTGGTTTCGCAGCATATTTTAAGCAAAAATTAAGTAATTAATGTCATTACAGAGTACAATCAGTGGCGCAAAAAATAAGGGCTCATTTGGGTCTCTAGGTAGAAAAAGGCAAGTGCTATAGCCTTTTAAGCACAAGGAGGAAAAAATGAAAGCACAAAAATGAAAATTGGCCTGGTCTTCAAGAGTTTAATGGGTTTTCTCACTATGTAGCATTGGTACAATCAGATGCATACTGCATAAGTAATGTAAAGAAATACAAATGTGCTGGAAAAATAACTTACAACACTGTACTGTCCTTATCCCTTATCAACCTGATCACTTCCTGGTGTCTATTCTCAACTGTGGCTATGTGTTTTTTACAACATTGCACATGCTTTCCCATAGTTCCCCTAAGGCAGTGGAAACTAAAGGTCCTATTCCACGGGCCGATGGGGGCCCGATCAATAATCTAAACGAGTGCCAATCCACTAGATCGGCGCTAGTTTACTGGGCCTATTCCACGACCCGATAATCGTTTAGCGAGGGCTGCAGGGACATCATTACCAATGTCCTTGCAGCCCTTGTTTAAATACCATACTTTACCTAAACATGTTGCAGGGCTTCTCCTGCGCTCCTTCTTCCTCCCGATCCCGCGCGCAGCAGCAGCTTCGGTGCGGCCTGTCTGAGCTGACAAGACCGCTCAGCCAATCACTGGCCGAGGTGGTCCTGGCCAGTGATTGGCTGAGCGGTCTGTCAGCTAAGACAGGCCGCACTGAAGCTGCTGCTGCTGCGTGCGGGATCAGGAGGAAGAAGGAGCACAGGAGAAGACCTGCAACATGCTTAAAGGGGTATTCCAGGGAAAATCAATAATTTAGCAAAGGAAAGGGTTAACCAAGGTTAACACTTTCCTAATATACTTACCTTACCGGCCGGCCGTTCACGGCGATCGGGCCGGTGGCACGGCGATCAGAGTCCACAAAAATAGTAAATACCTGCTCTGGACCCCTCAGCTAGGTAGCTGAGGGGTCCAGAGCAGGTATTTGTACATTACTCACCTGTCCCGGGGTCCTGATTGGCGTCTTCCGGGTTCGCAGCGTCCTCCGTCTTTCCATCGGGTCTTCGGCTATTTCCGGCGGTCCCCATCGGCTTTTTTCGGCTCCAGCCTCGTCTTTTTCCGGATTTTGCGCTCTGCTGCCCTCTAGCGGCTGATATGTGTAATACACTTATCAGCAGCTACAGGGATGTTCAGAATGTAGAAAAAGGTTGTTGTTTTTTTTCAATTTTTTTTTCTTTCTATTTTCCGCACCCTATCGCCGCTGAGTGTTGATCAGCATCGCACGAAAGTGCGCTGCTAATCAGCAACTCCTCCTTTTTGGCGTAGGGTGTTTTTTTCTATATCCTACTGCCACAGTCTGCTGATAAGTGCCGCACATAAGTGCGGCATTTATCAGCAACTCCTTTGTTGGCGTAGTTTTTTTTTTTATACTTACTGTAAAAAAACACGGAAAAAACACTACATTACACCACACTACATTGAATAAAGTTTGACACTACACCACTACATACCCCATATACCAATCCCCGAATAAAGATCGCCCTCAGGGTGTTTTCGTTGTCGGACGCATACGCTATTATTGCCTCCGACACCGAAACAGCCAGTGAGGATGAATGGGGGGATCCTTCTTTCCTCCATTCATCCTCATCATCCAGTGACGTGTCTGGGGGTAGCGTAGCGTACGCTGCCTCCCAGACACGTCTTTTCCGCCAGTACCGTCCCAATAAGAGATGACGGTATGAAATTCTACAAACTCTGTGAGAGTACCTCAGGGTACACTTACAGATTTAGGGAACGTGCACACTGCGGAATGGCGAAGGATAACCCTTCGTGCATTCCGCAGCTGGCACCCGCCGGCGGACTAATGCGGGCGCGTGTCTCCACCCGTGTCATAGACTCCAATCTATGCATGGGCGGATTCCATCGTCCATCCAAAGAATGAATACGTTGGACGGAGAGCGGAATCCGCCCGTGCATAGAATGGAGTCTATGACACGGATGGAGACGTGCGCCTGCCTCACTCCGCCGGCGGGTGCCAGCTGCGGAATGCATGAAGTGTGCACGTGTATGTAGGAAGGGACACCCGAATCCAGCCCCCAGATGCCCCCCCCCCCCATCCTCGGAACAAGTGGGAAGATCATCCGGGAACTGATCTTCCCACTGCTGGATAAAGGTTACCACCTGTACGGAGATAACTTTTATACCAGCACCCCCTCTTCCTGTCCCTCGCTGCCCGAGCTACTGTAGCTTGCGGCACGATCCGAAAATATCAGAAGCAGTAATAGAGCCCTAATATTTAGCAGCAATAGAGCGGACCCAGCGCTTCTGGATATAAAGGACCCCGTATCGCACCAGGACAACATTTTCCAGGTGACGTCCCCCACACTGGAGAACAGGAGACCCCAGAAGAAGTGCAGAGTGTGGCGTAACAGGGGGATCAGGAAGGACACCATTTTCCAGTGTGACACATGTCCTGATCCCCCCGGCCTCTGCATACTGGATCGCTTCAAGGCGTACCACACGTCATTGGAGTTCTACATTATCTAAATTCTGTCCCTTATTCCTAATTCAGGGGTCACGTTGATCCAGGGATTATTCTGATCGCCATTATCGAGTCGGGAAGGAATTTTTTCCCTGTGATGAGGCTACTGTCGTCTGCCTTACGAGGGTTTTTTGCCTTCCTCTGGATCAACACAGATTGAGTTTGATGGACACCTGTCATTTTCAACCTTATAAACCAATAATTGGCCTAATACCCCCAAATAAATTAGAATTGTCCCTTTTCCCCAGCTAAATAGGTATGGCCGCCATTCCCATTAGAGACTTGCCATGATGCAATTACAAAGCCTCTGTGCGGCCAGGACAGTAGAAACCCCCCACAAGTGACCCCATTCTGGAAACTACACCCCATAAGGAATCTAACAAGGGGGGCAGCGGGGATATGGCCCCCTGGTGACGGCCACATTTGGGACGTGAAAATGAAAAAAATGGTATTTTTTATTTTCTCGGCACATGTTCTACGTAAGTGCCCGTCACCAGTGGGGTCCATATGCTCACTGCACCCCTTGTTATATTCCTTATGGGGTGTAGTTTCCAGAATGGGGTCACTTGTCGGGGGTTTCTACTGTCCTGGCAGCACAGGAGCTTTGTAATTGCGACATGGCCTCCATCCTCCATTCCAGCCTCTAAATGGCACTCTGTCCCTTTGGTGGCTTGCCCTGTGCCCATATAGCACATTATGCCCACATGTGGGGTATTTTCGTACTCAGGGGAATCTACCCTACATGTTTTGTGTTCATTTTCATTTTTATCCCCTTGTGGAAATGGAAAAAATCAAGGCTAGACCAACATTTAGTGTAATTTTTGTAAAGTTTTTACTCTAAATCATTAATCTTGTCATGATTTTTTCATTTTCACAAGGGGCTAAAAGATAAAAAAAAAAACACTAAATGTGTAGCGCAATTTCCCCCGAGTACGGAAATACCCCACATGTGGACATAAAGCGCCATGCGGGTGCAGGGTAAGCCTCCGAAGGGAAGGAGCGCCATTTGGTTTTTGGAGGCTGGATTTAGATGGAATGGATTTCGAGGGGCCATGTTGCATTCAAAAGGCCCCTGTGTTTCCAAGACAGTTGAAACCCCCGACAAGTCACCCCATTATGGAAACTACACCCCTCAAGGAATGTAACAAGGGGTGTAGTGAGCATATGGACCCCACTGGTGACGGGCACAAATGTTTAACAATGTGGCGTGAAAATGAAATATTACATTTTTTACACTATAATGTTGGTTTAGCCTTGAATTTATCATTTTCACAAGGGGTTAAAAAAGGGGGAAAAAAACAAAATGTGTAGAGCAATTCCCCCTGTGTCCGTAAATACCCCACATGTGGACATAAAGCGCCATGTGGGCGCAGGGCAAGCCTCCAAAAGGAAGGAGCGCCATTTGGATTTTGGAGGTTGGATTTGGCTAGAATGGATGATGAACGCCATGTCGCATTTACAGAGCCCTCGTGCTGCCAAAACACTGGAAACCCCCCACAAGTGACCCCATTCTGGAAACTACACCCCTCAAGGAATCTAACAAGGGGTGCAGTGAGGATATTGACCCCTTGATGACGGGCACATTTGTGCCATGAAAGTGAAAAAATGAAAATATTCCCTTTCACGTCACATTGTTCCACATTTGTGCCCGTCACCAGTGGGGTCCATATGCTCACTGAACCCCTTGTTAGATTCCTTGAGGGGTGTAGTTTCCAGAATGGGGTCACTTGTGGGGGGTTTCCAGTGTCTTGGCAGCACGAGGGCTCTGTAAATGCGACATGGCCCTTGAAATCCTTTCCAGTGAAATTCAGCTTTCAAAAGCCAATTGGCGCTTCTTCCCTTTGGAGGCTCGTCCTGCGCCCGCTTGGCACTTTATGTCCACATGTGGGGTATTTCCGTACTTGGGAGAAACTGCTCTACACAATTTGTGTCTTTTTTTTCCTCTTATCCCTTTAAGAAAATGAAAAATTGAAGGCTAGAACAACGTTTTAGTGTAAAAAAATTTTTTTTTTCTTTTTTCACGCCATATTGTTCGGAAAATCTGTGAAGCACCTGTGGGGTCCAGATGGTCACCGCACCCCTTGTTACATTCCTTGAGGGGGGTAGTTTTCTAAATGGTGTCCCTTTAGGGGTGTTTTTAATGTTTTGGCACCCCAGAGCCTCTGCCAACCTGAAGTGGTACGGTCAAAAATGACCAAATATAACGGAGGCGTTGAAATTCACTAGGCACTCCTTTATATCTGAGGCTTGTGGTTGCGTCAAATAGCGCAATAGGGCCACATATGGAGTATTTCTATAAACTGCAGAAACGGAGCAATCAATATTGGGGTGCATTTCTCTGCTAATAGGTTTATAATTATGAAAAATATTGGATTACAATAAAATCTCTGCACAGAAAATTAAAATTTTCAAATTTCTTACACACTTAGCTTTTATTTCTGTGACTCCCCTAAAGGGTTAAAAAACTTTCTGGATATGCTTTTGCAGAGTGTGGGGGGTGCAGTTTCTGAAATGGGGTGCTTTGTGGGGCTTTCTAACATACAGGCCCCTCAAATACACTTTAAACCTGAACAGGTCCCTAAAAATATCTGATTTTGAAATTTTACCGAAAATTTGGAAATTTGCTGCTAATGTTTTAAGCTTCCTATTGTCTAAAAAAATGAAAGATCGTTTAATAAATGCCGCCAACATAAAGTAGACATGTTGCTAATGCTATTTAATATATAATTTATGTGGTATAACCACTTTCTGTATAAGCAAAAAAGTTTCAAAGTTGGAAAAATGCATTTTTTCAAATTTTTTCACGTTATTTGGGTTTTTTTCATAAAGATTCGTTATGAGTATCGACTCCAATTTTCCAGAAATGTAAAGAACAATATGTCACGAGAAAACAATCTCAGAATCAGCCAGATAGGTAAAAGCATCCCGAAGTTATTAATGAATAAAGTGACACAGGTCATATTCATAAAATTTGTCTCTGTCATTAAGGCCATTTCAGGCTCTGTCCTTTAGGTTAAACCTAAACACGATCATCGGCTGATCATTGTCTCTATTCCACGGAGCGATAATCGGACCAATCAGGCCGATTCGGCTGATTATCACTCCAAGGAATAGGACCCTAACTGCCAATACTTCTGGGACCTAGAACTTGGCGTGTGATAATCTTATTGTATTCTATAAGCTGCTCGTAACCAAGAGCAGCAGGCACATTGGGGATTAATAAGTGTATATCTCTTAACAGAACATTATTAAAAATGCTGGAATTTTTAAAATACCTCATGGTCAGGCACTAGAGATGCGCAAATCTGGAGCACGCTTGGGCTGCATCCAACTTCTTCAGCCACCGGTAATCCAATGCAGAGCGATCGGGTCTAGACAAACCCAAACATGCGCGAGATTTGCTCATCTCCATCAGGCATGCAATATTTTATCACATACAGCTGATAAAAAGAATTTCCAGTGTGTACAAAGCTGTCACTAAATCGAAAAGGGTCTACTTTAAAGTACCATATTTTCCAGCGTATAAGACGACCCCTGACTTTTAAGAAGATTGTCAGGGGTTCGCCTAATACGCAGGAAAATGTTAACCACTGCCTGACCGCAGCAGGGTTTACTAGCTCGAGCCCTGCTGCAGTCAGGCAGGGGTTAACTGCAGCTAAAGGAAAAAAAACAACTCACCTGTGACCGTTGCCAGCAGCCGCACATCTCCTGTCCCATTCTCGGAGCAGGTAGTGTGATGTACACTGCATGTGTCGGAGGTCCCTGAAGTTCTTCTGGGCAGCCAAGCAGCTGCTCGGTGAAGCTCGGAGATGATCGGCTGCCGGGAGAGCTTCGGGAGACTGACAGAGGCTTCGGGGACCTCCGGCACAGGCAGTGTCACACTGCCTGCACCAGGAACGGGACTGGAGATAGGGCGCGCGATGGCCCCGCTCTGAACCGCCGCGAATCCAGGTGCTTTATGCAGCCCGGGACCGCAGCTATTAGCAGGCACGGTCCGATTGCAGTGCCCACTAATTAGCTTTCTAAATGCAGCTGTCAAAGTTTACAGCTGCATTTAAAAAGCAGCTTTTGCCCATCCCTGGAGTCTAGTGGGGGGGAGCGATCCCCGCATCTCATACCGGCCGGGGTCTGCGCTTTAATGGGGCTGATCCCGGCTCGGCATTCTATTGTTTTAGGCTGCAGCAGCCCAAAGCAATAGAATGCAATACTAGAATACTATACTACATAGATCTCTATGAGAGATCAGTGTACTTATACTAGAAGTCCCCCAGGGGGGCTTCTAGTATATGTGTAAAAAAAAAAAAAAAAAAAAAAGTTTTATGGTTAATAAACAACCCGCCTTCCCTAATAAAAGTTTGAATCACCCCCCTTTTCCCATTTTATAAATAAAAATAAATAAATAAACATGTTTAGTATCGCCGCGTGCGTAATTGCCCAAACTACTAACTTATTTCATTCCTTATCTCGCACTGTAAAGGGCGTAAGCGCAAAAAATTCCAAAATGCAAAATTGCACATTTTTGGAAAAATTGTAATCAAAAGCGTTCAAAAAGTCGCATATGCGCAATCAAGGTACCGATAGAAAGTACAGATCATGGCGCAAAAAATGACACCCCCAGCCCCCCAGACTAAAGGATAACAGCGCTATAAGCATGGCAATAGAGCGATTTTAAAGAACATATATTTTTTTTAAAATGGTTTGAATTTTTTAAAAGCCATCAAATAAAATAAAAGTTATATAAGTTACATATCGTTGTAATCGTAACAACTTGAGGAACATATATAACAAGAGTTTTACCCCAGGATGAAAGGCGTAACCTCCCCCCCCCCCAAATAAAAAAAAAAATGTGTTTTGTTGTTTTGTTTACAATTTCACCACACATTTAATTTTTTTCTGGTTTCGCAGTGTATGCTTTATGCTAAAATTCAGCCTACCATTGCAAAGTACAATTAGTGGCAAAAAAATAAGGGCTCATGTGGGTTTCTAGGCGAAAAATGCAACTGCTATGGCCTTTTAAGCACAAGGAGGAAAAAACAAAAACACAAAAATTTAAATTGGCCGGGTCCTCTAAGGGTTAAACAGCCTTTATGTCTTGACCATGGTGGAGAGTTTGGAGTCTGATTGAGTTTTTGGACAGGCTGTTTTTTAGTGTGTTCGAACAGATTAATTAATACAGATAATGAGTAAAAGAAGCTTCTTAAATAAAAAATAACAGGTCTGTCAAAGCCAGAATTCCTGCTGATTGGTAGATGATCAAATACTTATTTCATGCAGAAAAAATGCTAATTAATTTTAAAAAATCATACAATGTGATTTTCTGGAATTTTTGTATAGATTCTGTCTCTCAAAGTTGAAGTGTACCTAAATTAAAGACCTCTCTATTTTTTGTAGGTGGGAAAACTTGCAAAATCGGCAGTGTATATAAAAATTTCCCATATGCAAGTGCTGAATCTACACAAATGTAGACTTCTGCAAATTCTCCGAAGTGTTAAGCAGACTGAAGTGTGTTTAGTGTGCGGCGGCTGAAGACATAAATATAACTAATTAGGATTCTGAAACCAGATTTGCTTTATTTATGAGAATAATTGAAGTTTATTGCCGTGTTGGAGCTACATTTTACACCAGATATTGAGATTTATTAGCAATTCCCTAACATACTTTTATTAGATAAAAGGCTTCTTTACAGAAACGGAGCTACAGCGAGATGAAAAACTATTTGCCTTATTTTATCTATTTTGCATATGTGTCTCATTTAATTGTTTCAGATCTTCAAATAAAATAACAGTGAAAAAAGATAAAGTAACCTGGGTAATTCATGGAATAGAAACAGGTTGTCCAACACCGGGATGTTGTGTAGACCCTAAAACAGCAAAATCCTCCTATGCCACCACATTACCCCTATCCTCTACATAACACCAGTGACTGTTGTCTCAGATATCTTGCTATCCAAAATGAAGGCTGAGGCTACTGAGCTTTTCCCGGCCACACGACCAGGAACTGCCCCTGGTTTCTGCCTGGTTGTGTGTCCCTTTCAACCATACAAGTGAATGGAGGTAGCATTGCTACAGCAAGGTCACGGTTGCCACAGCCTGGGAGTCGCAGTGCGTCCCCCCCCCTTCGCATGTATGAGTGAAAGGGTCACATGACTAGGCACATGGTTCCGGGCGATGTGAATCACAGTGTAGCCTCGGCCTAAATCTTTTTAAAACGTAACTTCTTGCATTTCCTCCATCGACTAAAGCCCCTATTACACTGGCCGATCAGGAGGAGCAAGCTAGCGCCAACCCGTCAGATCAGTGTTTGCTTGCTCCTCCTTCCCTGCTCGCTGCAGGCGCTATTTCACACACCAACAGCAAGCATGTAAGAGCGGAGGGGGCTGTGGGGAGGTGCGGCAGGGGCGTAATAAGGGGTTATCCAGTGCTACAAAAACATGGCAACTTTCTTTCAGAGACAGCATGACTCTTGTCTCCAGTTCAGGTGCAGTTTGCAATTAAGCTCCATTCACTTCAATGGAACTGAGCAACAAAACCTGCACCCAAGCTGGAGACAAGAGCGGTGCTGTCTCTGGAAGAAAGTGGCCATGTTTTTGTAGCGCTGGATAACCCCTTTAATCTTTTGGTGTTATAGGGCCTTGAGGGTCCCTTTGACAGATTTTTGAAACCAAAACCAGGAACAGACTATAAACAGAGAACAGGTCATAAAGGAAAGACTGAGATTTCTCCTTGTTTCAAATCCATTCCTGGCTTTGGCTTCAGAAATCTGCCTCATAAATCTCTCTGTATAAGGGCACCCTAACCTACCAGAATGTGATATTTCCATCCATTTCCTGAAGGTATCTGCCTTCTATGCAGGACACTAAAATCTGGTCATTTAACATACCTTGGCCTCCTTCATTGCAATGACGGCCACTAGTACATCGTTTAAGTTGAGGTTGAATGACGGCCGTGTTCAAACCCTTTCGGGTGTGGCTATTTTTAATTGTCCATTGAATGTTGTTAACAAGACAGTGAAAGGATGGGGAAAAAAATCTTAAATTAACGTCCGCTGGACGCTAAATAATGGCTGCCAATAAATGTCCTGAATTTTGTTGTTTCTATAGATTTCAAAAAAATTATCTGAAAATAACGTTGGTTATTTTATTAGAAAAGACAGTGTGTGAACATGGCCAAAATCTGCTTATCGGCCCATCCATCGCGCTAACTATACACACTCATTGGCTATGTTCCATTGCTCTTATTTGCCCTTATTTTTACATTGTGGGAATATAGCCTTATTTTTTTTCCTTCCAGTTAATAGCATTTTATTCTCCCATAGTGTTTTTTTCTGTTCAGAAGCATGTTGAAATGTGTGAAGCATTTTTTGTTGACTTTATGGGGGAAATTTTTTTTACATTCTTTGTATGAAATCCTTGAATCATTCAATCCAAAAATAACAGGACTTGTAACAGGAAGTAAGCAACACATTTATGAAAACACAAGATTTTGTGGAAAATGCTATAAAACGACATAAATATTATGTAGGAAGGAAAAAATGCTGCAGTTTTTGAGTCTTTTTCAGGCCATGTTCATGTTAAAGTGAAACTGTCACCCCCTTTTTGCATTTTGACTGCTCTGCACAGGTGTAAAGGGTAAATGTTACAGCTTTCATTACTTATTTTATATCACACCTCATGGTGCTTGTTCTGGTAAAAAGTCGTTTTTATCACCTGTGGATTGGTATATGTGGATGGGGCCTAGCAGCCTATGTGCCCCATCGCTCCGCCCCTAGCGCCACTTAGCCCCGCCCCATCCGTGACGTCATCACCATATAGGCCCCGCCCCCTCAACAGCCATTGGAAGGGCCAGCCTAAAGCTCCAGGCCCCACCCCTCTAGATTGTCTCACACCAATGGCCGCTGAGGAGGCGGGGCCTATGCGGCGATGAAATCACGGATGGGACGGGGCTAAGTAGCACTAGGGGCGGAGCGATGTGGCACATATGTGGCATATTAATCACGGCCGTTGTTGCCGATTTGCAACACGACAGTGATTAATACTTAATTAACATTGTGCTGCAGCGACAGGGAATCCCGGCTGGAGTGTATACACATAGTATACACTCCGGACGGGATCGCTAGCGGCCACGCAAAAAACAGACATGTCAGTTTTCTGAGCAGAGAACCTGTCAGTACACACAATGGAGCGTGCAGCTCCGGCTGCACACTCTATTGTGTGCAACAGGGAATTCGGATGCGGGCACACGCGGGTACTGCAGTAGTGGCGAGGATGATCTTCACTAACACCAGCCGTTCTGTGATCCGTCCGGGTCACAGAACGGCCGGTGTTATACATAGTGTGCACATGGCCTCAAGCCAAAAAAAGAAAAAGCGTGTGTGAAGCGGAAGCATTTACATGTGGCTGTCATGCTGTTCTTCCACTTGTGACTCTATTCTTGAGATTTTGGGAATTCCGAACAGTCAGACTTCCCATGATTATAACCTTATCACTGAAAAAAAAAAAAAACTTTAATAACGCATTCAGTCATGCAGTGAAAGTAAATATTCCAGAAATACAAAATAGCTAAAGGCACAAGTGGAAAGCAATTTATTCCCTTCCTGGTTGCCCGACTTTCGATTACCGTGTAGTGGCCGTAACATTTTATTTTCCCACTGATGTCATATGAGGGCTTATTTATTTGCAAGTTGTATTTTTTACTGGCACTCTTTATTTTAATATATAATGTATGATGAATCCCAAAAAAATGATTGGTAGGGCAAAGTTAAAAATAAATTTTGTGGGGAAATACATTTTTAACTAATATTGTGGTGTCCTACTATGGGTTTCTAATTCTTATACACCCAGGTAAAAGCAGTTCTCTCAGGTGTCACAGCTGAAGTATGTAGTTTGCTGTGCACTACTCCAACCAGTAGGTGTCACACTTCCCCAGGAAACAACTGCAGTTATATATGAAGTTTGGCCTACACACACTTTCTCTTACAACCTTTAGTTCCTGTAAGCTCGGGACTTCCTGGTTGGTTCAGTCGGGGAGTCTAATCCCTGCCTGCAGGGCAGAGGGCAGGGCCTAGCTCCACAGAGAGATCAGACCTGTTTTCAGTACCACAGACAACCACACACATACTCACCTGGCTCTTAGGCAGTCCACAGCCGTCTCCTCTTCCTTCTCATTCTGCAGCAGCACAAGTGAGCACTGTGGGAAAGAGCAGCCTCTTATAAGAGACAGACACCAGCCAGATGGTAGCCTAGACAAAGGCCTGTCAACAAAAGCAGGGAAAGAGTGGCATATCAGGAAAAGGAGGCTGAAACTTCATAAGTGGGATTTAGCCTGCTCAGCCAATCAGCAATTGCAGTGGTGTCCTGTCCCAGTCACTGACTGGCTGAGCGGGGTATCCTTCAGCCGGGTCTTGACCGAGCCAGAGGGGAGTTGAGAAGAAACCCGACTGGGGTCCAGGATTGGGACGCGGTGCCGCGTGGGTGCCGGGACAGTGAATATTGCATCTTTTCTTATGTCCCCCCAACCCTGGCCTGAAATAATTATTTTGCATCCCCTCAGAGTTCTCCTTTAAGGTGATGACTTAACCTATATATGTAGTTTAAGCAACTATTGCAGTCACATTCTTTCTTATAAACTGCTGACATTTATGTAGGGGCAAGGTGATTTACTATTATTTACACCTAAAAACAGGTATAAATCATAGTGGAAACTCAGACTGGCATAGATACTGTAGAAGAGGCTGCCGCACAGGGGTGAGGATTTAGTTAAGAAAAGCATATAGACACACCAGTCTTAATATAACGTCTCCATTGTGTCATTTGTAAATAATTTGTAAATGCCAGTTTAGTTACAAAGGTTAAAATGCTAATAGACTTACTAGTGGACTGAAAGACTACTTACCTACTTACTGTATATAAGGGTGCTATGTACTTATGCTCAATTTGGATGAATGAATAATTGTGGTAAACATGTTTCCCATGTTTACTAGGATTCCTATAAGATCGCAACCAAAGACAGAAGAGGCATTGCTGTGAGGTTTCAGTGTGAACATAGGCATATGCCAATCCCAACTAGTATAAATGTCATGATAGATTTATCCTGCTATTACCTGCTCCTATTCTGCTTGATGCTTCCTACTCAAAGCTTATGTCTCCTGCAATTGACTTTGATTTTTCTTCAACTCATTTTTAGATTTAATCCTTTTTACCTTCCTTCGGTCTTTTATGATCATATGATCCGTTTTCATTTGGAGTCAGTTTTATTCAATGATTGTATTAGTAGTGAGTACAAAAGTCTTTTTACAGCTATATTACTAAATATATCCATTCTTGAATGAACTGCTACAGGTGGATAACCATATATTCCGCACAGGTGAAATCCTGGCAGTATATAACTGATATCACACAACATCATGTAGTTCACAAAAGATATTTATACAGATTTCAAAAATAGTTTCTATAATACTACAGCAAAAAATTGCAAAAATTTTCTCAACCCTGACTCAACAAAACTGCTGGTACATGCTCTCATTATTGACCTCTTGGTCTACATAGAAACATAGAAGATTGTCGGCAGAAAAACACCACTGGGTCCATCTAGTCCGCCCTTTTAGTATTTTCTTTCTTATTATCTTAGGATAGATATGTATGTGTATCCCAGGCGTGTTTAAATTCTGTTATTGTAGATTTACCAACTACATCTGCTGGAAGTTTGTTCCAGGTATCAACTACTCTTTCAGTAAAATAATATTTTCTTACATTGCTTCTGATCTTTCACCCAACTAACCTCACACTGTGTCCTCTTGTTCTTGAGCTTAGTTTTTTTTTTTACCAAAAACACTTCCCTCCTGAACCTTTAGTCCTTTAACATACTTAAAGGTTCCAATCATGTCCCCCCTTTCCCTTCTTTCCTCCAGACTATACAGATTCAAATCCTGAAGTCTTTCCTGATATGGTTTATGCCTCACACCCTCCACCATTTTTGTAGCCCGTCTTTGGACCCGTTCTATTTTATCAATGTCCTCTTTTAGCTGAGGTCTCCAGAACTGGACACAGTATTCCAGATGTGGTATCACCAAAGCTCTATACAGCAGGATCACAGTCTCCCTCTTCCTACTGGTTATACAGTACCTCTAGCTATACAGCCCAGCATACCATTATACATACAGCCCAGCATACCATTATATATACAGCCCAGCATACCATTATATATACAGCCCAGCATACCATTATATATACAGCTCAGCATACCATTACATATACAGCCCAGCATACCATTATATATAGAGCCCAGCATACCATTATATATACAGCCCAGCATACCATTATATATACAGCTCAGCATACCATTACATATACAGCCCAGCATACCATTATATATAGAGCCCAGCATACCATTATATATACAGCCCAGCATACCATTATATATACAGCTCAGCATACCATTACATATACAGCCCAGCATACCATTATATATAGAGCCCAGCATACCATTATACATACAGCCCAGCATACCATTACATATTACAGCCCAGCATACCATTACATATACAGCCCAGCATACCATTACATATACAGCCCAGCATACCATTATATATATAGAGCCCAGCATACCATTATATATAGAGCCCAGCATACCATTATATATAGAGCCCAGCATACCATTATATATATGCAGCTCAGCATATCATTACATATACAGCCCAGCATACCATTATATATAGAGCCCAGCATACCATTATACATACAGCCCAGCATACCATTACATATTACAGCCCAGCATACCATTACATATACAGCCCAGCATACCATTACATATACAGCCCAGCATACCATTACATATACAGCCCAGCATACCATTATATATATAGAGCCCAGCATACCATTATATATAGAGCCCAGCATACCATTATATATAGAGCCCAGCATACCATTATATATAGAGCCCAGCATACCATTATATATATGCAGCTCAGCATATCATTACATATACAGCCCAGCATACCATTATATATACAGCCCAGCATACCATTATACATACAGCCCAGCATACCATTACATATACAGCCCAGCATACCATTATATATATACAGCCCAGCATACCATTATATATAGAGACCAGCATATCATTATATATACAGCCCAGCATACGATTTGCTTTCCCCACCGCCTGGTTGTACTGGTGACTCATTTTAAGGCTGTCACTACTGTAACATGTTCCCCTCTGGTCTTCCATCTAACACCCTTGCTCACCTCCAGTCTATCCTTAACACCCAGTGTACCATCAAAGTATATCTGTCATGACGGCCCACTAGCGGATCAGCGACGAGTTCCTCTCTTCATCTGGAAGTTCGGGTCCCCATGGATATGAATACATAATGAGGGTGCCTTCACATGTACCGTATCGCTGCGTATTTATCGCTGTGTGTTTGGTGCGATTCAAAATGTGAAAATCAAAACTCGCATGTAAAAATCGCACCAAACACACAGCGATAAATATGCAGCGATACGGTACATGTGAAGCTACCCTGAGACTGTAATGTGCTTGACCCTCATTCTGATCTAATGGGGTTAGCGCGCATTACAATAACATTGCATGAAGACCAGCATGACCAAGATCCGGCAGTTCAGTTCAACCGTCCAGTGTAGCCTAATAAAAACACTATTGCCATGAATTAGCACAAGTGAGTAGAACAATTAACTGTTATCGGGGAGTTCTCATTTCAGAAATAGAGGATTGATGGGAGTCAGACTGATGCAACCTCCACCAATCCAGAGAAATCAGGAAAATTGTGGCTCATAAGAACGAAGTGCATCCCGCATGTACGACAGTGCTCCATTCCTTCCTTATGGGGCTTCCATACATTGCCAGCTATTAGCTTAGTGATGTTTGAAAGCCCCATAGAGAATACATAGTGCCATGCACACTGCTGCTCCGTTCATTCAAAGGATGTTTGTTGTTTTCTTTTCCAGTGAGAATACCCCTTTATAGGGGCATAGCTAGGATTCACAGGGCCCCACAGCAAAACATTTTAGGGGCACCCTCCCCTATGCACAACAGAAAGCACTGTATATATATATATATATATATATATATATATATATATATATATATACACACACACACACAGTATATGCTCTATGATGTGGCCAAAAAATTAAATCTCTTGTGGCCAGAGGCATGAGCAGACTACCTTCTGCTTAACCCCTTATGTGCTGCAGTGTGTAAGTGACTCAATGTTCAAAAGACAAGGATATATCTGCTTTACTGCTGGTGCACTGATAACCCCTGACCTCTGCACGGAGCCCTGAACATTTCCTACTTGATGCCACAGCTAGAGAACAGAGGTCAAAGGTTATCAGAGGAGATCTCTTTGTCTTCCACTTGTTAACCTTTTTTTGTGTTGCAGCATGTAAGTAAACACTGGGTCACTTACACACTGCAGTACATAAGGGGTTAAGCAAAGGACAGAGAATCTTACCTTCTCCCCTGGGCCCCCCTCCTGCACGGGCCCCATAGCAACTGCCTACTCTGCCTCTATGGTAGCTATGCCACTGCCCCTTAAATAAGAATACCCCTTTAGCAAACAATTGATTATTTAATTGAGTGTTAGAAAATGTAGAAAATGATGTTGGAACCACAAACCTTCAGGTAGCAGAAGAATCCATGCTTACAACTGCAGCAATTGTTGTGGTCGGTATGGAATTATCTCTTCCATTTAATGTGGCGCGGAGTTATAGCCACAAAGCCATAATGATTGTAACCACATTTGTATAGGTGTAAGGCACAAGCACTTTATGTTACATTATATGGGTCACGGTCAGAGCCGGAGTATAGAGCAATAAAACATTCTGTGGTTAAGGAAACTCACCTTTGTAGTTTCCTTCTAAAGAAGTCTAACTTTGTTCTCTATTAGTCTATGACTGGACAGGATGAATCAAGAATGTACCATAAGGAAAGCATAGTGGTTTAGGTATAACTGATGACAAAAATACACAAATATATGTGTAATGCATTGTGTATACAGGGAAGCATACCTGTGCTACCAGCCTTGGAGTTATGACTGGTCTAATACTGTATTTCTTTGTAAATCTTAGGCTTTGTTTAGACAATCATTGGACAATCATTGGTGCTCACATGAAACTAAGGGGGACAATTATAAACATTCTGGCAGGGGTGTACGCCAGGGAGAAGGCCCAGATTTGCCCCTTCTCCCTGGCGTACGCCTGCTATATCCCCCAGACGCCCGATGGGTGGGCAGGAGGAACTCCTGGAGGGGGGGTCACGGGAAGCGGGGGTCCCAGGAGGCGGGGCGGTCATGGGAAGGAGGCGTGGCTTCCTCCTGCGCCTCATTTGTCACAATTTACACCCACTTACAGTCGTAAATCATGATCCAAATCTACTCCTACGAGTACGGCGGTCTTGATAAATCCTCCCCCCCCCTTATGGGCTAAAATGCACATGGTACAATATCAATGATAAAAGTTTGGCATCAAAACTAAGTAAAAACTAAATTCCAAATGTCTCTCACTAATTATGAAAATATGACATCTTTATATAAGTATTAGCTGGTAGAATAGTAAAACAGAATAAATAAATAACATTTAAATAATAAATAAAAATATTCAAAATGAAAATCGCTTCTCGGCCTTTTGGCTCAGATCAAGTGTAGTATCTGTTCTTATCGGTGTAATATCTGATACGTCCCCTATCTGGGGACTATATATTAAATAGATTTTTAGAACAGGGAGATGGAAAAAGAGCTTGCTCTGTCCTCTCCAGGCATTGATCTGGTATTGCAGTGCCACCAAAAAAAAAAAAAAAAAAAAAAAAAAGGGTTTCTTTTAGGGATGGTCCGAACCCGCTGAGGTTCGGGTTCGGCTGAACCCGAACGCTCGGCATCGGATTCCCGCTGTCTGCCCGCTCCATGCAGCGGGCGGATACAGCGGGAGGAACGCCTGGAAAACTGGGATACAGCCTATGGCTATGGCTGTATCCCAGTTTTCCAGGCGTTCCTCCCGCTGGATCCGCCCGCTGCACGAAGCGGGCAGACATCGGGAATCATTGCGGAGGGTTCGGGTTCGTACGAACCCCGTACGAACCAGGTTCCGACCATCCCTAGTTTCTATTATGATAACAATCCCTATCCATATGCATCCACTTGGGACATACTTATATGAGCTTTTAAAGTTGGTAGGTTACTACGTCACTGAAGGGGGGGACAATGCACTAGTGAGTACACCACTGCCCCATGTTTTGCCATGTAAAAATGTAAATTCCTGAAAACTCCAACAGTAGTTTTTCTGTCACTAGGTTTATGCTACCTTAAATGTGTGCAGCATAAACTAGTGACAGAAATGCTGAATAGGTCGGAGTATTACTTACATCATTTTGTTCAGCCGTTCTTCTAATATGCAGGAGAATAGTATTCTAGCCACACCCCTCCCCCTACCCTTCATCTGATGATTGACAGTTGACTGCCTATACACAGCATTGATAAATAACTGCCAATCAGCAGCTGGTGGGTGGAGTTTTCTGCTTCTCATGAATATCCAGGACTACTGGGCTCATGCACATAATGGAGAGGGCTACTTATTGTCCATGTTATTCAGGATGATATCTCTGTATCAGCTGCAGAGAAAAATGATACATCAATCTGTTTAGCTTCTCTGTCACTAGTTTATGCCACCCTTAGATAGGACAGCTTAAACCTACTGACAGTCTCTGTAAGTTACCTTGAAAAAAGGAATACTCAGAGGAACTGACACTATATATTCTATAGGGTACTGTGTATATAACTTTCAAAGCTGGAACTGGACACATACACTGCATGATCATTAGAAAACATAATGATGTTCATTTTATTTATATATCGCCAACATATTCCATGGCATTTTAGAATTCTGGGGGTACATATATAGACAAAATCAGGCACATCATCGCAGAATCATTACAGAGAAACTCTGTCAGATAATCTGTTGGTGTAATAGGGCCCTAAGTGCTCGGTGTTTAGTTGAATGGTGACAGTGTTAATGGTCAAATTGGGGAACCTGATAAGTCTGCTTAAAGCGAATGTACCATCATTACATTTTCTGTTTTGCCCATGGATAGGCCGGTGCTGGCGTGGGAAGGTGGTGCCACTGTCCATTTCTTGAACTGCGGACCAGTTTCCGTGTATAGTGCCGTTCTATTCACAGGCACCGGCCGGGGTTGAAGCACTGGAGGTGGGCCGCATCACAGAGGGGTGGGGTTTCCTCCCACTGGGGGCGAGCTGGCCCGCCTCCAGCCTTCACCCCGACCGTTGTCCGTGAATAGAATGGTGCTGTACGAGGGAATCGGGACGCAGTTCAGAAAAAGGACCGAGGCGCCGGCTTCCCCTGTGCTGGCACCATTCTATGCATGGGCAAAACCTGTACCTGATGGTACAATTGTTTTAATCTCTTCAGTACTGGTCCAGAAAGTGCCTTAAAGGGAAGCGTCAGCATATAGGAGCCAACAGTGTCACACAGGGGTCTTGCCTAAATGCCGACGCTCCCAGGGAGGCATAAGTGCCGCCAAGACTTCCCGCCAGCCATGACTGCTTAGGAGCTCTGGACCATCCATATGACTAGGTGGGTGAGTTTTACAAAGTGGTTTATCAGGACATACTGTATAAGTAACGATCACACCATTTACTTATATGTCTAGAAACAGAACTGGGGGGAATATATGGACTTTATCTGCTTAAAGCACTGTGATGCTATAACTTATCCTAGTGATTCTGTGTTGTTGTTGTTTTTTTTATAATTTTTACTTTATTTTACAGTCCCACCATGGAGACTGATTGCCTGACGACAGGCATAAATTATTGCAGTGCTGATCTGCATTGTAATGTAATGTGCCATAAGCATCGCTGATCAGCCTCATCAGCCACTGTAGCTATGACACTGGAGGCCTTACACCTCAGGGTACCCCGATGGTCAACAGAGGGGGAATTCTCCCTCTATTCTGCCCTATAGAAGCTGTGATTACACTGATCAGAGCATCTATAGGGTTAACAGCTGCGGCTTGGGTCTCGGCAGTTGCAGAGGATGACCGTCTGTCACTGACACTGCGGTTGGAGCAGGCACAGCTTCTGCATCCATTTCATCCATGTATTCCAGACAACTGATGCAGCTCAAGTAAAGTCCTGGAGATGGGAGTGACAGGTGCAGATTATGGAGGATGTTAGTCATAAGTAGGGTGGTAGACAGGGATGAGGTAGGAAATATAGCACTATGCAGCACTATGGAGAGCTTTGTGGTTGAGCAAGAGAAGTTTATATTGTACTCTGTACTGAATGGGCAAGCAGTGTAGGGACTGGCACAGAGGGGAGGCATCAGTGTAGTGACTGTCACAGAGGGGAGGCATCAGTGTAGTGACTGTCACAGAGGGGAGGCATCAGTGTAGTGACTGGCACAGAGGGGAGGCATCAGTGTAGTGACTGTCAGAGGGGAGGCATCAGTGTAGTGACTGTCACAGAGGGGAGGCATCAGTGTAGTGACTGTCAGAGGGGAGGCATCAGTGTAGTGACTGTCACAGAGGGGAGGCATCAGTGTAGTGACTGGCACAAGGGGAGGCATCGGTGTAGTGACTGTCACAGAGGGAAGCCATCGGTGTACGGACTGGCACAGAGGGGAGGAGAGAGTGTAGTGAATGGCACAGTGGGGAGGCATCACTGTAGTGACTGGCACAGGGGGAGGCATCAGTGTAATGACTGGCACAGAGGGGAGGCATCAGTGTAGTGACTGTCACAGAGGGGAGGCATCAGTGTGGTCACTGGCACAGGGGGAGGCATCAGTGTAATGACTGGCACAGAGGGGAGGCATCAGTGTAGTGACATGGCCACATTCTTCCAGAGACAGCCCCACTCTTATCTCCAGCTTGGGCAGGGTTTTGCTGCTAAGTTCCATTGAAGTGAATGGAGCTTAATTGCAAACTGCACCTGAACTGGAGACAAGAGTCGTGTTGTCTTTGAAAGAAAGTGGCCATGTTTTTGTAGCACTGTATAGCCCCTTTAAGTGATTAAACCATATAGGGCTGGTTCATGCCCACTATGTATAACAATACCAAGAACTGTGCATGGAATATGGACCAAGCTGGACTGTAATACAAACTAAGAGTTCCCTTCCCTTCCTGTTTTAATTTCGGAGAGATAGAGTATAGACTAGTGAAGTTTCAATAAGTAAGTTATCTAGTATCTGGCTAGAACAAATTTAGGGGCATGAAAGAGATAGGGGATAACCTTATCACCACGAAAGGGCTATTGTAGGAGTAAATAAGGGGTTTTGTCTTTAAAGGGGTTATCCAGTGCTACAAAAACATGGCCACTTCTGCACCACACTTGTCTCCAGATTGGTTGGGGTTTGAAACTCGGTACCATTGAAGTAAATGGAGCTTAATTACAAACCCCACCTGAACTGGAGACCAGAGAGGGGCAAAAGTGGCCATGTTTTTGTAGCACTGGATAACCCCTTTAAGTCGAGCCAACAGTTAGCTAAGTGCACTACTCAAGCCGACTCTACTTCAAGTCGCTAGTATTCCATAACCCCTAGTTGGCAAGCAGCTGCCATACTCTGGAGTTTTCTATGGGGCACTTGTCACAGTGGCCAGGAGTGATGTTACCCACCCCCTAACACACTGGCACTGGGTAGAACAACATGTTTGTGCGGGTGCAGGTATGACGGAAAAATGTAATGTGGTTATTGTTCAATCACTACACATGTATCACTCAGTATACAGGCCAAAGACAAATTTGGTCAGCTCTCCTACAACACCATTCACACTAGGCAGGAGCACATTGCCAAGGCTGAAATTGCAAACACACAAAAACACTAAAATCGCTAAAAGCGCCGTGTTTCCTCAGTGTGAACTGGCCCTAAATGCATGAAGCAGCTGAAATGTCTCTTTCTAATCTTTCTGACAGAATAAAACACAGTTTTTTTTTACTAACATAGAGAGAGAGAGAGAGAGAGAGAGAGAGAGAAGAAATGCTAAGAAATAACCAAAGTAGTACAGTTTTCTTTAGAAGTAATCATTAAGTAAAAATCAATATGAAGTACTCTCCAAAATGTCACTTCAATCAATTCAGAACAATCATGCCAGTCTTTTTATAGGATCCAGTACATTAAAGAAACACTTCACTGATAACACGGATGCCATTGACTTTAGTAGTGATATTGCATGCGCAGTGAGGCCATGTTTACATGGCGTAAGACATCAGCCATTCTGTGACCCAGCCGATGCCAGGGAAGATCATCCCACTGCAGTACCGGCCAAATGATCTTCATTTCTGATGAATGGGGATATGGGAGCATCCATGTGCGCCCGCATTCCAATTCGCCACTGCACACAATGGAGCGTGCAGCTGGAGCCGCATGCTCCATTGTGTGAACTGACATGTCTTGTGCGTCCGCTATTCAATGAATAGCGGCCGCAGAAAACTGACATGTCAGTTTTTCGTGCGGCCAGATGGAATCCCAGGCGGAGCGTATACTATTTGTATATGCTCTAGCCAGAATTCCATTAATTCAAATGCAACATATGTTTTGCATAAATCACGCCCGTCATTGCAAATTGCTGATTTATGTAAAACATACATTGTGTGAACATAGCCTGAAAATGTAAATGCTTGGATATGCATCATGGTCAATAATGTGCATATCTAGACAGCCTGTGTAGCTGCAATGGAGGCCAAAGGATTGGGCATATCACAGTCTTTTTCTAATTTTTCTAAGGCGCTTATAAACCTTCAGAGTTAAACTCTTCACAGTCCCAACAATGAGGGTTAAAATTAAAGATGTGAAAGATGAGCGGCACTCACCAACTTCTGTGAGGTCTTTATTTGTGCATAAGCAATACACTGAAGACAGCGGGATATAACAGTATCAGTGGTACCACAGTATCACTAGTGGAACAGCACCCGCTGATACTGTTATATTCTGCTGTCTTCAGTGTATTGTTTACGCACAAATAAAGACCTCACAGAAGTTGGTGAGTGCCGCTGATCTTTCATGCTTTTTTGCGAATATTGATTGATATCTATGCTACAGCAGAGCACCATTAAAGGAGCACTCCAGCAATTGTTTTTCTTTCAAATCAACTGGTTTCAGAAAGCTATATTGATTTTTTTCAATTACTTCTATTTAAAAATCTCCAGTCTTGCAGTACTTATCAGCTGCTGTATGTTCTGCAGGAAGTGGTGGGTTCTTTCCAGTCTGACACAGTGCTCTCTGCTGACATCTCCGTCCGAGACAGGTACTGCCCAGAGCAGTAGCAAAACCCCACAGAAAACCTTGCCTTCTGTGGACAGTCCCTTTCTCCGTTCAACCGATGGACTTTAGGACTTTCTCTGTTTTGGCAGGTGCCTGTGATTATTTGGTGTATGGACTTAACTAGGGTTGTTTTGTTTCTGTCTTCCTGATCTCTGACCCTCTGTTTGGCTTTTGGATTACTATTATCTGCTGATTCCTGTGCTGCATGACCTCCTGGCTATTTGACCCTTGGAATGCACCAGGTTATTCTCTGTTTGCTGATTCTGTAACTGTGTGACCTCCAGTTACTGACCTGACTCACGGACCTCACTAGCTCTTTCAGTTCTACCTGTCATTTAGCATAGGAAGGTACCATCTGTAACATCTTCATGGTTATGGGTGCTCCACAAGGCAGGAACAGGGACTATGGGGGAGATTTATCAAACATGGTGTAAAGTGAAACTGGCTCAGTTGCCCCTAGCAACCAATCAGATTCCACCTTTCATTTTCCAAAGAGTCTGTGAGGAATGAAAGGTGGAATCTGATTGGTTGCTAGGGGCAACTGAGCCAGTTTCACTTTATACTATGTTTGATAAATCTTCACCTATAGCTTTAGATATCTCCCCATTATTGATTTATGGTATGCCAGGTGACTCAAATTTATATTTTAATAGTTTAGACAGCTACCATTTGCAAATATGTTTATTTTGTATACTTTAATTGAGGTGTTTAAAATGTTTTAATATGGGGATTTTTTTATACTTACACTGTGATTGCTTGATCACTTGTAGTGTACTAATGTATTGCTATGTACTGTCAAATTCCTGACCTTGGCCGATTACCAACTATTCAGGCTGATAATCGTTTAGTGTAACAGCACATGTTGAAAGATCACAATTTGTGCAGCCACGGTCTGCTGTGCATCGCTCCATGTAATAGGAGAGGTGGCAGCCAACCGCTGCTGACTTCAATGGGCCTCCTGAACGATACAGAATTGTTCTGGTGGCCCCTCCTTCTACTCCCCGCTCACTGTACGTGCTTGTAAAAGACAGCAAGGAACGAGGGGGAAGCAAGCTCTGACCTGACAAATCTGCGCTTACTTGCCTCAGATTATCAGGCCGTATAATACAGCCTTTACACCCTACCAGTAATCATTAATGCGCCTATGCAGATGGGAAGTTGAGGCAGCTGCCTGTGACCATGCTTTCTGAACAACTCCTAAACTCCTCTGTATGGGGCCTACCTGGGACTCCATATTTGTAGGATTGGTTGGACACAATTTAGCATTAATAAAATTATTTATTCACTCTATGGCACTTTTGGTATTGTCCTACTTTATTATTGGGCTTGGGTTTATTTGGTACTTAGATTTAGAGCAGTTGCTATGAACTCCTTTGATTCGAATATACTAGTGCTATACTATACTAGAATATAAAGTGCCAGGACTATGGTATGTAGACATTGGATAGAAAAAAAAGTGCATTGGTGTATTTTGACCTTTAAGAAACCTGAGACAGCGAGCACACAACACCCAGGTGAAGAAGACCAGAGGTGAGAGGGAGCCAGGACCGAAGAGTGGCAGGGCGAGCAGGGCATAAGACCCCTCTAATGCCAGTGTGACAGTATTCCCCCATAACTGACATAACAGACGGCTCCACTGACCTTGTGGCAAGTCATGAAATGTCATTTCCTACTAAAACATTACATACTTAATCATACTCCAACTATTAGTTTGCCGAATCGATTTTGTATATTTGCCAGCGTTGTTTTTCTGGATTACAAAATCCACTTATGGTTTTTATATTGTAGGGCTATTGCCACTCTGGGACATATGATTAGATCACAGATTTACTCTGCTCAAATTTCCCACACAATATAGATTGCTTCTAACAGCTGGGCAGGCTCAGTGAGCAAAAGTGCAAAGACATTGACTGCTAATAAAGATCATCACAGTCTTTGAAAGTTGTTCTGCACATAAACCATAGAGAGAGAATTCTATGAGAATCCTGGGCGGACTGGTAGTATAGCAAATGTGCTATATCAGTGTGCACAACCCTTTGGGGCCTAATTTGGTCCATGCTACTATGCTGTGCAGCCACCAACTCTCAGGACAGTGGCAAGCATGCCTGTTATGTTAGACACCGTGTGGCTGCCGTGTGGTGGCACTGAGTGGTTGGCATTATTATAGATGCCCTTCTTTTGGTAAAAAGACAGCAGTAAACAATAAATGTTTTTTGCTGCCATCTTTTGCTGTCAAAATGACAGCAATCCAGAGAGACGGATACAAAATGACAGTACCCCCTGGCTCCTCATCCCTTCACCAGCACACACCCCCAGTCCCCTTGCTTATCCCTTCACTAGTAACCTTTCCCCACCCCATTTGCCCTGTATACTCACCAACTTGCTGAAACAGGTCCGGTCACCACATCGTCCCATGTTGCTGTAGGATGGATGCGCAGAAGTGTGGCACTGTTGCACCACAGCGTGGTGCCGTTACGCATCCAATCAGAGGAGAGTGCTGGGTTCACATGGAGCACGCATCGGGTGGGGGTGCGGCTGGGTATGTGGGGCGGGCCACGCCTGGGAGCATTGCCAGACTCTGGCAACTATAATTTCGGCACCACCGGGGCTGTGGAGACTTCTGTGAAGTCCTTCTTGGCACCCGGCCGCATACTTCTCTGTCTCGCCATCACGGATCAATAGGAATGACAGCAATAGCCAGGCACTGTACTATCTCCATGCTCAATAAGCAGCAGCTGCACACAATATTTCCTGTAGTATGCTACAATTCTGTTCTACGCTGTATAGCTCACAGAGCATTACCTAGACTAAATACAATTATACCTACATCTTTGTTGGAAACAGGACTAATTTACAACCTGTTAAAGAGGGCCTTTCACCCCTGCACCTGGGGCAGAGCCCGCCCGACCCCCTGCACAGACCGTCAGGTGGAAATTTCTCTGCGGCGGGATCGGCTTCTGGAGAGGGACTTGCAGGACGGGGTATCTGGGGCTCTACCAGGGGGGTCGGGCGGGCTCTGCCCAGGGTGCCGAGGTGAAAGTTTTTATAATTTTCTTTTTCTCATTCTGGTTTCACACATGGCAGTTTTTTTCCCCACGGATACATTTTTCCCAATGTAGGGGGATGGGTTTACCAGATCGGCAGCATGTGATAAGAGCATATTATTTATTTTATTTCCCCCCCTCCCCAGCACTTGCTATAAAAAATTGGTCTGCTTGGACTTCTCCTTTAAATGTCTAGTTTAGAATTCTGATGGCTATTCCAAAATCCTCTCTGAGTGAAGCAAGGTACTGCACCTATCTGGTACACTGGGCATATAACCACAGCTAGTTCAGTTATATTCAAATTGTCCTTGGTCCACAATAGATCAAGGTGACACCCTTGTTATGATCTGGAGTTTTCTGCATCTTGAGGCTAAGTTCACACAGCGTATAATTTCATTAAACATATTTAATGAAACTACCGATCACATTAAAGTCTTTACATAGTATACACTCCGGCCGGGATTCCAAGCGGCCGCAGAAAAAACTGACATGTCAGTTTTGTGCAGCCTCTATTCATTGACTGGCGGCGCACAACACTGACAGTTCAGACAATGTAAAGTGCGGCTCCAGCCAGACTTTACATTGTCTGCTATGGTGCTTTGAAATGTGGTCACACCGGAATGTGCCCGCATTCCAAATCTAAAGAAATAAAGTTCATCCAGCCAGTAGTGTAGTACCAGGATGAACTTCACTGACACCGGCCGTTCTGTGACACGGCCGGGTCACAGAGCGGCCAATGTCTTACATAGTGTGAACCTGGCCTTACCAGTTGCGGATTATAATACGCCCTTTTCGAGCGGTAGCCTGGGGTCCTGAGCTCCTTGGAGGGCCCATGGCCACCCAAAAAGACTTATACTTTCAGTGGTGTATTGTCTCCTGGCTACATTTCTGCCATGATTTGCAAAAAAAAATGAAGTCACCATGCACACAGTGACAAAAACAGACGCTCTTCAGTCTAGACCCAAAAAATAAAATAGCGGTCTTTCTCAAGACTTTGTATATAGTGTGCATAATACTTTTCTCATAGATGCATATAAAATTGTGGAGGTATTCTCTCTTCAAAAACATATCTTCTAGGGGAGGATACAATGCCTTATGTATTATGCACCATATATTGTCAAATGGAGAGGCTATAGCTCTACAAAACAGAAACACTCAGAAACTGTATTCTGCTGAACAGACTGTATACGTGAGGCCTATAGCTATTAAGCAAATATTTATAAGGGAGTAACGGGTGAATATTGGGGATTATTTATTAAAGGGAACCAGTCATCAGTTTCATGATGTCCAAACCACGGACAGCATGAAACAGGGACAGGTGTTGCATAATACATTGTGAAACACAGTAGTGTTTCTGAGAAATCATAACTATAGACTGTGTCGGACTGGGGTATCTGGGGCCCACCAGAGAAAATGATCCTGAGGGCCCACCAATAAAGAACCAGTGAGAAATTACATGTCAGTCAGTGTTAGTGCAGGTTCTAAAGCTGGGGCCCACCGTAGGATCATCCGCTCCTCTAGTGGGCCAATCCAGTCTGACACTGACTATAACACCAGCTATAAATGGAGCTCCAAATTGCAGAGCCTGTCCCTGTTGGCTTCTCGCGGCCCACTGGACTTATTGATTGAGTTATTAATTAAGGGCAACCGGGGGAAGTGGAGAGGGCAACCAGGGAATGCCCTGTGACACAAAGTTTTATAACTACAATTCCTCAGACGGACTACAGTATTTCAGGGTGAATGATATGCCAATAAAATAAGGGAGAATGTCTCTTTTTTATGTTGTTCATAGTTTAAAACGAACGTACCATTTTGGGTGGTCAAAATAGATTTTTACACTGCCTGGTCGGCACCGATGTGTACGTGATGTGGTGCAGTCAACTTTTGAAAACGTCACCCAGTCTTGAGATCTGCGTCAGCTTATTTATCTCCACTTCGGCCCGCTCTATGCACTGGAGGCGCCCCCTGTGTACCATTATCCCCTTCCCTAGGTGACGGGCCTCCATTGGAATCAAGTCTGGCCGCATCACTTAGGGGAGGAGATATAGGAACACTGTTGGCACCAGGCCTGTCTCCAGTCTATAGAGCGGGCTGAAGTGCCCATAAAAAAAGCCAGCGGAGATTGCAGGAACCAGGCGGTGTTAAAAAATTGAACACACCACCGTGATGTAAGCGCCGGCACCAACCAGGTAGTTTAAAAACATTTTTGGAGTAAGCGAAGAAGTACTGTTCATTCACTTTAAGTAGCATAAAAATGATGACAAGTGCCCTTTAAACTCTAAAAATTTAGCCAAATCTCCCTCCCATTTATATATTAACTTTATCAGACTAGTTTTTTTCTAATGTACACAGCTTGAAAAGTTTGGTTAAAATATCTACACAGATCCAAAGCCGATGCCGCAGCTATAAATGGATAAGATGTGCATTTACATACTGAGCCTGATGCAAAATTAATGAGCCATTTAAATAATAAATCTATGTGGTGAAAGGAGGGAAGGCTTGGAGAGAATCCTCTGCACACCAGATGACTGCAGGGATCTTTGCTCTAACATTACACTTCACGTAATTAACCAGATTTCACAAGGGACATATTTTCCTGTCTGGCGTTGCCCCTCCCTTGTGGTTTCTAATGCAATCTTCATTTTAAAGCGTGCATTAACTTTGAACTTACTCTTCAGAATACATACAATGAAGCTTAACTAGCAATTCCCTATAATGTTATTAGGGAGATTAGTTGTGTGAGCGACCTGATAATTACCTGCAGGACGCCAATAGAATATTCATGTGATCTATAACAAAGTTCTAATACATATTACAAGTATAATAAGTATAACGGGCATGAAGTTACTGCATTGCATTGAGGCTATGAGAGTGTGAGTATGGGAATATGGCTGTAATTGTTCAATGCATATTTAATTATTTACTATTTTTTAAAGGACAACTCCCGCGGGACCCCCCCAAAAAAAAAAAACACAGACACACACAGACACCATACTCACCATCTCTCCGGTGACGATCGCCACTCGATTCGCCCGCCGTCCGCCTCTCCGTCGCCGCCGTCCGCCATCCAGCGATGTCTCCAACTTCCGGGTCCAGGGGATGGAAAAGGCTGCCAATGCGCTTGCGCACCGGCAGCCTTTTCATTGGCTGGAGCGCATCACATGGCTTCCAGCAAGCTCAGCCAATCAGGGCTGAGCAAGCTGGAAGCCATGTGATGCGCTCCAGCCAATGAAAAGGCTGCTGGTGCGCATGTGCACCAGCAGCCTTTTCATCCCCATTCACTTTGCATGAAGACGCCGAGGAGGAAGAAGACCCGGACCGCCCCTCGGCTCTGACGTCGTCGTCACCAGATGCCGCCCCGGAGAAGAGGACCGTGACGATCGTAATAGGTAATGTATACATTCCTTAACTTCCGGGGTGGGGGGTCGGGGGTCCGAAAGTGGGGGAAGGGGGCCAGGCCGGGTATTTAACCACATTACAAAGTTATATAACTTTGTAATGTGTGTTAAATGAGCAAAAAAAAATTTTTGTGGGAGTTGTCCTTTAATTGGTAAATCGAAAAAAAAAAATCAATTCACAAGAGTTCAGAGTACATTACAGGAACATACATCTGATTAACTCAATAAATTATGAATTAATGATAAACAAAGGTTGAAAATGAAAAAAATATGTAATTTTCTTTTCCTTCTTGAAAAGAAAAAAAAAAAATGTCAAGTATAGTTTTGCTAGATGCAGTAAAATTGTTCCTGGCTTTTATTTTATTAGTGTTGAGCTGGTTACATGTGGTTGATTCCTTTGATAAATTTGACATCGCCAGTGGTTTTCCAAATTATTTTCAGTATCATATATATTGCATATTAGGGTATGTTCACACTGAGCACAACAGGCGGAAAATCAGAGCGGAGTCCACGGCGCGAAATACTGCCTGCCTCACTGTCTCAATGTGATGTCTCCACTCCACTGCACTTTGGGGGAGACGTCAAAGACATTACATTGAGACAGTGGGGCAGGCAGGATTTTGAGCGGAGTCCGCAGCACTGGCACCGCTTAGAATTTCCGCCTGTTTTGCTCAGTGTGAACGGGCCCCTTACTGTAGCTTTTAAAAAACAATTATTTAAAGTAAGAGTACTTTCAAAATAGAAGCACAACAAAGTGCAGATGTGAAACACGGGCGTGATTATTACACAATCTATGTGCAGTGCAGTTAGAGGGAATCCCAGCCGGAGTGTATAACACATAGGGGGAGATTTATCAAACTGGTGTAAAGTGAAACTGGCTCAGTTGCCCCTAGCAACCAATCAGATCCCACCTTTCATTTTCCAAAGAGTCTGTGAGGAATGAAAGGTGGAATCTGATTGGTTGCTAGGGGCAACTGAGCCAGTTTCACTTTACACCATGTTTGATAAATCCCCCCCATAGTATACACTCTGGCCAGGATCGCTAGCGACACCGCAAAAAAAACTGACATGTCAATGAATAGCGGCCGCAGAGAACCTGTCAGTTCACACAATGGAGCTTCCCCACCTGGACTTACCTTTTCTGTACACTGTTACCTAGTAGAGGGCACTATTTACTTGCAGAGGACACAGAGTTGGCACTAATAACTTGTAGGTGACACAGAGCGGGCACTAATACATCCTGGGGTGCACAGAGAAGGCATGTTTACCACGTTGGGGACATAGATGGAGCAAGTTGGGGACAAGGAGGAGAGCAGTACTATTAGCTTGTTGGGCACTTAGGTTATAGTGGACTTACCTATCCTGGCTCCCATTACACGGCTCCTCTAGCTGCAGGATACGCCCAGCACTGGATGTGTGTGATGACATCACTACGTTACCTCATGATTTACTTCTAGGCTTAAAACTGCCCACGGCCTAGAGGATTATAATATGGGCAGTCCAGGCGGCCATCCGGACCACCCATTTTATAATCTGCTGCTGCTGTGTCTTGCGGGCCAGCTTGAGAAAATCTTACCCATGAGCCAGAGTTTGACATGCCTGCTCTAGCTGTATGAATAATCAATTGTACTAAACAGGCAATGATCATCATTTTGTTATGTAGGTTGAAACACAGCAACTTAGTGAAACAGAAACAGCTGTGTAGGAGGCTTAAAACTTGCTAACCAAGCTACAAATGTTAGGCCTTAGGGGATATGGTCCGCAAGCTAACTGTATACCATGGACTGCACTCTTGACCTCTTATGGAACTCTCTGCATCATAATTCAGCCGTGTCAGTTCAGAAGCAAAGAAGTTTAGCTGTTTCAGAGGTCTTGGCATCATAATAAATTATGATGTTGAGAGCTCCATAAGAGGTCAAGAGTGCAGTTTGTGGTATATGTCAGCTTGCAGACTGTATATCATGGACAAGTGCAGTGCATGCTGCTTCATTCCCACATTCCATACACGCCATACATACGGATGGTGTGCAGTGGAATGGATTATCGGAACTCCCGGCATCATCTATCATTATGTTTAAGGCCGGGTTCACACTACGTATAACACCGACCGATCTGTGACCCGTCTGGGTTATAGAGCGGACAGTACTGCAGTACTGGCCGGATGATCTTCATCTCTGGTGAATTTAGATGCGGGCGCATCCGTGTGCACATGCATCCCAATTTACCACTGCACACAATGGCCTGAACCGCACACCCCATTGTGTGAACTGACATGTTCTGTGTGTCCGCTTTTGAAAAACTGACATGTCAGTTTTTCCTATGGCCAGATGGAATCCCAGCCGGAGCGTATACTATGTGTATACGCTCCGGCCGGGATTCCATTCATTCACATACAACTTATGTTTTTTTATAAATTACGGCCATTGTTGCAAATTGCAACAACGGCTGTGATTTATGCAAAACATACATTGTCTGAACATAGCCTAAATCTTCATGGTACTGTACTGACACATCGCGTGGCATCATAATGATACATGATGCCAGGAGTTCCAATGATCCATTCCTTTGATTCTAATGAAGCCACGTCATAGAGGGGCTGGGTTTTCCTCCCTCTGTGCCCACCTCCAGTGCTTCCCCCCCGGCTGATGCCCGGGAATACACCGGCGCCATATGCAGGAACTAGGCCACGGTTCAAAAAAAGGATTTTGGCACGGGCTTCCCTGAGCGGTGCTGTTCTATCCATGTGAAGATCTTAAAGCAAATGTACTGATGGTACGTTCGCTCTAAGCACTATAAGGATTTTTCTAGGATTATAAAAACATAGATGCTTTCTTCCAAAACAGCACGACACCTGTGCCGAGGTTGTGAGTGGTATTACAACTCTATTCACTTTGATGGAACTGAACTGTAAAACCACATACAAACGAGAAAGATGCTAATACAAAGCGTCTCTGTATTTCTAATTATGCATAAAACTTCTTTGGCTTTTTACATGCAATGCATAGACATGGTTTGTTAGCTTACTGCGCAGAAATTAAGCTGAATAAAGGCTAAAAATCTGCATCTTTTTATCAACGGATGGTGGGGGAGGGAGGGGGTCTCATGGTTACAGATTCATGGTTACAGATCAAAAACACTCATGCACAGGCTAATTTCATAGATAAATTACCAATCACTATGCTCTTTGTAGTATTGAAGGAAACCGCAGTAAAAGAAAACTCTGCATATAAAAAACTCCTACTCCGCATATAGAAAAAGATAAAGTGTTCCCTTCTTGATTTTAAAAGCAATGGTTCCCAGAGCATACAGTGGTCTACACATTATAGTTTCCACCAATGAATCACATAGATTGTCATTGTATGCTCTGGTAACCATTGCTTTTAAACTCACCCGCAATCTGACCCCCACCCAAACCACTTGTACCTTCGGATAGCTGCTTTTAATCCAAGATCTGTCCTGTGGTCCGTTCAGCAGGTGATGCAGTTATTGGTTATTGTCCTAAAAAACAACTTTTAAAATTGAAGCCCCGTGTCAAACAGGAGTATCTGTGCCCTAACTTTGCACCAACCCTCCATCCCTCCTCCCCACCCTCCTCATCATTAGAAATGCTCCAGGAAGATTGCCTTCTATTCCCCACCTGTGTCAGCCCGGCACATGAGCTGAATCCTTAAGCCCCTGTGTAGTGTTCAGCATCCAGAAAATGTTCCAGTGGCATTCCTAATGATGAAGAGGGTGGGGAGGAGGGACGGAGGTGAGATGCAAAGTTAGGGCACAGATACTCCCGTTTGGCACAGGGCTGCAATTTTAAAAGTTGTTTTTTAGGACAATAACTGCATCACCTGCCGAACAGACCCCAGGACAGATCCTGGATTAAAAGCAGCTATCCAAAGCTACAAGTGGTTTTGGGGGTCAGATTGTGGGTACAGAGTCGCTTTAAACTCTCATGTTTCAATAACCTAATGTTTTTTATCTTTTTCTAAGGGCCGTATTACACAGCCCGATATTGAGTAGCAAGTGAGCGCCTCCTGTCAGGTCAGCACTCCCTTCTCCTCTTTCCCTACACACACAGAAAGAGAGGTGAAAAGTGAGGAGGGCAGAAGGAGCAGCGGGGGGGGGGGGGGGGGGGGGGGGGATTGCACGGATGATCCTTAGATCGTCTAGGTGGCCCATAGAAGAGAGCGTCGATCTGCTATTGCCGCCCCTATTACATTGGGTGATGGTCAGCAGACCATTGCTATCATTATCTATTTTTATAGGCTGTGTTTAAAGACATTGTGCATATTGGCTGATCGGTTCCTTTATACATGACCTATTACACCACATGACCAGAATGGCCCTTATTCGGAAAAGTACAGACAATAATCGTTTGGTGTAATAGTGGGAGAGGAAATTTTCTCTACTGGACTTTACCACTTCTAACGTGGTTTTGCACCATTATCAATATAAACACAGGAGATGAACACGTGGGGACATGGCAGCAACAGGACAGGGTGAGCTGACCTCTCCTACCTAGATCATACAAACTCCTTGGATATTTTTTAGTTACAAGCACCTTCAATAACTGTTGGTTGAGTATACAGTATTAGTAACTGTACTCACTGTATACATGGATAGCAGCTCCCTGTGTACTTCATACTAAACTCAGACTGCTCCAGATTTGACTGCCTTGCTCTGTGGAGAGTCTGTCCATAAGATGGCCGACATGGAGGAGCATGTGACCATGCCCTGCCTCCAGTGTCCACCACTAAGCCTGTATATGCCTATGGTGGACACTGAGGGGCCGGGGCATGGTCACATGCTTCTCCATGTCGGCCATCTTATGGAAAGACTCGCTACAGAGCAGGACAGCACAGACTGGAGGAGGGGAGTCTGATTTTAGCTCTATGAGGTACACAGGAAGCTGCTGTCAGTATATAGAATGAGTACACTTACTAATACTGTACACTGAGCAATTTTACTATAAAGTGGCCAACCCCCAAGTTTTCTATGTTTAAATAAGCGTTATACATATGAGCAAACTGGGCCATATTGATATTTGGTCGCTTCTCAGTTTGAAAATAAGAGACCAAACGCAGGAA
Organism: Dendropsophus ebraccatus; assembly: GCF_027789765.1. Classification (NCBI taxonomy): domain Eukaryota; kingdom Metazoa; phylum Chordata; class Amphibia; order Anura; family Hylidae; genus Dendropsophus; species Dendropsophus ebraccatus. Next base: position 31,141,797 of record NC_091456.1, read on the forward strand.
GTCACAATACTTTTGCGGGTTGATGCAAGGAAAGACACCCGTTCATCATGCAGGTCGTACATCAACTAAGGACAAATAACTTAGGCTTTATTATAATATTGAAAAATAAAAATAGTAAGCTCAACCTTGAGGTATGTGGATCAATTGGTATATATATTGTAAGAGAGGCATGGTTTGGGAGCACAGATATCTGCCACTGAAGTGGTTAAACTGTGTCTGGTAAGCCCTGGGTGTGTCTCTGGTAACCAAGGGGTTAACCCAGACACAGGTAAAGCAGGATTGATAGCCTGGTTGTCTGTGTTGGCCATAGCTAACATAGACTGATTGTTAAAATACGTACTGGGACCTGCTTTTTCTGGAGTGAGTGAGGTTGGTAGTGGGACGCTCACTCCACCCGGACTTCGGTCCTGGGCTTCCATAGCCCACAGCTGGGGGTCTTCAGGGCCTTAAAAAGAAGCTCACTGCAGTGCTGAGTGTGGCCAGACCTGGAGAACTGTCTGCTGGAATACTGAAGGTATTGCATGGGCCACACCATTCTTTGTTATTTGTGCCCGTGGGCTGGATAGCTGGTCCCACGTATAGTCAGGGATCGGTTATGTACTAGTAAGTGCTCAGCCGAGCAGGGTTTTATTTGTGTTTAAGCCTTTGTTTTGTGTTTTGACGCTAAGTGTGAAATAAAAACACTTACGTTGGACGTTACCCTGTCTGTGTCCCTGCTTACTGCACCGCTACCTAGGATCGACCAGAGCTATTCCCCACAATATATATATATATATATATATATATATAATTTCTTCGAGCGCACTACCTAGTTCTGCACCTGATAGAACCAGTCAATAATGTGATTGTAGTATTAATAATAATGGTAGACTCTCCAGAAGTTATATATTTTGTTTATATGATATTAAAAATACAGAAAAAATACAGGTGGTGTCTCTATTATTTGGACCAAGTCCTATTAGTAAGTGATAAAACAGATGATACATGTCCTCATAGTATAATGTGGTTATTATATGGTGGACGACCACTGCTCACCGCTCCTGTAGTCCCCCCAGGATGTGGGAGGTCGTGGACACTGTAGTAAATGCTGGAGCTGGCCTTGTCACTGCATCCGTAGATGTTGGCTATGTGTGGCAGAATCACGCGCTGTCAGGTAGCGTTCACCTTGCAAGTGTGTGGCGTCCATGTAGGCTGATCAGCACTTTACAGGGCTCTCCCCCTTTCACAGTCTGGTAAGGTTGAATCCGGCACAAGTGCTGTGATGTTGTATTAATTGTTTTAATTGTTTCTGGATAGCGGCATATATACCAGAATACAAATAGCTTATGTTTTAACCCTGCAACTTCTTTATTATAATATTACCCTTTGCTAATTATATTATCAGCTCCGCAGCTTACCAGAAGATAATGCTCTTTGTTATGCAGCAATTTAGTCAGTATAATGTCAATGTATGGTTACAGTGGTTTTGGTGCTGTGTGACAGGAGAGACGACCATACAATGCAAGCACCTCCAGGATTCTCTGCTACTGAATGTGTACACATGCACAGCGAAGGAAACTGCTTGGGTTGGCAACCCCTGATGATTTCTTAAGTAAAAACGTTTGCAATAGTGAGATGAATACAATGTTAACATTTGTACAATAGAATCCTTTTCCTTTGTTCTACACATATGGAATAGCGAACTCCTAGTTTACATTATTGTTAACCCGCAAATTGGACTTAATATATTCACCGTTACATTATTTCAAAAGTCTAACGCTGCCACAAATGATCATCCGTAGGTGAACCGAGCTCTTCTCTCTCTGCGTGGTTTAATATTTATTTAGAACAGAAATGAGCAGAGAAGGAAGGCTTTCTACCTTCTTAGAGATGGCCAAGATAAACCACTCAATTAATGGGCACTGGACGGTCGGAGGTGCACTTTGTTCTATATTGATTGCATTAAGAAATACAATACACAGATGTCTTACTCTGTAATATCCAGAAAGCAAGCGGTTCAATAGTGTTTGGAAGCACAAAGGCAAAATCACGGCCACAATAAATTGAATTCATAATCTAGATGGATTGGCTTGTTTAGCAAAGATGTACCGGTTAGATTTCTTTACAAAGGACACATTAAAGCGTCGGTAATGCATAAAAAGCAACATTTATATCAGAAGGAAAAGCAGGAAAAATGCAAATACCTACCTAAAAGTGAGTCCGCCTTTATGGCAGCGATGTATAAGCCGAGGAACACACAAACCTATCCAGGCTTTTTGTACAGATAAATAGACATAAAACAGATGCAGTAAAAGGGTAAAATGTCTTTTTTTAAAAAAAAATTTTTTATTCGTTACATTGAAATATACAGTTATATGCAACCATTTAGAAAGATATCCAGAAGGATTGCAGAGGCCACTACCAGAGGCTGCTGCAACTCCTTTAATAGCATTGCTATCTAATAGAATTATTGCTTGTGTGTAAGCTTGCCGTATTGGACAATAAGTTTATATTGCATTTGGCCAATTTTTTTTTTCTCTTTAGCAAAATGTTTTATAGACTCTTATTAAACTGGTATATGATCGTATAAAAATAAGCTAAGCTTCTTTCACAGGTATGGTTACTGTTCTTGAAAAAGATCTGTATCCCTTAAAGGGGTCATCCAGGATTAGGGCCGTATTACACAGCACGATTAAAGGCGGTATTACATGTGGCGATTATCGTTCAAAGATTCAAAATAACGATCATTCGTTAGCGATAACTAGCGATTTTGTAGCAATCGATTTTGAGGTTATTGCATTAACTGATTACTGTTATAAACGTTCGTTTTTACGTCGTTAGGGTATGTTCGCACTGAGTAAAAGAGGCGGAATTCCGTGGCGGTATTTTCCGCCCCGGAATCCCACCTGTCTCAGTGTCCCATGGCCTGTCTATGGGAAAGCACGCGCACACCCGTTGCCGCCGCTCTCCGCTCAAAGAAGTGACATGTCACTTCTTTGAGCGGAGATCGGCAGCTGCGGAGGAGCACACGCTCTCCCATAGACAGGCCATGGGACACTGAGACAGGCAGATAGTTCCGCCGCGGAATTCCGCCTGTTTTACTCAGTGTGAACATACCCTTATATGGTCATTAAATGTTCCTAAGGACAGCCCTTATAACATGTTTTATCGGCGAACGACTTATTAAACGAACAAATATGCGAACCATCTGGGAACTACCAAAGATAATTTTTCAACATGTTGAAAGATAAAAATGAACGATTTTTCATTCGTCGTTTGATCGTTGGGTGTTACTACACGGATTGTTTTAGCAAATTTTTTAACAATTTTCGTTCCATGTAATAGGGCCTTAAGAGAAGGAAGTAAACACCGACCTGTCGGTTCACTGTCTGTGCTATTGCAAACACCAATGGAATTTGGGACAAAAATTTTAAAGGGTACCTGTATAATCAATAAACACCTACAATTAATGGTACCCCCAAAAAGGAAATTTTAAATCAAATATTGTTAAAAAATATATTTTATTTCATTTCAATCACATGTAAAAGCTAGTGTAAGGAGGAAAGAAGACAAAACCACCTCAGCAGAGCAAAGCCAACACTCCTGCATAAGTATATAGAATATCAAAAAAGACACTAAACATAAACAACATTATGACATTTAACAAGGAGTGTGGCTCACAGAAAGCACCCCAACGTACGTTTTGGAAAGACCCTTCGTGCTTTTACACGTACAGACAGCGAGTGGGAGGGGGGATGGCAGGGAGCTGTCGGAGGGGCTGCCCGGACAATCCCTAGATCGTCCGGGCGGCCCATTGAAGAGAGTGGTGGTCTTCTGCTGCCGCTCCTATTACACAGAGCAACATAGCCACATGCAGCAGACTGTCGCTATTGATTAAACATGTTGAAAGACGAGGATCAGCTGACATCATGCCTTTTAACGTAATTGTCCAAGTACAGCCGATAATCGTTTGGTGTAATAGGGCCCTTAGAAAAACATAGCCGCTTTTTCCACAAACAGCACTACTCTTATCTCCAGTTTGGGTGCAGGTTTTGCAACCCAGTTCCATTAAAGTAAATGGAGCTTAGTTGCAAACCACATCTGACCTGGAGACAAGAGTCGTACGGCTTCACTTGGGCTGTCCAGGCTTGATGGGAATTGTAGTTTTGCAACAGCTGGAGGGCCAAGGGTCCCCCATCCCTGCCTAAGGGTCATGTCCCCAAATGGTAACACCCAGTTGGTTATCAAGTCCTACATTACCAGTAAGAATAACAGAGGAATGACACAACATAGATCTATAGAAAAATATGTTCCAGGATTATCTTTCTGCCCAATTTTTTATTTTATTTACTAAAACAGTGAGGTCAGTGGAGGCCATAGTTGGTGGTGGTTCTAATCATGGTGGTTCTAATCATTCTGATCCTCATATTTGGGTCGGTGCAGTTTTTATTGGGGTCCGATGTTTTTTAAAGAGTAGAACAGCAACTCCAGACTACACGTTGCCCGCTGTCAAAAACAACGGAACCCAAACAGAACTGAAAACAACCCCTCCAAGTATCTTAGCCTAAAATAGCAAAGTAGACTATTTCCCTCCGGTCTCACTGCGTAGGCCTTGTAATATTCACTACATACTTAGTTTCAAAGGTTAAAAAAAAAAAACTCTACAGAACCCAAAATATCATGTCAGGGATTTCGGCTATACATATTTAGCACACTTCTGGCCAACAATGTAAACTGCTTGGTTCAGCGGCAGTAAATGGTGGTTGTTTCCAGATGACCGCTTACATTGAAATATGTGATGACTAGCCGCTTCCTAAGCAGACACTGATGAGCCATGAGTTCTATTGTCCTCCACTATTTTGAGGCTGCCTTTGCCAGGGTATAAATTCTGGGACCTGCAGTACCTCCAGCAACAAGCCTTGTAGCTCCAGCAAGGACCACCTCCTTCAGGTAAGAACTAGTTAGTACTAAGCACGTGACAAAAATGGGGGAACACATGGCATTCCATAAAGATTCTATATTTCCATCATGCATGGATAGAATAGATTAGAATGAACATATCACATAACAGATTCGGAGATTGTTGGGGCCTAGTGATGGACTACATTACTAATGGACGTGTCACTTGCATCTGTACTTACACTCTCATTTTATTCAGGTTTTTAGAACTACAGCTTCAAAATGTCTCAGACCGCTAAAGCTTCCGCTGCCGCCAGCCAGGGCACCGATGCCAAGGAAAAGGGTATCCCTGCTCCAATTTCCGTTCCTCTCAAGCCCATTAAAACTGGAGAACCTGGCCTGGGAACCTTCAAGGTAAAACTAATGAGAAATTATAATATTTATTATAAATTCATACAATATATTCCGCAACACTATACATTTCTAAAAGAAAAAAAATCAGACATTAAATAATAATAATAATAATAATAAAACAACAAGAGGAGCCAGGGCCCTGATCACAAGAGCTTACAATCTATGAAAATATAGAGATGAAATAGATTTCGGTTCATCACAAGCCACATGTATTATAGTAGTGTCAGATACTACTTGGCTGATGCTGCTATATTGTTATTTTGTTATTGCACCTTATCTAGCATAGGTTTTATACACACTAGTACCATACTTGGTGTTACTGGAGCCATCATATATAGAACAGGTGATGATGGGTCCTGTTAATTTACATATCCATTAAAAAATAAAAAAAGGAAAGAATAGCTCCCTGCAACTGTGAATACAGCCTGTGAATTTACATGGCAAATTTCCCTTGATGAGCTCACTATGGCCTATCCAGTGATTTGTTTACATAGCCTTCCAATTATATTTACTTTATGATACATTGCTGCATAAGCCATATTACATCTAGAATGATGCATATAGGGGGAGATTTATCAAACATGGTGTAAAGTGAAACTGGCTCAGTTGCCCCTAGCAACCAATGAGATTCTACCTTTCATTCCTTACAGACTCTTTGGAAAATGAAAGGTGGAATCTGATTGGTTGCTAGGGGAAACTGAGCCAGTCTCACTTTACACCATGTTTGATAAATCTCCCCCCATAGAGTCTACACTTTTTTATTAAAAAAAAAACCAAAAACAGTTAAGCAATAGTAATGGAAAAGCTGTTCAGTTGTAATTACCCCAAAACATTACTTTCCCAATAGTTTAATTTACTGCGCAGTCTTTGACTTTAGGAAGTAGTCAAAAAGCTGTATGTAAACCTGTACCTGTTACCTGTCCCTGTACCAGCAGTGTCCAACATTATTATTGTTATTTTAATTATATATTTTTAATGGGATTATCCAGCACTACAAAAACATGGCCACTTTCTTCCAGAGGCCGTCTTGTCTCCAGGTTGGGTGCAGGTTTTGCAACTCAGTTCCATTGAAGTGAATGGAGCTTAATTGCAAACCACACCTGAACTGGAGACAAGAGTGGAGCTGTCTCTGGAAGAAAGTGGCTGTGTTTTTGTAGCGCTGGAAACCCCTTTAAGGGTGCGTTCACACGTACAGGATCTGCAGCAGATTTGATGGCCCATATATGATTTGCTTTGAATCTGCAACTTCAAATCTGCACCATCGAATCTGCTGCACATCCGGTATGTGTGAACGCACCCCAAACCTTGATTCCAGAATGATAAGGGTTAACAAACAGAATATTAAAAAATCAAAACTATAAGGTAATTGGCAGACTGGTATATAGGGATAAAGGACCCTGCCCACGGAGCTTACAATCTACAAGGTATCCTTAAACTACTGTACAAGATACATTATAAATATCATTGGATCAATATGTATTCAAAATAATAGAACAAACCTGACATAAAAAAAGTTATAATGAAAATCAGATGGGTACAAGGGTTAGTTACATTGGAAATCCCCCGAGCAGTATTTCTGAAATCATCAAATTTTATTCAACTTTTTTTTTATTAATACATCTCAAACCATGTAACCAGAATGTTGTCCTTGCTCAATTGAATAATTTCTCTCTTCCATAGGTGATCATCTTTGAGCAAGAGAACTTCCAAGGCAGACACATGGAGCTTCTGAACGAGTGTGGAAACCTTGGGGAGCGAGGCTTCGACAGAGTACGCAGTGTTATTGTCGACTCTGGACCGTAAGTGATAAAAGCTCCATCTGAGATTTTCACTTCCTCATTGAATGATATTAGAGATAAGTGTCAGCCATTAGTGGTTCTTACATCCTTAAATAACCAGGGAAATCGTGAGCAATGAAAATGATACACAGAGACATAAATACATAGTAAAGTTATCTAACACGTAAAGAGCCTTGTTTATCAAAACTAATAGAAAAAAATGCTTGTGTTCTCTACAGCAACCAATCACAATGCAGCCTTCATTTCTTATACTGGTCAGGGAACCATGAAAGCTGCATTGTGATTGGTTCTTATGGACAATGTGGAGTCCATAAAGTTTCAAAAGTTGGATTGTGCACCAGATACTCCATTGTATCTGTATTGCCATGTCTTCTTATTTCTAAGATATTACATGTGGGCAAGCCTCAGATCTGCAGGAACCACAATAACCTATGAATCATTAACTTTCTAAGTACTGTATTAGAAAGTCTATGTGCTGCAATCACTTACACTTTCTTCCCCCTGTGCCCCCTGCAGCACTCATATAAGAAGACATTGCCCCCTGCTGTGCCGTCCCGCTCACCGCTCTGGATGGTTATCTAGTCCATAATATGGCTGAGCAACGAGGAGCATGGTCACGCCTTGGCGTCCTTCATAGCCATATATTGGCTCAGTGGAGGACGCCAAGAGAGTAGTGTAATAACATCCTCCTCCACACTCGGCCATATTGTAGAGGGGATCGCCATCCAGAATGCTAAGCATGACGACACAGCATGGGGGGAGTGTCTTCTTATAGGAGCACTGCAGGGCACCAAGTTTAAGGGCCATATTACACGGCCTGACCCCTAACAGTAAGTGAGCACCGATAATCTAGATTGGTGTTCGCTTATTAAGCCTATTACATGGCTCAACAATCGTGCACCAAGGACTGAGCGGATATTCTTAGCGATGTCCGTGCAGACCTTGCTGCATATATAGAAAATAAAATAAAGCAATACTTTACCTCCTCACACTCCCCGGCTTCCTTCCATCCTTCCGGCTTCTCCCTCCGTTCCCTACACCCACCGCTGGCACTTCTGAGACATCTCTCTGAAGTGACAAGATGCTCAGCCAATCATTGGCCAAGACAGGAAAGAGCCGCGGTCAATGATTGGCTGAGCGGCCTGTCACTGCAGAGACCGCTTCAGTGGCGGCTGTGGTGAGCCGGGAGAGGCCTGAAGAACACCGGGGAGCGTGCAGAGGTGAAGTATAGCTTTATTATTTTCTCTAAAGTTTCACTGGCCGCCAAGCTCGCACCTTCTATTACACTGAGCCTTGCGCGATGATTTTTAAACCTGTTGAAAGACAACGATCAGCCAATGACTGGCTCTTCAGCTGATCGTTGTCTATATTACACAGGGCAATATCGGCCCCATTGGGCAGATAATCCCACCGTCTAATAGGGCCCTTAGTGATTACAGCACATAGGGGGAGATTTATCAAACATGGTGTAAAGTGAAACTGGCTCAGTTGCGTCGAGCAACCAATCAGATTCCACCTTTCATTTTCCAAAGAGTCTGTGAGGAATTAAAAGGGGAATCTGATTGGTTGCTAGGGGCACCTGAGCCAGTTTCACTTTACACCATGTTTGATAAATCTCCCTCGTAGACTTTCTAAAACAGTACAATGACAATAAAGTGACCAAGGCCTATAACAAAGATGAAGTTATACAGTAGTTTAATGTCAAGATTAGATTGTAAAGGAAGGAAATGTATACAGGAAATCGACTTCTCTCTTTAAAAAAAAAAAAATCTTCTAGTAATTTTGCTTTCAAAACTGCATAAAAACATTTAAAGAGAAAGCACCCTCGCATAAGAAACTGGGAGAAAAGTATAAATCTTAAAAAAAGGTACTGTACACACATTATTATTAGTCCAAAGTATTGGCACCCTACAATACATTACATTAGCCTCTCTTGGTGTCGAGAAGAATTATTACCGGCCGGAATTAGATCCCATTTTGTGAGTGACTAAGATGAATATATCTCACTCTCCCGGTGATCTTAAGTTATTATTCCCATCTTGAGTTCAATGGTAACAAGTTGAAAATATTAGAGGTACCTTATAGAAATTTCATAGCTTGCGCCAGAGGCTAATGCTCTGCTTAGAGAAAATTGGAAGAGACGGTGCCAGCGCGGGATGTCCTCTGCTGATTTATGAGTAGCGGCCCGCTCCATGAATATGACACTTGGAAATAAGTGAAAAATGTAGGTAGCAATAAACTCCCACATCTTCTCACACAAGAATGATTACACTGGCTTGTTTATACACAGTAAAATATATTGAAATGTATATAGAGTATATATGATTTATTAGCCGGAGAGGATGATTCATCAAAGCATGCTAGGCCTGTGCTCTATATACCATGCACCTGGATAAATAGTTCTTATGGTGAACTGGATTTTATATTAGCAACATTCACATGGAATACATGGGAAGTAATGAGAATATTCAAATTAAAGGGACTTATAGCAGGAAAGTTTACTATATAATTGGTTTAGGAATATTTCAATAGACGTGGATGATGGCTACCGATATGTAATGAAAAGAGGCATGGTTCGGAGGGATGAATAATTTGCTGTAACAAGTTAGACGAGCGAGTTAAATAGCTTCTGTCTTCGCTGTGTTCTATTTTAGAAATTGGTGAGAACACACATATTGCTAGATATAGCCTTTGGATATATCCCTCCGCAATGATTTGCTCAAGGAAGACTTAACCCTTCCAGGTTTTATGCCGCTGGAATGAATGGAAGTGTTAAAACTGTTAAAATGTTTTAAAATCATGAATGTACTATTTAAAGGGGTTATGTAGAATTAGAAAAACATGGCCCCTTTCTTCTAGAGACAACACAACTCTTGTCTCCAGCTCAGGTGTGGTTTGCAAATTAGCTCCATTCACTTCAATGGCAAAACCTGCACCCAAACTGGAGACAAGGGTGGTGCTGTCTCTGAAAGAAAGTGACAATGATTTTCTTTTGATGGATAACCCCTTTAATTGATATATTAGTTCTGTAGATACAGTAAAGCAGGAATGAAAAACCTACGGCCCTCCAGTTGTTGGAAAACTGCAATTCCCATCATGCCTAGACACACAAAGCTTTGGGTTTGTCTGTCTAGGCATGATTAGAATTGTAGTTTTGCAACAGCTGGAGGGCCGTAGGTTCCTCTTTCCTGCAATAGAGCATGACACTTAGTTTTCTAAAATTTTCCATAGGCCTTGTAATATATTCTCATTATTTTCACTTCTCTCTTCCGATGTTGTCATTGTGTATGTGCGTTGTGGTGACCTTTGATGTTGTACACGTTTTTTTTAATGTGAAATGTGGACACGGCGTACACATCTTACCAGCTGGGTTGCTTATGAGCAGTCCAACTTCCGTGGCGAGATGTTTATCTTGGAGAAGGGCGAGTATCCTCGTTGGGATACCTGGTCTAGCAGCTATAGGAGCGACTGCTTCGTGTCCCTACGCCCCATCCGAATGGTAAGTTTCAGACCTTTGCAGATCCCCTTCAGCCCTTTCGAAAAGAAAGATTATGCTTAGAATTGGGTCAGCCTCTTCGGCTGCTATGGGGCCTTTAGGCCTGTAGAAAATGGGCTTCAGTTTAAGTTCGCCTATCGCTTTACAAAAGAGCATTGTAACTAGAATAGACCCAAGAAGTAGTGAATAAGAGATGGAACTAATTGTTATGTCTTTTTTTCATACACCAAATGAGAAAGAGGTGGGATGAGCAAAAGCCAAGCCGCCTATAGGAGAGAGGTCCTATTAGAATGAATGAACCATTATAACTACTCAATTAAGATTTCCATATCACCTGATCGGCACCGCAGCTTATACTGTTACGATGCCATCAGTTCCTCCCATTGCCGGCCACTTCCTGAGATCTTATCCGGTTTGTACTTATGCAAATGTCTGGTTTGGTGCACTGGAGGTGGAACCAATGCACCCAGTGCACTGATATCTCCTCCCCTCAGTGACGCATGGTCAGACTTGATTCTGAAGACGGTTAGTCACTGAGGGAAAAAGATATTGGTGCACGGGGGGTGCTGGTCCCACCCCCAGTGCACCAAACCAGACATTTGCAAAAGTACATGCCGGAGAAGATCTCAGTAAATGGCCGGCAATGGGAGGAACGGATGGCACTGCGACAATGTGTGCAGCAGCGATATGAAAATCTTAATTAAGTAGTTATAGTGGTATATTTGCTTTAAAGAAGAAGCTAATGAATACAGAATATAAAGAAACTAAAACTTCATGATAGAAAGATAATAGATAGGAGATAGATAGATAGATAGATAGATAGATAGGAGTATTCCGATCAGTGGAAGACATTACCACTACTGAAGATGTCCTGTATCACTTAGTATATACTCATGTACTTAAAAAGTTGAAATTCTTTACACTTCAAAAATATTTCAACATCGAGTAGGTTTTACAGAAGCGTGTCTCAATCTCTTTATAAACCAAGTAGTCAAATTCTAGTATTGAAGCCAAGAATAGTATTGGAGTGTTAAGCAACATCTTTGTGGTATTTACATACAGCCTAAAGTCTGATAATAATTATTTTCTTGCCAGATTTAAGACTCGCATCTGCATTTTCTGAGCATTCCCATTTATTTTCAGCTGCTACCTTTATTTCCAATGTTATTGTGTTAAAGATAAAAGACTATATTCTGGAAACGGTTCAATTTGAACTCAGAAAAAGCAAGTTTATTCTGTGGCGTGTTTTTGTCTACAGTTGTTTTTGCAGCCTTTTGTTGGCCAATAGCCCAGCCTTTAAATCCAGCTGCCCATTCACCAGTTCATGAGAGTAAGTCTATGTTCAGAGTCATACGCCTGTGAAATCTTAGGATCGGTGCCAAAACAATGGCCAAGCGATTGGTGTCAAATTCCGAGCAAAATCGAATTTATATGAAAAACAAAATTTGACTTGTAAATTTGAAAAAAAAAAAAAAAAAGAAAAAAGAAAGCAAAAGCTTTGTACAATGATTATTAAGGTTGTTTCCGCTACGGTTGACGGAGGAGTAGAAAATATATTTCCAAGAAAACACGTTCAATAGAAAATATAACAAATTAGACATGACCGATGTTTGTTGTAGAGGAAAAAGACAAACGCAACAATGAAAAGGTGATAAAAACGCTTTAGCCTTGATGATTTTTTTTTTATATACTTATTTTCCTGGAACTAGAATATAATATAATAACCATGAAGAAAATGTCACTGGTAAAGAGGTGAAAATCCAATAAATGATAGTATGTTTCTTTCGTACACCCACAGGATAGCCAAGAACATAAAATCGCCCTGTTCGAATCCGCTGACTTCAAGGGCAACAAGATGGAAATCATTGAGGATGACGTGCCCAGCCTGTGGGCCTATGGATTCTGTGACCGTGTGGGAAGCGTGAAAGTTCCCAGTGGAACGTAAGTCGCATACGTAGCTTTAGCGGTCCATATAATGACTAATAGTGATACCAGGTTCATCAAAATGGACTTTCTTATTTCCTGATTTTTGTGTTTTTGGGTATGTAGACAATTTAGCCATTACAGAAGGAGTTAAGCTGGAAGTAGCTAGAACACTATACTTAGAAAGACATCTCATAGCCCAACACTGGCAATGGTCAACTACCTTTCCTCCTACTAGGGGTGAACTCATAAAATTAAATGGTTAATATCAATGGAACAAAAATATTTATATTAAATGAAGGGGCTTCGAAAAAGTTTTTAAAAATTTGGGCAACTTGTATTGAATCGTATTTCCTGATTGGTAGTATAGAAGTAACAGTTGAGACACCACCCCCTCAGCTAGATGGCGATGTCTACACATGCTGCTACTGTCTGACGCTGATGTAACGCGGACATATTTTTGCAACCCCTAACACTGTGTACAGTAATATGAGTTCCATACATCACCATTGTCTACCAAGTTTTTTTTTTAAAGGCAAGCTATCTACATAACATAAAAGACTAAAGTTAGGGCTTATAGGATTTTTACAATGTTACGCAAAATATTACCTAAATCTAACAACACTCTTTGGTTTTCCCTTTATACAGTTGGGTCGGATATCAGTATCCCGGATACAGAGGCTACCAATACCTGTTTGAAACCTGCGACTATAAACATTGGAACGAATGGAGTGCTTTCCAGCCCCAGATCCAGTCCATCCGTCGTATCAGAGATATGCAATGGCATCAGAAGGGATGTTTTCTTATCCCTTCCAGTGCCGCCACCAAGTGAACACACCAGATGTCCCCAGCTTGACAGAGAGCCTTTAGGAATCCTTCTTGCAAATTGACCTCATCACCATTTTTTTTAAATGACTCTGTCAATCAATTTGTTGTATATTGCACATTTAATGGATGTACTTTACTTTATGATGCAAATAAAAACAGTTTCTGAGGTATACCGTCTGGTCGTCAAATGAAAGAAAACCATATTTAAAATGAAGACACCTTTAGACCCACAACTCCATAGAGAATCATATAGTTAGAGGGTACTTTCCATTCCAAGTCACTTTATAGAATAAGCTGTCCTATGCGTGTACATGAGGAGCAGCACTCCATCTGGTCATTATTTATCTTATGTAGAATTTTTCAGCAGATTTCTGCTCTTCAAGCTAATTGGTAATTTTTAGTTCTCCCAGAAATATTTGCACTTCTTACAAGTTGTTTTTGATCTGTAATTTGTGCATTTCCAAACCTTATAAATTAGGAAGTGACAGATATATAATCCTGAAGCTATTTCAATAATTTACTAAAATGAGTAAAAAAAAAGTCTGTTACAGGGAAATTTCTAGAAGCATTGTTGATAGACAGCAAAAAAAAAAAAAAAATATTCTGATAAATGCCAGCCTTGTGGATTCTAAAAGGATACTTTTTACCCAAGGTAGACTTTAGACTAAGTGTGGCCCGGGGCAAAATAAAAGAATTGGGGCCCCAAATGGCAGAAGTGCCTTGGTAATGTCATGATACGCTGTGCATGGCACCATTACAGCCAATCACTGATTCCCGCAGTCACATGCAACAAGTACACATGAGCAAGGAGGCCAGTGATTGGCTCCAGCAGTCTCGTGTACAGTGTATGGTGACGCCACTAGAGCACTTCAGCTGGCGACTCTGGAGCAGCAGTGGTATTAGACAGGAGTAAGTGTAAGGGTTAGTGTAAGTTTTTTTTTATTATTATTATTATTATTATTAATCCTCCCAGTCCCTGATCCTGTAAACTTTAAATTTAAAGCGACTCTGTACCCACAATCCCCCCCTCCCCTCCAAACCACTTGTACCTCCCGATAGCTGCTTTTAATCCAAGATCTGTCCTGGGGTACGTTCGGCAGATGATGCAGTTATTGTCCTAAAAAACAACTTTTAAACTTGCAGCCCTGTGTCAAATTGGTGTAGCCTATAGTGTCTATGCCCTAGGCTTGCACTGCCTCTCCGTCCCTCCTTCCGGCCCTCTTAACCATAAGAAACGACTCTGTGTAGGATTTCTCCTAATCATCACCTGAACACTGCACATGTGCCGGATTTTTAAGGCCTATGAGTGGTGTTTAGACAGGTGATGCACAGGAGAAATGCTGCTTGGGGCATTCCTAATGGTGAAGAGGGCGGGGAGGAGGGACGGAGAGGCGGTGAAGGCCTAGGGCATAGACACTCTAGGCCACACTAATTTGACACAGAGATGCAAGTTTAAAAGTAGGAATGGTCCCAACCGAGTTCGGTTCGGGTTCGTACGAACCCGAAACCTCGGTAATGATTCCCACTGTCTGCTCGCTCCGTGGAGCGGGCGGATCCAGCGGGAGGACCGCCTGGAAAACTGGGATACAGCCACAGCCATAGGCTGTATCCCAGTTTTCCAGGCGGTCCTCCCGCTGTATCTGCCCGCTCCACGGAGCGGGCAGACAGTGGGAATCTGCTGCTGAGCGTTCGGGTTCATACGAACCCGAACCTCGGCAGGTTCGGACCATCCCTATTTAAATGTTGTTTTTTAGGACAACGTTCACGTTGAATGAAAGGGTCAGTGTAATACATAAGGGTCAGGCAGAGGCAACATCAGGCACTAGGTGTCAGGAGCTGGCTGGCTCCTCGTGTCGCTGGAGCATCCGCCTGGCCCCTTCCCATCTGTCTTAACTTTGTTCCATGTTCACTTTTATAAGATAAGGGACTATCGACCAGTTGTCCGCTGCCGTTAGGGCTTTTGAGTCAACTAGGCAGGGACAGTGGGGTGGGTGCCAGCATCAGGGCTAAACCTGACCTTTGTTGTCCTGGTCCCTTATCCTGACAGTAGATCAAATCCAGGAGAAACACACCTTTGCTATGAAAGAAGCATAATATGGCTCAGGCACAGGGAGTGTGGAGTAGTCTTAACTGCGTAATGCCAGGCTCGGATAGGTGGAGGATGAACAACACATTTCAGATGCATCAACCAGTCCTATGAGTTGCAGCCTGACCCCCTATAGAGTATACCATCTGCTGTAGGGTCCTGACCACTGGCGGTACAACCCGTTTCGTTCCAACATTTCCATCTTACATTTACAGACTAGAAAAACATCTCCTTAGTATACACTTTACATTCACCAAGTAAGCCGGCTGCGCTAGTAAGCTCATATACAATGGTGCCTTGTAGCTAGATTTACAGTACTAATGAGTCTCCAAACTGCTTTCAAGCTTCATGTCACAATAAGGAATAAACAGATGTGTGTATGCGGTAATTGATATCACAGTGACAGCTGTCATCAATCAGCATTATGATAGATGGAGCCTCAGAAGGTTCCACAGGAGTAAAGTACAGTGGTTTCATATAATCCTCATAAGCATCCTAAAAGCAGGACAAGTCAGAGGTTAGAGATGATTTATTCTGAGCATGTCTCCTTGTGATGCAGGGCTGCAGGCAATCACTATGATGCATAATAGCAATATATCAGAGAGCGCTTCACAGATCCTTCACAATGAATTCTGATTGATGGAGAGCACCATGCAAAGTGGAAAATATAGACAAATGTCAATCCTTATTTGCACAGGGCTAGCCATAGCTTGTAATGTTAACTGAAAGAAAAAAAAAAGTAAACTCTGATGCAGGAACCCAGGAAGATGTTACCAGAGATATGCTGAAACCAATAGCAATGGATCGTGGACAACCCACCCACTCGCTGAAACTGAAAAAGTAACTATCTGTACCATCTGTAGTGTAGCTTCCTGATAAGTGCGGATATGTAAAGCTTTGTACAACACACAAAATGACATGTAAAAGCGCCTAGTAAATGTTAATTTTAAAACTATATTACACACCGGGAACTACTGTATATTTTTACTATTTTTCCGCCACAAGTATATAAAGATTTAGTATAATAGATGGGGTTCTACTAGGGTTACAGAATTTAAAGTAGCTACTAGACATATAATGTAAAAAAAAAAACAAAAAAAAAAAAAAAACAATATCAAGGGGTGGATTAAAGGAGAACTCCAGGTTGGGGTGATTTTTTTGGCAGAGTGCTGGGAAGGGGAAGGATGAAAGAAGTAACATGCTCTCACCTCTTCCACTCCAGCGCTGGTGTTAGTATCCCGCAGCTCCGGTCCTGGCCACTTCTGGACCTGAGTGGGAACCCGGGTTATGATGTATTAAGCCCGCTCAGCCAGTCAGCGGCCAAGGCGGGACCCGGCTGCGGCCACTGACTGGCTAAGTGGGCCTGGCACGTCATGTCCCAGGTCCCCACTCAGACCCAGAAGCGCCTGGGACCGGAGCTGCGGGATACTAACGCCAGCGCTGGAGTGGTGGTGGTAAGAGCATGTTACTTCTTTCATCCTTCCTCTTCCCAGCACTATGCCAAAAATTACCCCAGACAGGAGCTATCCTTTAAATGTATCCTGGGCTGCACCCCACAGTGTCATGCTCGGTAGAATCCACATATAAAGGATAGCCCCCTGCATCAGTCCCGCTATAGTAGATGGCCCCCTGTGTTGTCCCCCTATAGTAAATACCCCTCTGTGTAGCGCCTCTATAGTAGATGTCCTCCTGTGTACGTTCTCCTAGAGTAGATGGCTCCCTGTGTAGACCCCCTATAGAAGATGACCCCCAGTGTAGACTCTCCTAAAGCAGATGATCCCCAGTGTAGTCCCCTCTTGAGTAGATGGCTCCCTGTGTAGACCCCCTATAGAAGATGACCCCCAGTGTAGACTCTCCTAAAGCAGATGACCCCCTGTGTAGTCCTCGTATAGTAGATTTCCCCTTTGCAAAGCCCCCTTTAGTAGATGGCCCCCAGTGTAATCCTCCTCGGTAGTTGCCCCTTTGGTACGTGGTCTGCTCCTCTGTAGTTCCCCTTTTAGAACATGGACCACCACTCTTTAGTTTCCCCTTTGGTAAATGACCCCTTCCCCGGTAGTTCCCCCTTTGGTAGAATATATAATAAATAAATAAACTCACCTCCCACATGCTCCCTGTTGCTGCAGCTTTCCTCTTCTGTCTTCCAGCACAGGCAGCGTGGGTTGCAGACACTGCCTCCGCCAGAAGTCATGGCTACCTGTCAGCGCTCAGTAAACTGTAAACAATTGAATAGTGCGCTCAACCCAGATGGCCCTGCAGCTGCATGGCCCCTTCCCATTTCTCTTGATTATCCTTGAGCTGTTTCTACAGCTTGATTAAAGTCACCTGTGGTAAATTCAGTTGACTGGCCATGATTTGGAAAGACGCAGCCCTGCCTATATAAGGTCTCACAGCTGACAATGTATATCAGAGCAAAAGCCATACCATGAGGGGGGAAGAACTGCCTGTAGAGCTCAGAGGCAGGAGTGTGGGGAGGCACAGATCTGGAGAAGGGTGCAAATAATTTCTCCTACACTGAAAGCTCCCAAGAGCACAGTGGCCGCCATCATTTACAAATGGAAGAAGCTTGGACAACCAGGACTGTCTCTACAGCTGGCTGCTCCACCTAAGTTATTAAAGGATATAGGTATTGGTAAGAGTGGTGACCAAGAAGCTAATGGGCACTCCCGATGAAACTTCCTGAAGATCAGCACTCACAATTTGAGCTAATGGTCAGAAAGAAACCTTTCCTTTGATCCTTATGTTAGCTAAAAAGCATCTAAAAGACTCTAAAAGACTGAGAAACAAGATTCTATGGTCTGATGAAACCAAGATTGAACCTAAACATGTCTCAAAGAAACCAGGCACTGCCCATCGCCTGCCCAATACAGTCCCCATCCAACCTAATAGACCATAGGAGAATCTACCGTAATCAATGACAGAAAATCCCCAAATCCAGGCGTGCGCATCTTGTGGGATTATACCCAAGAAGACTGAACCACCGCCCAAGTCCGGAATACTTATGTCAGGTCAACATTTTGGTCAACAAAATGTGAAAGGGTCTCAAGACCTTCCAAATGCATTGTAACATGGGAGGTTTTTTTTTTTTTTTTTTTACATTTCCTGCAGCTTGCTTCAAGGGAAACTGTAATCAAGGATATATATAGATAGTTACCTTTGGTGCTGCTCTGCTCCTCGTGTGAGTCGGCTGTCAATCATTTTGGAGGAGGCAGTGACAGCCAGAAGACAAAGTGGTGGCCAGAGAGTGGTGCAGGCACAGACAGTGTCTCACCTCTGTGACGCTGTCAGCCCAAAGATGCCAGATCACAGAACAGCGCTAAAGGTGACTATGCGATGCACGTGTTATATATGCATATCCGTGCTGTCAGGTTACCTATAAAGTGTCACTGTTGTTAAAAAATTTTCAGAAATCAATTGTACAGGCGATTTTAAGAAACTTTGTAATTGGGTTTATTAGCCAAAAAATGAATTTTTAAAATGAAAAAGCAGTTTGAAGATCTCCCCCCTGTCTTCATTGTTCTCCTATGGAGAGAGAGAGTAGAGGCACCAAAACAGGACAACAAGGAGTTAATTTACATTCACATCATGGGCTCTCTCCTCTGCAGTCACCACTGACCTCTCTGACCTCTGAATAGCACTCTGAATAGCTCCCCTGCTGTGCAATCCTTTGTTCTAGGCTCACAGCTGCCAGCTAATCTCGCTCCTCCCCCCTCCCCTCTCCATAGCACAGACAGGGTCCAACTGATGAAAAAAACTGTCGAGATTTCCTGATTCTGAGGAGTGGATGACAAAAAGGAGAGGAGGGGGGGACCTGGGAAAAGGCTTTTTAAATGCAGATAATGGCACATTTGTCTAATAAACCCAATTACAAATTTTCTTAAAATCGCCTGGACTATTGATTTCTGCAAAACAACAGTGACTCTTTAATGTCTTCCAGACAGCTTAATATGAGGCTGTTGATTAGATCCATTTGGAACAATAAGTGAGTGTCTTGGTATGAGTCACATAATCCTGTTGTGAAATAGTTTAATATTCTCTTCAGTGACTTCTGAAATGCTAGATTTGCAAAAGACAACTATTGTCAGTAATTTCTAGAATTATATGGTACATTTGCATTGTTACATCTTCCCTGTTCCCATTCCTGCACTGCTCTGTGCTCACGTAACAATCTAAGGTCTAAATTTCTGCAAGTAAGTTCATGATGTCAGACATAGTGTATGAGGACTGCCGTGGTTTTTTCAGGGGATGCTCCAAAAGGACATTTCCTCTGCAGTAATTGGGTTTACAGAAGGTCCATTCAAGTGATAAATCTTTCCAATTCCTAAATGGGGCTAGTAACTTCTTAAGGCCCTATTACAAGGAACAATTATCGTCCGTATTTGGCCGATATTGGTCGTTACGGCCGATAATCGTCCATGTAATAGAAGGCAACGATCAGCCCGCTGATCGTTGCTGTTGTTTGTCTTTCAACATGCTGTCATCGCTCTGTTGCTGGGGGGTGGCGACACAAGACCGCCACTATCCTCTATAGGCTGCCCAGATGATCTAGAGATCACCTGGGCAGCCCCCCCCCCCCCCACAGCTCCCCAAGGCCCGCGCTGCACTCACCCTCTCACTGCTGCCGTGGGGAATGAGGAGCTGACAGCGCTCGTTTGCTCCTCCAGTCGGCCTGTGTTATAGGGGCTTTACCCTTTGGCTAATAGACAGAGGTATAGAGCAAGTGATCCTCATCTATGATAAGGCCCTATTACACAAAACCATTATCAGGTGAGTGGGGAACGAAGAGCAAGTGAGCACTGACATGGCTCGTTTGCTCCTCTGCATTGCCCTGTGTAATAGGGGCTTTAGTCATACAGCCCAACAGAGCTATTGGAAAGGGAGTTGTCCACAATTATTGGGGAATCTGGGACGTTGGGGGTCAACAGCTAGCCACTAAAGTTCCATATTTTTAGTACGTTCACACTGCTAACAAAAAAGTTACAGAGATTAGAAAATGTCGAATTAAATATTCTTTTCTTTTTAAGAAATCATTTAAAAGTAATAAAAGTAAAAGCCTCTTTCCTTGACATTTGTGCAGCTTATCTAGAGCTGAGGACCATTTAGCAGAAAGCACAGAGACCAACTGTGCCCCCCCCCCCCCCCCCCCCCGCCGGTTGTCTCACCTCATAAAAATCCTAATAAACAGCTATGGTATCTCTATCTGCTAGATAGAAGAGCAGTGTTTATAATCGGGGATGGCACTGGAAGACATGGATCACCCGATACGCAAAAATATTTTCATTTAAGCACTGATTTCGATGCTCATTTTTAATACAAAAGATTTGTGAAAGGAAAATTAACTACTAGGAACATTGACCCTTAAGGCTGCGTTCACACTACGTATATTTCAGTCAGTATATGTATATTTCAGTCAGTATATTTCAGTCAGTATTGTCGTCCTCATATTGCAACCAAAACCAGGAGGGGATTAAAAACACAGAAAGGATCTGTTCACACAATGTTGATATTGAGTGGATGACCGCCATTTAATGGCAAATATTTGCTGTTATTTTAGAACAACGGCTGTTATATTGAAATAATGGCCGTTATTTACTGTTATATGGCGGCCATCCACTCAATTTCAACATTGTGTGAACAGATCCTTTCTGTGTTTTTAATCCACTCCTGGTTTTGGTTGCAATACTGACTGAAATATACGTAGTGTGAACGCAGCCTAAAGGGGTACTCTGTTTTGTTTTGTTTTTTTTTATCAGCGCCAATCATAAATATAGTTTTCCCACTTACCATCCCTCCTAAATCTGTCTCCGTTTAAATTTCCTGCTGTTTGCAGGTCCCTAAAGCTCCAGTTGGTGGCTTCATTTTTACTTTTACTTGCTGGTTTGGGCTTTCCCATGATGCACTTTGTCTCCTGTGATGTCTAACTGACTCTGTAAAACTGTTAGATGGCTTACATCAGAGCTGAGCAACCTGTGTCATCTGACAAAGGGAGGCTGGCTTTGGAGAACATGGCACTTCCTGTTTTCTGACTGTTTATTCCTGAAAGAATCAGAAAACAGGAAGTCCTGTATATCCCGGGCCATCTGAGCGCTCACAGAGAAGGCAGTCGTGGACACATTGAGCCGTGACTCTCTGTACTGGCCGCAATTGCTGTGTTTAGTCTGTTTTTTGAAACAAGTCAGAAAATCTGCCTTCCGGAGACTGCACCTGGATTTCTGGTAAGTTCAGCTTTGTTTTACAGCATGATAACAACAAAGAGAATTATGAATGTATACTGAAAAATCTAAATTCTAAAA
The DNA here is from genome assembly GCF_027789765.1 of Dendropsophus ebraccatus. Classification (NCBI taxonomy): domain Eukaryota; kingdom Metazoa; phylum Chordata; class Amphibia; order Anura; family Hylidae; genus Dendropsophus; species Dendropsophus ebraccatus. The sequence continues at coordinate 31,163,511 of NC_091456.1, forward strand.
TCTAAACTTGCTTTGTATCACTGTTATATCTACTGGTATACTGTTATATCTACTGTTGATTTAGATTTTGAAAGTTATAACGACGTGACACTTTGAAATAAATACAGACCCTGGCTAAGTTCACACTATGTAAATATGGCGTCCATTTTTCATAACGGCCATCATTGAGCAAATATCGTCCATTATTTTTGAAATAACCAACGTCTTTTTTACATAGTTTGAACATAGCATATATAATGGCCTGAAATGTGAACATCATAGGAAAAACAGAAACTGTCTGATTTGCCCATCGCAACAAATGTCAGCTCGGCTTTCATTTTTCATATTGATTTTGTAAAATAAAAGCCAAACAGACAAACATACGATTGTAAGAAGAAATGGTGGATCTCTAAGTTTCTAGGGTATGTTCACACTGAGTAATAGCGGTGGAGCTCTCCCATAGAGACACTGAGGCAGGCAAGATTCCGTGGCGGCGAGCTCTGTGAACATACCCTTACCCTTATTGCAATGTATATGCATTTTCAGCTTACTGTTCCTTTCTGAACATAATACTAGGAAATTGCTAAATAATATATTTCTAAGCCGCTCTCATACGCAGCCTAGGTTTCAATCTCTCTTTTAGATCAAAGATCAATTTGAAGTATCACTTGCGAGTGGACAGCTGAGGAGCTAAGAAGCCTTGACTGAAGCGAATGAGTTAAATACGGCATGGACAATAGCTTGGCGCATTTCTTTAGGATGCCACTCTGTATGCATGGATCAAATTCTGCAACTCTAGACGTTTTATTTTTATATGAGCTTTGTCAGCAAGCCTGTCTGTCTGATATCTATCAAACACAAATACGACTTACTGAAGAAGCCTACAGACTCGCTCTGTCCACATTCTGTCAAGCCCCAAACACAAATACATGCAATCCTGAAAAAAGAGCATTCTCTTCTATATACTGGGGGTTTGACGGCCATTTATTTAGTAGTTTATATTCAAAAAACTAAACCGGACGGATGTTACATGCAGAACAACGGAGAACGGAGTTTATGGGAAATGTAACATTAATGTTCCACTGTATGTTAGTGCATTGTGACTGTCTCCTGCCTCTGCTTTGTTTTTAAAGCGACTCTGTACCCACAATCTGGCCCCCAAACCACTTGTACCTTCTGATAGCTGCTTTTAATCCAAGATCTGTCCTGGGGTCCGTTTGACAGGTGATGCAGTTATTGTCATAAAAACAACTTTTAATCCGGCAGCGCTGTGTCTAACGGTGGGGGCTTACATTTGTATATGCATTAGGCTGGCACAACCTCTCTGTCCTTCCTCCCCACCCTCCTCATTATTAGGAATGCTCCAGGCAGATTGCTTCCTATTCCCCACCTGTGAGAGGACGGCACATGGGCTGGATCGTTAAGACACCTGTGCAAAGCTCAAACAGCAGTAAATGTTCCTGGATCATTCCTAATAAAGGGGAGGAAGGACGGAGAGGTGGTGCCAGCCTAATGCATATACAAATGTAAACCCCGGCCGTTAGACACAGCGCTGCAGGATTAAAAGTTGTTTTTATGACAATAACTGCATCCCCTGCTAAACGGACCCCAGGACAGATCTTGGATTAAAAGCAGCTATCCGAAGGTACAAGTGGTGTGGGGGGGACAGATTGTGGGTAGAGTCGCTTTAAAGTGAATCTGTCAGCTGCAATTCACATTACAAATAGCTGACACTGTTAGATAGCTGTTAGGTCAAGGTGACACAGGGTATTAGCAGTTTTCTTTGTTATGGAAGCACCGACAGATGTAGGAAAAGTACAAAAGTATGTGTCTTCTTGACCTAACAGCAATCTAATAGTGTCAGCTATTTAAAATGTGAATTGCAGCTGACAGGTTCGCCTTAAAAACAAAGCAGAGGCAGAAGACAATGCACTAACATACAGTGGAACGAGAGTTTGCTTTGTTTTTTTTTTTTGCTAACTGCATAAATTGCATTGTAACATCTTCCTCTTCGGCGGTGTTCACATATTATATTTACACATACAGCCAAAACTAAACCCCATGCAGTCACCTATGGCTATGCAATGCTGACGGGATTTATCAAGCAGCTATTGGCGACCACATCGGCAACAGCTTTATAATATCTGTATAGCATTGGGAGTAAAATTCCTCTTTCTTTTCAACTTGTCGATAACCTTGCATTGTAGACAGTAGGAGACACTTTTATAAAGCTTATGGGTGTGCGCCAGGGAGAAGGCGCAGACTCGCCTTCTCCCTGGCGTACGTCTGCCAAATCCCCACTCGATTGATGGGCGGGAAGGAGGGGGGGGCGCGGCAAGGTGGGGAGGAGGCAGCGCATCATTTATCATGATATATGCCTGCTCGCAAAAATAAATCATGATTCTGATCTACACCTGCTGAAAGGTGTACATTTTGTACACCAGCCGCAGGGTCAGACGCAGAGCTGGCCGGATTCAAGAGACGTGCACCTCTTAGTGAAAAGGAGGGCGGGCCCTAATATAAGACTGTCGTACTCGTATGCCGGTCTTGATAAATCCCCCCCAAGTAGTCTCTTCCTACATAATATTGTAACTTTATGGCATGATCTAGAATTATTTGCCACACCATCTTTTAAGTGTACATGTGGTATGAACACGGGCAAATAAAAAATGGTCAGCACTCCTACGCCACTATTCACATTATGCAGGTGCACGCTGCCATGGCTGAAATACAGACACAAAAACAGAGAAGTGTACCAGCACACTGTAAACACCAAGACACATGGCCAATATAGATATTTTAAGAAAAAATTGAAAAAAAAAAGAGGCTCCTGGAATAACGTGGTGGGACGGTACACACTATTTGATCAAATGTTCTGCCAAGAGCCTCATTTTTTCAGCGTGCTATTGTCCTTCTCAGTTCTTGTGTTTCAGCCTTAGCAGCGAGCACCTGCATAATGTGAATAGTGATACAGAATTGCTAACCATTTTTTGTTTGTCTGTGATGCATGTGGGGGGACTGGCTGCCTTTCTTTTGTTCGTGCACTCCACTCATCCCACCCCAAGGGTGATTTAAAGTGACTCTGTACCCACAATCTGACTCCCCAAACCACTTGTACCTTCGGATAGCTGCTTTTAATCCAAGATCTGTCCTGGGGTCCATTCGGCAGGTGATGCAGTTATTGTCATAAAAAAATACTTTTAAAATTGCAGTTCCGTGCCCTACGGGCATATCTGTGCCCTAACTTTGCACCACCCCTCCATCCCTCTTCCCCACCCTCCTCATCATTAGGAATGCTCCAGGCAGATTGCCTATTATTCACCACCTGTGTTACCACAGCACATGGGCTGGATCATTAAGGCACCTGTGCAATGTTCAAAGAGAAGTAAATGTTCCAGTGGCATTCCTAATGATGAGGAGGGTGGGGAGGAGGGATGGAGGGGGTGGTGCAAAGTTAGGGCACAGATACGCCCGTAGGGCACGGGGCTGCAATTTTAAAATTACTTTTATATGACAATAACTGCATCACCTGCCGAACGGACCCTAGGACAGATCTTGGATTAAAAGCAGCTATCAGAAAGTACAAGAGGTTTGGGGGGACAGATTGTGGGTACAGTACAGACTCGCTTTAAGCAGATATTAGCTGGATCCTGCATGCCCAGTGTGTAGGCTTAAAGGGGTTGTCTAGCGAAAATCTTTTTCTTTCAAATCAACTGGTTTCAGAAAGTTATATAAATTTGTAATTTACTTTTATTAAAAAATCTCCAGTCTTCCTATACTTATTAGCTGCTGTATGTTCTGCAGGAAGTGTTTTATTTTCAGTCTGACACAGCGCTCTCTGCTGACATCTCTGGCCGAGACAGGAACTGTCCAGAGCAGGAGAGGTTTTCTATGGGGATTCATAGAAAACCAAGACAGAGTTCCTGTCTCGGCCAGAGATGTCAGCAGAGAGCACTGTGTCAGACTGAAAGTAAAACATTTTCTGCAGGACATACAGCAGCTAATAAGTATGGGAAGACTTGAGATTTTTTAATAGACGTAAATTACAAATCTATATAATGTTTTGATATCAATTAATTTGAAAGAAAAATATTTTCGCTGGATAATCCCTTTAATAATAGCCCAGGAGAGGCCAGTGTACAGTGTAGGTCCATCCCATATCTGAGGTCACCCTAGTGTGGTTAGATGGTATATGCTATTTTTTTTCTATCTTTTCTATAGCTATTTTGCAATTCTAAATATCTATATTGGCCAGGTGTCTTGGCATTTGCAGCATGCTATTGCACTTCTCTGTTTTAGTGTGGTGTGAACATATCGTGGCTGTTCTTAAAATAACTTGCATTCTAAGACCAATGATTTCTGTTATAGTTCAAAGACTGTGATATATGAAACAAATAATTGTAAAAAAACAAAACAAAAAAAAAACAACAAACACCTCTTTCCACATGAAAGTATCTTTAGAATTCTTTTAAACTTAAACTTACAAGTGGGGGCGGGTTAGAATTTGGGAAGAGGGGGAGGAGGGGGTTGTTTAGATATTGTGGAAATTTTTCTGTTTTGTACTTTGTATTTTGATTGAGGATAAAATAAAAGAATAATTAAAAAAAAAAACTTAAACTTACAAGTAATATCTGACAGGAAACACTGCTGCTCCATCTGTTTATTCTAGAAATAGTGTTTCAACACTATATATATATATATATATATATATATATATATATATATATATATATCTGAATTCAGCGAATAAAAAAAACTGTTAGTGTGTTTATCTCATTAAATAAACCGGTTTTCCTCTACAATATCCCTTTTTTATGTTAGGCAGCTGCTGGTTCCTGTATAATATTTAACCTCCTAAGGGCCCTATTCCACCGGACGATTATCGTTTGCATAATTGTTAACGATTTCAAACGACCGCTATTGCGAAAGACGTGAAAACGTTCACTCATTTCCATGGAGCGATAATCGTTACTTATGATCGTAATTGCGATTGGTTTTTTTTGCTATTTATTCGCTATTGTGTTCGTATCTATTGCGACCGACCGAACGATGTCTTATTCAATGCGAATGATTTGCGAACGTTTTGCAAGCGATAAAAATAGGTCCACGTCTTATAAAGCGATCAATGATTTCTCGTTCGGTCGTTAATCGTTAACTGCATTTCAACCGAACGATTATCGTTTAGATTCGAACGATTTAACGATAATCTGAACGATAATCTGAACGATAATTGATCCATCTGTAATGATGAACCAATCACATCAATCCCTGAGCAAGAGTAGTGTTGATCGTTCCAGTTGCAGATGTCAGTTTAAAATAAACTAACACCCCCTCTGCTGCAACCAATGGCTGTTTTGGGAACAACAGGGCTGCACAAGCCCTAGTCCTGACACAATTACAGTGAATTAGAATAGGGAGCGATCACTATCAATCATTGCTTACTTTACTGTAGGCTGCTGCGCCTGCGGAACTAGTATCACAGTATAAAGGTCCACATAATAAGGCGCAAAGGGCAATACAAAAAAAAACAATGATATAATACCAAGTTGAATATAACCAATAGTGTAAGGGTAGAAGGATGAGGGTTAGAGTTCCTGGTTCCCCACATTCTGATCTGTTTTTTTGTTGTTGTTGTTTTTTTAAAGAAGTCATTGGAAAAACTGGATCCTATCTGATGGCACCCAAATCAAAATAACAAGGAAAGAGTATTGCGGCACATTTACAGACAATATGGCACTACACAAAAATATCTGTTTCGCTACATATAAGCTAGTACTAAAGCCATGTCATATCGGCACATGGTTACATCTGATCGTAAGGTCTGCAGAAAGAATCATATTTACCCATTATCTGTGGAACTGGTATTGTGCAACAATGGTACTAACCTGTATTATTTGCATAAATAAAAAAGAAAACGTATTTGTAGTGCAAACACATCGTTATGACACTGTACTCAACTCATTGTCTCAGAAATCAATGAAGGAGAATGGTAAGTCTATAGTAACAGAAAGATAACTATGAGAGTATAAAATGACCGACATAATAAAACATACAGTAATTAGTCATATACTATAGTATGTCAAAGCCTGCACTTATCTAATCTTCAGACGTAAATGAGATGGACAAAGCTTAAAGGTTGTAATACATGGTCCAAAATTCTGTGTAAGCTAGATCTGCTAGATTGGTGCTCGCTTACAGAGCCTATTACACGTCTCAACAATCGTTCAGCAAGGGCTGTATATATATATATATATATATATATATATATATATATATATATCACGGCTAAGGTAGTGTGCATGCAGGCACTCCAGTCTCTCCAGTGCAAACACGGGCCCAGCACTAAGAACCAGCAGTTCATCACATCATAGGGGTTGCTCTGCTGTAGTCACAAACGGTAAGTCCAAAAAATGGAAGTCAGTAGCGGCACTCACCCACTTGATTCAAGATTTTATTCCAAAAGGCAGGTGACAGACAAATTACAGTGCAATCCACAAAACAAAGCTACGATCGTTTCACGCTACACACGCTTCAACGGGCTCATCAAGCCTCTGAACCTGTTAAAGCGCATGTAGCGTGAAACGATCGTAGCTGTTTTGTGGATTGCACTGTAATTTGTCTGTCACCTGCCTTTTGGAATAAAACGTCTTGAATCAACTGGGTGAGTGCCGCTACTGACTTCTATTTTTTGGCTGTATATATATCTCTGCTGTATATGTAGAAAATAATAAAGCTATACTTTACCTCTCCGCGCTCCCAGGCTTCTCCCTACAGCCACCACTGCCATGAGTGGCCTGTCACTGCACAAATGGCTTCAGAAAACCAGGTAAATGGAAACAGAGAAAATGGAAACGGGTACACTTATCACGCTTATAGAAAGACTAATAGACAGCAAAGAAAAGGAGACAGGGGCCCAGTCCAGAACATGATTGGACCAGCTCCCTGCTCCTCACATCAACACCTGAGAAGAGGATTGACAGAAAGACCTGGCAGTCACAGCTGGTGATGTGAACCCTCAGCGCCCTAGGTTACTAGAGACGCCATCACGTATCTGTGATGTCACCCGGCCATAAGTGCCATACAGAAGACCCGGAACGCGTCTACATTTCGCCCATCGTGAAGCTGCTGAAGTGCACTCCTGGAGGTCCATGGCAGCGCCAAAGTGGAGGACACTGGAGCAAGGCCAGGTAAGGGTCTGATACCAAGAGGGAGATCAAACTAGTGTAAAGTAGAATTGTCTTAGTTGCCCCTAGCAACCAATCAGATTCCGCATTTCATTTGTCAAAGAATCTGTGAGGAATGAAAGGTGGAATCTGATTGGTTGCTAGGGGCAACTGAGCCAGTTCTACTTTACACCAGTTTGATAAATCTCCCCCTATGTTTTTAAAGTCTGTACATGAAAATATTTTGCTGACAGCACGTTCAAGGAAACAAGTGGTTCCTTTTTCTAGTTTCAGCTTTTTACTTTAAACAGTATTTTCACATGCACGGATAAAAGCACGAAGGAATTGTGGCTGCAGTTGCTGACACAATGTTGCATCTTTATGAGTGATAAAGGAAATAAATGGAGTACTCGGGTGCTTACCAGTTTATTATTTGCCAGGGTCTGAGTGTTCGGCCCGTGACCGATCAGAACGGCAGCATAATGTAAGTCTAAGGGGCTGTCTCGCTTATATAGACGGTAACAGAGGTGCACAGAGATTTATCAGACATGGTGTAAAGTGAAACTGGCTCAGTTGCCCCTAGCAACCAATCAGATTCCACCTTTCATTCCTCACAGACTCTTTGGAAAATGAAAGGTGGAATCTGATTGGTTGCTAGGGGCAAAAAGAAAAATCTTTCAAATCAAATCAGAACATTACATAAATTTGTAATTTACTTCTATTTAACAATCTCCATTCTTCCAGTACTTATCAGCTGCTGTATGTCCTGCAGGAAGTGGTGTATTCCTTCCAGTGTGACACAGTGCTCTCTGCTGCCACCTCTGTCTGTGACAGGAACGGACCAGAGCAGTAGCAAATCCCCATAGAAAACCCCCTATGATGTGGACACACTGAAATAAAAAAAATACACCACTTCCTGCAGGGCTTACAGCAGCTGATAAGTACACGAAGTCCGAAGAATTTTAAATAGAAGTAAATTACAAATCTGTTTAACTTTCTGAAACCAACCGATTTAAAAGAGAAAAAAATATCGCCAGAGTAAACCTTTAAGAACTCTCTTAAAGCAAGAGAAATGATTCGAAGACGAGACGGTTTTGCTCATAGAAAATATTGCAGCATTCAAAAAAAGAGGATCAAAACAGATCATGAGATCATGGAGGAGAAGCCGCAGCAGCATCTAGTCACACTGCCCCAATCCACTCTGAATTGATTGATACTCTGAGTGCCAGGAAATTTATGCAAAGCCTGCCACTCTGGATGTCAATCAACTGTGAGTAGGTGAGACGGGTACTTAAGTATCCCCAGTGGTCACATGGACGAACCACCCCTCTACTCTCATGGAAGACCTAGGTCCCAATTCACGTCTTACGAGCGAAGTCCATGCAGCGTTTTCCCTCTAAATTCTGGCTTTCCTTTCTCTCTAGAATGCCTTCACATGTAACGGATCCGCAGCAGATTTCTCGCTGCAAATTCGCATGGAGACCCGCTGCGGATCCCTGCCCAGTACACTCTATGGGCAGACAACCTCGCAGCAGGATGGACATCCCGCTGGGAGTTTGTCAGCGGCCCGCCCGTTAACCCCCTGGCTGTCGGAGCGCATTCATCACCTTCCTCACGCTCCGGCTTGTTTCGGGGCTCCCAGCATGTCCCGTCCCCTGCCACAGCTCACTGATTGGCTAAGCGGGGTGTGAGTACTAACTGAATAGTATAATTATAGCATACAGCTCTTTTATTACTGGGTACTGTATGATGATATAATAATAAATTACTCTTTAATTACAGGGTGCTGTATTATGATATTATAGCTCTTTTATTGGAGGATTCTGTATGATGATATAATGGTAACTTACTCTTTTATTACATGGTACTTTATGGTGATAACATGGTATGTAGCTCTTTTATTACAAGGTATTGTTTAGTGGCATTACAGTATATAATCTTATGTTAATGAATATTATGATACATAGCTATTTGTATTGTATGGTAATATGACAGGATCTGCCCTCCCAAACCGCTTGTACTGTCAGATAGCTGCTTTTAACCCTTTAAGGACCAGGCCAATTTGCATTTTTGCCCTTCCGTTTTTTTCCTCCTTGTGCTTAAAAGGCCATAGCACTTGCATTTTTTAACCTAGAGACCCACATGAGCCCTTATTTTTTGCGCCACTGATTGTACTTTGCAATGACAGGCTGAATTTTTTCATAACATACACTGCAAAACCCCCCAAAAATTCAATGTGTGGTGAAATTGTAAAAAAAAAAAATGATTTTTTTTTTATTTGGGGGTATTTGTTTTTACACCGTTCACCCTGGGGTAAAATTGTCTTGTTACATATTTTCCTCAAATCGTTACGATTACAACGATATGTAACATGTACAACTTTTATGTTATTTGATGGCTTGTAAAAAATTCAAACCATTGTTAACAAATATACGTTCCTTAACCCCTTAAAGACAGAGCCAATTTCGTGTTCGTTTTTTCCTCCCTGTACTTAAAAGGCCATAGCACTTGCATTTTTCCACCTAGAAACACATGAGCCCTTATTTTTTGCGTCACTAATTGTACTTTGCAATGACAGGCTGAATTTTTTCATAAAGTACACTGCGAAACCAGGAAAAAATTCAAAGTGTGGTGAAATTGAAAAAAAAAAACACATTTTGTTTATTTGGGGGAAATGTGTTTTTACGCCATTGGCCCTGGGGTAAAACTGACTTGTTAGGCATGTTCCTCAAGTCGTCGTTAAAACGATATATAACATGTATAACTTATATTGTATCTGATGGCCTGTAAAAAATTCAAACCATTGTCAACCATTATATGTCACTTAAAACTGCTCCATTCCCAGGCTTATAACGCTTTTATCCTTTGGTCTATGGGGCTGTGCGAGGTGTCATTTTTTGCGCCATGATGTTTACTTTCTATCGGTACCTTGATTGCGCATATACGACTTTTTGATCGCTTTTTATTACAATTTTTCTGGATTTGATGCAACCAAAAATGCACAATTTTGCACTTTGGGATTTTTTGCACTGACGCCGAGATCAGGAATGTGATTAATTAATAGTTCGGGCGATTACGCACGCGGCGATACCAAACATGTTTATTTATTTATTTACTTTTGTTTATAACCTGGGAAAAGGGATGTGATTCAGACTTTTATTAGGGGAGGGGGCTTTTTACTATTAACAACACTTTTTTTTTTTTTTTTTACACATATACTAGAAGCCCCCCTGGGAGACTTGCGGCACAATCTGAACATATCAGAAGCAGTAATAAAGCCCTAGTATTTAGCAGCCATGGAGCGGACCCAGCGCTTCTGGATATGAAGGACCCCGTATCGCCCCCGGGCAACATTTTCTAGGTGACGTCCCCCACACTGGAAAACAGGAGACCCCAGAAGAAGTGCAGAGTGTGGCGTAACAGGGGGATTAGGAAGGACACCATTTTCCAGTGTGACACCTGTCCTGATCACCCCGGCCTCTGCATACTGGATCGCTTCAAGGTGTACCACATGTTATTGGGGTTCTACATTATCTAAATTCTGTCCCTTATTCCTATTTCAGGGGTCACATTAATCCAGGGATTATTCTGATCGCCATTATGGAGTCAGGAAGGAATTTTTCCCCTGTGATGAGGCTACTGTCGTCTGCCTCACAAGGTTTTTTTTTTTGCCTTCCTCTGGATCAACACAGGTTGAATTTGATGGACACCTGTCATTTTAAACCTTATAAACTAATAATTGGCCTAATACCCCCATATAAATTAAAATTGTCCATTTTCCCCAACTAAATAGGTATGGCCGCCATTCCCATTAGAGGATGCCAAGATGCAATTACAAAGCCTCTGTGTGGCCAGGACAGTAGAAACACCCCACAAGTGACCCCATTCTGGAAACTACACCCCATAAGGAATCTAACAAGGGGGGCAGCGGGGATATGGCCCCATGGTGACGGGCACATTTGTGCCATGAAAATGATAAAAAAAATATTTTTTATTTTTACATATGTGCCAGTAACCAGTGGAGTCCATATGCTCACTGCACCCCTTGTTAGATTCCTTATGGGGTGTAGTTTCCAGAATAGGGTCAATTGTGGGGGGCTTCTACTGTCCTGGCAGCACAGGAGCTTTTTAAATGCGACATGGCCTCCATCCTCCATTCCAGCCTCTAAATGGAGCTCTGTCCCTTTGGTGGCTTGCCCTGTGCCCATATGGCACATTATGCCCACATGTGGGGTATTTTCGTACTCAGGAGAAATTACTCTACACGTTTTGTGTTCATTTTCTTTTTTAACCCTTTGTGGAAATGGAAAAAATCAAGGCTAGACCAACATTTAATGTAAAAAAAATTTAATTTTTACACTAAATGATTGATCTTGTCTTGATTTTTTCATTTTCACAAGGGGTTAAAAGATTTAAAAAAAACACAAAATGTGTAGAGCAATTTCCCCTGAGTTCAGAAATACCCCACATGTGGACACAAAGCGGCATGCGGGTGCAAGGTAAGCCTCCGAAGGGAAGGAGCGCCATTTACCTTTTGGAGGCTGGAATGGATTTCGAGGGCCATGTTGCATGTAAAAGGCCTCTGTGTTGCCAAGACAGTTGAAACCCCCAAAAAGTGACCCCATTATGGAAACTACACCCCTCAGGGAATGTAACAAGGGGTTTAGTGAGCATATGGACCCCACTGGTGACTGGCACAAATGTGGAACAATGTGGCGTGAAAATGAAATATAACATTTTTTACACTATAATATTGGTTTAGCCTTGATTTTTTCATTTTCACAAGGGGTTAAAAGAGAAAAAAACACACAAAATGTGTAGAGCAATTTCCCCTGAGTCCGTAAATACCCCACATGTGGACATAAAGCGCCATGTGAACGCAAGGCAAGCCTCCGAAGGGAAGGAGCGCCATTTGGATTTTGGAGGCTGGATTTGGCTAGAATGGATGATGAACGCCATGTCGCATTTACAGAGCCGTCGTGCTGCCAAAACACTGGAAACCCCCCACAAGTGACCCCATTCTGGAAACTACACCCCTCAAGGAATCTAACAAGGCGTGCAGTGAGGATATAGACTCCTTGATGACGGGCACATTTGTGCCGTGAAAGTGAAAAAATTAAATTTTTCACTTTCACGTCACATTGTTCCACATTTCTGCCCGTCACCAGTGGGGTCCATATGCTCACTGCACCCCTTGTTAGATTCCTTGAGGGGTGTAGTTTCCAGAATGGGGTCACTTGTGGGGGGTTTCCAGTGTCTTGGCAGCACGAGGGCTCTGTAAATGCGACATGGCCCTTGAAATCCTTTCCAGTGAAATCCAGCTTCCAAAAGCCAATTGGCGCTCCTTCCCTTTGGAGGCTCGTCCTGCGCCCGCTTGGCACTTTATGTCCACATGTGGGGTATTTCCGTACTCGGGAGAAACTGCGCTACACGGCTTTTGGGTTTTTATTCCTTCATCCCTTTGTGAAAATGAAAAATTGAAGGCTAGAACGTTTTAGTGTAAAAATAAATTTTTCTTTTTTCACGCCACATTGTTCTGAAAATCTGTGAAGCACCTGTGGGGTCCAGATGCTCACCGCACCCCTTGTTACATTCCTTGAGGGGTGCAGTTTTCTAAATGGTGTCCCTTTAGGGGTGTTTTTTATGTTTTGGTACTCCAGAGCCTCTGCCAACCTGAAGTGGTACGGTCAAAAATGACCAAATATAACAGAGGCATTGAAATTCACTAGGCGCTCCTTTATATCTGAGGCTTGTGGTTGCGTCAAATAACGCAATAGGGCCACATATGGGGTAATTCTATAAACTGCAGAAACGGGGCAATCAATATTGGGGTGCATTTCTCTGGTAATAGGTTTATAATTATGAAAGATATTGGATTACAATAAAATTTCTTATACACTTATTTCTGTGACTCTCCTAAAGGGTTAAAAAAACTTTCTGGATGTGCTTTTGCAGAGTTTGTGGGGTGCAGTTTCTGAAATGGGGTGCTTTGTGGGGCTTTCTAACATACAGTCCCCTCAAATACACTTTAAACCTGAACAGGTCCCTAAAAAAATCTGATTTTGAAATTTTACTGAAAATTTGGAAATTTGCTGCTGTTTTAAGCTTCCTATTGTCTAAAAAAAAAAGAAAAATAGTTTAATAAATGCTGCCAACACAAAGTAGACATGTTGCTAATGCTATTTAATATATAATTTATGTGGCATAACCATTTTCTGTATAAGCAGAAAAGTTTCAAAGTTGGAAAAATGCAATTTTTTAAATTTTTAACGTTATTTTCAATTTTTCCATAAAGATTCTTTATAAGTATCAACTCCATTTTACCAGAAATGTAAAGTACAATATGTCACGAGAAAACAGTCTCAGAATCAGCCGGATAGGTAAAAGCATCCCGAAGTTATTAATGAATAAAATGACACAGGTCATATTCATAAAATTTGCCTCGGTCCTTAAGGCCATTTTAGGCCCGGTCCTTAAGGGGTTAAGTAGCAGCATGTGGTGATTTTCTCATCTCAAACAAATTATTGAATCGAAAGGCAACACCAATTGTGGGTATAAACCCCAACAAAAATTGGCTGTGTCCCAAAAACTTGTCATGTGCCCTTGAACACAAATTTCAGCTTGACGTCTCATGCTGTTATTGTCTGCTGAGGCATGGTGTCTCACTCTTCTTGAAGGGCAGCCCTCAGGTCATTGAGGTTCAGAGTACAGTTACCAGCCTCTTCGCGGTGACTCAGCTGATCCCATAGGTTTTCTATGAGCTTCAGGTCTGGAGAAAGTGCAAGCCACTCCATGTGAGGTCCCCCAGTCTACAGCAGCAGCTGTTCCGTAATGATGCAACCTCGATGAACTGGAGCATCGTTGTCCATGAGGATGAAGTTAGGCCTGGGATGTTCAGGAAGAGGCACAATGACTGGGTTGTTGAAAGACTAGAAAGAAAAACAAGTCTCTTGCTTATCACTAATCTGTTCGATGCAACATTAGAGACAGACCATGGCACTGGTTCTGGGGAAAAAAATAAATAAAAAATAAGCTAATACTGGATAAGGCTATGTTCACACAACGCAAGTTCTGTGGGAGTCACGTCCGTTGTTAGTTTTCTGCTGCCATTATTCATTCTGCCCAGCCTTAAATTTCACACACAAACCAAATATCCCTATCTTTTTCTGAGTAGTGTCTATAGCTTTTGTATTACCGAGTATCGGGACAGTATATAACTTTTAGGTTATGTTCACGCCATCAAAATGATCCAAATTATCCAAATAACGTCCGTTCTTTCCCATTAAATGATGTCCATCCAATAAAAATGGCCCTCATTTAGACACTGTGTGAACATGACGTTATTAATTATAGTATGGTGATATTATGGTACATATATAGGGTGGACACTGGAATCGCAGTGGATTTTTCAATCTGCTGCGCGTATGTAAACCCTGTCCCCCTTAACCCTCCGTGGCCCGGTACTTTACCAATCTGCGCTTCGGCCTGTTTCTGTGGCTCCCTTACGAAATGCGACTGGGCTGCGGCAGGACTATGGACTGATTGGCTGAGCGGGACGTCAGGGAACCGGGAACCCCAGAAGCAGGCCGGGGCACGAATGGGTAACGTATAGGGGACAGTGTTTACATACCCGCTGCAAGCACATACACCAATAGAAACTGACAGTACTAGGAATCACAGCGGATTTCACTGTGGACGCACATTGTAAACCCTGCTGCGAGTAAACGGCAGCCCCCTTTATCCCCCGCGGCCTGGCTGTATACATGACCAGCCCACAACCCGGCTTACTTCGGGGGTTCCCCGCGTCTAGACATCCTGCTCAGCCAATCAGTGACTGCGGTGTGACAGCGCACCGATTGGCTGAGCAGGACGCCCAAACGGCAGGAACCTGTCTGAAGCAACAGATGTACTGGGCCACAGGGGGTTAAAGTGGGCCGTCTCATTGACAGTGAAGAGATCGGTAGCGGATACGTTATGTGTGACCCCACTATTATATAACAATATTATAACTTTTATGGCCTTGTACCGTGTGGTGATATTATAACATACAGATTTCCTGGCTCACATACACACCACAGAATAACGGCCGTAGCTGATTACGTCCAGTACGGAGCATGCAAATTATTCAGCACCTGCTTTACCTGCCACACGGTATAATGTTGGTATAGTGTGTTCTGTATGGCTGCCCGGGCTGAGGTAATTCCCCCACCCGCCATTCCTCCTGCCGTTATACACAGTCACTACTGGTTTCCCCCCCCCCCCCGGGGCCTCCTGTATCACCACCGTGTTATTATTGTATCCCACACACATATGTATAGCCGTAACGGGAATAACCCCGCCATCTAACGGAGCCGCCGCTCATCTAACGGCACACAGCCTCCCGCGTCACGTGACCACTCCGAGAGGCCGCCGGACCTGCAGCCTGAGGCGCGCTCACGGACGGGCCTGAAGGGGGCGGGGCTTTTGCGCGCGTCCTTGCGTGGGCGGGGACTGTGTGTGTGTCTGGCAGTGGAGGAGGAGGGACTGGATGCGTGGGTGCGCGCCCCGGCTGGTGAGGGCATTGCTGGTACTCACAGAGTCCCCGGTTACTGGCAGCTCCATGCAGGGTACGGCGGGAGAGGTGAGTGCTGTGAGGCTGGGGGGTGCGTTAGTAGTGGGGACGGGGGGAGCAGCAGGGGGGCTCTGCGTCTTCTCCCTTCATGTGGCCGCGGCGGTGCTGCTGCTGTTAGCTCTCTATGTGTGTGTGTGCGCTCATGTATGTGCGGGCTGTGCGCTGCCCCATCCTCACAGGGGCTGGAGGTGGCACAGAAGTTACTGACTGGCACACCAGCCTGTCTGTTCCTGGGAAAGCTGAGTGCTGACCTGCCAGGCTCCTCCCCCTCAGTCCTGACTGACAGGACCCAGGCTGGTCAGCCGATCAGTGCGCTGGGAAAGCTGAGTGCTGACCTGCCAGGCTCCTCCCCCTCAGTCCTGACTGACAGGACCCAGGCTGGTCAGCCGATCAGTGCGCTGGGAAAGCTGAGTGCTGACCTGCCAGGCTCCTCCCCCTCAGTCCTGACTGACAGGACCCTGGCTGGTCAGCCGATCAGTGCGCTGGGAAAGCTGAGTGCTGACCTGCCAGGCTCCTCCCCCTCAGTCCTGACTGACAGGACCCAGGCTGGCCAGCCGATCAGTGCGCTGGGAAAGCTGAGTGCTGACCTGTCAGGCTCCTCCCCCTCAGTCCTGACTGACAGGACCTAGGCTGGCCAGCCGATCAGTGCGCTGGGAAAGCTGAGTGCTGACCTGCCAGGCTCCTCCCCCTCAGTCCTGACTGACAGGACCCAGGCTGGCCAGCCAATCAGTGCGCTGGGAAAGCTGAGTGCTGACCTGTCAGGCTCCTCCCCCTCAGTCCTGACTGACAGGACCTAGGCTGGCCAGCCGATCAGTGCGCTGGGAAAGCTGAGTGCTGACCTCTCAGGCTCCTCCCCCTCAGTCCTGACTGACAGGACCTAGGCTGGCCAGCCGATCAGTGCGCTGGGAAAGCTGAGTGCTGACCTGCCAGGCTCCTCCCCCTCAGTCCTGACTGACAGGACCTAGGCTGGCCAGCCGATCAGTGCGCTGGGAAAGCTGAGTGCTGACCTGTCAGGCTCCTCCCCCTCAGTCCTGACTGACAGGACCTAGGCTGGCCAGCCGATCAGTGCGCTGGGAAAGCTGAGTGCTGACCTGCCAGGCTCCTCCCCCTCAGTCCTGACTGACAGGACCTAGGCTGGCCAGCCGATCAGTGCGCTGGGAAAGCTTAATGCTGACCTGCCAGGCTCCTCCCCCTCAGTCCTGACTGACAGGACCTAGGCTGGCCAGCCGATCAGTGCGCTGGGAAAGCTGAGTGCTGACCTGCCAGGCTCCTCCCCCTCAATTTAAGCACGCCTGGGATAAACATACATCAATCCTAAGATAATAAGAAAGAAAATACTAAAAGGGCAGACTAGATGGACCCAGTGGTCTTTTTCTGCCGACAACCTTCTATGTTTCTATGTTATGTACTACAGTGTACATACACGCCGTGCTTTGTGTTGTGCGTAGGGGAGGGGGGCCCGTTAAAATTTTTTGCTATGGGGCCCCGTGAACCCTAGCTACGCCCCTGCACAGAACCCTCACCAGTTGTGCTGAGTGAACCTGTCCTAGTGTTTGGGTCCATCAGCGTTCTGCGCTTGATTCCCCTGCGGTTGCATAAGTTGGATGCCACCCTAGGGAGTCCTGGAATACATGGATACATACAGTCTGTGGCCGTATCTATGTTTTCCACGACTCCCTAGGGCGGCATCCAACTTATGCAGCCGCAGAGCATTCGGTGACGCTGCCAAACCCAAACATTTTGACAGATTCTCACCAGGAACTGACCCGTCAATCCTTGAAGCGAACCATTTACCAGGATTCCACTGACTGATGGTGTGTCTACCATAGCCTACAGATTTTGAAGCCAAAGCCAGGAATGGATTATAAACAGAGAACAGGTTATAAAGGAAAGACTGAGCTTTCTCCTCTTTTCAAATCCATTCCTGGCTTTGGCTTCTAAAATCTGTCAGATACATTTCTCTGTATAAAGGCGCCCTAAACCACTAGCATTGCGCAATAGTAGTGTCAGGCGGACTTGGCGGACATTCACTGAACCCGAACATTGGATGCAGCCCTAAGGCTGCCAGGAAAACATAAACACAGCCCAAGGCTATGTTCACACAATGTACGGACAGCGGCCGTTGTTTGGCACTCAGAAAAAATGGCTGGAAATAATTGACATGTCTATCATTTTGATGGCCGTAGCAAACAACTCCCAACTTTAACACGGCACATTTCACTATGAAAAGGATGGCCTTTTTAATTAAAAACAATGGCCGTTCTTTTCATAAAAAGTATGTTGTGTGAACATAGACTATGGCTGTATCAGTGTTTTCCAGGACTCTATAGGGCGGCATTCAACTTCTGTTGTTGAGTGGAAGAGATTCCCATCTGTGTACGACACAATAGGCGGCAGTGGAGGGACAGCTATCTGCCATCTGTGGGAGCGACAATGGAGGTCTATAGAGAGAAACCTCCACATATTACCTGAAAAGTACCACATTAAAGGGGTTGTCCAGCGAAAATCTTTTTCCTTCAAATCAACTGGTGTCAGAAAGTTATACAGATTTGTAATTTACTTCTATTAAAAAATCTTAAGACTTCCCATACTTATTAGCTGCTGTATGTCCTGCAGGAAATGTTGTTTTATTTCCAGTCTGACACAGCGCTCTCTGCTGCCATCTCTGGCCGAGACATGAACTGTCCAGAGCAGGAGAGGTTTTCTATAGGGATTCATAGAAAACGGAGACAGAGTTCCTGTCTCGGCCAGAGATGTCAGCAGAGAGCATAGTGTCAGACTGAAAATAAAACAACATTTCCTGCAGGACATACAGCGGCTAATAAGTAAGGGAAGACTGGTGATTTTTTAATGGAAGTAAATTATAAATCTATATAACTTTCTGACACCAGTTGATATGAAAGAAAAATATTTTCGCTGTTTTTTTTGTTTTTGTTTTTTCAAGATGATTATTTCTGGGCCTTTTTCATTGAAGGCCTGTGTTCAGGTTAGGCCTTAAAGGGATTATCCAGCAAAGATCTTTTTCTTTCAAATAAACTGGTGTCAGAAAGTTATATAGATTAGTAATATACTTTAATTTAAAAATTTCAAGTCTTCCCATACTTATCAGCTGCTGTATGCCCTTCAAGAAATGTTGTTTTCTCTCCAGTCTGATACAGTGCTCTCAGACCCCATAGAAAATCTCTCTCCGGCTCTGGACCGTTCCTGTCCCAGACAGAGATGTCAGCAGAGAGCACTGTGTCAGACTGGAAAGAAAACACCATTTCTTGCAGGACATACAGCAGCTGATAAGTATCGGAAGACTTGAGAATTTTAAATAGAAGTAAATTACAAATCTATATAATTTTCTGACACCAGTTGATTTGAAAGAAAAAGCATTGTGTAGTTCTAGGTTACTGTTGTGGAATTCTTTTTTTTTTTTTTTTTTTTATACGGTTTTTGTGTCAGAGGTCATCAGAATGCAGAATGCTCAGTGGGTGGCCGGCTTTTAAGCAGTTTGTTCCATTATCTTCCGTGTATCAGTGTGTTGTGTTTATGTTTCGTGTGTTGCGTTTTGTTTAAAATCACAAATTAAAAAAGCGCCACAAATAGAAGCAGATATTAAAACACTTCATTTAAAGAAGAAAAAATGCATTAACAATAATAAAATAAGTTAGTATTTTAGCTGTTTTTTTATTTTATAATTCCAAATTGAAATAAAAAAAAAAAAAACCCCCCCAAAAAAAACCAGTGTGTGCAGGAAGATTTAAGGGGCCTTAGGGAGTAATTTGAGAGTATTAAAAAGGAAGTACGGTAACTGCTTCCTTATTTTTCGCTTTTCAAGTCTAAAAATACAAGTAGAACACGTTGGCATTTTCCCATTTAAGTGTTTAAAAACATGGAAAACAATTGTAATAAAAAGTTTTTTTTTTTTTATCCAGCTGAAGTTTCTGGAGAACAATTCCCGAAATATGCCATACCTAGAGTATGCTAGAGAAATGTCACTTTATTTGGCACCTTTTCCAGACCTGTTAGTGATTGTTTATGTACCATGTTTGGGTCCGTTTACACACACAGATTATCTGACAGATTTTTGCAGCCAAAACCAGAAATGGATTTGAAAAAAAAAAAAGAGAAATCTTAGTCTTTTCTTTATGACCTGTTCCCTGTTTATAGTCCATTCCTGGCTTTGGCTGCAAAAATCTGTCAGATATCTTTCAGATAATCTTTGTGTGTAAACGGACCCTTAGATTGCGGAATACATAGACAGGTTTGTAACAATGAAACATAAACTAGGAGCCGCGCCTGTGTCATCCCCGATCACTGATAGCCGGGAACCCCCCACAACTCTCAGCATCGAAGACGCGCTCCGGTGCTGAGAGTTAACCCTGTAGATACTGCAGTCAGCACGACCACAGCATCTATAGGGCTCCTGACAGAGAATTCTCCCTCTACAGAGGGAGAATTCTCTGTCCGGTGTCCATCGGGGCTCTGCTACGGAGGCTGGTGCGGGAGAGGGAGGGAGGGAATCAGGGCGCGCACCGGGCATTGGGCCGTGAGCTCTGCCCTCTCCCCTGCTGCTGTCACAAGATAGTAACATCAGCAGGGGACAGAGGAGAGGGGGCAGACATAGGGACTTCAGTTTATGGGATCATTATGATCCTATAAGCTGATGTCCAAAAAACGACCTGGGCATTGATGCATCAATTAACCCCAGGTCGTGAAAAGGTTAAAATTGCAGAAATTACAGCATGTCAAAACAAATGACACATGGTCTTCACCCAGCTTGTTTCACCAGCTGTGCCCTGTGTTGTCAGGGGCCACATGACTTCATGTTGGGCATTATATATGTTATACACCGCTAAGGCTAGGTTCACACTGCGTTTTCAGCATCCGTTTAACGCATCCGTTTTTTGCAAAAAAACGCATGAAAAACGGATTGCAAAAAACGGATTCATTTGTGTGCATCCGTTTTTCCATTGACTTCCATTATAAAAAAAAAAACGGATCCGTTTTTTTTGGCGGACCAAAACGGACCAAAAAACGTTGCTGACCCTATTTTTCTGGACGTTAAAAAAAACGGATCCGTTAAACGGATGCTGAAAACGCAGTGTGAACCTAGCCTAAGGAAACAGAAAATTATTAAATAAAAGTGATTTAGCACTTACTCTAGGGGTCATCTTGCAGAATATCGACGGTCTGCCAGATGCAGTGGACCTTAGAGTTTTTTACTTTACTGTTTGTAATAAATTTGCTTCTTATATTGTAGAGTGATATGGTTTTCTTTTCTTTTTTTTTTGCTCTCAGTAATGGGATTGACTATGATCTTTTATATGCTCACACATATTTGTGTTGCAGCATAAGGGCCGTATTACACGGCCAGATCACTTTAGTAAACAAGCGACGGTCTGCTAGATCAGTGATTTTCAACCTTTTTTGAGCCGCGGCACACTTTTTATACTTAAAAAATCCCGGGGCACACCACCAACCAAAATGGCACAAAATGACACTAAAACAGTACATATTATTAATAATATAGATTCTAAATGTATTTATACTCAGTGTGAAACCTGGGCCTGTTTTCTTCTCCCCCCTGTGCTTCTCTCCTGTGATTCTCTCCACCATACTTCTCCCCCCTACTTCTCTCCTGTGCTTCTCTCCCCCCGTGCTTCTCTCCCCTGTTTCTCCCCCATCCCCAGGTTTCTCTCCCCCATTGTTTTCTCCTGTTTCACAGGAGCACCATAGTTTGGGGAACTTTCCCGGGCGGCACACCCGACCATGTGCCACGGCACACTGGTTGAAAATCACTGTGCTAGATCACTCTCACTATTACACATAGCAATGCACGGTTGATGGCCGATTATTTTCGGTCTGGACCAAAAGACACGACTAACCAATGATTGAATTGGCCTGATTCAGCATATTATCTCTCCGTGTAATAGGGCCCTAAGCCATAGCAGCCCATTGCCACCTACCTATGTCTAGCCAGTGTTATCAGTCAGCTCTTGCACACTACCGCCTAGTAACAGACTCCCGGCTATGATGTAATAGTATGCTATGAGGCAAGAAGGAGCTAAATGATAACCCGCTGTCTGTGGTTGGACAAATGTCAAGAGGAAAGTCGCAGATGTCAACACTGCCAGTTGTTTTCTAGTGACGTTTCTAATGTCTCGCTACTAAGAGAACCAATTTGCCAATCCAGGTCCATATGGTTTTTAAAGGCTACAATAATCTCTACCACTGAACGAAGGCTTGTGTGAGGCAGCTCGGCACTGTTGTTGGTACTGATTGTTGTTACTGCAGGCAGACACAGTCCACCTGAGCTCTTAGTATTTTCTGTCCAATAAAAATGGTCACGGACGTGTGAAGGGGGCATTCATGTGTTCCGTATATACAGATGTTGTGCTGCTGAATGGAATAAATCATGATGCCATGAGCTTCGAATCGTTTTAAGGGTACATACACACTGGGAGAATCCGCAGCGGATTTATTGCTGCGAATTCGCAGCGAGACCCGCTGCAGATCCCTGCCCAGTACACTCATGGCCAGACAAACTTGCAGCGTATACATCACCTGGTCCCGCTCCGGCTTGCTTTGCCCCGCAGCAGTACACTGATTGGCTGAGCGCAACGCGAAGACACCGGGAACCCCAAAGCAAGCCGGAGTGGTTACCAGGTGATGTATACGCTCCGGCGGCCAGGGGATTAACGGGGCAGGCTGCGGACATACTCATAGCGGGATGGACATCCCGCTGCGAGTTTGTCTGGCCATGAGTGTACTGGGCAGGGATCCGCAGGGGGTCTTGCTGTGAATTCGCAGTGAGAAATCCCTTGCGGATTCGCCCAGTGTGTTTGTACCCTTAGGGTATGTTCACACGTACTGTACCCGCAGCAAATTTTACGCTGCGAGTTCACTGGGCAGTGCACTGATTGGCTTAGCACCAGGAGCCCCTGAAGCAAGCCGGAGCGGGGACCCGGTAAAGTATGTACCTCGGCCGCGGGGGTTAAGGGAGCTGACTTTGACATACTCGCAGCTGGATGACTCTGCATCCTGCTGCGGGTATATCATCCCATTAAATAAATGGACAGGTATCCGCAGCGGATTTCGTTGCAAACTCGCAACGTAAAATCCGCTGCGGATACGGTACGTGTGAACGTACCCTCAATCTTTGTGCTAGAGTACTGACACAGCCACCTTGAGATGTAAACCGATTTGAAGCTCCCGGCATCATCATGATACATGATGCCGAGAGTTCAGTAATTTCTGTCTGTAGCACATCTTCCGTATGAGGCCCCTTATCAGGGAACGTGTGAATGCCCCCTTAGGGCCCTTTTACACGGCCCAATATGGCATAGGTAGTTAGTGTCACTGCTAGGTTAAATTGGGAGCCTTGTCTGCAGCCCCCCTACAGTAACAATGTTGCTCCGCTCTAAATGTAGCTGAATGGCTTCTCCATCCAAACATGGCTGCCTGGGAGGGAAAACTCGACCATACGTGACCCTGTGCTTCCTCCAGTGCACCTGCTCTCTTTGCTTGAGCACAGTGCACAGCTATAGAGGAGGCACAGTGATGTTTATTATCATGTGTTCCTTACAGGCCGCAATGTATAGACAGGGAATTCAGAGACCAGGGGAGGAGTGACATTGTTTCTCTGAGTGGGGCTGCAGAGAAGGCTCCCGATATAAGTAAGTCAGCAGCACTCACTGCTATAGTTTAAAAATAAATAAATAATTAAAAAAATTTAAGGAGACCAACCCCTTTTAAAGTTGTTCAGTGTGCCTGTACATGATCAGTGATGTCAGGCAGTGACGACAAATGATCTCACGGAAAATATTTTGAGAATATTTTTTCGTAAGCGAAAGTTTTTCTTGAACAAATGATCTTTTGTCAGACTATTGTCCGGCTTCTTTTCACACTATATCACACTGTCAACAGTAAGCAAAATGATAGTTTGTGGGTACAGAGTCACTTTAACAACAATCTGGCCCCCCAAACCACTTGTACCGTCAGATAGCTGCTTTTAATCCAAGATCTGTCCTGTGGTCCGTTCAGCAGGTGATGCAGTTATTGTCCTGAAAAACAACTTTTAAACTGGCAGCCCTGTGCCCTATGGGCGTGGCCTAGATTGTGTATGCATCAGGCTGGCACACCCTATCTGTCCCTCCTCCTCACCCTCCTTATCATTAGCAATGCTCCAGGCAGATTGTCTCCTATTCCCCACCTGTGTCATCCCGGCACATTGGCTGGATCGTTAAGGCACCTGTGCAATGTTCAGACAGCAGAAAATGTTCCAGTGGCATTCCTAATGCTGAAGAGGGTTGGGAGGAAGGACGGAGGGGTGGTGCAAAGTTAGGGCACAGATACTCCCGTTTGGCACGGGGCTGCAATAACTGCATCACCTGCCGAACGGAGCGCAGGACAGGTCTTGGATTAAAAGCAACTATCTGACGATTCAAGTGGTTTGGGGGGGGGCAGAATGTGGGTCGCTTTAAACTTCAGCCATCAAAGGGCTGGCAATGCTAAGGATGATGGTCATTTTCTAACCTTCGTCCTCAACATTGTTTTGGTAAATCTTGACTTTTTCAGAATTAGTTGGTTTGGCTGGGTTCACACTACATTTTTGCAATCAGTTTTTTTGCAAAAAAAAATGATGAAAAACTTATTGAAAAAAAAACTATTGCAACTGTGTGCATCTGTTTTGATCCGTTTTTCCATTGACTTCCATTACAAAAAAAAAGGAACAAAACGGATACTTTTTTTTTTAGTGTACACAAAAACGTGGTCAACCTCATTTTTGTGTCTGCTAAAAAAATAACGATCCTTTTTTTTTTATAATGGAAGTCAATGGAAAAACGGATGCTCACACATGCATTCGTTTTTTCTATCCGTTTTTTTGCAAAAAAAAATAAAATAAAATTAAAAAAAAAAAAAAAAACGTAGTGTGAACCCAGCCTTAGGTGCACTGAGGAGCGAATAAAGCCCTCAGTACACTGATCCACCCTACTGTCTGCCCCCCCCATATGAATATAGAGACAGCACTCTGTAATGACAGCACTTGGCGGACCATCATTGCAGAGCGCCGGGTGAATTTTCAAACCAAGAAGCGAGCCAGTTGGGCAGATCAGTGCACCAAACCACCTCTCCTCATGAATATTCATCCGTCATTTTACAATGAAGAGCAGCCGGAGCGACATTACTGTAGAACTTTACCTCAAGGAGATGGCAGATGGGGGCGGATCTGTAGTCCCTCCCCCTGTGCACCAAACCATCTAATTTACATATTAAGTTTTAAATAAAAAGATGGCTCGAAGAATAAAAGTAAACAAATTGCCTTCATTCTAAGCACCCCCAGTCCTATGGAACATAACAGCAGGTGAGAGTCTCCTAACCTGCCGTTAGTTTCCCTTTAATTGAAGTCAATATTTTCTCTGTTCTGTCTGACCTTAAAATGAAAGGCTGTTGGAATAGAATGGATATAGCTGATTGATCACCTCTGTCTTCGTAGGATTAATTTAACATCTGCTTCTCCTTGCATGTACTCGCTCTTCAAAAGCCCCATTGATGTCCAAAAGCAGGTTTTAATTTAGATTTTTGCCGATTTCCCTGTGATGTGCACTTGTATCATCAGGGCTCGCTGTTTCAGCGTCTACTTTGAGAGGGAGCAGTAGCGGAATGTATTTCTTCACCTGATGTAATCGCTATAAACTCCACTAGAGAAGCGCAAACTTGCTAAAAGTTTGGGTTTGCGCGAACCCAGACGATCGACATTAGAATCCAGCTGCCTGAAAAAGATGGATGTAGTCTGAGGACTGCCCAGAAAACATTGGATATGGCCCATGGCAGGGATGGGGAACCTTCGGCCCTCCAGATGTGACCAAACTACAATTCCCATCATGCCTGGACAGCTAAAGCTTTAGGGCCATAAAATGGCCATTTCATGGTTTAAAAAAAGGCACAAAATGCCATGTGGGAACAAGTACTATGAAATAAAAATGTGAAGCATATAAAAAAGAATACCATTTTAACAAAGTATCTTCAACTTAAAATGAAGTCCAGACGTTCTCTATATTTAAAGGGGAACTCCAGGTAGAGGTTTAAAAAAAAAACTTCTGCAGAAGCAGAACGCATTACTTACCTGTCTATCCCAGTTTTGAAACTACCAAAAATCCATTTGTTGGGGGGGTTTGCTCTGTTTTGTGTTTCTGTTCTTCCTGGTTTGGCATAGAATGCCAATGCCAGAATGCAATGCTTTCCCTCATGTGATCATCACAGCCCCCACCCATTACAGTCAGTAAAATTAGTGCAGCAGCTGCTTCTGGTTAGAGATGGTGAATCAGTCAGGGGATTGGGGGATCCAGCCAAGCGTCCTGTGACATCACGATCTGCCGCCTGTCTGCATCATCAGAAAACACACACAATGTGAGACGGAGGCATGGAAGATTTGTCTCCTAAGGGGGGATAGCAGAAGGAGCAGGAGAAAACAAGTTTTTCTAATCCGGAGTTCCCCTTTAACCCATAGCTGCACCAGGACGTTACTGAACGTCCTCGTGCCGCTATGGGAGTTCAGAGGGGGGTCGCGCGGCGACCCCCCTCTGAACTGCCGCGATCCCGGGTGCCGCATGTAGCCCGGGATCGCAGCTATTAGCGGGCACGGTCCGATCGCCGTAAGGCAGGGCCTACGCGCTGATGACTTCACCAGGGGGGTGGGATTGTGGGCGGGGCGAAGTGCTTGCTTCCTTCCTGATGCCTGTTCGCATTCTGTGCCATTACATGCATCAACATTATTACATTACATATTACACGGACCACTGGGAGCAGACAGTTGCTGTCGTGATCATTTTCATACAACATGGTAAAAGACAATGATCAGCCAACAATGGACATATCAGCTGATCGTTGCCTTTTAACATGACGTATTACACCAAACGATTATCGGCAATTAAGGCCCTTATCCATTAAGTGTCATTCCCCTGATGGACGCCTCTGGGTGCCTTTTGTACTGATCGGACTGGTATGCTTTGGCGTTCCTTTTTTAACTGAATATGAAGCAGAAAAGACAGAGGACAGAGGGCCAACGCAAAGAGAAAAAATGCAATGTATGGCAACTTATACCACTGTATGCTTTTACAACATCATAAAACTGAGCCTGCTGTCTAAGGTATGTCATGTATGTGAGACAATCTATTATGTAACTATCGTGATTTCCTCTCCCCGTTGGGTGACTCAGACACGCTTGTGGGTATAATATACACGGCCTTGGTGGGTACATATATTTAGCATGCGGCACATCTGCCATCCTGAGGAAACCACAGGTCTTTAGAGTTCAACCGTGCACAAATATATTTATTACTGTTATTTGTGTGTGTGTGTGTGTGTGTGTATGTATGTATATATATGTGTGTGTGTGTGTGTGTATATATAATTCCAAAGCAAATTTTCCCATAAGAAAAATAGCAGCCTTTGTAGATAAAGAATGGAGGTGCAGATCCCTATAATACAGTAGTGTAGTTCAACAGACTAATTTAGAGAAGCAGGGCTGCTGTCTGAGGTCTGTGTGGTCACATGACGGCAATGGGGAAGGGGTGTGTGTTCAGCATGGACCAATCAGGAAGTGAGAATAACAGCTATACAGTGACAGAAACTTTTCTATACAGCAGTGTGTATAGCTGAGTGTAAGTGCAGGCACATTATGGCAGCAGTGTGTATAGGTGAGTGTAGGTGCAGAAACATTATAGCAGCAGTGTGTATAGCTGAGTGTAAGTGCAGGCACATTATGGCAGCAGTGTTTATAGGTGAGTGTAAGTGCAGGCACAATATAGCAGCAGTGTGTATAGCTTTGTGTGAGTGCAGGCACATTATAGCAGAAATGAAGAGAATGGGAAACATAAGGGCTGACAGAGACTGCGGGGAGCATGAAGCAATGAGCAGGACATATGTGGGCACATAAATGCAGCACACTCAGCTATGAAGAGATTACCTCCACAGTCCTGTCTCCTGATGCAAGCCCCAGCCTGAAGTGGATCTGCTATGATTTGGAAGGTGAGGGAGACTTTCTGGGTCAGAGTACAGAGCTGTAGACCCTGCTATGCAGACCAGCTGCTGTATGTCATAGACAAAGATATGTAGGACATACAGCAGCTGATAAGTACTGGAAGACTTTCAATTGTAAATTACAAGTCTCAGACACTTTCTAACACCAGTTGGTTAGAAAGAAAAAGATTTTTTGCGGGAGTTGCCCTTTTAGAAAAGTTTTAAGGGTACCTGTCATTAGAAATGAAAAAAAATATCTAGTTAATGCTTGCCTTATGTATGCTGTTGCCTTCTATGTTAAATGGGTTGTCTTGCATTAAGCAACTTTCAATATATATATATATTGCTACTTTTATATAGAAAACAATAAAAAGCCTATGCTTGCCTGTCTGCACACCCATGGTGTCACACCTCCTGTGATGTTATCGGTGTCCCCCGCTGACTGCAGCCCCTCCACTTCCGAACTCATCTTGGGACTGACAGCCCACTCAGCCAATCACTGACTAAGGCAAGACAGCGCCGTGTCCAATGATTGGCTGAGCAGGCTGTTAGTGTCAGAAGTTGAGGCACTGCAGTCAGCGGAGGATACTAGTAACACTACAGGAGGACACCAGGGTGGTGCGTATAGGTAAAAGTTTTGATCGGTCTGGGTCTGAGTATTCAGACTTGTCTCAATCGGGAGAACACGCCAGGAGAAGACTAATCGCGGCCCTCTCCCTGCTCTGTGTCCCTGTAATGTGTCGGGCTACTAATGTAAGTCTATGGAACCTGACTCTCTTCACTGACACAGCGGGGAGCGGACCATTGCTGTTTGTTCTCACGATCGCTACGTGTCTGAACACTCAGACCCGGAACGATCAAAGTTTTTGCTATCTCAATGACATGTCAAAAGTTTTTTATGACGACAGGTACACTTTAAAATAGACCTGTTTTCCATTTAGTGATATTGAATTCAATGGGAATACGCTGCACAGTTGACATTTTATTTTACAGGCCTATAAAGTGACATGGCTTTTGATGTGTATTAAAGTAAGTTACATGCAGGCTTCAATAATCAGCCTGGTAAAATACACGTCTGACAGACCTTTCAGGAGCGTTCCTGCCTCGTATTTGTCTTTGTTTTACACCATGCGAGTTCTATAAAGGAGCTGCACAATGCAGACTCCCAACAAAGGATTCTTCCAAATTGTTTTATTATAAGGAATGCAAGTATGTATGGAAATAGGTTACAAGTAGTGTTGAGCAGTTATTAAAATGTTTGGGTTCGGCAATGTTATCTGGTCCCGATTGTTCGCCGTTTGATTTCCTGTGGCTGGAGAAGTGGATGCCGTCCTAGGGCTGCCAGGAAAACATGGATACAGCCTATGGCAGCCATAGGGCAGCATCCAACTTCTCCAGACACCAGGAAATCAAACATGGTGTAAAGTGAAACTGGCCCAGTTGCCCCTAGCAACCAATCAGATTCCACTTCTAATTCCTCACAGGCTCTTTGGAAAATGAAAGATGGAATCTGATTGGTTGCTAGGGGCAACTGAGCCAGTTTCACTTTACACCATGTTTGATAAATCTCCCTCAGAGTGTTCTGGTTCAGAAAACATTGTTGAACCCAACTCTCTCCACAGATCCACTCAACACTAGTCATCAGTGGTGACCGGTCCTCTTTAACCCTTTCTCTGCCTTAGGGCTCTTATCGTGTAATAAAGACAACGATCAGCCGATGACAAGGATCATTGGCTGGTCGAGTCTTTTGGTCCGGACATAAGATCATCGGCTGCCGTTTGCGTGTAATAGTGAGGTGCGGCCAATGGTTAATGAATATGTAAATAAAATAATAAACTGTATACATTACCTCTCTACACTCCCTGGTGTCTTCCTGGTTTCTCATGGCTCCCCGCAGCCGCCGGTACAACTGCAGAGCCGCTCTCTGAAGTGACAGGCTGCTCAGCCAATCACTGGCTGGTACAGCCACCACGGCTTGTGATTGGCTGAGCAGCCTGTCACTTCAGAGAGCAGCTCTGTAGTTGCACCGGCTGTGGGGAGAAACAAGGGAGCATGGAGAGGAGAGGTGAAGTATACAGTTTATTATTTACTATATACAGCAGGGGCTGTACGGATATTGCTAAATAGTGTGTGTGTGTGTGTATATATATATATATATATATATATTATGTGTGTGTGTGCGCATGGCATCACTGATTGGCTGATGGGGACCGACGGGAGCCTCACACTCAGCCGCAGCACCAAGCAGGTAGTGTATGCTCCAGGCGGGGGGTTAAGGGGGCCGGCTTACATATCTGCAGTGGAATGAATATTCCGCTGCGGGTATGTGACCCCATAGACCTTCACACTACATTGATCCGCAGCGGATTTCGCTGTAAACTCTCGTCGTGAAATCTACTGCGGATCCGGTACATGTGAAGGCACCCTAAGATGTATGTCGAGTGTCCTTGATGGGAGGAATGTGTAACTAAGCAGCTGTACTGTCTGTGGCTTCATCACTGACACAGTGGACCTGTAGCTGCAAGTCCAGGACTCCAGTCCTGGTAATGCTGCATTTACACGGAACGATAATTCGCCCAATCGATCGTTTAACCATTTTGAAGCAACAATTTGGTTTTTATAACAATCAGCAGCGAATTTTTAGCGAACGACCAACGACGATTTGAGAACATGCTGAAAGGCCAAAATGAACCATTTCTCGCTCGTTGCTTGATTGTTTGCTTTGTTTACACAGAACGATTATCGCTCAAATGCCATTGTTATTGTGAAAATTCGAACGATAATGGTTTCCTGTAAACACACCATAAGTTTAAAGTGTATTACAATAAGCTAGCAGGACTGGGCAGGCAGTTCTGGGAAACTAAACACACACCAGTGGTTTGATGTCCCAAAACAAGCTGAACTTTTTAAAAATATGTTGGTTTTTCCAGTTTTTGCAGTTTTTTGAAAGTATGTGAAAACAGAACTAGGCCTAAAGTATGACAGAAGTATACATCAGCAACCTGTCAAAAAGGTATGCCAATATATATTGTAACATACTGTTAGCAGGCTCATTGAGTGTAATGGACTTAATGCAGGGGATTAAACTGGATGGACAGTATACATCTGCAAACCCTTGACAGCAAAAGGGTTAAGGCTAAGGGAACATGCTCGTAGGAGATCTGAAATAAGAATACCTTGACATAGGGATATTTCCTACTTAATTTGTTGGAAAAATTGGCATAGGGTTAACACCATATTTTTCCATGTACATTGCTCAAAAAAGCAATGAAGCAAAACTGGTAAAATCAGATGTGTGCTACATATACTATTCTAAGAAAGTTAGCGACCTTTGGCTTGTGGGTCGTCATTTAAGTAGAAGCATGCAATGGTGATTTTTTTTCCCCCAAAATTATTTATTGAAATAAAACCAGTGTTGGGTATAACCCAGCAAAAAAAAGTCAGTGTCCCTCATTATTTCTTATCATCTGCTAGGGCATGGCATCCCAACTCCTCTTGAAGGATGGTCCTCAAGTCATTGAGAGTTTCCAGCCTCCCAATGGCATAGGTTTTTCCATGGGATTCAGGACTGAAGAAAGTGCAGGCCACTCTATTTGAGGTCCCCCACTCTATTTGAGGTCCCCCAGTCTACAGCCGCCGTTCCCTAATGCTGCAACCTCGATGAGCTGGAGCATTGTCATCCATAAAGACGAAATTAGGCGGCTGTGTTGCTCATGCAGAGGCACAATAACTGGATTACTGATGTTATTCAAGTAGTATGGGCTGTCATTATATCATTCACAAAGTGTTGGGCGGTTCTGTATTAGGGTGCTTTCACACACACCGTATCCGCAGCGGATTTTACAGTGCAGATTTAATGCTGTGTTTATTCATTTAGTCAAATCCACTGCGGATCCGCAGCAGAAAATCCGCTGCAGATCCGGTAGGTGTGAAGGCACCCTTAAGTAGACGCACCTTTTTCACATCGTAACCGAAGCCAACAGTGGCTGATGTGTAGCGCTCTCCTTCTTCATTGGACGAGGGATCAGTGGGCCTTAGCGCTGATGAAAGTCTGTTCATGCTGAGCAGAAATAATGTCCGCGAGTATTGATGGAGAAGCCAAGAAGAGTGCAATGCATCAGCCTTTGTTGGCAGCCATCTGTCATGCCATCAGGAACATGCCTACACGTGGTCATGTATGATTCTTTTACAAGTGCTTGGTGGTCCCATGTTGGTAGTCACAAGTGGTGGCTTCTTACTGTATTGGGTGATGTAACTGGGTGTTTGTGTTCATTAAAGACCGTCCCTTTAAATATGCAACTGCCGGGGTGATTAGTTAATAACAAACAGCTGATGTTTCCAGGGGGAGCTCGAGTGCATTGGAGTCACCCTCCATCATAGAGGGGGTCTCCAGCCAGGAGACAACTCGATTAATTAAAATGTCTTAGTATATGCCGCTAAGATGGGGTCAGACCTGTGGGTGACAATGCTTGTACTATGCAGAATCTAATCATTGGCTTCATCTTCATTAACATACCAGAGAGTTGGCAGGGTACCTTCACTAAATATAGAAACAGTGACCATGGAGTTTTACTTGTGATACTGTGCCAATAGTTACTACCTGTGGAAAGCTACAGAGGATATCTTTAGCTCGGAAATGAGTGGTATTAGTTCATTCTGGCCTGTTATCATTTATAACAATGACAGTGATTTTTATAGAATCAAAGAGGAACTGTGGTAAATTATCTTGGTTTGTAATGAGGTCATTTAAAGTGTCACTGTCGGGTTTTTTTTTTTTCTGAAATCAATAGTCCTGGCGAGTTTAAAAAAACTTTTTAATTGGGTTTATTAGGCAAATATGGCATTATCTGTATTCAAAAAGACTTTCCCCAGGTCCCCTCCCTCCTCTCTCTCATTCACTGCTCATTATCAGGAAATCTCTACTCTTTTACATTAGTCGAGCCCTGTCTAAACTATGGAGGGGGAAGGGGGGAGGCGGGAGATTAGTCACCAGCAGAGAACAAAGGATTACACAGTGGGAGCCAGTATTTAGAGTAGCTGTAAATTAACTCTTTGTTGTCCTGTTTTGGTGCCTCATCTCCCTCCACCCCTCCCCTCTCCATAAAAAACCATGAAGACAGGGGGAGAGCTTCAAACTGCTTTTTCATGATTAAAATGCATTTTTCAGCTAATAAACCCAATTACAAAGTTTCTTAAAATCGCCTGTACTATTAATTTCTGCAAAAAATAAAAATAAACAATGACACTATAACCTTTCAAGGACCAAGTCAACCTTGGGCATAAAAAACAGTGTTGCTATATATCTGTGATTCTTGTAACGCCTGGACTAGTGGATCCACTGGACCGTCACCAGCGATGGCACTAACCTCCCCAGGGAGCGGAGTCTAAGGGGCCGCTGGTTTTCACCAGAGCCCGCCGCAAGGCGGGATGGACGGAGCACGGGACGCCGCCGCGGCCGTGACAATTCTAATATGTACATATCTGAGCACAGCAGATCCTGTGGACGATAGGTTAGAGAGCCTCTCCAGCGTTATGTCATATAGAGAGTGCTGTGCCTGGAACTGTAGGCCTCTGAGTGATGAGGTCCGTGATGATGCTTAGGCAGTTAGACAGTGTTGCATGATACGGTAATCTACTTCCTACATGTTAAGAATTTGTTCCAGCTCAAAACCTCATTTACCACCAGATGACTCAGATAACAGGCACGGCTCTGTAGTTTAGACGACTTTCCAGAGTCTCATGTGTAAAGTGACGCCTCTACATTTTAATATAAGGTCTGCACAGTTTAGCTAACATATAGATCTCTATACGATTTGTACATGATCTTCTGATGGTTGTAGTATGCAAAAATGTTAATAATATTAAATGCTCTCTGTCACTTAAATTTTTTTTTAAAACATCCAAATGACCCTGATTAAAAGTTTACATACCCCAGCTCTTAATACCGTGATTTTTGCCCCCCCCCCTAAAATCAATGACAGCTTGAAGTCTTTTGTGGTAGTTGTAGATGAGGCTCTTTATTTTATCAGATAATGCTGCCCATTCTTCTTGGCAAAAAGCTTTCCAACCCATTTTTTTTTTTAAGTGCCTTCTTATTGTTTATCTTGAAACAACCACACCACTAGTTTTCAGAGAGTCCTGGGTTTTTCTTTGAACCCCGAACAATTTTCCTGACAAAATTTTTTGTTGGTCTACCGGAGCGTGGTTTGGTTTGTACAGAGCCCCAGATTTTCCATTTGTTAATTACAATTTGAACACTGCAGATTGGCATTATCAATTCTTTTAATATCTTTTTGTATCCTTTTCCTTTTTTATACAGTTCAACTACCTTTTCCAGTAGATCCATTGAAAATTATTTTGCTTTCCCCGTGACTCACAATCCAGAAACGTCAGTGGGTCTGTCTGGACCCCAAAAACTCACTCAGGGTGTAATTGCAGGCACATTATAGCAGGAATGGAGAGGATAGGAAACACAAGGACTGACAGAGACTGCAGGGGGCATGAAGGAATGAGCAGGACAGATGTGGGCACATACATGCAGTGCTCTCTGTCTGGGGATAGAGGGGTTACAGCTATGAAGAGATTACCTCCACAGTCCTGTCCCCTGATGTAAACCTCAGCCTGAAGTGGATCTGCTATGATGTTAAAGGTGAGGGAGACTTCCTGGGTCAGAGTACAGGGCTGTAGACCCCGCTATGCAGACCATGTCCCTCCCCCACTCCCCTCCCACCCAGTACAGGGAGCTCTTAAACCAAAGCAATGCTCCTAATCCAAGTTACAATTTTGAAAAACTTAAAGTTACTCTTAAACCAGGGTACCACTGTAAATGGCTTCACCCAACCACTAACCATGAGTGGAAAAAATTGTGTTTTTATTCATATTCTCAGAAAAAAGGACAACAAACAAAAACAACAAAAATTCTGCTGGGGTATGTAAACGTTTGAGCACAGTTGATTGGCCTACGTTCCATCCGTGCGCTGAGAGACGGACACCCAGTGTAAGGGCCCTATTCCACCGGACGATTATCGTTCAGATTATTGTTAAATCTTTCAAATCTAAACGATAATCGTTCGGTTGAAATGCTGTTAACGATTAACAACCGAACGAGAAATCGTTGATCACTTTATAAGACCTGGACCTATTTTTATGGTCGCAAATCGTTCTCATTGAATAAGACATCGTTCGCAGTAGATATGAACGCAATAGCAAAGAAATAGCGAAGAAAAAACCGATCGCAAATACGATTATAAGTAACGATTATCGTTCCATGGAGATGAGTGAACGTTTTCAGGTCTTTTGCAATAGCGGTCGTTTGAGAACGTTAATCGTTAACGATTATGCAAACGATAATCGTCTGGTGGAATAGGGCGCTAAGTCTATGGTACCATCTTGGTTGTGTTTACAGTGAGTAATTTAGAGCGCAGTGGGCCAACGTTCATGTGATTACTGCCGGTTCCTTGGGTGAGGTTGTCACTAATCGAATACTTTTCACATATCCTGTAGATGGGTGAAGGTTTTAAAGTTCAGGATAACCCTTCTTAAAGGGGTTTTCTGGGAAGGAAGGTATTTGTTATATTCACATTGGGACGTGTTATGCTCTCTTCACAGCATCCACAGGATAGGGCATAGTTAAGAGATCACTGGGGTCACTGAAATCAATTGCTGGATGCACATGCGCACCACCGCTCCATTTATTATCTAGGAGCCATTAGAGAAAGATGAAAGCAGTTTTTGGCCACTCCGTAGAGAATGAATGGAGCATCCCGATGCTCGTATTTCGGGATTCCCATTCTCAAGACTGTGGGGGGCTCTAGCGGTCAGACCCTCTTCAATCTTTTATTTATGCCCTATCCAGTGGATACTGTGCATAAGACAACGCTTGTCCAGATGGAAACACCCCTTTTAAAGTGAAAATAATAAGACACAAAAAAAAATTACATACTCACCTGCCCTGATCCCCCCCCCCCCCCCTTTGCTGGCATTTTGATGCTTTTCAGTCCCTGCTGCTCTCCTTACTGGTTCTTGTGATATTTTTTTCGAGCAGGAATTGGCCGCTCAGCCTATTACTAAAAAGTCAATGGAGGAAAACACCATATACTGTATACCAAGTGAATTATCCGTCTGAATAAAACCTCTTCTGACTACAAAGTGTCACACTGTGATATACGTCAGCTGGACCTGTGAGGATCACATTGTGATATACATCGGCATACTCTTTAACAGTTTGCATTCCAAAAATATAAATGGGGTCAGAACTTTGTGCGTAGATGCCACCATTATCAGTGTAGTTTTTTTTTCTGTCCCGTGTTCTCTCATGGGAGGTCCATACTAATTTGTATCTATTTCCAAGCGATGCGCCTGATGTGTTGTGTGGTGCAGCTGCGCGGGGACAACCCAAAGTGTCCAGGAAGTTGTGGGTTAGCAGCCCTACAAGTTTCTCTGAATTTCTTCTTCAATTCACTATTTAGGGGTTATAAAATAGAGTGTAAACAGCTGACTGATACTGTGACCCAATTGTAGTCATAAATGTCATACAATTAAGGTTTCATCTTATACCATGATCATTGAAAGATACCAAACCAAATGCGGTTATCAAAATGATTTTCCGTGAGATAATGTTCTGAATAACAGAGCTTACACCTTTCCGTCCCCACAGAGGAAGTGTTCTAAGTCTGACCATTAAAGTTTTAAAGTGTCACTGTAGTTTTTTTTTTTTTTTTTTATTATTATTTTTGCAGAAATCAATAGACCAGGCGATTTTAAGAAACTTTGTAATTGGGTTTATTAGGCAAATATGCCATTATCTGCATTCAAAAAGACTTTCCCCAGGTCGTCCCCTCTCTCATTTACTGCTCATTATCAGGAAATCTCAACTCTTTTACATCAGTCAGGCCCTGTGTAACCTATGGAGAGAGGAGGGGGGAGGAGGCAGATTAGTCACCAGCAGAGAGCAGAGAACAAAGGATTACACAACAGAGCTGTGAGAAAGCCAGTATTCAGAGGTCAGAAAGGTCAGTGCCGCCTTCAGAGGAGATAGCCGGTGATGTAGCTGTAAATTAACGCTTTGTTGTCCCTTTTTGGTGCCTCATCTCCCTCCACCCCTCCCCTCTCCATAGAGAACCATGAAGACAGGGGGGAGAGCTTGAAACTGCTTTTTCATGATAAAAATGCATTTTTCAGCAAATAAACCCAATTGCAAAGTTTCTTAAAATTGCCTGTACTATTGATTTCTGGGGAAAAAAAAAAATGTAAACGACAGTGACACTTATAGATGCAAAAGGAATTGTCTGCATGTCTATGGGGGTGGTTATATTTGCCAAAGGCTATCATGGCCTATACATACGGTATGGATTGCTCATTGGTTCCCTAAAGCTGAGCCAAGATGACAGGACATGGCTCACGTTTTTCATGGTGTCTTTCTCTGGAATACCCCTTTAAGAGCTACGTATAAAATTACTCTTTTTTTATTATATGACAGGCATATAATTCCGCACTTTTACGCATTGTTCTAAGTGTGATTATACATTTTACTTACAAAGATATTGGTATTTAGTTCTGTTTTGTAGAATCTTTGACAACAGAAAATGCAGCCATATTGGTCTCCAGTTTCAAATCAGCTTTGTAGAATCCGTCAGTCGATGGGTTTTGTCAGCATGTAAATCGGGAACAAGCAAATAAGCCATGAATTCCATGTCCTACATTAAGGTGTGAAACAGCTGTATGCAAAGTGATATTATAATTGCGTCCATACAGCAGGTCTGTCATCCCAATATATCCTTCCTAAATAAGGCTATTGTATAATAGGTACATGGCCTACTTAGCTTATGGACACATCCCGAAGCAAAAATAATCAGGCATTTTGGTAAAAGACCATATCATCTGGACACGTGTCTGCGCCCGCCCCGCACGGCCTCTGCCCACCAGCTCTCCAGCTGCTTCCTGTCTGCTCCAGAATGATTGACAGATGGAGATGGCTGAGTGGCAGCCTGAAGATACAGCATTGGCTGGAGAGTGGGCAGGCAGATGGGCAGCAATTTGAGATACGCTTTTTAGTGTGTCCCACGGACGAATTCGAATAATGTTTTTAAACTATAAACAGATATTACCTTTCACTGTATACCTGTGCGTGATAATAAGGAGGACAGTGCATTAAAGTGATCTGTAAAGAACAGGAAGCTTACTTTTAGGCTTAGTGGCTAGAATAAAAACTGTAAGATTTCAGGATTATTTTGTAATATAGATAGTAAAATTGTAAATTTAGGAAAAACCATATTCCTAAAAAAAAATAATAATAATAATCATAAAAAACTTTGCATACCATCTGATCAGCCCTGCCGTGCAGACTCTAGCTTTGCCACCTTTGCCGATTCCTGAGATCACCTCCAGTTTGTATATATGCAAATGTGCTAGTTTGGTGCACTGGAGGCGGGCCCAGTGCCCCCCAGTGTACAGATATAGTCTTGCCCTCGTTGATGCACTGCCTTCAGAATGATGCCTGTCCCTGGCCTGGATCAGAGAGATCTGTCCACTGTGGTTCTGGGCCTGCCTCCAGTGCACCAAACTAGCACATTTGCATATACACAAACTAGAGTAGATCCCCGGAAGAGGGCGGCGATATGAGGAATAGTTGGCATCTTGTGGTACATTGGCTGTAAGGTGTCACTGTCGTTTCCCAACACCTTTGACATGTCATAAAGACGTCAAAAGTTTTGATCGGTCCATGTCTGAGTTTTCAGACCCATATCGATCGGGAGAAAAACGTGCTAAGCACGGTCCTCTCCCGGCTCTGTGTCACAT
The DNA here is from genome assembly GCF_027789765.1 of Dendropsophus ebraccatus. Taxonomy (NCBI): domain Eukaryota; kingdom Metazoa; phylum Chordata; class Amphibia; order Anura; family Hylidae; genus Dendropsophus; species Dendropsophus ebraccatus. The sequence continues at coordinate 31,202,070 of NC_091456.1, forward strand.
GATCAGTCAGACTTATCAGTTGGGCGCCATAGAGCTCCATTCTAAGTCTGACTGATGACGTGACACAGAGCCAGGAGAGGACCACTCTTAGTGCGGTCTTCTCCCGATCGATATGGATCTGAGACCCGGACCAGTCAAAAATTTTGACTTGTCTCTATAACATGTGAAAAGTTTTGTGAAATGACAGTGACACTTTAAACAAAGTAATGGAACTGTAATCCAACTTAAAGTTGCAAAAAATATTTTTATATATATATCTTGTACTTGAAATGATACAAATAAAGTCTTTCACATAAAGAACATAAAGAAAGTCACCACAGTGTAACGGACGGACAGACGCCAGGTGGTTTTCGCACCATGTTCCGGTGCACAGCAAGTCTCAGTCCTTACAAGGCTCTCACCCTCTGGGAAATGATGACGCAGAGACGCACGCTACGTTTCGAGGGAGGAGCCCTCTTTCTCAAGCGCTTCTCAGCGCTTGAGAAAGAGGGCTCCTCCCTCGAAACGTAGCGTGCGTCTCTGCGTCATCATTTCCCAGAGGGTGAGAGCCTTGTAAGGACTGAGACTTGCTGTGCACCGGAACATGGTGCGAAAACCACCTGGCGTCTGTCCGTCCGTTACACTGTGGTGACTTTCTTTATGTTCTTTATGTGAAAGACTTTATTTGTATCATTTCAAGTACAAGATATATATATAAAAATATTTTTTGCAACTTTAAGTTGGATTACAGTTCCATTACTTTGGTTATTAATGATGTGGATACCGAGTTAGCGGCTTGGTTTTTGATTGGGACATAGTCACACAGTGTATTAAGCACCAGTACCAATTTTATTATTTGCAGTGACACTTTAAACGATAGCTAATTTTCTACCCTGAGAGGACCAGGCCAATTTTCATGTTTACACTTTCGTTATTTCCTCCTCATGTATATAAGGCCATGGCGTGTGCATTTTTCCACCTAGAGACCCAGATGAGCCCTTATTTTTTGGCCCACTAATTGTACTTTGCAATGGTAGACATAATTTTGGCCTAAAGTATGCTGTGAAACCAGGCAAAAATTATATGCGCTGTGAACTTGAAAAAAAAAATGCAATTTGACAGCTGCATCTAAATGTCTAATTAGCAGGCACGGCGAACGGACCGTGCCAGCTAATAGCCGCGGTCCCGGGCTGCATATAGCAGCTGGGATTTCAGTGGTTCAGAGTGGGGTCGCCGTGCGGCTCCACTCTGAACTCCCCCTAGCGATGCAAGGACGTACATATACATCCTGGGTAGGGATGGTCCGAACCGAGTTCGGTTCAGGTTCGTACGAACCCGAACCCTCGGTAATGATTCCCGCTGTCTGCCCGCTCCATGCAGCGGGCGGATCCAGCGGGAGGACCGCCTGGAAAACTGGGATACAGCCTATGGCTATGGCTGTATCCCAGTTTTCCAGGCGGTCCTCCCGCTGGATCCGCCCGCTGCACGGAGCGGGCAGACAGCGGGAATCCGATGCCGAGCGTTCGGGTTCATCCGAACCTCGGCGGGTTCGGACCATCCCTAATCCTGGGTCGTCTAGGGGTTAAAGACGCATTCCTGTTAATCTGTTTACTAACAAACTTCTGTCATATAGTATTAGAAGCTTCCACTTTTTCCCCTAATAACAATGAAATGAAGAGGAGACTATATTTAGTCACAGTCCCGGGAACAGCTGGAAGCAATATCTGTACAAACTGTTTGCGTAGTGCCGATGCCGGGCCGCATTACAGACAGTGCTCCATATGATGTGCAGGTGGGAATTTTGGCCTAGGGGAGGATTCTAGTGTCGTAACTGCAATCCACAAACTATTCCAGAAAGGCTTTATATAATGCAGAGGATCTGAGCACCACATAGCAGCCAGGAAGAGACCCGATTTATAGCCAGGAACGGCTAAATAAATATATAGATGTTATGTCTTATATAAAGTGTTTTTTTTTTTTATGGACAATTCTAATGAGCAAAGTTGAGATCGGAGAATAACTTGTGATCCTTTGCTGACAGGGGTATCCCTCGGGGAGCTGTCACAGCGCGCCAGGTTTAGGAAATATGTCAGCTCTTCTATGGTTTCTGTCCATTGGCATCTATTAGTGGCTGTAAGTCGTAGGACAGGCCGATGCCCCTGGAAACGTGTCCGTTGAGCGGAGGTGGTTAGGGCTGATTATACTTTCTGCCTGTCAGAGCCTCCTGCAATGTTAAATAATAGGATATAAAACTTTATAAAAGTTTTCAGTTTTGTGAAATAACCCATATGACAGCTCTGTAATAGCACGATAGTTTGGATTGACTAAGACCTGAAAGTGCTATGTACACATTGATGTTGTTAGATGACTTGTCTAATTGTACTTGACACGTTAGTGTGACATTTGCACTCCTTTAGAGCAGTCATCACTCGGTAATGATATAGAGCACCATGGGTGACTATAATTCCATCACTACAGCTCTTACTGTACCTGCCGCATTGTATTTAACATACGTGTGTCATTATCAGCGACTTTAGGAAGATCTCCTATTCTATTTTATAAAAAAAATCCTTTGCTGTTATTGAGTCCCCTCAATGGTGCACAGCTGTCTCTGATTCTCTCATTAGAAGGGACGGGACCTGAGCTGGACTTTCTTACCCTTATGGTCCGTTTACACAAAGCGATAATTTGCCCAATCGATTGTTTAACGATTTTGATGCAACAATTTGGTTTCTATACCGATCAGCGTTTAGATGAATAAACCGTTAGAAAAATCATTAGAAAATTCCTTAGAAAAATCATTATTGCCATTTTTAGCAAACGACCAACGACGATTTGAGAACCTGAAGAAAGATCACAATGAACGATTTCTCGCTCGTCGCTTGATTGTTCGCTGTGTTCACACGAGTTGATTATTGCTGAAATGCGAAAATTTGCACAATAATCGTTCCGTGCAAATGCACCATAAGGGCCGTATTACACATCCATCAGCCATGCATCGCTATTACATGTAGTGATGCACAGCCGATGATTTCTAGGTTGGAATAAATGACAATGATCAGATCGTTTCAACGGCTGATTGTTGTCTTTATTACACAGATTGATGATCGAGATTATCACTCTATATTAAAGGGGTAGTGCGGCGCTAAACAATTATTCACTAAATAACACACATTACAAAGTTATGCAACTTTGTAATGTATGTTATGTTAGTGTTTCCCCCCACCCACACCAGACGCGGAAGTGTAGTGCTCTATACATACCTGCCTCCTGCCAACCCCCGTCCGCCATCTTGTGCCAATGATGTCATCTTCGGACAGAAGGCTGAACCGCTCGGACCGTCCCTAGTGCTGGCCGCCCTCTGCCGCGTCATCAGCTACTCAGCCGCGATTGGCAGAGCATAACTGTGCTCAGCCAATCGCGGCTGAGCAGCTGATGACGCAGCAGAGGGCGGGCGGCACTAGGGACGGTCCGAGCAGTTCGGCCGTCCGTCCGAAGATGACATCATTGGCACAAGATGGCGGACGGGGGTCGACAGGAGGCAGGTATGTATAGAGCACTACACTTCCGGGTCTGGTGTGGGTGGGGGAAAACACGGGGAAGGGGGCCATTCACTAACATAACATACATTGCAAAGTTGTATAACTTTGTAATGTGTGTTATTTAGTGAATAATTGTTTAGCACCACACTACCCCTTTGAGGGTTCAGTATATTAATAGAGATGAGCAAATCTCGAACATACTCTGGTTCAAACCCAAGAATGGGGCATTTAATTACCAGTAGATGAAGAAGTTGGATGCAGCCCTAGAGAGTCCTGGAGAACATGGATATAGCTATAGGCCAGCCAGTCTTAGGGCTTCTGTGCTTGCTGTGTTATACCGGATGAACCAGAGTGTGCTTGCTGTGTAATACTGGACAAACCCGAGTGTGCTGCAATGACGGAAGGAGGATTGCGGTACGGATCAACCAAAGTGCATCTGCCTGGCAGCAGAGATGACAGGAGCACAGAAGACAACTACTCGCCTACTCCCCCTGCGCCGGAGAACATGTGAGTAGTTATCTTCTGCGCTCCTGTCATTTCTGCTGGGCGGGGGAGGGATCCGTGCCGTAATCTGCACTAGGACATGTCCTATTTTTTGGGGGGTGGGGGTCGTGGCACGGATTGTATGAATGGCTGCATTCACTTGAATGGTTCCTAAAATTGTCTGTGGTCACAGATCTGTGTGAATGCAGCCTAATACTGGACGAAACCGAACATGCTTGAGGTTCGCTCATCTCCCGTAGTATGTACTGTGACTGGCCAGAGAAATAAAGGAAAGGAGGTCCTGTAGCCCAGTGCTGGTCCCGTCCCCTGTGATCAGAGACTGCTGTGCACCACTGAGGGGGGTCAATCAACAACAGCAAATTATTTCTTAATAAACTAGAATTGGAAATCTTCCAAAGTCAATGCTACTCTCATGACATAGTGCTTGTAAAGGTGCCCTGGACTGAATAGACCACAGTGTGCTGGGTGATGATTTACACAGGACAGTACTGTAGATTAGTATTACAGATCAGCAGAGGAAGAAGCAGATTTCAGGTTAAGGGATGTCACTTGAGGAGACCTGGTTGGTCGTTAGAAGGGCATCAGTCCAAAAACCAGGCTGGTATCTGCTGCCCTGTGCGAGGAGGAACAGGAGCAGCATTGCCAGAGCCTTGCAGAATGATCTTCACTGGGCTACTGGTGTGATTATCGGGCCGTCTAATAGGTCCTAACCGGCTAACCGGCATTACGAGCGCTGATCTAGCAGATTGGCGCTCATTTACTAAAATGATCGGGCAGTAGTCGGCCCGTGTCATAGGACCCTAACAGAGCGATATGGGAACAGAGAGGATCGGATAGGAGGGCTGATTGTGGGTGATTTTTGTGTTAGCTGCCAACCAAGTTTCTAGTTCACCAAGTAACTGGGTGCCTATAGGAATTCACTGGCACCAGTAAAGACAGTCCATATTATTCACGCACTGGGCACTGTAAACTCCTGTTGGGTTATACCAATTTACTGGGATCAGTGAATGGAGCGTGCGCCTCACATAATCAGTGCTCGCACTCCACTCCTACTATGTTCTAACAATTTTCATTAGTAGTGGGTTTCTTTACGTCCACATTCAAATAAGATTAAAAATCTTTTAAAATTGGCGCCACTTAAAGGAGAATACCGGAGAAAAAAAAGTTTTTTTATTGCCCCCCACGACCCGACTCCCAGAGCTGTGCGGGCTGTGGCTGCTGGAGAGGATGATGACAGAGGGATGCTCAGTGTCCCTCCAGTGCCCTGTGTCCCTCAGTGTCCCTCTGCCATCATCCTCTCCAGCAGCCACAGCCCGCACAGCTCTGGGAGTCGGGTCGTGACATCACTATTTTATCCAGGAAGTGACATCACCATGTTATCCAGGAAGTGACATCACCATTTTATCCAGGAAGTGAAGCCTTGATGCAGTAGTGAGTGCAGGGAAAAAAAAAGCACATTTCCTGTAGTAAGTGTACATTGGGGATTTGTATAACTTTTGGGGGGGCAATACAATACTTCCGTTAAACTAAATGGGGATACAAGGGGAGGTTAAAGGGTACATGATGGGGGATTGGACGGTGTTAAATGGTTTATTAGAAAGTTTATATATTTGTTCATATATAAGTTAAATATCGCTGTTTCACCAAGGTCCACTGCTGTCCATGGCTGAAATTGGATGATTGACCGTCATTTTTTTTAATTGTAATTTTCCAATTTTTGACACTTCTACAAGAACGTGTGTTAACAAATTCTCCCTTCTGTAATAGTCCCAGTATTGTAGCTACTATAGTTTGGTTTCATTGAAATTTGTTAGAATTCGATTCACGAATCTTAACGAGTTTGACCCAAAAGTTTGACCCCATAAAATAAATTTCCGGGCTGCTTCGCTCATTTCTAGTGAAAACCTCTGTGTTAGCCGGTAGTGACCCGACCACTGGTAGGTACTAAGACTCAGAGCCATTGCCTGACCTTATGCCGGTGCAGTGGACCCAGGACGATGTCTGGCTTAGAATGTGTAGGTAGTTTTGGGGTTCTGTTCTAATATTCTCTTATATCAAATGAAGTTCTAAGTGGATGTTCCTTCTTTCTCTTTCAGGATGTACCATTTTAGGCAGAAAGAAGAGATCATCGTAAGATGCGTACTCCATGGATAGGTGGGTTTATCATCGGTAATATGCTGTAATATTATAATAAGCCTAGTATAAATATTTGATATCGTAAATGGATATCTATTGCCGGCCCATTAATAGTTAATGGGATTTGAGATTTTGTAAAGAGATCAGAATTGGTCTTGCCAGCGAGTCACTTAGATGCTATCGCTTTAATAGTACTTGCTTATGAAAATGCCCCCACCCCCCACTCCCAGCAGATCACCACTAAAGTGTTATCGAAGGGGATCCTTATGGCAGAAGCCATATCAGCTATTTCTCTATCCCCCATCCACTTTCAGGTTACGGCATAATGTGGTGGACTTTCTGCAAGGAATTTCTGATATAAAAATCCAAAGTCTTTACAGTACCAGCAAAGTGTAGGAATTTTTGTCAATTGGAAAAAAGCTGATCAGTATTGTGTATTTTAACCCTTTGAAGACCAGGACAAATTCCTTTTTATCGCTTTCGTTTCTTCCTCCTCGGCTATAGGCTAAAGGTTATAGCGCTTGAATTTTTCACCGATTTCACTTATTTGAGCCTGTTTTTTTGCCACACCAATTGTAATTTGCAATGACAGACTTCATTTTTGCATAAAATATGCTGAAAAACTGGGAAAAAATGATTTGTGTGGTGAAAATAAATTTAAAAAAAGCCATTTTTTTATATGGGGGGAGGGGGGTTTGTGTTTATGCAATTACTCTATGATAAACTTGACAGTTATATACTTATAACTTTTTTTTTTTTAAAGGGGTTATCCAGTGCTACAAAAACATGGCCACTTTCTTTCAGAGACAACACGACTCTTGTCTCCAGTTCATGTTTAGTTTTTAATTAAGCTCTATTGACTTCAATGGAACTGAGCAGCAAAAACCCCACCCAAGCTGGAGACAAGAGTGGGGCTGTCTCTGGAAGAATGTGTTTTTGTAGCGCTGGATAACCCCTTTAATGTTCTTAAAATTGCTCTATTACCATGCTTATAATGCTTTTATCCTTTAGTCTATGGGGCTGTGTGAGGTTTCAAATTTTGCGCTCTGAACTTTCTATCGGTACCTTGATTGCGTATTTATGAATTTTTGATCTTTTTATTATAATTGTTCAGGATTTTATGTGACTAAAAATCTGCAATTTTACACTTTGGTGGGTTTTTGCACTTACACCATTTACCGTACAAGATCAGGAATGTGATAATTTAAGAGTTCAGGCAATTGCGCACACGGCGATACCAAATATGTTAGTTTATTTATAAAATGTGAAAAAGGGTGTGATTAAAACTTATTAGTGGAGGGGATTTTTTTTATTAATGAAAAGACTTTTTACACACTAACTACATTGATCTCTCATTGAGACCTATGCAGTATATATGTACTACATAGATCAATGAGATCTGTGATCTATTGCTCTGGCCTGCTGCAGCCCAGAAAAATGGATCGCTGAGCCAGGATCAGTGTCATTACTGCACAGAGCCCTGGCCCTTCAGGATGCAGGGATCACTCCTCCGTGATTGCATTGCACGGGGGCGATCCTGCTACGAGATCACCAATGATAGGGAATTTAAATGCATCTGTGAGCTTTGACAGCTGCATTTAAATGACTAATTAGCAGGCATGGTCATTGGGCTGTACTAATAGTAGCCGGGAGTGTCCCCCCTCCCCCAGACTCCCCAACTCAGGACATACAGTTACGTCCTGGGCCTTCAGGGGATTAAAGCTAATGTTCCACTTCAACCAACTTATAAAAATTTTCATATGACCTGATGGGTGTTGGTGCACAGATTCTGGTGGTGCCCTCAACTTTTTAAACCGCTGCCCTGTTCTCAAGATCATCTCCCCTATTTTCTGTGTAAGCAAATTGAAGTTTTTAGGTACACTGTTGGTGGGTTCAGCTCCCCCAGTGCACCAAGGTCTCCTCCCCTGGGTGGCACACTTCTTCTGCACTCCTCTGTCCTACCTCCTGTATGCCTATGAGCTCCGTCATTAGAGCATGGTATGAGTCCTACTGCTCAGGCTTGCACCCCGCTCTAAGCACATCTGAACAGATGGTCTGGTGGATATTTATGAAGAAGTACTGGCCGCCACAGAATTATAGCTGGTGTCAGTGGTGCCTATAATCCTGTAGTGGTACTAATGTGGCAAGCACTCCTTCATGAAAAATCTACCACACCCTCAACCGTGGGGTTACGAGCCTGCCCTGTAGGACTCTGCTCTGGTGACGGAGCTTATAGGCATACAGGAGGTGGGACAGAGAAGTGCAGAAGGTGTTTGTTGCCCAGGGGAGGAGACATTGCTGCACTAGGGGTACTCGGCCCACCTCCTGTGCACCAAAAGACTTTGTTAGAAAATTAAGGTGATCTCTGTAACCGGTTTTTGGCTCAAAATGTGAAGGGCCCCATCAGAATCTGTGTGGCGGCTCCCATCTGGTCATGTGAAAGTTTTTATATGTTGGTTGAATGGGTACTTTTGCTTTAAATCTCTAGCTCATTGTTTATTTTGTCAGATCTGATGCCGACTTATTGTAATTTTTTTTTTTTCTTTTGACTGCGTAAGTCAAAATCCAAAATAAGTCCTCTGGGGGGAGTTCATTTTGCTGCAGATCACTTTTTTATGGTGTATCAAGATGAGTGGTAGTACTGTTTTGTAGGAAGAGTTCATGGTCAGAGGCGGCTCATGTTTCATGCGCATAGGTTGCAGCTGAGGAAGTGCTGACTATAATGTTCCTCAGTGAAATTACTCAAAATGAGTCAGTAAAGTTGCCTGTCGCTGTGACCTCTGTTTACTTCTGAAATATTTCCATGTTTCAGGAATGTAGTAATATTCAGAATAAATGTTTTTTATTTATTTATTTTTATTAGCACTGCTTTCAGTCTTTTCTTAAAGTGTCACTGTTTTTTGTTTTTTGTTTTTTTTGCAGAAATCAATAGTCCAGGCGATTTTAAGAAACTTTGTAATTGGGTTTATTAGGCAAATATGCCATTATCTGCATTCAAAAAGCCTTTCTCCAGCCCCCCCCCCCCTCTCTCATCCACTGCTCATTTATTGGCTAATAAACCCAATTACAAAGTTTCTTAACCCCTTCACGTCAGCCATCTGTATATATACGTTCCTTTTGCACATGCCCCGTGCAGTAGGAATGTACATATACGTTCCGGCTTTGACGGGGCTTTGTGATGAGAACGGGATCGCTGCAGGGACAGCGATCCCGCTCTCATCTGTGTACTGCACCGGAGATAATGAGGATCAGCTGCGATTCCGCAGCTGACCCCCATTAAACCCCTTAGTGACCGCCGAAACGGCGGTCACTAATGGGCCGGTGCCGCCGCTGTATTTCATCTCCCCCCACCGTGAATCCACGGTGGGGGGAGATGAAATAAGTAAAAATCAGCCCCCTAGTGCCCCAGTCACTAACCCCCCCTCCCGCGGCGGCCATCGGATCCAAGATGGCCGCCGCGATCACTGTGAACAGACTAATGTCTGTTCACAGTGATCAAAAAAGAAAAATGAATGAAAGCCCCATGCTCTCCGCCACCGGAGGTAGCGGAGAGCATGGGGCAGTCATCGGGACCCCCCCTGTGGGGTCCCGGTACAAGCGATCAGCGGTATATACTATATACCGCTGATCGCTTGTGCCATGTGCCGCCGGCACTTTTTATCCCCTGTCACCATGAATGATTGGTGACAGGGGATAAAAAGTGTCGCCCCCCACCCCCCAAGTCGCCCCCCACCCCCCCTGTCACCCCCGGCCCCCAGTCACCCCCCCCCCCCCCCCCCCTTCCCCATATACTCACCGGATCCACGGAGCTCCTTCCTCCTCGGCGTCCTGGCTGGTTCTGAAGTGCGCATGCGCTCCACAACCAGCCAAGCTCTGAAAATTTAAAGTGACAGAGACCAATTTGGTCTCTGTCACTGAACTATGATTACTGTGATACAAAATATCACAGTAATCATAGTAATACAGTGAAAATGAATGTATAAAGTACAAAAAGTGACAAACATACAAAAAAATAAAACACACTTTTTATTATAGTAATAGTTGCAGTTTACTCCCAAATTACCCCTAACACCCCCCCCCCCCCCCCAGATTACCCGTAATCACCGCAGGTTGCCCGTAACCACCGCACGTTGCCCGTAACCACCCCAGGTTGTCCGTAGTCACGTCAGATTGCACGTAACCCCCCAGATTACCCGTAACCACCGCACGTTGCCCGTAACCACCACACGTTGCCAGTGACCCCCTCCAGATTGTCCGTAATCACCCCAGATTGCCTGTAACCACCCCAAATTACATGTAACCACCCCAGATTAGCTATAAGCACTTCACTCTATCCGTAACAATTCTAGATTGTCTGTAACCCCTCCAGGTTGCCCCTAACCACCGCAGGTTGGGCATAACCACCCCAGATTGCCCGTAATCATGCCAGATTACATGTAACCCCCCAGATTGCACGCAACCACCGCAGGTTGCCTCTGACCACCGCAGGTTGCCTCTGACCACCGCAGGTTGCCTCTGACCACCGCAGGTTGCCTCTGACCACCGCACCTTGCCTCTGACCACCGCACGTCGCCTCTGACCACCGCACATCGCCTCTGACCACCGCACGTCGCCTCTGACCACCGCACGTCGCCTCTGACCACCGCACGTCGCCTCTGACCACCGCACGTCGCCTCTGACCACCGCACGTCGCCTCTGACCACCGCACGTCGCCTCTGAACACTGCACCTTGCCTCTAACCACCCCAAATTGCCAGTGACCCCCTCCAGATTGCCCGTAACCACGCCAGATTACAGGTACCCACCTCAGATTACCTATTAGCACTTAAGTTTATCCGTAACCACAGCAGGTTGCCTGTAACCACCCCAGATTGTCCGCAACCACCCCAGATTGTCCGTAACCACAGCAGGTTGCCTGTAACCATACCAGATTGTCTGTAACCACAGCAGGTTGTCCGTGTTCACCCCAGGTTGCCTCTAACCACCCCAGGTTGCCTCTAACCACCCCAGGTTGCCTCTAACCACACCAGGTTGCCTCTAACCACACCAGGTTGCCGTAACCACAGCAGGTTGCCTGTGACCACCCCATGTTGACCGTATCCACCCCAGATTATCCGTAACCACCCCAGACTGCCCGTAACCACCCCAGACTGCCCGTAACCACCCCAGACTGCCCGTAACCACCCCAGACTGCCCGTAACCACCCCAGACTGCCCGTAACCACCCCAGACTGCCCGTAACCACCCCAGACTGCCCGTAACCACCTCAGACTGCCCGTAACCACCTCAGACTGCCCGTAACCACCCCAGACTGTCCGTAACCACCCCACATTACCTGTAATCTAATTTTTTTTATTGTATTTTAGTAACTGCGCTATTCTAATAACTGTTACTAGCTGCGGTTTTGCTCCAGCAAATTGGCGCTCCTTCCCTTCTGAGCCCTGCTGTGTGCCCATACAGTGGTTTATGCCCACATATGGGGTACCGTTGTACTCGGGAGAACCTGCGTTACAGATTTTGGGGTAGATTTTTTCTCCTGTTCCTTGTGAAATTTAGAAATTTCAAACTAAACCAACATATTATTGGAAAAATTCAAGTTTTTCATTTTTACTGGCCAATTTTGAATACTTTCCTCTAATACCTGTGGGGCCAAAATGCTCATCCTACCCCAAGATGAATTCTTTGAGGGGTGTACTTTCCGAAATGGGGTGACTTTTGGGGGGATTCTATTCTGTAGACACTACAGGGGCTCTGCAAACGCACCTGGCGCTCAGAAACTTCTTCAGAAAAATCTGCAGAGAAAATGCTAATTTGCGCTCCTTCCCTTCTGAGCCCCGCTGTGTGCCCATACAGTGGTTTATGCCCACATATGGGGTACCGTTCTACTCAGGAGACCCTGCGTTACAGATTTTGGGGTGAATTTTCTCTCCTGTTCCTCGTGAAATTGAGAAATTTCAAACTAAAGGAACATATTATTGGAAAAATTTGAGTTTTTCATTTTTACTGTCTACTTTTGAATACTTTCCTCTAATACCTGTGGGGTCAAAATGCTCACCACACCCCAAAATGAATTCTTTGAGGGGTGCACTTTCCAAAATGGGGTGACTTATGGCGAGATTTTACTCCGGTGCCACTACAGGGATACTGCAAACCCACCTGGCGCTCAGAAACTTCTTCAGCAAAATCTGCATTGAAAAAGCTAATTGGCGCTCCTTCCCTTTTGAGCCCCGCTGTGTGCCCATGCAGTGGTTTATGCTCACATATGAGGTACCGTTATACTCATGAGAACCTGCGTTACAAATTTTGGGGTACTTTTTTTCTCTTGTTCCTCGTGAAATTGAAAAATTTCAAACTAAAGGAACATATTATTGGAAAAATTCGAGTTTTTCATTTTTACTGTCTAATTTTGAATACTTTCCTCTAACACCTGTGGGGTCAAATTGCTCATCCTACCCCAAGATGAATTCTTTGAGGGGTGCACTTTCCAAAATGGGGTGACTTATGGGGTTTTTTCTCTCTGCTGACACTACAGGGGCACTGCAAATGCACCTGGCGCTCGGAAACTTCTTCAGCAAAATCTGCATTGGAAAAGCTAATTGGCGCTCCTTCCCTTCTGAGCCCCGCTGTGAGCCCATGCAGTGGTTTATGCCCACATATGGGGTACCGTAGTACTCAAGAGAACATGTGTTACAAATTTTGGGGTGCTTTTTCTCTCATGTTCCTTTTGAAAATGAGAAACTTTAATCTAAATGTATATATTATTGGAAAATTTTAATTTTTCATTTTTTTACGGCCTAATGGTGAATACTTTCCTCCAGCCCCTGTTGGGTTAAAATGCTCATTATACCCCTAGATTAATTCTTTAAGGTGTCTAGTTTCCAAAATGGGGTCACTTATGGGGGTTTCCAGTATACAAACCTCCTAAATCAACTTAACATAAGAACTGGTCCCTAAAAAAATCAGTTTTGGAAACTTTCACGAAAATGTGGTAATTTGCTGATACATTTCTAACCCCCGTAACACCCTAAAAAAGTAAAATATGTTTATGAAATGAAGCCAGAATAAAGAGGACATATTGGTAATGTGACTTAGTAACTAATTTATGTAATACAACTTTCTTTTTTTAGAAGCAGAGAATTTCATAAAGTTCATAAAATGCAAATTTTTTAAATTTTTCATGATATTTTGATGTTTTTCACAAAAAACACACAAAGTAGTGACCAAATTTTGCCACTAATATAAAGTGCCATATGTGACGAAAAAACAGTCTCAGAATCGCTAGCATACGTTAAAGCATCACTGAGCTATAAGAGCATAAAGTGAGACAGGTCAGATTTTGAAAAATGAGCCTGGTCTTTTAGGTGCAAATTGGCTTGGTCTTGAAGGGGTTAAAATCGCCTGTACTATTGATTTCTAAAAAAAATAATAATAATTTAAACAGTGACACTTTAACCTCTTAAGGACGCATGACGTACCCGTACGTCAATGGTCCGCAAGAGGTGTTCAGAGCGGGGCTGCGCCGCGACCACGCTCTGAACCACTGCGATCCCGGGTGCCACGTGTAGCCCGGGACTGCGGCTATTAGCGGGCATGGTCCGATCGCCATGCCCGTTAATCTGATGCAGCTGTCAAAGTTGACAGCTGCATCCGATTACCTTCTGCAGCTCTTCCCTGGTGTCTAGTGGCGGAGATCGCCCCCCGGTCTCTGTCTGTCCCGGAGGAGCGATCTCCGTTACTGGTGCCGGCCGGGGTCTCCGCCAAGATGGTGCTTGTTTTCGGCAGCAGCCGAAAGCAAACGAGTGCCTATCTCATTGATCTTTGCTGTATAACTATACAGCAAAGATCTCAATGAGAGATCAGTATACTTATACTAGAAGTCCCCCAGGGGGAATACCCCTAACCCCAGGGGGGATAACCCTTACCCCAGGGGGGCTTCTAGTATAAGTGTAAAAAAAAAAAAATGTTCTTATTAGTAAAAGCCCCCTCCCCTAATAAAAGTTTGAATCACCCCCCTTTTCCCATGTTTTAAATAAAAGTAAATAAACAAACATGTTTGGTATCGCCGCGTGCGTAATCGCCCGAACTATTAATGAATCACATTACTGATCTCGCACGGTAAATGACGTAAGCACAAAAAAATCCCAAAGTGCAAAATTGTGCATTTTTGGTCGCATCAAATCCAGAAAAATTGTAATAAGTGATCAAAAAGTCGCATATGTGCAATCAAGGTACCGATAGAAAGAACACATCATGGCGCAAAAAATGACACCTGACACAGCCCCATAGACCAAAGGATAAAAGCGCTATAGGCATGGGAATAGAGCGATTTTAAGGAACATATATTTGTTAACAGTGGTTAGAATTTTTTACAGGCCATCACATAATATAAAAGTTATACATGTTATATATCGTTGTAATCGTAACGACTTGAGGGACATGCATAACAAGTCAGTTTTACCCCAGATGCTCATAGAGAATGAATGGGGAGTCCGATGCTCCGTCATTCTCTATGGGCATCGGACTCTCCTGTGAGCACACGCTGAAATCTCAGTCACCCGGCGCGATGAGGTAAGTATAGGGGGCTCTAACGGGGGGTCGGGAGCCTGTCACCCCGGCACGGGGGTGACAGGTCCTCTTTAAGATGTTAAGCTCCACTATAACAGCAAACACATGGTGCATTGTTCTGTACTGTAAACCTTAAAGTGGTTGTTCACCTCAAAAAAAAAAATTCTTTGAAATAAACTGGTGCCAAAGATGTGTAATTTACTTCTATTAAATAAAAAAATCTCAAGTCCTCCAGTACTTATCACCTGCTGTATGTCATATTTGAAGACCTGTATTCTTTCCAGTCTGACACAGTGCTCTCTGCTGCTTCCTCTGTCCATGTCAGGAACGGGCCAGAGCAAAGCCCCATAGAAAACCTTTTTTGCTCCCTACGCTGGAAAAAATACCACTTCCTGCAGGACATACGGTAGCTGATAAGTCCTGGAAGACTTAAAGGACAACTCCAGCCAAAAGTATTTTTTGATATGTTATTACTTATGGAAAGTTAGACAATTTCCTAATGTACAATATTTATGGGAAATGCACATATACTGCTATTTCCCTTAATTTAGTAGATCATGGAGACTTCAATTTCTCTAAAAAAAAAAAAAAACATGACGTCACGAACCGGGGTGTAATTCCTATGGAGTGGCCAGCAGGGGGCGCAGTATATGTAAAAGCCTATGGACTGAAGTTTGAATATTGAAGTCTATGGGAGATGTAATGTAATGTGAAAACTACACTTTATTGGTAGACTAGGTGTACGGGATAATGGATTATGTGTATGGGATAATTTGGGGAGCAAAGGACACTTGCTCCCCAAATTAAAGGCACTGAGCAGGGAGGGAGAGAGGTGCAGGTACATCTAACTACCTCCTCCCTCCCTCCCTGCTCAGTGCTGTGGGACAGATACACACTACTACTCCTCCCATTATCTGCTCATAGTATGAGCAGATAATGGGAGGAGTAGTACTATGAAGATCCCCAGCACCAAGCCCCCCGCCAGCCGACATCGCCCGCACTGCCCCCGCAGTCGCCGCGCCGCCACACACTATATCCCAGATCTGTGGGCTGGGAGTCCGGTACCGGCAGGGAAGTGAGTAGGACGTGCGGCAGTGGGGGAGGCTGCGGGCTGGTGGTGGGGGCCAGGCTGTTACCGGCGGCGGCGGGCAGCAGCTATACAGTGGTGGGGGAGGCTGGGGGCCAGATTCGGGAGATAGTGTGCGGGCGATGTCGGCTGGTGGGGGCAGGGGGCTTGGTGCTGGGGATCTTCCTAGTACTACTACTCCCATTATATGCTCATATGAGCAGATAGTGGGAGTAGTAGTAGTGTGTATCTGTCCCACAGCACTGAGCAGGGAGGGAGGAGGGTAGATGTACCGGCACCTTTCTCCCTCCCTGCTTGGTGTCTTTCATTTGGGGAGCAAGTGTCCTTGCTCCCCAAATTATTCCATACACATAATCCTTTATCCCGTACACCTTGTCTACCAATAAAGTGTAGTTTTCACATTACATTACATCTTCTATAGACTTCAATACAGTCCATAGGCTTTCACATATACTGCGCCCCCTGCTGGCCAATCCATAGGAATTACACCCCGGTTTGTGACGTCACGGTATTTCAGAGAATTTGAAGTCTCCATGATCTACTAGATTAAGGGAAATAACAGTATATGTGCATTTCCTATAATTAATGTACATTAGGGAATTGTCTAACTTTCCATAAGTAATAACATATTGAAAATAATTTTGGCCGGACTTCTCTAAGATTTTTCAATGGAAGAAAATTATAAGTCTCTGGCACCAGTTGATTTTGAATTTTGAATTTTTTATTTTTATTTTTTTCGAACAATCCCTTTCAGGGATTTCTTTCCATTTAATTTAAAAGACAGAGCTGCCAGGCTGACTTATTCTAAGAGAAATTGCAGAATATTTTCCACATGCCACTTCAGTAGTTGGTGCTGTTGCCATGGCGTGCCCTGCCCACATGTCACACCTCAGACTGTAAACATGCCACCCAACACCCTCACACCCACAAATGAGCATTCCCGGCCTTTTAAAACATACACCACTATTACTGGGTAATGCAGAAAAACTGATTCTAAGGCTTCCTTCTATAGTCACCAGAAGGATTTATTAGTCACTATCCAATATTTTCTAGAACTAGACATGCCCAGCTCTTCTGGCAGCCACTTTATAGGAAATTCCTATTGGTAAATTGTAACCTTGTCGTCTTCCTATTTTGTATGTATATACTTAGAGCTGTCACTTATATAAGCTTTTGGCATGTTGTCCAAGTGTCAAAAGTTTATATCGCATTGGTCTTAGGCTAGGTTCACACTACATTTTTGCAATAAAAAAAACGGATGCGTGTGTTGCACTTTTTTAAGTGTGCGTTCACACATACAGGATCCGCAGCAGATTTGATGGCCCAGAATTGATTTGCTTTGAATCTGCGCCATCAAATCTGCTGCAGATCCTGTACGTGTGAACGCACCCTAATTTACACAAAATGTAGTCAACCTCATTTTTGTTTCCTTTAAAAAAAAACAAAAAAAAAACGGATCGTTTTGATCGTTTTTTTTTTTTTATTTTTCAATCGTTGCCTGCAATTACACAGAATGATTATCGTTTAAATTCGAACGATATAACGATTTTTCGCACGATAATCGTCCCTTGTAATAGGGCCCTAAGTCCAGTGACCTGCTGTGATGTGACCTATAGCAAGGTGAGAGCCAAGCGGCAGCACCAGATGCAGCTCATGTGCTCCAAAGACTAAGGGTCCTTTTACACGGAGCGATAATTCGCCCAGTCGATCATTTAACGATTTTGAGGCAACAATTTTATTTTTTATAACGATCAGCGTTTAGACGAAGAGGTAAATCTTTTGCAAAAAATCGTTATTGCGATCGTTTTAAGATCTCTTAACCCCTTAACGACATCGGGCGTAAACTTACGCCCTCGCGCCCTGGTACTTGGCGCATCAGGGCGTAAATTTACGCCCGATGTTTCCCCGATCGCTGCGTGTTCACACACAGCGGTCGGGGAAGATGGCCTGCTATAAATCATAGCAGGCCATCTTAGCTTCACGGCACGGGGGGTGGTTAACACCCCCCGTGCTTACGATCGCCGCTATAGGCTGATCAATTCAGATCAGCCAATAGCGGCGATCGGAACCTTTCCGGGTCATCGGCGACCCGATGACCCGGAAAAAAATGGCGGTCGGTGCTGTCCGAGGACGGCACCGACCGCCATTACTGTAAAAAGTAATGGTGATCGCCGTGCCACCGGCCCGATCGCCGTGAACGGCCGGCCGGCCGTTCACGGCGATCGGGCCGGTGGCACGGCGATCAGAGTCCCACAAAATAGTAAATACCTGCCCTGGACCCCTCAGCTAGGTAGCCGAGGGGTCCAGAGCAGGTATTTGTACATTACTCACCTGTCCCGCGCTCCTGATCGGCGTCTTCCGGGTTCGCGGCATCCTCGTCTTCGTTCGGGTCTTCGGCTTCTTCCGTGACGTCACGTTCGGCTTCTCTCGGCTATTTTCGGCTCCAGCGTCGGCTCTTTCCGTATTTTGCGCTCTGCTGCCCTCTAGCGGCTGATATGTGTAATACACTTATCAGCAGCTACAGGGATGTTCAGAATGTAGAATTTTTTTATTTTTTTTTTTTTCAAATTTTTTTTTTTCTATTTTCCGCACCCTATCGCCGCTGAGTGTTGATCAGCATTGCACGAAAGTGCGCTGCTAATCAGCAACTCCTCCTTTTTGGCGTAGGGTGTTTTTTTTCTATATTCTACTGCCACAGTCTGCTAATAAGTGCCGCACATAAGTGCGGCATTTATCAGCAACTCCTTTGTTGGCGTAGGTTTTTTTTTTATACTTACTGTAAAAAAACACGTAAAAAACACTACATTACACCACACTACATTGAATAAAGTTTGACACTACACCACTACATACCCCATATACCAATCCCCGTATACAAATGGCCCCCAGGGTGTTTTCGGCGTCAGAGGGATACGTTATTATTGCCTCCGACACCGAAACAGCCAGTGAGGATGAATGGGGGGGATCCTTCTTTCCTCCATTCATCCTCATCATCCTCATCATCCAGTGACGTGTCTGGGGGTAGCGTAGCGTACGCTGCCCCCCAGACACGTCTTTTCCGCCAGTACCGTCCCAATAAGAGATGACGGTATGTTGTGAAATTCTACAAACTGTGTGAGCGTACCTCAGGGTACACTTACAGATTTAGGGTACGTACACACTGCGGAATGGTGCAGGATAACCCTTTGTGCATTCCGCAGCTGGCACCCACCGGCGGACTGATGGAGGCGCGCGTCTCCCCCTGTGTCATAGACTCCATGTTATGCACGGGCGGATTCCATCATCCATCCAAAGAATGAATACGTTGGACGGAGAGCGGAATCCGCCCGTGCATAGAATGGAGTCTATGACACGGGTGGAGACGTGCGCCTGCATCAGTCCGCCGGTGGGTGCCAGCTGTGGAATGCACGAAGGGTTATCTGTCGCGATTCCGCAGTGTGCACGTACCCTTAGAGTGTATGTAGGAAGGGACACCCGAATCCAGCCCCCAGATGCCCCCTCCACCCCCCATCCTCGGAGTTAGTGGGGACATCGTCCGGGAACTGATCTTCCCACTGCTGGATAAAGGTCACCACCAGTACGGGGATAACTTTTATACCAGCACCCCCTCTTCCGGTCCCTCGCTGCCCGAGCTACTGTAGCTTGCGGCACGATCCGAAATATCAGAAGTAGTAATAGCGCCCTAATATTTAGCAGCCATGGAGCGGACCCAGCGCTTCTGGATATGAAGGACCCCGTATCGCACCAGGACAACATTTTCCGGGTGACGTCCCCCACACTGGAGAAAGGGAGACCACAGAAGAAGTGCAGAGTGTGGCGTAACAGGGGGATCAGGAAGGACACCATTTTCCCGTGTGACACCTGTCCTGATCCCCCCCGGCTTCTGCATACAGGATCGCTCCAAGGCGTACCACAAGTCATTGGAGTTCTACATTATCTAAATTCTGTCCCTTATTCCTATTTCAGGGGTCACGTTGATCCAGGGATTATTCTGATCGCCATTATGGAGTCGGGAAGGAATTTTTCCCCTGTGATGAGGCTACTGTCGTCTGCCTTACGAGGGTTTTTTTGCCTTCCTCTGGATCAACACAGGTTGAGTTTGATGGACACCTGTCATTTCCAACCTTATAAACTAATAATTGGCCTAATACCCCCAAATAAATTAGAATTGTCCCTTTTCCCCAGCTAAGTAGGTATGGCCGCCATTCCCATTAGAGGATGCCATGATGCAATTACAAAGCCTCTGTGCGGCCAGGACAGTAGAAACCCCCCACAAGTGACCCCATTCTGGAAACTACACCCCATAAGGAATCTAAGAAGGGGGGCAGCGGGGATATGGCCCCCTGGTGACGGCCACATTTGGGACGTGAAAATGAAAAAAATTGTATTTTTTATTTTCTCGGCACATGTTCTACGTAAGTGCCCGTCACCAGTGGGGTCCATATGCTCACTGCACCCCTTGTTAGATTCCTTATGGGGTGTAGTTTCCAGAATGGGGTCACTTGTCGGGGGTTTCTACTGTCCTGGCAGCACAGGAGCTTTGTAATTGCGACATGGCCTCCATCCTCCATTCCAGCCTCTAAATGGCGCTCTGTCCCTTTGGTGACTTGCCCTGTGCCCATATGGCACATTATGCCCACATGTGGGGTATTTTCGTACTCAGGGGACACTACCCTACAAGTTTTGTGTTCATTTTCTTTTTTAACCCCTTGTGGAAATGGAAAAAAATCAAGGCTAGACCAACATTTAGTGTAATTTATGTAAAATTTTTACTCTAAATCATTAATCTTGTCATGTTTTTTCATTTTCACAAGGGGTTAAAAGATAAAAAAAACATTTAATGTGTAGAGCAATTTCCCCTGAGTACGGAAATACCCCACATGTGGACATAAAGCGCCATGCGGGTGCAGGGAAAGCCTCCGAAGGGAAGAAGCGCCATTTGGTTTTTGAAGGCTGGATTTGGATGGAATGGATTTCGAGGGGCCATGTTGCATTCAAAAGGCCCCTGTGTTGCCAAGACAGTTGAAACCCCCCACAAGTGACCCCATTATGGAAACTGCACCCCTCAAGGAATGTAACAAGGGGTGTAGTGAGCATATGGACCCCACTGGTGACGGACACAAATGTGGAACAATGTGGCGTGAAAATGAAATATTACATTTTTTACACTATAATGTTGGTTTAGCCTTGAATATATCATTTTCACAAGGGGTTAAAAGAGGAGAAAAAAAAGAAAATGTGTAGCGCAATTTCCCCCGAGTCCGTAAATACCCCACATGTGGACATAAAGCGCCATGTGGGCGCAGGGCAAGCCTCCGAAGGGAAGGAGCGCCATTTCGTTTTTGAAGGCTGGATTTGGATGGAATGGATTTTGAGGGGCCATGTTGCATTCAAAAGGCCTCTGTGTTGCCAAGACAGTTGAAACCCCCCACAAGTGACCCCATTATGGAAACTACACCCCTCAGGGAATGTAACAAGGGGTGTAGTGAGCATATGGACCCCACTGGTGACGGGCACAAATGTGGAACAATGTGGCGTGAAAATGAAATATTACATTTTTTACACTATAATGTTGGTTTAGCCTTGAATTTATCATTTTCACAAGGGGTTAAAAGAGAAAAAAACACACAATATGTGTAGAGCAATTTCCCTCGAGTCCGTAAATACCCCACATGTGGACATAAAGCGCCATGTGGGCGCAGGGCAAGCCTCCGAAGGGAAGGAGCGCCATTTGGATTTTGGAGGTTGGATTTGGCTAGAATGGATGATGAACGCCATGTCGCATTTACAGAGCCCTCGTGCTGCCAAAACACTGGAAACCCCCCACAAGTGACCCCATTCTGGAAACTGCACCCCTCAAGGAATCTAACAAGGGGTGCAATGAGGATATGGACCCCTTGATGACGGGCACATTTGTGCCATGAAAGTGAAAAAATGAAATTTTTCACTTTCACGTCACATTGTTCCACATTTGTGCCCGTCACCAGTGGGGTCCATATGCTCACTGCACCCCTTGTTAGATTCCTTGAGGGGTGTAGTTTCCAGAATGGAATCACTTGTGGGGGGTTTCCAGTGTCTTGGCAGCACGAGGGCTCTGTAAATGCGACATGGCCCTTGAAATCCTTTTCAGTGAAATTCAGCTTCCAAAAGCCGATTGGCACTCCTTCCCTTTGGAGGCTCGTCCTGCGCCCCCTTGGCACTCTATCGCCACATGTGGGGTATTTCTGTACTCGGGAGAAACTGCGCTACACATTTTTTGTCTTTTTTTGCCTCTTATCCCTTTAAGAAAATGAAAAATTGAAGGCTAGAACAACGTTTTAGTGTAAAAAATAAATTTTTCTTTTTTCACGCCATATTGTTCGGAAAATCTGTGAAGCACCTGTGGGGTCCAGATGCTCACCGCACCCCTTGTTACATTCCTTGAGGGGTGTAGTTTTCTAAATGGTGTCTCTTTAGGGGTGTTTTTTAGGTTTTGACACCCCAGAGCCTCTGCCAACCTGAAGTGGTACAGTCAAAAATGACCAAATATAACGGAGGCATTGAAATTCACTAGGCGCTCCCTTATATCTGAGGCTTGTGGTTGCGTCAAATAGCGCAATAGGGCCACATATGGGGTATTTCTATAAACTGCAGAAACGGGGCAATAAATATTGGGGTGCATTTCTCTGGTAATAGGTTTATAATTATGAAAAATATTGGATTACAATAAAATCTCTGCACAGAAAATTAAAATTTTCAAATTCCTTACACACTTAGCTTTTATTTCTGTGACTCCCCTAAAGGGTTAAAACACTTTCTGGATGTGCTTTTGCAGAGTTTGGGGGGTGCAGTTTCTGAAATGGGGTGCTTTGTGGGGCTTTCTAACATACAGGCCCCTCAAATACACTTTAAATCTGAACAGGTCCCTAAAAATATCTGATTTTGAAATTTTACTGAAAATTTGGAAATTTGCTGCTAATGTTTTAAGCTTCCTATCGTCTAAAAAAAATGAAAGATAGTTTAATAAATGCCGCCAACATAAAGTAGACATGTTGCTAATGCTATTTAATATATAATTTATGTGGTATAACCACTTTCTGTATACGCAAAGAAGTTTCAAAGTTGGAAAAATGCATTTTTTCACATTTTTTCACATTATTTGGGTTTTTTTCATAAAGATTTGTTATGAGTATCGACTCCAATTTACCAGAAATGTAAAGTACAATATGTCACGAGAAAACAATCTCAGAATCAGCCGGATAGGTAAAAGCATCCCGAAGTTATTAATGACTAAAGTGACACTGGTCATATTCATAAAATTTGTCTCTGTCATTAAGGCCATTTCAGGCTCTGTCCTTAAGGGGTTAATATAACTTCATAAAAATAAATGTATAGGGGTTTTGTTTGTGTTTTGTTTGTGTACATAGCCGCTTCCGTTGAGTGTCAGCAGTAAGAGGTGACCCTGGAGTTCCCAATCCCTTGCTATGCTCAAGTGCTGCCATACAACATTATACAGAGCAGGGTCCCATTCCTAACTACACTGACTCCTCCCCTCTGTGCCAGTCACTGCACTGACTCCTCCCCTCTGTGCCAGTCACTGCACTGACTCCTCCCCTCTGTGCCAGTCACTGCACTGACTCCTCCCCTCTGTGCCAGTCACTACACTGACTCCTCCACCCTGTGCCAGTCACTACACTGACTCCTCCCCTCTGTGCCAGTCATTGCACTGGCTGCTCATTCAGTACAGAGTACAATATTAAAGGGGAACTCTCAGCAGGTTAGACGAATCTAACCTGCTATAGTGCCAGGGACGCTGTGTAGGAATATGTATTTTACCTTCCTCCTTGGCGCCGCTCATGCAGTGTTAGTCAGGGTAAGGTCTGCTCCGGAGCACCGTTAGGAGCACTGCTGTGTCATCTGGCCAGCCCCTTCTAATGATAATCAATGTAGGGGGCGGGCTGAATGATGCCCTGGAGTGGACTATACCCTCACTAAGAGCGCAGGACCAATGCCGAGGAGGAAGGTAGCAAATGTATTTTCCTCCTCAACGTCCCTGGGGCTATAGAGGGCTATCAGCAGGTTAGAGTTGTCTAAATTGCTGATAGTTCCCCTTTAACTCCTCCTCTCCCCAGTCCTGCACATCCCTACGTCCCATCCCTGTCTACCACTCTACCCGTGCTCTACGTTCTTTTTTTTTACAGCTAACGTCCTCCATAATCCGCACCTCTCACTCCCGTCTTCATGACTTTACCCGAGCTGCACTAGTTCTCTGGAGTGCATTACTTTAGAAAGTCAGACTTGATCCTAATACCCAAAGCTTTAAAGCATGGGTCTCCAAACTGCGGCCCTCCAGCTGTTGCAACACCACAATTCCCATCATGCCCGGACAGCTAAAGCTTTGGATCTGGTTGTCTACACATGATGGGAAATGCAGTACTGCAACAGCTGGAGGGCCGCAGTTTGGAGACCCATGCACCCATGCCCTAATGGCACATCTTATTAGGCAGGCTTATCAGGTTCCCTGGTCCCCGCTACTGCCCTCATTCTCCTGTACTCCAAGCACTTATGTTTTCTCTTCTATCTCTTTTATTTCCAGGATCCTCATGGAAACATTATCACATTGAAAGCTTAGTTTCCGCATGTTGACCAGTAAGGATGCGGGTCACTGTGAGGAAGGTGCTGTTGGGCTTTGGCTTCATTGTCTTGGTGGCGTTGGCCGTGCATCTTGGACAGCAGATGCTGGAATGCCAGCAGATTCTAGATGAAGGTTATGCCAGAAAAAACTGGGGTGTGATGAAGCCCGAAAGTGAAGAACTTGTAATGATGGATGCCAACAATATAGAGTACCGATATAGTAAAGACATGCCCCTCATATTTATTGGCGGAGTGCCTAGAAGCGGTACCACGTTAATGAGAGCCATGCTGGATGCTCATCCGGACGTCCGCTGTGGAGAGGAGACCCGGATTATTCCAAGGATTCTAGCGATGCGCCAAGCATGGTCGAAGTCCGGCAGTGAAAAGATGCGTCTTGATGAGGCTGGCGTAACAGATGGCGTCATGGATGCCGCGGTTCAGGCCTTTATACTGGAAATTATAGCAAAACATGGAGAACCTGCCAAACTCTTATGTAACAAGGATCCCTTCACCTTGAAATCCTCCGTTTATCTCTCCAAACTGTTCCCAAATTCCAAGTTTCTGCTAATGATTCGGGATGGACGTGCGTCCGTACATTCCATGATCACTAGGAAGATCACCATCGCCGGTTTTGACTTGAACAGCTATAGAGACTGCCTGACCAAATGGAACAAGGCCATAGAGATTATGTACGCACAGTGCTTGGAGATCGGAGAGCACAAGTGCCTTCCGGTTTACTATGAACAGCTAGTCTTGCATCCCAAGCAGACCTTGCATGCCATCATTGAGTTTCTGGGTATCCCTTGGAATGATGCTGTGCTTCATCATGAGGACCTGATTGGAAAACCAGGAGGTGTATCACTCTCCAAGTGAGTATTACCGTTGGAAATATGGGCCACCTTCATCTGTATTGTTGGTAGGAACATTAAAGGGGTATTCTACTCTTCATTATCTTTCTGTCTCTGTCCCCCAGTTCTGATCTGCTGCTCTGAGCTGAAGATACAGAAAACTGTATAGCTGTTGTCAGCTTCCCTCTCCACTCCTCATTCCCCCTTTCCAAAACAGCTCATGTAAACACTGTTCCTGGCCAGCTGTTTCTGCACTCTTTAATGCCTGGTGGTAAGGTCACTAGTAACTTGACCTTAGATTAACTGTCCCGCATTACAGAATACAAAGACAGCTCGCCAGGGAAACTGTTTACATGAGCTGTCTCAAAAGGTGTGTGTGTAGGGGGGGGGGGGGGGGGGGGGGCGGAGAGAACAGCCCACACAGTTTTCTTTATCTATCCTCAGAACTGGGGGAAGGAGACAGAGTATGGAATTAATTGTTAATCTAGAGGAGAGCTGATTCAACATACATTTTACCTGAGTGGAATACCCCTTTAATGGTGCGTTCACACCTACAGGATCTGCGTTCAGATATTTAACTGAAATCTGCTGCAGAAAATCAGCTGCAGATCCTGTAGGTGTGAACGCACCCTAAAGGGGTTTTATGGGACTTTTTGATAGCCTATAATTTTTTTATTAGTGGAATATCTCCTCGCCAATCAGTAGTGTGCTGCCTATATACACAGTAAACAGAGCTGGAAGCAAATGGCTCTGTACTTTGTGTAGTGGCCATGGAAGGCTACTGCAGGACAGCCTATCTTTACATCATTTAAATGTTTGTCCTGGCAGGGGACACTTATGATATATGGCTGGGGAGGGAGTGATTAAAAAATACTAATCTAACTCCCTGGCTTCTGTGCCGCCTGCAGTATCTGACCACCCCGTTCCCGATGTATGGCCGCTTGTCGGTTTTTGGGGTCATGATGTTGTCGGGTAAGCACACTGCCACCTTGGTCAACTAGGGAGACATAGGCTTATTATTACGATTTGCTTGTTCATTTGTCAAAAATGTTTTGTTTATGTTTTTGTTTTTTTAAAGAAAATAGTCTTTTTCTGATGACATGAAGTTATTAAAGAGGTATTCCTTCCCCATATAAAAATTAGAAAGTGGCTCAAATGATATAATATACACACACAATAGTCACCCATCTTATTTTCGAGCCCTATTTTTTTAGACAATTTTTTCAGGATTTACACATATAGGATCTGCAGTGCTGCAGATATCAATGTAAATAAAGAGCCTTTTACACTGGGCAATTATTGTCCAGGTGCGCTGCTAGAAACGCCAAAAAATGGTCTGTGTAAAAGTGACAGCGATCAGCTGAGGAACGGGCAAATGGCTGATCGTGCCTTTAGAGCAGGCTTCAAAATGGATTGTTATTGCCGTGAGGCAAATAACGATAAAGTGAGACTGACAGCACGGATATGTATATACTTTGTGCTGTCAGTTTCCAGATCACACAGCAGTACATACTTACCTAGTGCGATGCTGCTGTGCTGTAATCCGGCATCCTGTTCTCCCACCCCCTGCTGTATCTTCAGGCCACACCTCCTCCAGAATGATTGACAGTTTGAGGAGGCAGGAAGGCCTGAATGCACAGCTGCTGGACAGGAGAGCAGGATGCTGGATCGCAGCGCACTAGGTAAGTATGTACTGCTGTGTGATCTGTAAACTCCGAGCATATATATATATATATATATATATACATATATACTCTATACATAGTTGTGTTGTCTGTTTCCATGTTCACACAATCAATACAAGGATCGTTCGTGTAGCTCGGCCACTTGATTAATCCTTCCATGTAGAGGCGCTGCAAAGCATTGCTGATCCCACTGATCAGCGCTTGTTTGTGTCCTTACGCGGCCCTTAAATGTTTGAACCCAGCATAAAATCTGTCCCTTAGAAATCTGCTGCAGATCCTGTATGTGTAAATGAACCATTTGGCTGTAATTCTTCTGTAAAGTTTAACAAAGTTTTTGGTTATCTGCCAGAATCCCTTTTTTGCCTCTTTTCCTGCTTAAAATTTTTTTTTGTCTTTAACATTTAGGACTGAAAAGTCAACAGACCAAGTAATGAAGCCTGTGAATCTTGAGGCCTTGACTAAATGGGTCGGAAAGTTGCCAACAGATATAGTAGATGACATGCCTCGCATAGCTCCAATGCTTGCCCGACTAGGGTATGATCCTTTTGCCAACCCACCAAAATATGGTAATCCAGATGCACTAGTGGTCAACAACACCCACCGAGTGAGTATATCTGTAATGTGAAGACCTGGTTTATACTGATGTTTGCTGTGCTGTACTGGAATGTACCATTTTAATTAACTTTCTTTATTTGTATCTCACAACACATCTCCCATTTTTCTCATTATTATTTTCCAGGTCTTAAAGGGGGACTTTAAAACACCGAGCAGCCTGAAAGGATTTGTTCAGGTTAGACTTCCATTTTTCATATTTTATGCTCTAATGCAGGGGTACTTAACAACTTTTAGTGAAGGTCCACTTACCGGGGTCTATTGTCAGGTGAAGGTCCGAGCTAAAAGTCAGTAGTAAAAATGTGGTTTTGTTAACTTTTCACAAACGTTGTTGAACAATTTACATATAGAATTGATTCTTATTAGTGTGAAAACTTTTTTTCTCTATCACCAGCCCTTATATAGTCCCCCTGTGTGCTCACCCAGTAGTATATAGCCCCCCTGTGCACTCCCCAAGTAGTATATAGCCCCCCTGTGCGTTCCCCAGTAGTATATAGCCCCCCCCGTGTGCTCTCCCAGTAGTATATAGCTCCCATGTGTGCCCCACAGTAGTATATACCGCGCCCCTGTGCGCTCCCCTAGTAATATATAGCGCGCCCCTGTGCGCTCCCCCAGTAGTATATAGCCCGCATGTGCACTCTCCAAGTAGTATATAGTTCCCATGTGCGCTTCCCCAGTAGTATAGAGCCTCCCGTTTTGTGTTTCCCAGTAGTATATAGACCCCGTGTGCTCCCCCGATTGTATAGAGACCCCCTGTGTTCTCCCCCGTTTGTATAGACACCCCCTGTGTGCTCCCCCTATTTGTATAGAGACCCCCTGTGTTCTCCCCCTGTTTGTATAGACACCCCCTGTGTGCTCCCCGCTCCCCCCTTTTGTATAGAGACCCCCTGTGTGCTCCCCCTCCCATATGCATATAACATTAAAAAAACACATTTATACTCACCTGGGTCCAGGTGTCTTCTCTTCCCCCTGCCGCACTGCAGCAGTCACAAGAGGCCACGCTCCCCTTGTCTTGGCGCCGACGCAGTGACGTCACTCAAGTGCCGACACCAGAGACAGACAGCGGCCTCTTGTGACCGCTGCGGCCACAAGAGTGACTGACAGGGAGGAAGCCGATGGCTGTCAGTGCTGCTGCTGCGTGGTAACTATGAGCGCTCGTTGCGAGCGCTCATAGTTACTGTGCAGAGCGGAGCAGTGCAGCTCAGTATATAGGTATACTAAGCTACAGCCGGGGTCCGGACAGCTGGCCTCCGCAGGGGGGGCCAGTTGAGGACCCCTGCTCTAAGGGGTTCTCTAGGACTATAGAATTGATGGCTTTTTTAACGGATATCAATGTTAAAGGGGTATTCCACTTAAACATAACCTTTGATAGATTGCTGCCAATGGTGAGACTAACAATTCATTCCAAACTTGTTATTATCTATTCAGTCTCCTTCCCATAGTTCTGATCTGCTGCTTCCTGCTGGAGACACAAAAAAACTGTGTGAGCCTGGCTTGCTTTATCTGCAACTTTGTAACAACTTTGTAATGCTGGGAGGATTAATCACAGTGCATTCATTAGCAACTTAGAACTCAGATTAACTCTCCCAGCATTATAAAGAAGCTACAATGTTGCAGATAAAGCCTGCCAGGGACTTTACATCAGCTGTCTCAGAAGGGAGGTGGAGACAGAGAGAAAGGCTTACACACAGTTTTTGTGTCTTCAGCAGAAAGCAGCAGCTCAGAACTGGGGGAAGGTGACCGAATAGATAAGTATGGAATGAATTTTTAGTCTCACCATGGGCAGCAACATATCAAAAAATTATGTTTGAGTGGAAAATACTTCTTTAAATTGGTGAAGGCCCAACTCTCATCACCTCTGCCAATCAGCCGATTGAAGGGAGTATAACACTCCAGCAAGTGACACTTCACTTCATTATTTTCCTAGCATAGCTTCATAACTTTGGTGTTGGCTGCGGCTGATATTACAACTTGGGGTCCTATTACACGGAGCGATTTTTAGCGATTAACGTCTTACGATAAACGATCTCAAACAAGATTGTTTATCGTTAACCTGAAATCGTTCACTATATTACACAGAACGATGGTCGTTATTGCGATCGTTACTATGATCGTTTATTCCTTCTGATCCCAGCAAAACAATGGACATTGTGCAATTACACTGAACGATTAGTGAAAAAATGCGGAACTTGAACGAACGTGGAATTACAGCGAACGATTAACAATGATTTTAAGTTCAGATCTAAATCAACGATCAACGACATACGAACGATCGTTGCCTGCAATTACACAGAATGATTATTGTTTAAATTCGAATGATATAACGATTTTTCGCACGATAATCGTCCTGTGTAATAGGGCCCTTAGTCTCTGGCACTTAAATTGGAGCTGTGATACCAGGCACATCCACTACTAACAGTGCTATAAAGTAATACAGTGCTACTTCAGTCAGCTGATCAATGGGGTACCAAGAGTCTGACTCCCTCTGATCTGATATTGATGGTCTAGCTTTAGGGTGCGTTTACACAGAGAGATTTATCTGGCAGAGTTTGGCAGCCAAAGCCAGGAATGGATTTGAAAAGAGGATAGAGGATAGGTCTTTCCTTTATGACCTGATCCCTGTTTATAGTCTGTTCCTGGCTTTGGCTTCAAAGATCTGTCAGATAAATCTGTCTGTGTAAACACAGCATTAGGATAAGCCATTAGCTTTCAAGAAATCCTGTGAAGTTAAAAACCAAAGGAAGGCACAGGGGGTGCGGGATTATAATAAACAAAGTATCCTCACTTTATTATCTTCTTTTTTTTTTGTTTTGTTTTTTTTGCAGAAATCAATAGTACAGGCGATTTTAAGAAACTTTGTAATTGGTTTTATTAGGCAAATAGGCCATTCTCTGCATTCCAAAAAACTTTCCCCAGGTCCCCTTCCCCCCCCCCCCCCCCCCCCCCCCCCTTTCTCTCATTCACTGCTCATTATTAGGAAATCACAACTCTTTTTTACATCAATCGAGTCCTGTGTAATCTATGGAGAGGGGAGGGGGGAGGAGGGAGATTAGTCGCCAGCAGAGAACAAAGGATTTCACAGTGGGACCTGTGTGAAAGCCGCTATTCAGAGGTCAGAGAGGTCAGTGCTGACTTCAGAGGAGATAGCCGGTGATGTAGCTGTAAATTAACTTTGTTGTCCTGTTTTGGTGCCTCATCTCCCTCCACCCCTCCATTCTCCATAGAAAACCATGAAGACAGGTTGGAGAGCTCCAAACTGCTTTTTCATGATAAAAATGCATTTTTCTGCAAAAAAATCCAATTACAAAGTTTCTTACAATCGCCTGTACTATTGATTTCTGCAAAGAAAATTTAAACGACAGTGACACTTTAAATTTCTGAGCACTGAACTATGAAGTGTTAAATGGCCGCATAGAAGAATAATAGAGGAAATGCTCACTGAGCCAGTTAATGGCTATGGTGGGTCATCGCATTTCTCATGTTGAGATGTGACCAGTGTCAGAACGGCAACAGAGGGGGGTTGGGCAGGGGAGAAATTTAAATTCTTTTCTTTGCGTTATAGAGCAAAGAAATGGTTATTTTAAAAATTCTTATTGTCTAGAAGAGTATAGTGATTAGGCCTTTATACTTGGTTACTCATCTCTCCAGGTTCCAGAACTGGCTGTAACAGAAGGCTGAACACTGATTTGTTCAGCTCCCAGTTCTCTCGGTGCATGGAGAAGATAGAGAGCACTGCAGATAATTCTATCCAGCAGTATAGTTCTCTCTTTATGGGTATAAACACACACACCGTATACGCAGCGTATTTACTGCTGCGATACGCAGCAAATACGCACCAGATTAGATCTAAGTAACTGAACACAGCATCAAATCTGCACCATCAAATCTGCTGCGTATTTGTTGCGTATCTGCTGCGTAAACGGTGTGTGGGTTTGTACCCTAAGGGTGCGTTCACACCTACAGGATCTGCAGCAGATTTGATGCTGTGTTCAGTTATTTAAATGAAATCTGCAGCAGAAAATCAGCTGCAGATCCTGTAGGTGTGAACGCACCCTAAGGGTATAAACCCACACACCGTATATGCAGCGTATTTACTGCTGCAATACGCAGCAGATACGCAGCAGATTAGATCTAAATAACTGAACACAGCATAAAATCTGCACCACCAAATCTGCTGCGTATCTGCTGTGTGTGTTTGTACCCTAAGGCTGGGTTCACACTACGTATATTTCAGTCAGTATTGTGGTCCTCATATTGCAACCAAAACCAGGAGTGGATTAAAAACACAGAAAGGCTCTGTTCACACAATGTTGAAATTGAGTGGATGGCCGCCATATAACAGTAAATAACGGCCATTATTTCAATATAACAGCCGTTGTTCTAAAATAACAGCAAATATTTGCCATTATATGACGGCCATCCACTCAATTTCAACATTGTGTGGACAGAGCCTTTCTGTGTTTTTAATCCACTCCTGGTTTTGGTTGCAATATGAGGACCACAATACTGACTGAAATATACGTAATGTGAACATAGCCTAAGCAGTATTCCCATCTGAACTTTTTTGATTTTTGCTAATACATTTATTTAGCTAACTCTTAGTTGTTTTTTTTTCCTATAGTAGTATTTTAAAAAATATCTCTGTTATGTGTGTATCTTTTGCAGTATGTTGCTGTACTGTGTGACTGATAAAACCTATGATAATAAGTGATAAGATTGGTGGAAAGAAGTGCTTGGCCTATGTGACATGTTTATCTTCCTTCATTTTCAGATTCATCAGAATAACTCCTCGCACTGGTGACCGCAGCAGCGCAGGTACAAGTCCATGTAGCATACCATGTAGAATACCAGATCATACAAAAAGCAAGAGCCAGTTCTATGCAGTGGTGTGGCTACCATAGAGGCAGGGTAGGTAGTTGCTATGGAGCCCTGCAGGAGGGGGGCCCCGGGGAGAAGGTAAGAGTGTGTGTCCTTCTGCTTAACCCCTTATGTACTGCAGTGTGTAAGTGACCCAATGTTTACTTACATGCTGCAAAAAAAGGGTTAGAAAGCAGAAGACCTGACCTCTGTTCTCCAGCTGCAATCAAGTAAGAAAGAAAAATGTGCAGAGGTCAGTGGTACCTTGGTTTAAGAGTAACTTGGTTTAAGAGCGTTTTGGTTTAAGAGCTCACAGTTTTTCAAAATTGTGACTTGGTTTAAGAGCATTGCTTTGGTTTAAGAGCTCCCTGTACTGGGTAGGAGGGGGAGTGGGGGAGGGGCATGGTCTGCATAGTGTGGTCTCCAGCCCTGTACTCTCACCCAGGAAGTCTCCCTTACCTTCCAAATCATAGCAGATCCACTTCAGGCTGGGGCTTACATCAGGGGACAGGACGGTGGAGGTAATCTCTCCATAGCTGTAACCCCTCTCTCCCCGGACAGAGAGTGCTGCATGTATGTGCCCACATCTGTCCTGCTCATTCCTTCCTGCTCCCTGCAGTCTCTGTCCACCCTTGTGTTTCCCATCCTCTCCATTACTGTACAGTAACTTATAATATCACAGATTCTGCTGTTTCTGAATGTTTGTTTCATCTGTTTTACATGTTATTCAGAATAATAAATCATTATATTTGGGGTGTGGAACCAATTGTCTGCATATCAATGATTTCTTATGGGAACATTTGCTTTGGTTTAAGAGTGGATTTGGATTACAAGCGTGGCCCCAGAACGAATTATGCTCATAATCCAAGGCACCACTGTATAAATATATATATACACACATAGTTTTTTTTTTTGTTGTTGTGCGTAGGGGAGGGGGGCCCCTTAAAAATTTTTGCTATGGGGCCCCATGAAGCCTAGCTCGCCCCTGGTTCTATGGTAATAGTTATTAAGGCTCTATGCCATGCACATACTGAGGGAAGCCAAAACATGTGACAGCAATTTTATATTACTTATTTATTTATTACTGGTGTAATTTATAAAGTGTGGGGTTTTTTTTTTATTAAGGGAAACAAACAGCAGGTAAGTTAAAAGACGAGCCTGCCGCTGCCCCCTTAGTGCACAAGGTGCTGAGAACAAAGGTGATTTTCTTATCTTCATCCTCGGGAACAATTTTGAGAAATCTTCACTTTGAGTGCATTCACACCTACAGGAGCGGCAGATGAATATTCATGAGGAAGGATGGGCTGGCAATGCAGATTAGTGCACTGAGGGTTGTAGTCGTGTCCCCAGTGTGTCAACCCGTTTAATTTACATATTAAAGGGGTTGTCCGGCGATAAAAAATTATTCACAGAATAACACACATTACAAAGTTATACAACTTTGTAATGTATGTTATGTCTGTGAATGGCCCCCTTCCCCGTGTTTCCCCCCACCCACGCTAGACCCGGAAGTGTGGTGCATTATACTCACCGCATCTCGTGTCGTCCACGGTCTCCGATCGTCAGCAGTGACGTCTTCTTCGGGAGGCCGGCGGATCTTCCCGAGTGCCGGCCACCCTCTGCAGCGTCATCCGAAGCTCAGCCGCGATTGGCTGAGCATAACTGTGCTCAGCCAATCGCGGCTGAGCGGCTGATGACGCGGCCACGTCATCAGCTGCTCAGCCGCGATTGGCTGAGCACAGTTATGCTCAGCCAATCGCGGCTGAGCTTCGGATGACGCTGCAGAGGGCGGCCGGCACTCGGGAAGATCCGTGGCCTCCCGAAGAAGACGTCACTGCTGAGGATCGGAGACCGTGGTCGGCACGTGACAGGTAATGTATAGCGCACCACACTTCCGGGTACACGGGTGGGGGTGGTGGGACACGGGGAAGGGGGCCATTCACAGACATAACATACATTACAAAGTTGTATAACTTTGTAATGTGTGTTATTCTGTGAATAATTTTTTATCGCCGGACAACCCCTTTAAAGGAGTACTTCGTAATATTTATTTTTTTTCCTTTCAAATTCACTGGTGTCAGAAAGTTATATAGATTTTCATTTACTTCTAATTAAAAATAAACAAAATCTCAGGCCCTCCAGTACTTATGAGCTGCTGTATGTCCTGCCAGAAATGCTGTATTCTTTCAAGTCTGACACAGTGTGCTCTGATGCCACCTCTGTCCATGTCAGGAACTGTCCAGAGAAGGAGAGGTTTTCTATGGGGATTTGAAACTGCTCTGGACAGTTCCTGAAATGGACAGAGCACTGTGTCAGACTGGAAAGAATACCCCACTTCCTGCAGGACATACAGCAGCTAAGTACTGAAAGACTTGAGATTACAAATCTGTATAACTTTCTGACACCAGTTGATTTAAAAGAAATA
Organism: Dendropsophus ebraccatus; assembly: GCF_027789765.1. Lineage (NCBI taxonomy): Eukaryota > Metazoa > Chordata > Amphibia > Anura > Hylidae > Dendropsophus > Dendropsophus ebraccatus. Next base: position 31,236,921 of record NC_091456.1, read on the forward strand.
TCCTTTTTTTTTTTTTTTTTTTTTTGCTGGAGTACCCCTTTAAAGGGAATCTGTCAGCTCCCGCTCCCAAGCTAAGGTGCTGACAGCTGTTGGTGCTGTAGCTGGCAGTCCCCTAGTGAGCATGGTGACTTTTGATAATTTTCCGTGCAGTGGATTATATACAATCTCTTGTCTCTTACTGTAATGAAGAGTCAGAGAGTAGTTGTTTGTGCCGCACTATGTGGTACACCTCTCCACTCCTTACTCCTCCCTCCTCTTCATGAATAATCAATGCTACCCGGCATCCTGCTCACTCAGCTGTCAGCTAGTATCTCTGATTGCAGATCAGTCCTCTGTAGGCAGTTTATGTCTAAAAGAATCACTCAGATATAGTTGAATCTCTCAGCCCAAATGTTGGAGTTGTGGTCTAGGGGTAACTCACCTGTCTACAGACCTGCCAGCAGTTCATACTTTGGTTCAAATGCACTGATGGAAATTAAATAGAGGTCTTTATTTATTTTTTCCTCATTATTATGGCTATGTTCACACACAGTATTTTTGCTCAGTAGGATATCCGGTCAGTATTTTGCAACAAAAACCAGGAGTGGATTGAAAATGGTAGTGAAAGTGGATTTAATGATAAATATCAGCTGATGTTTTAAAATAAAAGAAATTATTTGCCATTAAGTGACTGCCATCCATTCAATAACAGTGTGAGAACATAGCCTTTCTGTGTTTTCAATCCACTCCTGGTTTTAGTTGCTAAATACTGACAAAAATACTGAGCAAAGGCCACAGCCCCCACACATTTGGGGTCAGAGATTCAACTATATCTGAATGTTTATTTCAGACATAACCTGTCTATAGAGGACTGATCTGCAATCAGAGACACTGGCTGACAGCTGAGCGAGCAGGAGGCCGGGCAGTATTGATTATTCATGAAAAAGAGGGAGGAGGGAGTGGTGAGGCGTCAGTGTGGCAAAAACAACTCCTCTTTGACACTTCATTACAGTAGGAAACCTTAGAGTATACATAATCCACTGCATAGACAAGTTACCAAAAGGCACCATGCTCACTAGGGGACTGTCAGCACCTTAGGTAGGGCCCGGGAGCTGACAGATTCCCTTTAAACTGAAGATTTAGCGAAAACAGCACTTAGGATGAAGGTAAGAAAATTAGAGGTCAGAGTCTTCTAACCTGCTGCCAGTTTCCCTTTTAAAGGGGTAGTGCGGCGCTAAACATTTATTCACAAAATAACACACATTACAAAGTTATACAACTTTGTAATGTGTGTTATGTATGTGAATGGCCCCCTTCCCCGTGTTTCCCCTCACCCACGCTAGACCCGGAAGTGTTGGTGCATTATACTTACCGCATTCTTGTCGACCCCCGGCCGCCATCTTGTGACAATGACAAACCGCTCCATCCGTCGAACCGAACCGCTCCATCCGTCCCTCAGTCGCCGCCCCCCCCCCCCCCCCCCCAATGCCTCATCATCAGCTGCTCAGCCGTGATTCTCGGCTGAGCAGCTGGTGACGCGGCAGAGGGGGCCGGCATAAGGGATGGAAGGAGCGGTTCAGGCGGCCTCCCGAAGACGACGTCATTGTCACAAGATGGCGGCCGGGGGTCGACACAAATGCTGTAAGTATAATGCACCAACATTTCCAGGTCTAGCGTAGGTGGGGGGGAAACACGGTAAGGGGGGCCATTTAAATACATAACACACATTACAAAGTTGTATAACTTTGTAATGTGTGTTATTTTGTGAATAATTGTTTAGTGCCGCACTACCCCTTTAATGCAGCTAAAGCTTTGGCTGTCCGGACATGATGGGAATTGTAGTTTTTACCATAGCTGGAGGACCGCAGGTTCCTTATCCCTGCTTTAATGTACAAGGCCGGGTCACACTGAGCAAAACTAGCGGAATGCCGTTAGCCTCCCTCTCATAATGGGAGGCGCGCGCTCCTGCTCTGTCCATGCTGAAGAATGAACATGTTCATTCTTCAGCACGGAGAGACGCTGTGAGAACACCAGCGCCCGCCTTCCAAAGACTCACATTATGAGAGGAAGGCTACCGGCATTCCGCCGCAGAATTCCGCTCGTTTTGCTCAGTGTGAACCCGGCCTAACACTTAAAATTTGAAACTTCCCACTAAAAGTATTACAATGGGTTTCCTACTTTGTTGCAAACATTTATAAAGATATAATTTTTTTTTTATCTTCAGTAAACATGGGATATGTGACAGTGTTCAACATATGTCCCTCACTGAATTCATAATGGTAGCAAGCGTTTAGTTGCCCTTCAGCGCCATCTAGTGCACAGACTGGTCATTTATAGCCATTTTTTTCCACCTACAAGGCTGGTTGGAGAATCATTTTTGCGCCATGATCTATAGTTTATATTGGTGTAAGTAGAATTTTTTTATCACTTTTTTATTAATTTTTATCTCATAATAAAAAATGTAAAAAAAATCTGCAATCCTGTTTTGTTTTTTGCTTTTTTCATTTTTAGCCCTACACACATTAAAAATGTCTTTACGTTTTTGTTGTTTTTTTTTTCAGGGTTTGATGATGACTTTCTCACCATCAAGACAAGCTAGAAGAATCCTGATACTGAAGGAATCCTGATATCCAAGCATATTGCTTGCCAAATATTGCCAAACTGTGACTGTCTAGAGCGAATGTATTTGCACTTGTTTGTACGCTACAACCTTTCAGACCTGTTGGTAAAATGGACCTGCGTAGCTCATCTGACTTTACTGTGACCTTGGGATCTTTTATTTGTTACTCAATATGGAGCCAGTATTTTATAAAGAGCCACATACGATTTTACTTTTGCCACACTGAGTGCCAGAAACCGACCTGACTAAGACCGATTCAGATTTCATTGTCCGTATACTGGACCGATGGTGGACGGCCTCATCTCTGGCATGACTGGTGACATGAAGGAGTGGCTGCAATAAATCATTTTATTGTCTCTTCACAAAAGACTGGTACATTGTAATAGTTTGTCATTCGTTTTAAGTAGTTGGGAGAAAAAAAAATGTGGGGGGGGGGACTGCGGAAAATGATTTTTCATGAGTGTTAAACTGTGTTCTTCAGATCTCTATTTAAAAGTTTTAATATATGATCCGTTGCATTCCAAGTTTCCATTCAGATTTCATTATATTAAACTGTTTTAATGAAGTGCCAAATTATTATTGCCGCTTCTTATTTCAAGGAGAGGTTTTGTTCCTCTGCGCGTGGGACTTTCTGCAGGAAGGTTGGAGAATATTGTTTCCTGTAGTAACAGGGGTGGTAGCGCAGTACAAAGGGCCACAAAATGAGGTAGAGTTACCAGGGCGCTCACAGGTATAAAAAGAATAGACTTTAGAGTACCTGTTGTTTTGCACAACTTTTGAGGTGTCATAGAGACATGTCAAAAGTTTTGATCGGTCCAGGTCTGAGTGCAGCGCGTCTACTAACTGCTCTGTGTTAAAAAAAAATAAAATTAAAATAGTGCTCATATTGTCTATGCAGCGCCACTGGCTTTTTAAATGGAAAAAAAATATAGGGGGGAATCTATCATCGTTTTACATCTGAAGTAAAAAAACACAGAAAAATGCAACAGCTCATCGCAATGGCAAGATACAGACTCACTACAGACTTGAAAATAGTTAATAGCAGCCCTGGACCACACTTACAGTCTGGACCACACTTACATAATAACACCAAAGGTGCATCAGTTGTTTTAAGTGATGTGTCTCTTTGGTTTTGCCAAATTTATTACGGTCACCACTGCACCATTATGATACATTTGTTGCATGGAAGAGAGGCTTGTATGGCCAAAGGCAGAATATAGACACAAAAGGGAAAGAAGCTCTTAGCTGAGCGTCACTTTTGGCTCGTTGAAGTGGTCTGAACACCCAGACCCTGACTATCCAAACTGTTGACCTATCTCTACAACATATGAAAAAAATAATAATTTTGTAGGCCTCTCATAGTTTACTCATAGACTATACACAAGTTTGTTGTTTCTCATAGGCTTTCTTATGGCAGACGCAACCTTCAGAAGTTATTTATCTCATGGTCTCCAGTCATTCTGCAGAGTCACAGATAGGTGGCAGTATTGCTACAGGTTTGGAGAAAATCTGCTCTCCACATAAAACTGTATATCACACGGCCAGAATTATCCATCCGAACTCGAACTTTCGGCATTTGATTAGCGGTGGCTGCTGAAGTTGAATAAAGCCCTAAGTCTATGTGGAAATCATGGATATAGTCATTGGCTGTATCCATGTTTTCCAGACAACCTTAGAGCTTTATCCAAGTTCTGCAGCCCCCGCTAATCAAATGCCGAACGCTCGGGTTCGGATGGACTCGAACCCGAACCCGGTTCGCTCATCTCTAGTCCCGAGCACTCTGGAAGAGGTTTTCATCCAGGATATCTCTGTACGTGGCTTCAATCATCTTTCTTTCAGTTGTAACCAGTCATCCTGTCCCTGCAGCTAAAAAACACCCCCATAGCATAATGCTGCCACCACCATGTGTCACTGTCTGTCCCCCCCATAGGATGGTGCTGCCACCACCATGTGTCACTGTCTGTCCCCCCCATAGCATGATGCTGCCACCACCATGTGTCACTGTCTGTCCCCCCCATAGGATGGTGCTGCCACCACCATGTGTCACTGTCTGTCCCCCCCATAGGATGGTGCTGCCACCACCATATGTCACTGTCTGTCCCCACCATAGGATGGTGCTGCCACCACCATGTGTCACTGTCTGTCCCCCCCATAGGATGGTGCTGCCACCACCATGTGTCACTGTCTGTCCCCCCCCCCCCCCCATAGCATGATGCTGCCACCACCATGTGTCACTGTCTGTCCCCCCCCATAGCATGATGCTGCCACCACCATGTCTCACTGTTGGGATTGTATTGGGCAGGTGATGAGCTGTACCTGGTTTTCTGCACACATACCGCTTACAGTTAACACCAAAAAGTTCAATCTTTGTCTCATCAGACCAGAGAACCTTATTTCTCATAGTCTGGGAGTCCTTCACGTGTTTTTTGGCAAACTGTATGTGGGCTTTTATTTGACTTGCACTGAGGAGAGGTTTCTGTCAGCACACTCTGCCATAAAGCCCCGACTGGTGGAGGCTGCAGTGATAGTGGACTTTGTAGAACTGTTTCCCATCTCCCTACTGCATCTCTGGAGCACAGCCACAGTGACCTTGGGGTTTTTCTTTAGCTCTGGATGCCCAAATCCAGGTGTGAAAAAAACTTGTTGCATCATTGCCAAAAAGACTCATGGCTCTACTAGCTCAAAAGGGGACTTCTCAATGCTAAGCAAAGGGTCTGAATACTTACTGTGTGACCATCTTGTTTCATAATTTTGCAAAAATATCTACATTTCTGGGTGGTTTTCTGTCAAGATGAGGTGCAGAGTGTACATTAATTAGCAAAAAAATGAACTTTTTTGAACTCTGAAAACTTAAAGGGGTCTGAATACTTTCCCTCACTTGCCGTTCACATCTTATTAGACAGTACTGTGTCCTGTCAGGATCGTAATAGACACCTTTCCCCTCGTTCCCTGCTCGCTGCCTGTGCTATTACACAAACAGACAGGAGGGGCCGCCCAAATGATCTAGATTGTTCGGGCAGCCCATTGAAGTCATTGGTGGTCTGCTGCAGATGCTTCTATTACACAGAGCGACAAGCAGCAGACCATAAGCATGATCTTTCAGCATGTTAAAAGGCTACTATGAACCGACGTTGTGCATTTCAGCTGGTTGTGGCCTATGATTGTTCGCTATTATGGTGCATTTACACAGGCAGATTTATCTGACAGATTTTGGAAGCCAAAACAAGGAATGGATTTGAAAAAAGGAGAAATCTTAGTCTTTCCTTTGTGACCCGTTCCCTGTTTATGGTCTGTTCCTGGCTTTGGCTTCAAAAATCTGTCAAATAAATCTGCCTGTGTAAACGTGCCATTACACTAAGGGCCCTTTTACACGGAAAGATTATCTGACAGATTTGAAGCCAAAGATTTGAAGCCAAAGCCAGGAATGGACTATAAATAGAGATCAGGTAATAAAGGAAAGCCTGAGATTTCTCCTCTTTTCAAATCCATTCCTGGTTTTGGCTTCAAATCTTTGGCAGATAATCTTTCCGTGTAAAAGGGCCCTTAGTGATTATCAGCCTGAGCAATCAATAATTGGCCAATTAAAGCCGATAATCATTTTGTGTTAGAGTCCATTTACACAGAAAGATTATCTGACGGATTAGCTGCCAAAGATTAGAAGCCAAAGCCAGAAATGGATTTGAAAAGAGGAAAAATCTCAGGCTTTCCTTCATGACTTGATTTTTGTTTATAGTCTGTTTCTGGCTTTGGCTTTAAATCTTTGGCAGATAATCTGTCGGATAATCTTTCTGTGTAAATGGACCCTAATAAGGCTTCATTCTCCAAGAATATCTGCCTATTAGACCCTGCCGAAGGCTGTTCCTGATGGTTTACATGTATTTAAAAATATATATATTGGAATACGACTTATCCTGAATCATTGCCACACGTATGAGTTATAGGAGTTTTCCTGACATTATATCCTGACGGCCTGTCCTTAGGATTAGCCATCAATCTGGGGTCTGCCAATCAGTTGTTGGGTGAATCGCAGCTCCAGCACACACACACAGTGAATGGGGCTGGATCGTGAACATGTCTCACCTGAACAGCTGAGCTGATCTTGAATGTATAAGTCCCAGATAAACCCGCTTTTTAAGTTAATTAAAGGGGTACTCTAGCAAAAAATGATTTCTTTCAAATCAACTGGAGAGCAGGAAAAGTTTTCTATGGAGATTTGCTGCTCTCGAAAGTTCCAGTCACGGACAGAGGTGACAGCAGAGGACAATTTTGTTGACTGAAAAGAATACACCACTTCCTTCAGGACGTAAGTACTGGAACACTGGATATTTTTTATAAAAGTAAATTACATATTTTTTTTTTTTTTTCTTGCTGTAGTACCCCTTTAACCCCTTAAGGACAGAGCCAATTTCGATTTTTGCGTTTTAGTTTTTTCCTCCTTGTGCTTAAAAGGCCATAGCACATGCATTTTTCCACCTAGAGACCCACATGAGCCCTTATTTTTTGCGTCACTAATTGTACTTTGCAATGACAGGCTGAATTTTTGCATAAAGTATACTGCGAAACCAGAAAAAAATTCAAAGGGTGGTGAAATTGAAAAAAAAAAAAGCATTTTGTTTATTTGGGGGAAACGTGTTTTTACGCCATTCGCCCTGGGGTAAAACTGACTTGTTATATATGTTCCTCAAGTCGTTACGATTAAAACGATATGTAACATGTATAACTTATATTGTATCTGATGGCCTGTAAAAAATTTAAACCATTGTCAACAAATATACGTCACTTAAAATCGCTCCATTCCCAGGCTTATAGCGCTTTTATCCTTTGGTCTATGGGGCTGTGCGAGGTGTCATTTTTTGCCCCATGATGTGTTCTTTCTATCGGTACCTTGATTGCGCATATATGACTTTTTGATCGCTTTTTATTACAATTTTTCTGGATTTGATGCGACCAAAAATGCGCAATTTTGCACTTTGGGATTTTTTTGCGCTGACGCCATTTACCGTGTGAGATCAGGAATGTGATTAATTAATAGTTCGGGCGATTACGCACGCGGCGATAGCAAACATGTTTGTTTATTTATTTATTTATTTACTTTTATTTATAACCTGGGAAAAGGGGGGTGATTCAGACTTTTATTAGGGGAGGGGGCTTTTTACTGTTAACAACATTTTTTTTTTTTAACTTTTACACTTATACTAGAAGCCCCCGTGGGGTTAGGGTTATTCCCCCCTGGGGTTTGGGTTATTCCCCCTGGGGGACTTCTAGTATAAGTGCTTTGATCTCTCATTGAGATCTCTGCAGCATAGATATGCTGCAGAGATCCATGAGATCGGCACTCGTTTACTTCCGGCTGCTGCAGCCGGAAGTAAACGAGTGCCGAGCCGGTGACGGCGCCATCTTGGAGCGGTCCCCGGCCGGCTTCAGAAACGGAGATCTCCGCCACTAGACACCAGGGAACAGCTGAATCCGGTAATCCGATGCAGCTGTCATGTTTGACAGCTGCATCTGATTACTGTATTAGCGGGCACGGCGATCGGACCGTGCCCACTAATACCTACGGTCCCGGGCTACAAGTGGCACCCGGGACCGCCGCGGTTCAGAGCGGGGGCGCCGCTCTGGATAAATTAAAGGAGAAGTCCAGCAAAAAAAATGTATTTAAGTATTGTATTGCCCCCCAAAAGTTATACAAATCCCCCATATACACTTATTACAGTAAATGCACATAAAGTGCTTTTTTCCCTGCACGTACTACTACATCAAGGCTTCACTTCCTGCATAACATGGTGACGTCACTTCCTGCATAACATGGTGATGTCACTTCCTGGGTAAAATGGTGATGTCACGACCTGACTCCCAGAGCTGTCCGGGCTGTGGCTGCTGGAGAGGATGATGGCAGAGGGATGCTGAGTGTCCCTCCAGTGCCCTGTGTCCCTCCAGTGCCCCTCTGCCATCATCCTCTCCAGCAGCCACGGCCCGCACAGCTCTGGGAGTTGGGTCGTGACATCACCATTTTATCCAGGAAGTGACATCACCATGTTATCCAGGAAATGAAGCCTTGATGCAGTAGTAAGTGCAGGGAAAAAAGCACTTTATAAGCATTTCATGTAATATGTGTATATTGGTAATTTGTATAAATTTTGGAGGGCAATATAATGCTTTAATAAAAATTTTCGCCAACTTCTCCTTTGTTTAAAAAAAACCTGCTTCCCAAAAATAAAAAATATGCTATGCAAACAGCAGATGAGAAAAAGAAGGGGCTGGTGAGAGAGGGGGGAGGGGGAAGTATCTCCAAGCTGACAGTGAATGATCTCAAAGAAACCTGTTATAATGGCCCCTATAGCTTTATCTATATCCCAAAGATGTTATACTCCATAGAGAAGATTGGATTCTCCGTTATTTTGCTGGTTCCTCCTTAATGCCAAATCCAAGCCCTCTTATTTGCTACCGATGCAGTCCTTGTAAGAGAGGAGAGTTGTGCAGTTCCAGTAGTGAAAGGATGGGACCACCCAGAGCCCTATAGTATCCATGTAGTATATATGTCCCTGACATTAGGACCTCTCCCCTAGCCGAGCCCTCTTACCTGTGTGGATAGTCAGCATTGATAATAATATATGAGCCCAGTAGGGTTGTTATTTCTTCCTTTTTGCTGACCAGATACATTCTTCCTTTATATTGAATGCAGTCAGATTGTAGCCTGGAGCATCAGACGTGTGATAACTGGACTTTATACATATTTGTAAGGGTGTACAGGTTAAGAGCTGCGGGGAGAGAAGACTGACATGAATGTGACTCTCAGTCATTGTAGCGAAGGCCGGGATGTTACCGCTGTATCCGTGCTGGAAAGCTTGTTCACTCAGATGATGACGGGTTCTGACCTGAAGTACGAGGTTTATTCAACTTGTGATACTAGTAATATGCAGAATATTAGGCTATGTTCACATCTATCCTACATTAACAGTATATTTATACTCTGGCATGCTCACACTGGGGTCCATTGAGTTCAATGGAGTGAACAAAGTCTACCAAGGTCCATTTCCATGTGTATACTGTCATGTGAATGGACGCAGGTGCAGGTAGCTACATTTTTGAGTCTTGCAAATACGTACGTTATAAAGGAAATGGACCAAATTGTCCATTGTCACTTGTAGACTACGTTTAGTCCATTTAAAGGAGAAGTCCCATAAAAAATTGTCTGCAGGCAGAGAGGTGCGAGAACATAAAATAGAATGTATACTTACCTGTCCCTGTGCCCTTGTAGCGCTGCTCCCCTCTTCTGCACAGCCGCCGGAAGTCATTTTGTGACCAGGCCATTCAGTGACTGGATACGTGGGCGATCCATCAACTGGGTACGTGACATTGCAGCAGGAGGCTGGCGGCATGAAGATATCAGGAATTCAGCGCTGTGAGGGTCCGGGAACAGGTAAGTATACTTCTTTATTATGCCCCTGCACCCTCCTGTCTGCCTTTTTTTCACTTTCATTGGACTTCTCCTTTAACTCTGGACCCGTGGGGGAATGCTGTGGTGTATGTTGGCATGCTAACCTATACCAGGAATCTATGGTATTATTAAATGCAAATATAACCTTTCTGGTAACATTTATATCCTAATTTAAACTCTGGCTTCCAACCTTTAAAGGGATATTCCACACAAAAATGTACTGATTGGTGGGGTGCCGACACCCATCACCCGTGCCAATCAGCTGGTCGGGGCAGCACTATACAGAGATGGAGTTTGTGTCTGTTCATTATGTAGCGGTGGGGATGTGCAACTGCAGCTGTTCACTTAAAGGGGAACTCCGGATAAGAAAAACTTGTTTTCTATTAAAAGTACATTAAAAGTTATATAGATATGTCTATACAATGTATCACCATATCTGTGCGGTTCTGCCACACTGGTAGATGATTGACATCCAGGAAGTGAAAAAAATGGCCCCTGTGCAAATCCACATTGTCTCCTGCTCCTTCTGCTTTCCCTCCTTAGGAGACAAATCTTCCATGCCTCTGTCTCACATTGTGTGTGTTTGCTGATGATGCAGACAGGGGGCAGGGCGTGATCTCACAGGAGGCTTGGCTGGATCCCCCAATCCCCTGAGTGATCCACCATCCCTGAATGGCCAGAAGCAGGTGCAGCACTAATTTTACTGATTGTGATGGGTAGGGGACTGTGATGATCAGCTAAGGGAAAGCATTGCATTCTGGGAACTGGTCAACCAGGAAGGACAGAAACACAATACAGAACAACCCCCCATAAACAAATGGATTTTTGGTAGTTTCAAAACTGGGATAGACAGGGAAGTAATGCTATAGGCTTCTGCAGAAGTTTCATTTTTTTTAACCTCTACCTGGAGTCCCCCTTTAACCTCTTAAGGACCCATGACGTATCGGTACGCGGGCCCTTTAACCGGGCGTCGCGCGAAATCGCCAGTCGCTCCGGTAAAGATGGCTGCTGATTCTTACAGCAGCCATCTTTCTTTGTCACGTAGGGGGCAGTTTCCCTGCCCCCCATGACGACGATCGTTGTGGTTGGCCGATGACTTCTCATCGGCCAATCACAGCAATTTTCCCGGTTTCCGGGACCGGACCCCGACACTAAGCTGTAATTGGTACTGTCAGAGACAGCACCAATCACAGCAGTGCCCGGGCATCACCTGCCCGTGGATCCGGCCCCCAGATCGCCCGTGATTGGCCGGTAACCACCAGCCGGCCATTCACGGGCTATCTTTACTACTACGCCCATCATCTCCTTCTCTGCTTGCCGGAATCGGCGAACTGAGAAGGAGATGATGGGAGCAGCGTGCAGTGAGCCCGGCGCCCGGTGCATACCTGGTGTGTGCCGGGCGCCGGGTGCCTCCTCCCCCGTGCTGCCTCCTCCTCCGCAGCCGCCGATCTCCGTCTGCAATGCAGGGAGATCAGCTAGCAGTTCCCTGCTGCTAGCTGATCTCCCTGTGTTGTGTCTCCTCTCCCCCCAGGCACCCTCCCGCTGCCACCAACCCTCTCCTTGCTGCCACCCACCCTCTCCTGACTGCCACCCACCCTCCCTGCTGCCACCCAACCTCCCTGCTGCCACCCACCGTCTCCTTATTGCCATCCACCGTCTCCTTATTGCCACCCACCGTCCCTGCTGCCACCCTCCCTCTCCTGACTGACACCCACCCTCCCTGCTGCCACCGCCTGTCATGCCACCCTCTCCACTGCCACCCTCTCTTCTCTTACCCTCTCCCCTCCATCCTGCCGCCACTCTCCTACTACCCAACCGCTCTGCTGTCAGCCACCCTCTCCCCTCTCCGCTGCCACCCTCTCTTCTCTTACCCTCTCCCCTCCGTCCTGCCACCCTCTCCTCTTACCCTCTCTTGTCTCCTCTTACCCTCTCCTGCCACCCTTTCCTTTTTCCTGCCACCCTCACCCCTGGATCGGTGGTGAATAGTGTCCCCTGCCTCTGCCCTCTTCTGTTTCTTTTTTTCTTTTCTTTTTCCCTCGGTGTACCCCAAACGAAAAAAAAAAGTTAATAACTCACACAAATAAAATGTAAAAACAGTACATAAAACACGCACACTAACACTTTCACGTGTAAAAGCATAACACTTACACACCCCTCTAAGGGTACCTTCACACACACACACACACGATCCGCAGCGGAGTGTATCCTTATGAGAATACATACACGCAGCGGGATTGACATCCCGCTGCGTGTATGTAAGTTAACCCCCCGGCGGCCGGAGCATACATCACCTCCTCCTCCTCGGCAGGACTTCTGGCTCAGCCAATCAGTGGCAGACACCGGGATCCCCGAAGCAATCCAGAGCGGGGAGGAGGTGATGTATGCTCCGGCCGCCGGGCGGGTTAACTTACATACACGCAGTGCGATGTCAATCCCGCTGCATGTATGTATTCTCATAGGGATGCACTGACACTGGATCCCAGCTTCCAAAATCCAAATTGCGCTCCTTCCCTTTGGAGGCTTTCCGTGTGCTGGCTTTGCACTTTGTGTCCACATGTGGGGTATTCCTATAATCGGGGGAAATTGCTCTACATTATTAGTGGTTTATTTTTTCTTTTAACCCCTTGTGAACATGGAAAAATTCTAAGTTACGCCAACGTTTTAGTGTAAAAAATTTAATTTTTCATTTTTACAGCACATTGTTCCACATTTGTGTCTGTCACCAGTGGGGTCCATATGCCCAATATACTTCTTGTTACATTCTTTGAGGGGTGTAAGTTTCCATAATGGGGTCACTTGTGGGGGGGTTACAATGTTTTGGCAGCACGAGGGCTCTGTAAACCCGACATGGCCTCCGTCCTCCATTCTGGCCAAATCCAGCTTCCAAAATACAAACTGCGCTCCTTCCCTTTGGAGGCTTTCCGTGTGCCGGCTTTGCACTTTGTGTCCCCATGTGGGGTATTTTTGTACTCGGGGGAAATTTCTCTACAAGTTTTATGAGTTTTTTTCCTTTTAACCCCTTGTCAACCTGAAATATTTAAGGCTAGACCAAGATTTAGTGTAAAAAAATAAAATTTTTCAATTTCACGGCACATTGTGCCTGTCACCAGTGGGGTCCATATGCGCACTATACCCCTCGTTAGATTCCTTAAGGGGTGTAGTTTCCATAATGGGGTCACTTGTGGGGTGTTTACAATGTTTTGGCAGCACGGGGGCTCTGCAAACCCGACGTGGCCTTCATCCTCCATTCTGGTCAAATCCAGCTTTCAAAATCCAAATTGCGCTCCTTCCCTTTGGAGGCTTTCCATGCGCCGGCTTTGCACTTTGTGTCCACATGTGGGGTATTCCTGTAATCAGGGGAAATTGCTGTACATGATAAGTGGTTTATTTTTTCTTTTAACCCCTTGTGAACATGAAAAACGTTTTAGTGTAAAAAATAAAATTTTTCATTTTCACGGCACATTGTTCCACATCTGTGTCTGTCACCAGTGGGGTCCATATGCCCAATATACCCCTTGTTACATTCCTTGAGGGGTGTAGTTTCCATAATGGGGTTACTTGTGGGGTGTTTCCACTGTTATGACAGTACGATGGCTCTGTAAACCCGACATGGCCTCTGTCCTCCATTCTGGCCAAATTCAGCTTCCAAAAGGCAAATGGTGCTCCTTCCTTTTGGAGGCGTGTCCTGCGCCCGCATGATACATTATGCCCCATGTGGGGTATTTTTGTACTCGGGGGAAATTTCTCTACAAGTTGTATGGGTTTTTTTTCCTTTTAACCCCTTGTGAACCTGAAAAATTTAAGGCTAGACCAAGTTTTAGTGTAAAAAAAAAATCTTTTTTTTTCAATTTCACGGCACATTGTGTCTGTCACCAGTGGGGTCCATGTGCTCACTATACCCCTTGTTACATTCCATAAGGGGTGTAGTTTCCTAATTGGTATCCCTTTAGGGGTGTTTGTTAGGTTTTGGCACCCCAGAGCCTCTGCCAACCAGAAGTGGTACTTTGAAAATTGGCCAAATGTAAGGAGGCTTCAAAATTCACTAGGCACTCCCTTATATCTGAGGCTTGTGGTTGCGTCAAATAGCGCATTAGGGCCACATATCGTATATTTCTATAAACTGCAGAAGCGGGGCAATAAAAATTGGGGTGCATTTCTCTGGAAATAGGTTTTTTATTATGAGACATATTGGATCACAATATAATTTCTACTAAGAAAATTAAAATTTTCAATTTTCTCTCACTCTTAGCTTTTATTTCTGTGACTCACCTAAAGGGTTAAAAAACTTTCTGGAATAGATTTTGAACAGTTTGGGGGGTGCAGTTTCTGAAATGGGGTGCTTTGTGGGGCTTAATAATATACAGCCCCCTCAAATACACTTCAAACATGAACTGGTCCCTTGAAAAATCAGATTTTGAAATTCTTATGAAAATTTGAAAAAATGCTGCTAAACTTTGAAGCTTTCTATTGTCTTAAACAATTAAACGAAAGTTTAATAAATGCCGCCAACATAAAGTAGACATATTGCTAATGCTATTTCATATATAATTTATGTGGCATAACCATTTTCTGTATAAGCACAACATTTCAAAGTTAGAAAAATGCAATTTTTCACGTTATTTTGGGGGTTTTCATAAAGATAGGCTGTAAGTATCGACTCATTTTTTCCAGAAATATAAAGTATAACATGTCACGAAGAAACAATCTCAGAATCAGCCGGATAGGTAAAAGCATCCCGAAGTTATTAATGGATAAAGTGACACAGGTCATATTCCTGAAATTTGCTCCGGTCCTTAAGGTCATTTTGGGCTCTGTCCTTAAGGGGTTAAATGGGAATAAGTGGCTTCTCGTAACAACCTGAATGGGGACCTAGAAGACTATTAGATTTACTATGTGGAAGTAATGACAGACGTCAAGCTGCAATGTCCCTGTCATCAGAGCTGCTGCCCGATCAGTGAATTCCAGGCTGCGGACGGAATTCTAGGTCTCCATGGCTACAAACACACATAATACCGTAAAGCGCACAACCCCCATTCTCCAGTGAGGGTCACATGCATTATGGTCTAGTGTGGATAGTGACTTAGTTAATATGGGCAAAAGTGTCAGTATGCTGCACATTTATTA
Organism: Dendropsophus ebraccatus; assembly: GCF_027789765.1. Classification (NCBI taxonomy): domain Eukaryota; kingdom Metazoa; phylum Chordata; class Amphibia; order Anura; family Hylidae; genus Dendropsophus; species Dendropsophus ebraccatus. Next base: position 31,252,082 of record NC_091456.1, read on the forward strand.
TATATGAGTGACTGTGATAACCTTGGTGCATCGTGACTGCCCGGTCTAAGCTCAGGACATTCAGGATTAGTACAGATGATTCCCCCCCCCCCCCCCTTTCAATCACTTGTTGCAGGGAACAGCGAAGTAGGTGAAAATCCGGATTGAGTACTGATATGTGAATTAGGATATAGACTTTTACCATGTCCGTGCAGCCTTCCAGCTGTGTAATAGGCTCAGTAAGCGAGTGCCTATCTAGCAGATCGGTGCTCGCATATCCAGAATATTGCGCCCCTAAGTCTAGACGTAGCCTAAAGAGAAGCTTCCAAGCTGAAGATGCCAAAGAGCTCTTTTAGAGTACAGGCACACTATGGAATGGCGCATGGCCGTTTCTAGGGGCGGGCGGGCCGGTGGCACCCCCAGGACGTCACTTATCAGCACGCACCACCGGCTGTCAGCCCGCCCCATCACCTGGCCTGACCTCCCCTCGCAATCAGCTGCCCCGACTGCCGGAACGCCCGCCGGACTGAAGCTCCGCCCCTCGAACCGAAGCTCCACCCCCTCGGACCGCGCTCTTCTCAGCCGAGTCGGGCGCTCATCACCTGGCCGGCGACTGCTGCCCCCTCACACATCTTCTTCCTCAAGCAGGCGCAGTGACGTGATATTACTGCGCCTGGAGGAAGAGGATGTGTGCAGGGGCGGCAGCGGCCTGCTTGCTCCTCGCAGGTTGGAGGAGAAGAGGAGACAGGGACCCAATCTATGTATTAAACTGAGTATAATGTTGTTGTTTTTTGTGTGTTTGGTAATTGGGGGGGGGGCAGGGGGGGGTTTAGAGCACAGGGGGAGATTATTACCATTATTACTATGGGGCAGACCACGGGGGGGGGGGGGGGGTTATTAATATGAGGACAGCATGGGGGTGATTTTTGGAGAGCAGAGCAGGGGGGTCTTATTACTGGGGGGGCACAGGGTGGATTATTACTGTGGGGACAGAGCACAGGGGGGATTATTACTGTGGGGACAGAGCACAGGGGGGATTATTACTGTGGGGACAGAGCACTGGGGGATTATTACTGGGGGGGGCACAGGGGGATTATTACTGTGGGGACAGAGCACAGAGGGAATTATTACTGTGGGGACAGAGCACAGGGGGATTATTACTGGGGGGGGGCACAGGGGGGATTATTACTGTGGGGACAGAGCACAGGGGGGATTATTACTGTGGGGGCAGAGCACAGGGGGATTATTACTGTGGGGACAGAGCACAGGGGGATTATTACTGGGGGGGCACAGGGGGGATTATTACTGTGGGGACAGAGCACAGGGGGATTATTACTGGGGGGGACACAGGGGGGATTATTACTGTGGGGACAGAGCACAGGGGGGATTATTACTGTGGGGACAGAGCACAGGGGGATTATTACTGTGGGGACAGAGCACAGGGGGATTATTACTGGGGGGGGACAGAGTTCAGGGGGGATTATTACTGGGGGGGCACAGGGGGGATTATTACTGTGGGGACAGAGCACAGGGGGGTCTTATTACTGTGGGGACAGAGCACAGGGGGGATTATTACTGTGGGGACAGAGCACAGGGGGGATTATTACTGTGGGGACAGAGCACAGGGGGGATTATTACTGTGGGGAAAGAGCATCGGGGGGATTATTACTGGGGGGGCAAGCACAGGGGGATTATTACTGTGGGGACAGAGCACAGGGGGGATTATTACTGTGGGGACAGAGCACAGGGGGATTATTACTGGGGGGGGACAGAGTTCAGGGGGGATTATTACTGTGGGGAAAGAGCATCGGGGGGATTATTACTGAGGGGGGGTGGGCACAGGGGGATTATTACTGTGGGGACAGAGCACAGGGGGGATTATTACTGGGGGGGCACAGGGGGGATTATTACTGTGGGGACAGAGCACAGGGGGGATTATTACTGGGGGGGCAAGCACAGGGGGGATTATTACTGTGGGGACAGAGCACAGGGGGGATTATTACTGTGGGGACAGAGCACAGGGGGGATTATTACTGTGGGGAAAGAGCATCGGGGGGATTATTACTGGGGGGGCAAGCACAGGGGGATTATTACTGTGGGGACAGAGCACAGGGGGGATTATTACTGTGGGGACAGAGCACAGGGGGGGATTATTACTGGGGGGGGCAAGCACAGGGGGGATTATTACTGTGGGGACAGAGCACGGGGGATTATTACTGTGGGGACAGAGCACAGGGGGGATTATTACTGTGGGGACAGCACAGGGGGGATTATTACTATATGGAGGCACAGCAGGGGACATTACTACTATATGGAGGAAAAGCAGGTAGCAGAGGATGCTACATACAGGGGACATGCTACATACAGGCGCTTTTAGCAAGATTCGCCCTGTAGTTCAAATTACCTAGAAACGGCCCTGGAATGGCGACTGATAACCCATCACGCATTCCGCAGCTCGCACGTGCTCACGGACTGAGGCGGGCGTGCCCAATATTCTGGATAAACGAGCACCAATCTGCTATATCCTCATTCACATGTCAGTACTCAATCCGGATTATTCACCCACTTTGCTGTTCCCTGCAACAAGTGATTGACACTAATGGTCCATTTACACGGAGCGATAATTTGCCCAATCGACAATTTGTTTTTTATAACGAACAGCGTTTAGACGAATAAATCGTTAGAAAATTCCGTAGAAAAATCGTTATTGTGATTGTTTTTAGGATCGCTTAAGCCCATCTCACACATTAGGGTGAATCTTTGAAAGACTGTTTCCACGAAGCGATCTGCGAATTTTTTTTTAGCGAACGACCAACGATTATCTGAGAACATGTTGAAAGATCACAAAGAACTATTTCTCGCTCGTCGCTTGATCGTTCGCTGTGTTTACATATGCGATCGTTATCGCGAAAATTCGAACAATAAACGTACTGTGTAAACGCACCATTACACTCTGTATTCATCCTGAGTGTAAGTTTAGACCAGGCACTCAAGATGCACCAAGTTTATGATAGTGACTGATATACAGTATAATAAATGTGGAGCTGCATATTGACACTGTTGCACACATTGACATCACCTATAGGTTGGGTAACTATCCACAAGTATTGTGAATCAAAATATTTCAGAAGCCACGCCCCTTCTGCTAAACCACGCCCCCTTGTCAGGTGCTTCTTAGTGCATTTGTCTCCTAAGAAGCAGGAATGCGCCATATTTTGCGTCTAGGCGCAAACACGTTAGTAAATCTGACTCCTGGTCGCACATCTGGCTCCTTGTGCTTCTGTGCCGGTGTATTTCCTGCAGATGACCCGTCACACCATAGTGAGGGCAGGATTCCGGAAACACATGTGACACTGTCGGTTTCAGCCTCTTGCATCATGACTCTATGGTTCTAGGTGACCCCAGCAGCCCCCCACATCCGGGCACAGACGGCGGGTGAGCCGGCAGGTAGAGGTCACGTGGCCCGCTGTGTGGCCAGCAGTGTCCTTGCCGGGCACCGTGTCACCTCTACACCATCAATGAGATAGTAAAACTCGTGCTGACCGTAAACCGCGCCCCCCTCTCTGATTGGCCAGCCTCACCAGTTCTCCTCCGTAAAAGGACAGAATGACCATATATGGGAGGCAGCGCCTCCTCCGGTACAGGCTGCGGTGACCTCTGTGTAAATCCCTGTACACACTGATGCCTGCGCTGAGATCCATGGACCGCGTTACCGGAGCTGACAGCATGGTGAGCCGAACCGAGAGCCACACACCCGGGCTGTCTGTCCCTGCTCCACACGATGCAGAAGAAGCCAAGGAAAGCCAAGCAGCGGGTGGGTATAACTATATCACACTGGTTGGTGGCATCATAGGAGCTGACACTCTATTATACATAGTATAACTGTATATTATACCTAGCAGCACTGTATATTACACATAGTATGACTGTATATTACACATAGTATGACTGTATATTACACATAGCATCACTGTATATTACACATAGTATGACTGTATATTATACCTAGCAGCACTGTATATTATACATAGCATCACTGTATATTACACATAGCATCACTGTATATTACACGTATCACTGTATATTACACATAGTATGACTGTATATTATACCTAGCATCACTGTATATTACACATAGCATCACTGTATATTACACATAGCATCACTGTATATTATACATATCACTGTATATTATACATAGTACCACTGTATATTACACATATCACTGTATATTACACATAGTGCCACTGTATATTACACATAGTATGACTGTATATTACACATAGCATCACTGTATATTACACATATCACTGTATATTATACATAGTATCACTGTATATTACACATAGTATGACTGTATATTATACTTAGCATCACTGTATATTATACATCGTATCACTGTATATTATATTATTCATAGCATCACTGTATATTACACATAGTATCACGGTATATTACACATAGTATGACTGTATATTATATTACACATAGTATGACTGTATATTATATTACACATAGTATCACTGTATATTATATTACACATAGTATCACTGTATATTACACATAGTATCACTGTATATTACACATAGTATCACTGTATATTGTACAGAAATGCACTGCTGTGCCATGAGCTGTCACTCCACAGAGTAGTAGATGCTTGGAACAAACTTCCAGCAGAGGTGGTAAATGTACAGTAGCTGAATGTAAACCGGTGTATATATATATATATATATATATATTATATATATATATACACACACACACCGCAGAACGAAACATTGCAGTTTGGGGAAATAAACATGTGTTAAATTCTATCCCAGGAGTGCTGCGGCATTCTTCCAATATATATATATATATCCTGAGATAACCATACGAAGAATATAATGTAAGGGCAGGGGGTGTTCTTATGCCACAATCTTCTATGTTTCATAGGGAATCAGTAAGTATTGTATATGTCTGCCCCTTCCTGACATCACCTCTTATATGATCAGATCCTTCCATACTTTATCATACATGAGATGATGCATCTGAACGCCAGGCCAGTCCTGAATGTTCTTTAGGTGATGTATATACAATGCTGGTCACTGACCACATGGATGTGTGTACAAACCTCCCAAGGTCACCTCTGCCTGTGGCTCCAGCACTAGTCACTATGGTCGGTAACACTGGGACACAGGGCAGGATACACAACACTACGTCTGGAACACTACTGCATCTATTCCAGACTTTGGCGTCACACTATACTCATTTTCTTAAAAGTTATGGTAAAGTTTCCAACTTACAAGTAGTGATGAACAAATATTCCGATGTTTGGTTCCGATCCCAAACACGAACATTAAAAAAAAAAATATCGTGATCAGTTTGTGTTCCTATACGAATGTACAGTAGAAGCGAACGTCCCGGTCTACGCACATGCATACAGATGATTAAAGTGTAAATTACGCAGATTGCGTACTTTTCACTCTAGAGTTACGCACATGCCTACGGATTATCAGGCGCAAAACGTAAATTATGCAGTTGCGTATGTTCCCAAGTTTGAGTATGTTTGAAAATGATCGTTATAACCATTCCGAACATCGAACAAATTGTATGTGATCAGCGAACACGAAGACTTAGCGTCATGTTCGTACGAACATTTACTATATACATATACACAGTGGGGGAGATTTATCAAACATGGTGTAAAGTGAAACTGGCTCAGTTGCCCCTAGCAACCAATCAGATTCCAAAGAGTCTGTGAGGAATGAAAGGTGGAATCTGATTGGTTGCTAGGGGCAACTGGGCCAGTTTCACTTTACACCATGTTTGATAAATCTCGTGTATCTATACAGGATATAAATATTCTATATAAACTCAATGATAAATAGACCTTATTCCAGTATCATGTGGACTTCCTGTTCTGTAAATACACTCTATTGCAGGTTATTATTGCCCTATTATTAGAGTAAGTTCACACACAGCAGATCCGTTGTAGAAAATTCTACAAAAAAAAATCTGTTCAATACATCTGAGCAAGTGAAATTTTTGCAACAAATCCCCTCCATAATGTGTAAACTCAGCGGCACTGATCACACAGAGCACTTCTTCAGTTCTTGCATCTAGTAGACTCACTATCTATCTGTCTTAAAGGGGTTGTTCACAAAAAAAAAATCTGTCAAATCAACTGGTGCCAGAAACTTCCAGAGATTTGTAATTGACTTCTATTAAAAAATCTCAATCCTTCCAGTACTTCTTAGCTGCTATATGTCCTGCAGGAAGTGGTGTATTCTTTCCAGTCTGGAGAGCAGGTGAAGTTTTCTATGAGGAGTTGCTACTGCTCTGGGCAGTGTCTTTTACAAACAGAGGTGGCAGCAGAGAGCACTTTGTCAGACTGGAGAGAATACTTCCTGCAGGACATACAGTAGCTGATAAGTACTTGAGATTTTTTAGAAGTAAATTAGAATTGTTGGGCACTTTCTGATTTTGAAAGAACTTTTTTTTGGTGAAATGCACAATAAAGTGCAGGGACATGACATAGAAAGACCACTGTACCCATCCCAACACCGAACACCAATCAGGGTTAGAACAGTGCGCTTACAAGTTTTAGGCTATGTTCCCACAACGTAGTAATAAGCAATAACAACGGCCGTTATTGTGAAACAACAGCCAGAATGAAATGTTCATGATCATTAATTTTGGACGTTGTTTTACAACAAAGGCCGTTGTTAGCGCTTATCAATACGTAGTGGGAACATAGCCTTACAAGTTACATCCATTGATCTTTGATAACATGCCACCTCCCTGGAGCCATAAGTGTAGAGAGGGAAGGGACTGGTGGGGCATGCTCTATAGAGAACTCAGCATCAGCTGTCACAACTGACCCTCCACCCCAAGGAATGGCGAGCAACTACAGCAAAGTGCCAGCTATTATAGTGTACATATATACAATGATGTCTTTGCTGATTGTATTACATTTCTTGTACAAGAACAGCCTGCTGTTTATTAAATGTCATCTATTAAAGTGTATCCATGTGATGACTGGTTTCACATACAGCTGGGCTTAGCAGACCACCGCTATCTCCTATGGGCTCCCCGGACCATCTAAAGATCAACCAGGGAGCCCCTCCCGCAGCTCCCTGCATTCCCCCCACTCTTACCTGCTCTCTGTCTGAGCGCGTAATAGCGCCGGCAGTGAGCGCTGATCTGACAGGCCGGTGCTCGGTTGCTCTCCCGGATCAGCCTGTGTAATAGGGGCTTTAGGCCTTTTACCCTCCTTCCTTGCACAATCCGTATATACACAATATATGAATATGCAAGTCACTATTGCTTCTGTTGTGTTTAGTTTCTGTTCATTCACTTTAGCCCCATGTTAAGATAAAACCAATGAATTCACAGCATTTTGCCTGACTAGAACTGTGTTTGTTGTGAGCATGTAAAGAGGTTCTCACAAAACATGTGCCGATTATGGGGCCTGGCCCTGAAATGACTTTGATAATATATTTATGGGGCCTGGCCCTGAAATGACTTTGAGAATATATATATGGGCCTGGCCCTGAAATGACTTTGATAATATATATATGGGGCCTGGCCCTGAAATGACTTTGATAATATATATATGGGGCCTGGCCCTGAAATGACTTTGATAATATATATATGGGGCCTGGCCCTGAAATGACTTTGATAATATATATACAGTATATGGGGCCTGGCCCTGAAATGACTTTGATAATATATTTATGGGGCCTGGCCCTGAAATGACTTTGATAATATATATATGGGGCCTGGCCCTGAATTGACTTTGATAATATATATACAGTATATGGGGCCTGGCCCTGAAATGACTTTGATTAAATTAGAGAGGAGCGAGCATGCTTGATGGTGTTCGTTACTCGGACGAGCATCTCGCGATGCTTCAAGCAATGGCATCTTCCTTTTCCTGCATGTTTGGCGGCTGTTTTTCAGCCAATCATCATGCAGGAGAGGCTTTGGGAGCTCGTAGCATCGCGTGGGAACCCTACATGTCGATAGCAGCGATTGGCTGGCCAGATCAGATGACCTGGGCATATAAGAATCCGGTCCTTCAATGCTCGCTTCAGACGCAGGCTGGATGAGGTTAGGGAGAGAGCTGCTGTCTGTCAGGGAGAGTGTTAGGCAGGGAATTAGTGTGTGGTTAGGCAGGAAAAGACACAAAGAACCCAACCGGGCTTAACATTTTTAAAACATATTTTTTTTGCTACTCTTGGCTGTTGGCTTGGACTTGTAGTGCAGGAGTCAGTATTCAATTTGTCCTGTTGCTGACATTCTTTTAGCTGGCTGGGATCTGTAGTTCAGCTTTACCTATCCTCACTGTTTCCTGTCCATTTTCGTGTTGTTTCCATCATTTTCTGAGGTTTTCAGGCAACCTTCCCTGTGCAGAGTTTTGGTCCCAAGTTTGCCATTGACTTCAATACGGGTTCGTTACTCGAAACCAGCACTCGAGCATCTGGAAATATTTGTATCGAGCATCGAGCCCCCGAGCATTTTAATACTCGCTTATCTCTAATATATAGAGGGCCTTGCCCTGAAATGACTTTGATTGGTTTAATCAATGGGTTAAAAAATGTTCTGAGTTACTGGACAATTGTAAGAGCTATATACCTGGAAGGGAAGACCTCCCTATAATGTAGGGACTTTTATATAGGTATCATAAAACCCTTCTCTTATTCTATCTTTACCTGTGGATGGAATTTTATAGATGTTGTATTAAAAGTCAGAGGGCAAAGTCCATTTCCTTTAATTTACATTCTTGGAGGCAATGTTACAGCTCTATATAATCTCGGGGTAATGTCGGTAATAGGACACATACTGTACCATAGAACTTCCAGAGTGTGGACACATATGGCAGTTTTTGACACCAGTTGATAATAAATTGAATAAATTTCCGCTGGAGTAATAAATTTCCCCTGGAGTATCCCTTTAAGTGGTGTGAAAGCCAAAAAAGTTGCTGTTTGCTCAAAAATGAACAACGAATGTTCACAAAAAATCTGTTTCTATGCAATGATAGATTCTCCCCCCAACCCCCCCCCCCCCCCCCCCGCTGCGTTTTGCCACGTTTCACCCTATATGTATCTTGTTGCAAGATAACTATTCTCAGGCTTAAATATTTGACAAGGCGCTATATATGAGACAACGTCCTACATCTGCCAGATACTTTGCTAGAGGGTCTGAATAAGAGGTATGGTGTCAGTCAGCATACATCGCAGCTATTTACCTGCAGGGGCTGAGATGTAGGAATGTAGCAATCCCTTTCTATTAGCATTAATCTTGGAGTCTTCTCTCTGCAGATGTCATGTCTGGATGATACCATGGGCTCTGTATAAAGCAGCTCTCCAAATACATGCTCCACTTTCCCTTAGGTTTCTGATTTAAAGTGTCACTGTCGTTATAACTTTCAAAATCTAAATCAACAGTAGATGTGATATAAAGCAAGTTTGCAATTTACAATATTATTTTTTTTTTTTGTTATCGTGCTGTAAAACAAAGCTGTACTTACCAGAAATCCAGGTCCAGTCTACAGCAGGCAGATTTTCTGACTTGTGCTGGTTGAAAAAAACAGACTAAACACAGGAATTCCGGCCAGTACAGAAAGTCACGGCTCAATTTGTCCGACAATCACATGACTGTCTTCTCCCTGTGAGCGCTCAGATGGCCTGGGATACACAGGACTTCCTGTTTTCTGTTTTGTGAGAAAAAAAAGAGTCAGAAAACAGAAAGTGCTGTGTTTTTCATGATAACTAAAAAAAAAAAATAATGAATGTAAATTGCAAACTTGCTCTATTTCACATTCACTGTTGATTTAGACTTTGAAAGTCATAACGACAGTGACAATTTAATATTCCAAAAGACTGAGACCTTATTCACGTTTAGTGATTTTTAAAGGGGTATTCCACTCAAACATAACTTTTGATAATGTTGCTACCCATGGTGAGACTAACAATTTCTTCCATACTTGCTATTATTTATTCAGTCTACTTCCCCCAGTTCTGAGCTGCTGCTTTCTGCTAAAGACTAGAGATGAGCGAACCAGGTTCGGGTTCAAATCAATCCGAACTCGAACGTTCGGCATTTGATTAGCGGTGGCTGCTGAACTTGGATAAAGCCCTAAGGCTATGTGGAAATCATGGATATAGTCATTGGCTGTATCCATGTTTTCCAGACAACCTTAGAGCTTTATCCAAGTTCAGCAGCCCCCGCTAATCAAATACCGAACATTCGGGTTTGGATCGACTCGAACCCGAACCCGGTTCGCTCATCTCTACTAAAGACACAAAAATCTGTGTGAGCTATTCTCTCCATCTCCCCCTCCTCCCCCCTTCTGAGACAGCTGATGTAAACAAGTCCCTGAGTGGCTTTATCTGCAACTTTGTAGCTTCTTTGTAATGCTGGGAGGGTTAATCTGTGGTCAAGTTGCTAGTGAACTCACTGTAATTAACCCTCCTGGCATTACAAAGATGCTACAATGTTGCAGATACAGCCAGTCAGGGACTTGCTTACATCAGCCGTCTCAGAAGGGAGGGGGAGGAGGGGAGACAAAGAGAACAGCTCACACACAGTTTTTTGTGTCTTTAGCAGAAAGCAGTAGCTCAAAACTAGGAGTAGGGCTGAATAGATAATAACAAATATGGAATGGATTGTTAATGAATTGTTAGACCATGGCCAGCATGTTTGAGTGGAATATCCCTTAAAGCTCCGTGAATTAAAGTTTGCTATCTAGCTCTGACCCATGAAAAAATGCCCGTTATGGCATCCGTATCGCAATCTGTGTCCGTTTTTTTCCGCATATCTGACAGGAGCGTAGAGGCGGGAGCATTATTATTATTACATTGTGCCGTCTCTGAGGAATAAAAACCTTGGTTTTAAATATATTACCATTACAGATACTGCCAAAGTGCCAAGTGGAAAAGTCAAGAGCAGTATAACCCCGGCAGGAGACACAGCGAGATCTCAGGATCTGTTTTATCTGACTGTTCAACTACCTGGAGGAGACAGTATTGAAATACAGGTGAGTTTTGATTAGTTTTTTTTTGTAAGTGTTCACATATAGGGGGAGATTTATCAAACATGGTGTAAAGTGAAACTGGCTCAGTTGCCACTAGCAATCAATCAGATTCCACCTTTCATTTTCCAAAGAGTCTGTGAGGAATGAAAGGTGGAATCTGATTGGTTGCTGGGGGCAACTGAGCTAGTCTCACTTTACACCATGTTTGATAAATCTCCCCCATAGTGTTTGCCTATATCACAGCTATATAGAAGTAGGCTGGCTGATAGGGACGTCATCGACGCACCCCCAGCAACTGGCCTGAGTGGTTACCAGGGATGCCGTTGGCGTCTTCACAAGCCCGGCCACACACTCCGGCAGAGCCAGAAGCCGAGCACGTGGCTTGAGCTCTAACAGTTGCATTCTTTCTTTGTAGAATCAGTACTGTATGTATGTGATATCTATGTACATATAAAACCTTTTTTTTTTTTAATACTAATTTGGTAATTTTTATTTTATTATAGGTATTGATACTTCCGTTACATTTGTTGTAATATATAGCTATAGGCCATCTGAAACTCACATTTCCTAGGAAAGTAAAGAGAACTATATAAAACTTATGATCATTAAGCAAGCACAAAATAGCAGGCGCAAGGTTGTCACTGCACATTAGTCATAAGCAAGGTTGTTGGGTTTTTCCAATTTCCTTGAACTCAGTGAATGGAAACTGGAGTCCTTGCCCATAGCAGTGAAACAAGATACATCTTCTAAGGACCGTATTACATGGTTCACAATTTGAGCGCCGATCTGCTAGATCAGTGCTTGCTTACTAAGCCCATTACACAGCTTGATAATGTGCAGCAAGAGCTGTGTGTGTGTGTGTGTGTGTGTGTGTGTATATATATATATATATATATATATATATATATATATGTGTGTGCTCTTTCCTTTTAACCTATCCTCTCTAGCCTCTTTCTCACATACACTCAGACCCATAACTCACAAGAAGGTACACAAAGTCCCCTGTAGGAGGAGTTTCACTGGTGGAGGAAGTGCTGTTCAGTTTTACTTAGTTTCCCAGAGAGAGAGAGAGGACATGAACAAAACAGTTCCTGCTTAAGTTAAGCCAGGGCCTGGCTTTTGCCAGGACTTCTGAGAAGAACTAAGGACAGATGCAAAGAAGACTTTCTTCTAAAGTAACTACTACTTACACTATGCAGTGTTAAGCCAACAGTAGGGGAGAGCAGCCACCAAGGAACACCCTAGCCCACGCCAGGAACCACAGGGCCATTGCTGAGGGACTATTTTCTTTTTTTCAAAACCCTGTAAGAAACAGGAGGAAAACTCTACAAGAAGGAGGAGAAATGTCTTTTCAAATCCCCAGCTGAAGGAACTTACACAAAGCTTTTATTCTCACAGTCTGGTAAGACAGTTGTCTAAACAAGAATATCACTTCACTACAACGATATCTACCAAGGTTCCAGCAGAGTACAAGGCTACACTGGGCACAAGGCTTCTCTGGCAAACTCCTCTCCTCTTCTCTCCACCTTCTACAAGGCACTACAACTACTACTTCTACTCTTCTCAAGCACTAAGTTACGCACTGGAGTCTGTAACAAGATTATCGTCTGTGAAACGTGTACTGTTCTCTTGCTTTACAGTAAAGTTGTTCTATTTTTATACCAAACGCACGGGACTCTGTCTATCTCTGCTCGCACCTAGACCTGTACACACACACTACCGCACCCCTTGGGTTATTTTTCCCCCTTCTGTGGGTGGTGGTACCGACAATCCGGGTGGGTCAGTTGCCACTCTAAGTTGCCATGAGAAGAGCCCAAGGTACCCACAGCAACCGGAAAGGTTACTGACCATTTTGGGGAACATACTACCGGCCGTACAAAAAAGCAGGTACCAACATCACACGTGTGTGCGGGACTAACACTGGCATCATGACAGATACCATCACTGGCCGAGTAGGGCAAGCAAGACAGCCGTAGACCACCACATATATATACCTTTAGCGATGTCCATGTAGCCCTTGCTGTAAATAGTAAATAATAAAGTATATACGTTACCTTCCCATGCTCCTGTTGTTTTTCTCGCTTCTGCCTACTACCCGCAACCACCGCTGCATCTTCAGAGCCAGTCTCTGAAGTGACAGGCCGCTCAGCCTATCACTGGCTTAGATGGGACGCGCCCTGGCCAACGATTGGCTGAGTGGCCTGTCACTTCAAAGACCAGTGTAGAAGCTTCAGTGGCGGGTGAAGTGAACAGAAACAAGAAGAACAACAGGAGCATGGACAGATATGTATAAAGTGTATTATTTTTTTTACACAGTCATCAGCTGTCGGCCACGCATCGATATTACACATGGCAACGTGCAGTTGGCGGGTGATGATTTTTAGGCAGGACCAAAAGACACGATCAGCCGTTGATCGTTGTCTTTATTACGTAGAGCGATAATCTGCCAAATCGGCCTGATTATCGCTTTGTGTTATAGGCCCTTACTATCTATCTACTCAGTTATCCTTAGCCTGGAATATTATGCTGCATTTTATGTGCACAGGTATCGCCCAAAGAACTGGTTCAGGAGATTATCCAGGTGTTGATGGAACATGAAGATTCCTGCCATAGAACCTGCTTTTCCCTGCAGTTTGATGGGAATGTCCTGGACAACTTTTCCGAGCTGAAGTCTGTTGAGGGACTGAAAGAAGGTTGTGTTTTGAAGGTTGTTGAGGGTAAGTATGAGTTCTGTATATCCCTAGATAATATATGCTTATGATTAATACGGATTATTAAGCATTAATGCTCCTTTATTTGGGGAATTGACTGAACAGTGGTCAAGCAAATAGAACAGGAGCATATTCATTTATTACTACCTCAAATTCTATTATTTTTTTTTTTTGTGTAAAGAACCATATACCATCAGAGAAGCAAGAATCCATATACGCCATTTCCGGGACTTGCTGAAAAGCCTTGACCTTACAGATGCCTACAATGGAGTGGATTGCAGTTCACTATCCTTCCTCAGCAGCATCTCAGAAGGCGACATTGGAGGTATCAATCCTTTAGTTTTAAAATTTTCCTATGTATTCTTTATGCTAATTGAAGAGATTTATAGAAAATAATGGGTTTCTACCGTTCTAGATTCCTCCAATTCTGAAAACAATGGAAATAATGGGAAGAAGAAGAAGCGATCATCTACAGAACAAGGGCTGGAGGCCATAGACTGTTCTCCACCAGAATATATTCTTCCAGGAAGTATGGAGCGGCCATTGCAACCTCTTCAGCCAATCAGCATTGACAATAAGGTAGCCTTCCTTCCTATTCTTATTATCCAAGTACTTCTGTCCATTTTTCATGAACTACTAATGGACATTATTCACTATGAGATTTACAGAAACAATGATCCTCATTTAAATGCGGACTTTCTGAAATGTGCTGACTTTCTTCTTATTGGTTAATATCTTCCCTGCAGACTCCACAATGTCTGAAATCATTGATTATGAGTGGCTGGAATCCCCCTCCAGGCAATAGAAAAATGCATGGTGATCTCCTGTACCTAACTGTAGTGACTATGGAAGACCACCACATTAATATCACTTCTTCCAACAGGGGCTTCTACATTAACCAGTAAGTACTGGGATCACTGGTCATACTTGTAAGTGTCTGGGGTCTCCAAAGTACATGGGAAAAGCAAATAATTTCTATAAATGTTTCCTTTAGATTCCTTATGAAGAATTTATTAGGGGTATTATATTGGCATTGCACACCAGAGGAGAACTGAGTGTATCCTCCACATTACCGGTATATAGAGAGTTGGCTTTCACATGACCTTTATTACTAGCAATGTGAAAGAAGGCTTAAAGTGACTCTGTATCCACAATCTGCCCCCCCCAAACCGTTGTACCATCAAATAGCTGCTTTTAATCCAAGATCTGTCCTTAGGTCTGTTCGGCAGGTGATACAGTTATTGTCCTAAAAAGAAACTTTTAAACTTGCAGCCCTGTGTCAAATTGGCATGGCCTATAGTGTCTTTGCCCTAGGCCTGCACCACCTCTCTATCCCTCCTCCCCGCCTTCTTCATTATTAGCAATGTCCCGGGCAGAATTTCTCCTATTCATCACTTACACATCAAGGCTGAGTTCACACTACGTATATTTGAGGCTGTATATTATACATAGTGTGAACCCAGCCCAACACTGCACAGGTGCCTTAATGATTCAACACATGTGCAGTGTTCAGACAAGTGATGAATAGGATAAATCCTGCCTGGGGCATTCCTAATGATGAGGAGGGACAGAGAGGCAGTGCTGGCCTAGAGTACAGACACTCTAGGCCACACCAATTTGACACAGGGCTGCAAGTTTAAAAGTTGTTCTGCGATGCCCCAGGCCCCTAGGGGCCACTCCGCAGTGTAGATGGTGCTAACAGGCAGGAACCGGGGCAGCTGTAGGGTATAGGGTTGTCACTGTGTAGGCACGAGGGTGATACAGCTGGAAACCGGGCTCCTGACCATGCGGGAATACTGGGCATGCGATTCCTCGTTGTCCTTAGTCAGGGCACCAATTATCACACCAATGCCAAGGTTCAGAAACAACGGTAGTTGTATATTTATTGTAACGGTGGTAACTAGTAGCAACAGTCTCTCCGGATGCAACCGGGAATAAGGCAAACTTGAATAAAGCAGAGTAATGGGTGATGCTGCAATAGGCTGAGAGAGTAGCGTGCTGAATGATGGGAGTGGTAGTGAAACTGAAGTGGAGATGCTGGGTGGAATGAGACTTGAATGAAATACTTGCTGTTGAGGATTAGAGGAGATGATGATGAGAGGAATGACTGAAGAACGACACCCAGATGAGAATCTTGAGACTTGAGACAGGAACACAGCCAGTGGACTGGAGCAGCAGAGCACACGCAGGCCTCTCTCTTAGCAGGGAGAGAGGACAGACACAACCTATCCCCTTTGTGGTAGGGAATAGACTGACTTGCAAGAGGAAGTTACATGGTAACCCCTGGCCACAGCTCGACGGCCGTTGGAGGAACCATGGTTACAGGGCACGGTCACGTGATCACCAGCCTTTGCATACCACTGCACAAAGTTATACATGCAAGATATACACAAGAACCTGAGAGTAATAGGGATTACACAGTAAACAGTTGCAGTGCATATAGTTTCCAGGACAGGCATGGCTGTAGCAATAAAAGTAACTTAAAGTGAGAAACAGACAGCATGTTCTGGGACACTGCAGTTCTTTAGGACGATAACTGCACCACCTGCCGAACGGATCCCAGGACAGATCTTGGATTAAAAGCAGCTATCCGACGGTACAATTGGTTGGGGAAGGGGGGGCAGATTGTGGGTACAGAGTGGCTTTGAAGTGTATCTGTCACAAATCTTATTTTAAAGAAACCAACAGTTGTGATCGCAAGTAGTTTTGCAACATACTCGCTTTATTTTATTTTTCTTAATTTTTCTATGCTTAAATTAGTGTTATACATATGGCCAAACTGTGCTCCATGCCGATATTTGGCTACTTTTTGTCTCCAGAGTGTTTCTTAAAATACAAATATCCATTACTTTGCTTTTTTTTTTTTTTTTTTTTTTTTTTTAAGATCAACAGCTGAGGTATTTAATCCAAAACCAGCTTCACCGAGCCACTTGAGCCACAATATTGTAGAACTGCTGAACCAGGTCAGCCCAGCTTTCAAGAAGAACTTTTCCAATCTGCAAAAAAAGAGGTAAAATGCAACGACAAATAAATTATTATTCACATAAATGTACATCGTCATATGAAATATTGGAGTAGCATTCCATCATCAAAAACTCACTGCTTGTAAAGCTTACAAAGCTTTCACATATACCACCTTAAAGGGGTTATCCAGCCTGGGGGGGGACCGGGGAGGAGGTGGCTGAAATAAAAGACGTCCACTCACCTCCCCGGTTCCAGGGGCGTGTCACTCATCGTGGCGCTCCGGTGCCTGGTTCCCGGCCACTTCCTGGTGTCTGACGCCGCCCGAGACGCTACGTCTCAGGACCGCTCAGCCACTCAGTGAAGGAGGCGGGATCCGAGCGGACTTCAAACGGATCCCGCCTCCTTCACTGGGTGGCTGAGCGGCCCTGAGACGTAGCATCTCGGGCGGTGTCAGAGACCAGGAAGCGGCCGGGAACCGGGGACCGGAGCGCTGCGATGAGTGACCCGCCGCTGGAACCGGGGAGGTGAGTGGACGTCTTTTATTTCAGCCACCTCCTCCCCGGTCCCCCCCAAAAAGTTCCCCCATGCTGGATAACCCCTTTAAATACCCAGCTACAAGTACAGCATATCGCTAAACCAGAAACACCAACCTTAAAAGCACATACATTGTAATAATTAAACAGATTTATTCCATGTTTTTTTTTCTGTGCATTGAAGCTTTATATTGAAGACCTCAAAACAGTAAAGTAATCAAATTAAGTAGCGAATGAAAAAGTGTTGACGTGTACCTAAACTTATTTACCTTCTGATCTGTTGTTGCAACATGTCAGAAATTGTGATCAATCGGGGCCGCCATTGAGATCCCCATCTAATTATAACATAATGGGAAGTGGCACTCTTCTTTTAATAGTTAGTTTAAATGCCTTAAAACAAAGCTATACTTACTTGTATCCAGGTCCATTCTCCTGAAGGCAGCTTTTTTGGGCTTGTGCTAGTTGAGAAAAAGAGACCAAATGCAGGAAGTCCCGGTCATCTGTGCTTACAGAGAAGGTAGTCAATTTGTACTGGCCGTGAGTGCAAAAATCTGCTTTCAGGAGACTGAACCTGGATACTAGTAAGTATAGCTTTGTTTTAAAGCATGTTAACTAAAAAGAAAATAATGTAAATTGCAAACATGCTTTATATCACATCTACTGTTGGTTTAGATTAGGACTCTAAAAAGAGTGCTACTGCCCCTCATTTTAACAATTGATGGGGGTCTCAACAGCTGTACTAAAAAATAATAATTAATATAAATTGCAAACTTGCTTTATATCATATCACATATACGGCTAATTTCGATTTTGAAAATTATAACGACAGGTAGAAACCAGACTATGTTTTATAATTTAGATTCTTCAAAGTAGCCCCCTTTTTGCTTTGGAAACAGCGTTCCACACTCTTGGCATTCTCTCAATCAGCTTCATGAAGTGCTTGTGTTTACTGGTTTTCAGTTAACAGGTATTTGGATAGTTAAAAGTTGAATGTGGAATTTATTTCCTTCATATTGTGTTTAGGACCAGATAAGTTGTGTTGTGAAGAGATAGGATTGGTACATAGTTTCTTACAGAGTTTAGCCATATTGAACTACTGTTGTAATCCACATTACGGCAAGAACTTTAAGGCATGAAAGACAGCCAATCTGGAAAACTGCAAGAAGGCTGAAGGTATCCTCACATGCAGTCATAAAAAAGATCCAACCCCATTGTTAAACTGGCACTAATGAACACCACCCCAAGAAAGGAAGTCCATGTTAGGAATGTGCAGTAGCCTGGTGTGAACTGGGCCTGGTTTCTGCTTTTGTGTGACACACCCAATTGCTTCCCAGCTCCCGGCAATGCAGGAGTTACACAGAGCTCTGCTAGACTTGATTGCTGCAGCTGAGCAAGTCTTTTTGATTGACATTTTCCTCTGCCTGTCCGGAACCTTGAGGATCAGAGTGCCGGTCCAATGGGGATCCGGACTGGGCTCTTGATCCTCATAAAAGAAAGCTGAGCCACTCTCTCAGCGCTGGCTATTAAGGTTCATACCCTGATCCCAGCTCCCCCTGTGATCCCCGTACCTAATTTCTCTGCTTGATTTACCTGTTACCTGACCTGCCGCCTGACCGTTGACTATTTGATTGTTTACCGATTCTGCACCGCGTGCCCATTTGGTTTGGACGTTGGCTTGTTTGATTCTCCCTTTGTGTTTGTTCGTCTGTCTCATTCTGTGTTACACCTACCAGAGCAGGAACTGCCTTTGTGGTTGTCCGCGACTGCCTAGGGCTGTTTGAGGCAAGTAGGTAGGGACAGTGGGTGGGCTCAGCCTTAGGGCTCACTGTTGTGTCTTATCCCTACCTCCCAGTCCTGACAGTCCAAGAGTTACCTCTGTTGCAGAGAATAGCTTCATTAGAGTCTCAACAATTTTTGATCCCAACATCCATGTCTTTGTGGGACCCAAAAAAGGTGAGCCAATGCTTTCTACACGTGTGGTTTCCACTGTAAAGAATTGTGACACCAAACACACCTTCTGGCTATGTATGGGCTATTTGACCAAGAAGACGAGTGATGGATTGCTTCACCACAATCACCTGACCTAAACCTAGTTGAGATGGTTTGGGTTTAGTTTAAAGCCTCCTTCAAGGCTGTTGGGAAACCATTCCAGGCGACTACCTCATGAAGCTGTTATCAGAACAAATTTGGACTACTTTGAAAAATATAAAACCATATTCTGATTTTTCTGTTATAGTTTTTATGTTTTCACTATGAGCCTACAATATAGAAAAAAAAAACATAAAAACATGGAATGGAAAGGTGTGTTAGAACTTTAGAGTTGTATAAAAACATTGGATTAGATTTATCAAACTGGTGAAAAGTAGAATTATCTTAGTTGCCCCTAGCAGCGGATTCCACTTTTCATTCCTCACAGATTCTTTGGAAAATGAAAGTTGGAATCTGATTGGTTGCTAGGGGCAACTGGGCCAATTCTACTTTACACCAGTTTGATAAATCCACCCCACCCCCCCCAAAATATGTATACAGTATAGATATATATGACTTGTTTTTACTGCTGACTTCTTCAGTTAAGGTTAAACTTTGCATATAGAGTACTGTATATACCAATATATTATATTATCTTTTTCTCACCATCTAGGGTTCACCGCCATCCTTTAGAGAGAATTGCAACTCCTTATCAAATTTACAGCTGGATTGCCCCCAGCAGTAATCATATTATTGACTGTGTGCGGGCCGAGGATGCATACAATTCACGTCTGGGATATGAGGAACACATTCCTGGCCAGGTACAACTTGACCTTTTATATTAAAGAGGATGTGCCACCAGGTACATCCTCTTTAATCTGAACCCACAGATCGAACGGCGCCGTCACGGGGAGGGAATTCCCTCCCACTGGGGGTGGGCCGGCCTACCTCCAGTGCTTGAGCACTGGCCGGTTCTGGTGCATAGAATGGTGCCGTGACTGTGCCGTTTGATCCGTGGGTTCAGATTAAAGAGGATGTACCTGGTGGTACATCCTCTTTAAGCACCATTGGTCTCAGCTTTTTGGAATACTGCAAAAATCTAAAATGTCACTGCCTCCTTAAGATAGCAAACTACACCCCAACTGAATATGGTCTATGTGCAACCTATTCCAAAGGCGTGTTACACAATGTGTTTTACCTTTGCACTATAGCACATAACAGTTTTAGGCTTTTACGGGATCATAGAGAGGAAAGGCGGCCGTTTCATAATATTGACGGCCGTGAATAATGATCATGATTAGCAGCCATATATGTTATGAGAAGGCTGCCTTTCCCCGATAGTTCCTGTAGTGAGAACATAGCCTCAGCTATATCACTACTGTTGACTTTATTGGAAAGTTACCCTATTAAAAGTGTTGTCTGGTAAGATATAAGTGAAGATGAACCAGAATCTAGGCACAATCAGAATGGCAGCATCTAGAGATGACTGAAGTAATCAAAGTGTGTGTTTTTTTTTGTTGTTTTTTTACCTCTTTTAAAGTTTCATTTAAATAGCAAATACTGTTTAAAGTATTGAACTGGAAAAACTAAACCTTATTATAGTTGCCAATAAATACAGTTTAATAACTATTGCAAAAAAGTAATTGTTAATAATATTCTTTATCGGAAAGATGAGAGACTGGAACGAAGAGCTTCAAACTACTAGAGAACTTTCTCGGGAGAATCTGGCAGATCAGCAACTGCGCCAAAGAGCAAACTTTAAGGTAATAACAATGGTGTATGTTAGAAATGAGCGAACACCAATCTCCAACACGCTCGGGTTTATCTGAGCCCGAACGCTTAGCATTTAAATACTGGTGGCTGAAGAAGGACCCTAGGGAGTTCTGGAAAACATGGATACAGCCAATGACTTATGGTATATTTCCCTTTGCATACTTTCCTATCCCCCAGGATTGTGCTTATGAAATCCCATAAAATCAATGGGACAGGCGGAATTTCAAGCAGAATCCGCAGCACTTATTCCGCTTAAAATATTTCACCTATTCTGTAGTGTGAACATACCCTTAGGATGCGTTCACACAAACAGGATCCGCAGCAGATTTGATGGTGCAGATTTGATGCTGTGTTCAGTTATTTAGACCAAATCTGCTGCGGCTCTGCACCATCAAATCCGCTGCGATACTGTACGTGTGAAACTATCCTTAAAAGGAAAATACCTCTAAAAGTGGATTCTTTGCATATCCTTATTCCTAACTTACTTCTATTTACTTATGTGGGTGTGGGCTGCTGTTTCTTTCAAAGTCCATGAAAAAGAGTAACCCTGTTTATGGGTATGTGCACACTACGGAATCTGCACGTAGAACTTCAAGCGGATTCCGCCACACGCCCCCACTTGAAGTCCTGCCTGTCCCATAGGCTCCATTCTATGCTCAGTCAATGTCAATTCTTTGGGAGGATGGCAGAATCGTCCTGAGCATAGAATGGAGCTTATGGTATGGGCGGAACTTCAAGCAAGGGCGTGCGGCGGCGGAATCCGCTTGAAGTTCTACACGTGGATTTTGTATTGTGCACATATCCTATGGAAGGGGGGGTAATGTTTTCCTAGTCTTAGATAACTGATTAAAAGGAGATGAATTATTCATTATATTATATATTATGCACCAATATGTGTTTTGTACAATTACCCCAGGGTTTAGATAAGCAGCACCACAAATTGGTGATATCAAAGGCCTGAAGTTCTTGCAGACGACATGTTGAAACATAAAGTTACTGACTTAACAGGTAATTGACTCTTGTCAACCATTCCTCATAGATCAACTCTGACTTTGTTGGGGCGTCCACCCGAGGAGCCATGGCGGTAATCGATGGAAATGTTATGGCGATTAACCCTGGAGAGGAGACCAAAATGCAAATGTATATTTGGAACAACATCTTTTTTAGCTTTGGCTTTGACGTAAGAGACCACTACAAGGACCTGGGGGGAGACCATGCTGCCCATGTGGCTGCAACCCATGACCTAAAAGGAGTACAAGCCTATAGTGATTTGGACATTGAAGAACTTTATGTGTTGGGCACTGTGGTTCTCGATTACAGAGGATACAGAGTAACTGCTCAGTCAATCATACCTGGAATATTGGACCGTAAGGAAGACCAAAGCGTTGTTTATGGTTCTATTGACTTTGGTAAAACCGTGTCTTCAAATGTAAAATATCTCACGTTACTCCAGAAAGCCAGTAAACCACTCCGTATAATGAGGCATACTGTGCTAAATGCAAAGAATGAAGAGGTGCTTCTGTGTTCCTCTGTGGAGTGCAAAGGAATTGTGGGGAATGATGGACGCCACTATATTTTGGATCTTCTGAGAACTTTCCCTCCTGATGTGAACTTCTTACCTCTGAAGGAAGATGAAGTACACAAAGACTGTCAAAACTTTGGATTCCCTAAACCGTATCACCACCGATTGTGCAGTTTGAGGCCAGAGCTCATGGAAAGTTTTGTTCAATACAAGTAAGTAACCCAGTTGGCTTACATTTAGGAATATCTTATGAGAAAGAATTAAAGATGGCAGATTAAAGATCGTGTCAAATAACTTAATGTGTTCCAGAGTTATACTACTAAATCAGACTGAAACATTGACATAATGTACACATCAGCACCAAACTTTCTCAGTATAATGTAAAAACATACAATGGGGTACAGTTGTGCCAGATCCTTTGGACATTTGAAAATGCTTCAGAACATGGCACTACAATTCTGCCCATTTATCCACACGTTAGTCAGGTTTAGGGTAGGTTCACAAAAATCATTGCGCTCAGAAACATCGGTGACAAAAAATCCAATGGAGTCTCCATTGATGTATAGCCCCCTATAAAATTTGGATATTCAAAATGGAGCCTCAGTTACAAGTCTCAAAACACAGGAATAGCCAGATATCCCTCCAGGGGAGGAAACCTGTTGCCAAGGGGTTCCTCCAAGTGGGGAGATCACCAAACCACCCTGATACATAGTCCCTTAAAGGGGTAGTGCAGCGGTAAGCAATTATTCACTAAATAACACACATTACAAAGTTATACAACTTTGTAATGTATGTTATGTTAGTGAATGGCACCCTTCCCCGTGTTTCCCCCACCCACACTAGACCCGGAAGTGTAGTGCTCTATACTCACCTGATTTGTGTCGACCCCTGTCCGCCATCTTGTGACAATGATGTCATCTTCTGTATAACTTTGTAATGTGTGTTATTTAGTGAATAATTACTTACCGCCGCACTACCCCTTTAAGTCCCACTCAGTTGTGAGTATTGGGACACAAATAGGAAAGTCCCTTTTGCGTCAAAGTCTAACTCTAACTCAGTTGCGAGGATTGCAATATGACAGGGGATTACTAAAGCCAGGCATCCATCCATAGATAGCTGTTTTGGGGTATTGTTTTCATTGCCCCGTTTGCCCCTCGTCAGCGTGGAGCAGGATTCTGGCTAATACCGCAAAACAGCTGTCTGTGGATGGATGCCTGCCTTGTCATGTCACAATACTCGCCACAGAGTTAGACTTTGACATAAAAGGGGCCAATCTGGTATTCCCATATTTATGTTTCAATACTCGCAACCAAGTGGGACTTAAGGGGCTACGTATCAGGGTGGTTTGGTGTACTCCCCACTGGGAGGCACCCCCTTGGCCACAGGTTTCCTTCCCTCCAGGCTGCTTGCCAAGAGCAGCAGGCAAAGCAGTACATGGGGGATTAGTGAGTCTATATCTCTCAAACAATACATTTTAAGGAATGAATTTACGTTTGAAATAAGTTTCATTTAACATAGTGCATCAGTTTAGACCTAGTTTTCTTCGTGGCACCACCCATTTAAGCTCTGACTGGTTTCTATGGGCAGTTTTTTGTTTTCAACAGTTTTTGTTTCGGATCCTGTATATTCACGTAAAATGGTGTGGTAGGCTCTATCTGAGATCACTTAATTTAGTTATTACTGCTTGATGTAATGGGCATGGGATGACATATTAGGCATGTGAAGTTAAAAGAGAATTCCAACTAGGCATGTGAAGTTAAAAGAGAATTCCAACATTAAAAAAAAAAAAATTATGACAAGTCAGACATGTGAAAAGTTTTGATCGATTGGGGTCTGGGGTGTTCAGACCCCCACTGATCATTAGGTATAGCTGTGAGAAGCAGGCGGCTGTGAGCTTCACTCCCAAACTCTCTGCTTGATCCACCATATTGCAGATGGGGGTTAACACAAATTTCAGTGGAGCCTGTCTCCTGCACTGAGACAGATCAGTTGGCGAGCTGGGCCTCTTGCTTCTCCTAGCCATAGCTAACAACTGATGGGGGTCTGAACACCCAGATACCGACCACTGAAAACTTTTGACATATCTGTATATATATATAAAACAAGTTATCCTGGAACTTTTCCTACAAAACTATATATCAATCTGCTCAGCGCTTCCTGCTCTACAACATGATGCCTGCAAATTGGACTGCATTATTAGGCTATGTTCACACATAATATTTCCATGATTCTTTTGGACAGTCTTTTTGAAACCTTTTTCCATTCTAGGTTTTGATTGAAAAAAATTGTGATCAAAAGACTGACGGATATACTGTGTGTAAACATAGACTTAGTGTCACAAATCTGATGATATTGAAATATTTAGATGTAGCAAAAATGTTTAGCCCTGTCAAATGTTGTTAGTGAGGTTGCAGACATCCATAATTTACCATTAAAGTGTCACTGTTAATTTTTTTTTGCAGAAATCAATAGTCCAGGCGATTTTTTTAAAGAAACTTTGTAATTAGGTTTATTAGCCGAAAAATGAATTTTTATCATGAAAAAGCAGTTTGAAGCTCTCCCCCCTGTCTTCATGGTTTTTCTATGGAGAGAGAAAGTAGAGGCACCAAAACAGGACAACAAAGAGTTCATTTACGTTCACATCACAGGCTCTCTCTTCTGACAGTCACCACTGACCTCTCTGACCTCTGAATAGCACTCTGAATAGCTCAACCACTGTGTAATCCTTTGTTCGGCTCACAGTTGCCGGCTAATCTCGCTCCTTTTTCCTCCCCCCCTTCCCTCTCCATAGAGCAGACAGGATCTGACTGATGAAAAACAGTCGAGATTTTCTGATTCTGAGCAGTGGATGCCAAAAAGGAGAGGAGGGGGGGACCTGGGAAAAGGCTTTTTAAATGCAAATAATGGCATATTTGCCTAATAAACCCAATTACAAAGTTTCTTAAAATAACCTGGACTATTGATTTCTGCAAAAAAAAAACAGCGACTCTTTAAGCTTTTCTAATACATCTGTTGTGTCTTTTATAGGTATGCCCAGTTTATGAAGGTCATAGTGGACAAGTCTAATAATGGCGATTTACTTCAGCCTGAAATCAATGGAGATGCGTCAACGAAAGGTAAGCCTAAAGAATTTGGTAGTGCTATAGGTAATTGTGTCTACATTTTTCATTGTACATCTATATGAAACGTTTAGCTATATACTAGGGCAGATTTATTATTGCAAATGCACCAGATTTCCGGAGTAATTTGTGCCAAAAAAAGACTGGCCTAAGTGACTTGTGCAACACTTACTGTGTGTGTGTTTTAGACCCTTCTTAGGAAGAAAGGATATGCAAAATAGCTCTCACACCACTTCCACAAAGTGCTGTCCCTTGAAGGAGTCTTATAACATTTACTGAGGAAGGAAACACTACCCATCTAAAGACAGTTGTTTCGGGGTTATTGCCCCTCTTCAGTGCAGAGCAGGGTGTTGGCTGGCGAGTGAGAGGCCTTTTGACATTTGCATTTGCTTTGGCTTGAGCTCCATAGTTCTACATGAGGCTATGTGATTTTTTTTTTTGGCCCTTATCTTACTTACTTTTTGCTTTTGGGATGCTCTTACCCCTGTAAGATTTAGCTGTATTTTGTGATATATTTTCAGCCATTGATGGGGCTATAACAAGAAGCTATATCGCCCAAAATACACTTTTATTTTTTCATGTGGGACATAACCCAAATTATATGCCAAATATTCAGCCATATTTTGGCAGGGAAACATTTATATTACAGATTCAGGTCATTCTCAAAGATTACATTTGACTAATATTTATAAGTCTGGTGCTTTCATGAAGGAAGCGTATACCCAACACCTCCTCCCTCCCAGTCACTGATAGGATACACCACTACTGGTAACTTGACCCGTGTATATGTGACAGTGGTCAGCTGAGGAGCGGCCCGCTCATCCGCTGATCTTATCTTTTTTGTGGGCAGCAATATATTTAAATGGCTGAACGAATGATACAGTGATCATTTGTGCGGCCCGACCACTCAATTAATCGTGCCTTGTAAAGGCACTGTGAATGAGCGCCAATCTTGCTGATTGCTTAGTGTAAAAGGACCCTTAGGCCATACTATCAAAGACACTCAATAAAGGGGTATTCTGCTAATATGTTTCTGCCCTTGCGGAAAACATATCAAAAAGCCCATTCTTTCCTTTTTGTGTTACCCTGTTGTCCTCCGGCATCATCTTCGGGTCCAGGCTGAACAGCCGTGCCACCACTTTCAAGATGGACCGGTCTCGGCAGCGGCAGCCTGCTCAGCTATCCATGGTCGTGGTGCTGTCCCATGTCGGTTAGTGGTTGGCTTAGCGGGCTGTCACTGCCAAGACGAATTGAGGCATGATTGTTCATCCGGGACCTGAAACACGGAAAAGTAGAAATAGGCTGTTTTTTAAAGTTTTGAAAGTTTAGTTTAAACTTTTGTTGCTGTATACTGTACTTAAAGGGGCTCATAGGATGGTTGTAATGTATTTGGGTGAAATGTATAACCGTAAATTACCGGGTTATATTAAATGATTCTGTTCTCCCCATCTACAGATGATCTACGGGGCGCGGATATTGTAAAAGAAGCCTGCCGAGAGATTGGATCTGTTACGGACTATATTTTCGATATACGGTTCAATCCAGATGTATATTCACCAGGTAAGTGTTAGAACAAGACTATAGTGAATGCCAAATGAATATAGATGAGATGTCAGACTCCTGATACTTGGAATAACCTGGTTTTCTCTCTCGTACTTAGTGGTCAGGTTTCCAGATTCCCAAAAACAGGCCCTCGAAATTCAAAAGCGATTGTTGAGCGAAGCGGCAAGTTTTCTCCTCAGGGTGCAGATCCCCAACTTTGTAAGTAGAAATTTATAAAGATGAAAATCTATCAGTGTCTGTGGGCAAATCCAGCAATACTGATCTTCTATCGAGTTATCATGATGCCTGTTTAACTGCATATCTTTTAGTGAGAAAGCTAAATGACAACCAGTATATATGTTGCTATTGCTGGGTTTACACGTAGCGATAATTCGTCCGATCGTACGATGAACGATTTCGAAGTAACGATTTTTTTTTTAGAATGATCAGCGTTTAGATGGAACGATATATCATACGGAAAAATCGTTTTGCGATCACTTAAGCCTATCTCGCACATAGGTTTAAATCGGTGAACGATTGTTTACACAGAACGATCTGCGAATTTTTTACGAACGACGATTTAAGAACATGTTGTAAGATCAAGATGAAAGATTTCTCGCTTGTCGTTTGATCGTTCGCTGCGTTTACACGTATGATTGTCGTTCGAATTTCGATCATTATCGTGCAAATTCGAACAATAATCGTTATGTGTATTATCGCATCATATGGGCAGATAATCTGCCCATAGCAACTAGTCATTCAAATTCCTTATGCTGCGTTTACACGGAACAATTATCGTTCGAATTTGCACGATAACGATCAAATTCGAAGGATAATCGTATGTGCAAACACAGCGAACGATCAAGCGATGAGCGAGAAATCGTTCATTTTGATCTTTGAACATTGTTCTCAAATCGTCGTTGGTCGTTCGCAAAAAATTCTGTCTGTGAATCAGGACCCTGATTTGCGGAAAGAAAAAGGACCCGCTGAATTCAATGTGGTCATCCCCGCGTCCGTTTTAAAAACGGATACGTTTTAGACTACAAAAGGTAAGATCTGCACTTATACGATCCGTTAATGCGGAACAAAGGGTCCAATAAAAGTCAATGGGTCTGTTTTAAATGGACAACATACAGATACACTATCCGTGTGACGTCCATTTTTACTGAAGCATTGTCTGACAACTTGTAGGCAACCTTGTGGCCACTTACTACCCTCCTAGCCACAAAAACAGATGCAAAACTGATGCATCACGGATGGTTTCTCCACGACATCACTGATCCTGATTTCCGGGGTCCCAGAAGAAAAACATGTGTGAATGAGTCTTTAGAGGCAGTATGTATGCATTTGCATGTAGTGCAGCCACTGTTCTGTGAGCTAAATAATGTGGATTCCATACTGATTAGAGTTGAGCAAACCCGAGTCTGCGCCATTTCATTACCGGTGGCTGAAGAAGTTGGATGCAGCCTTATGGAGTCCTAAAAAATATGTATACAGCCTATGGCTTTGGACAAGCGTGCCCAAGGATCGTGCATCTCTAATACTGATACATTATAACAGCAACTACAATTGTGGATTGGGCTGCTGCTGCTCAAACTGCATATTATAAACCTTCTTCTCACTGTACCTGACAGATAAAGGCCTGTCTGAATCATATCATAGTTCCCCTGGATGGTAAAACACTAAAAGAGTCTCTTCACGCACAAGGAATCAATATAAGATATTTGGGAACAGTCGCTGAGACAATTGACAAGTTACAAGTCCGCCCGTCTCTGGATCACCTTTATGTAAGTATGATATTTTACATGTAAATATGAAAAAAAAAATTTTTTTAGAAGCTGCATGTTACTGTCCTGAAATAGTGACTAGAGAACTCTGCATGTTTAACTCTAAGGGGAATTTAGAGGTTGGGTGGAATACAGGGAAGTGGAGCATAGGTCTGTGCATTCCATACAACCAGTCCTATTTCAGCCATTGCAGGACTCTCAGAGAAAGGTATCAGTGAGGGGAGGGTAAGAAAAGCTGAACTCAGACTCGCTCCACAGCTTTTGACTCAGCAAAACCCTTTAATGGGTTACTTCACCCACAACATTTTTCTTTCAAATCAACTGGTGCTCGAGATTTATAATTTACTTCTATTAAAAAATCTCCAGTCTTCCAGTACAGCTGCAGGAAATTGTGTTTTTTCCAGTCTGAAGAGCAGGAGAGGTTTTTCTATGGGGATTTGCTACTGGTCTGGACAGTTCCTAACATAGACAGAGGTGGCAGCAGAGAGCACTGTGTCAGACTGAAAGAAATACACCTCTTCCTGCAGGACATTACCTGTCCACGTTCCCAGTGTTGTTCTGCTCTCTGCATGCGTCCTGGCACCACGCCACTCAATGTATAAATGTAAAAAAAAATAATGTTTTCTTAATTGATACAAAGATAACTTTCTGAAAGTAAAGTAAATAAGAAATAATATCGTCATTTTTATTTGCCATGATACCCCTTTATTGGGGCCTTAAAGGTACATCTACTGTCTACCCTCCTTCTTTGAAGTAATCTTTGTGAATACTTGTCCAACAGAGAATCATAATTATTGACATAGTGACACGTTCAGCCAAAATCATCCTCCGCAGCTACTTACAGGTAAGAGCAATGAAACCAGTCTCAGTCTTGCGGTGAGTTCAGACATTTCGGCAGTTTTTTCTTCGATTTGTGCATAAATCATGGCAATGCTATAGTATATAATCCATATGATATTGGCCTTCATTATTTATTAGATGAGAATAATTGCACCCTACTAAATATTTACTAGCGTTAGGCTGGGTTCGCACGGCATTTTTGCATAAAACGGATGAAAAACCGATGCATTTGGTTGCATTCGTTTTGATCCGTTTTTCCATTGACTTCCAATATAAAAAAAAAAAAACATCAAAACGCATTTGTTTGTTTTTTTTACATACACAAAAACAAGGTCGACCACATTTTTGTATACCCTAAAAAAACAGATGTGTTTTGATCCATTTTTGCATCCTTTTTTTCCATGAAACAAATGAAAAAAACGGATTGCAAAAACACAGTGTGAACCCAGCCTCAAACATGATCCCTTTGCCATCACCAATGTTTATCTCAGGTACTCTATAGGGGTTTTTTTTTCTCAAATGTTGTGGTCAATTACATTTTTGAGTGCAGCAAAAAAAAAGGTAAAAAGTGTAACTTAACTGCACCATGGCAATGACCTCATAATGTCTTTTTTTTGGCCGTTTCCAGCCCTTTTTTGTCCATTTGGCGCCCAAATAACAGCCGTTGTTTCAAAACAACTGTTTTGAAATAATGATTGTTATCTTGGTGCAAAATGACGGCCGTCCAAAAAACAGGGCTAAAGGGCTAAAAAAAAGATGTTCTGTGTTCATGGCCTATGGGTGTAATTGCAATTTGTACATAGCCCCCTATATGTCCAGACCGATCCATACGATGTGTGTACGCTCCGGCCGGGATCCCATTGAAGATAGGCTATGTTCCACCCCGCAAAACTACGGCCGTAGTTCTACGGCGAGAACTACAACTGTAGTTTTACGTAGTGTGAACATAGCCTTAATGTGTCAAATTGTGTCCTTATGATTTGTATTAGGGAATAGAGATGTCTGCTCTGTCGGCTGCAGTAAGCCACTTCCTGAACTGCTTCTTGAGTTCTTACCCCAATCCCGTGGCTCACCTGCCTCCTGATGAGTTGCTTTCCCGTAAACGTAAGAACAAGAAGAAGATACGCTCCCTGGAAAATGGAGACAGCACAGCCTGGGCCAGTATGACGCCGACCGACCTTTGGAAGCAAATCCAGCAGAATGCGAAAGGCAGCTTTGACTTTACACTTTCATGGTAGGATTCTAAATATTAACAGGGGATATGTCAGATACTGAACACAGCACAGTCACAATGGCTGGTTTCCGCATTGTCTAGCAGTGTTTGTTTCATGTAAGGTATAGACCCTCCATGACCTGACAGAGGCCAAACGTGTGAGACACCTCTTGTCAACTGTGTTTCTGGCTTGTTTTCTGTGTCTTCAGCACAAAGCAGCAGCCTCAGAACTGGGGGAAGGAAACTGAATAGATAATAAATAGTATAGAATTATAGGAATTATTAGTCCCCAGAAGGGGGGATGATTCAAGATGTATTTTACCTATGCAGAATACCTAATTTACCTATGCAGAATCCGCTGCGGATCCAGTACTTTGAAATTGAATGGGTCCCATACACGCAGCGTATCCTTTAACCCCGAAAGCCTGCCCGCCTGCAGCCCTGGCCCCCTGTCCGCCCGCACTGCCTGCCGCCTCGAGCATAAATTACCAGCTCGCTGCTACGGCTTGATTCAGGCTCCTGGCTCCCGTCGCTCCTCTTCAGCCAATCAGGGCTGCCGTGCACTGATTGGCTGAAGAGGAGTGAAGGGAGCCGGGAGCTTCACACAGCCGCGGCACCGAGCTGGTAATGTATGCTCGGGGCGGCAGGTGGTGCGGGCGGACGGGGGGCCGAGGCTATGGGCGGGCAGGCTTCCGGCCGGCGGCGCGGGGGTTAAAGGGGCTGGGTCCCATACACGCAGCGGATCCGCTGCGTCTATGGGACCCATTCAAATTCACAGTACTGGATCCGCAGCGGATTTCGCTGCTAACTCACAGCGTCAAATTCGCTGCGGATCCGGTAGGTGTGAGCGTACACTAAGGCTATATTCAAACACATTCTTATATTTTTGCTCAGTATTTTTCAACCAAAATCAGGAGTGTATTGAAAACACAGAAAGGCTATGTTCACACACTGTTGAAATTTAGTGGATGGCCGCCATTTATTGGCCTTTAGTCCTGGTACAACTGTGGGTCTGATGACCTAAACCGATAGCTGTCAGTTCACATTATGAGACTTTCAGTCAGGCCGGGATTGTTGATCACAATACAGTTGCAAAAATACATCTGAACCGTCATGGGAAATATCTACTGTGTTTTAGTGACTCTGTGGAGCAGTTGGTTGAGAAGTTTACTCTGCAGAAGGTGACGCTGCTTCGGGAGTTCTGTATGAAGACTGGAGTTCAGGTAATTGTCTCAACGTGTATATGGAATGCCTAATGTTATATCTGCAGGGCTCAGGATAGCTTTCATACATGTAGTGTCTGGTATTTGTACAAGATATATGCTTTGCTTTTTGTTGAGAAAGGCGAGTATTCATCATCCCGTACATCAGTATCTACATCTATACAAAAATAACTGCCACCCTTCAAGTAGTTCAGGATTTGGATATTGATGTGGATAGTGATTTTGACTCGGTATACGACTGTCATGCACGAAGGCCCAGATTTACCAAGCTGTGTAGAATAGAAACTGGTGTAACCTGCCCACAGCAACCAATCACAGCTCAGCCTTTATTTCACCAGAGATGTGATTGGTTGTTATGGGCAATTTACACCAGTTTCTATTTTACACAGCTTTGTAAATCCGGGCCTAAGGGGAAGATTTATCAAATATGGTGTAAAGTGAAACTGGCCCAGTTGCCCCTAGCAACCAATCAGAATCCACCTTTCATTCCTCACAGGCTCTTTGGAAAATTAAAGGTGGAATCTGATTGGTTGCTAGGGGCAACTGAGACAGTTTCACTTTACACCATGTTTGATAAATCTCCCCCTATGTCTCTAAACTCTGTTCCAAAATGTTTTTGATATTACACACATGATTTTTTTTTTTTTAGGTTCTCTTACGAGAATACAACTTTGAGAGTCGTCATAAGCCAGCGTTAACAGAGGAAGACATTCTGAATATGTTCCCAGTAGTCAAAAATGTCAACATTAAGGCCAAGGCTGCACATGAGCTGTTCACTAAAGCACAGATCAGCATACAGCAGGGTGAAGACATTCTAGATACTACTTTGTTTTTGTTTTTTTTTGTTAATTTTTTTTTTTATATTAATATGTATTGTAAAATATATGGTTCCTTACAATGTTCCTTCTCAGGTAGGATGACATATTAGAGCTGACAGATCTGCTTTAAGATGTTATTGCCATTAAATAAAAAACATTTGACATGTCATAGAGATTGGTGCTGAGACCCCCACCGCTTGCTATAATGAGTTGGTAGAAGCGCTCAGGTATGCACTTCTCTCCCTATATCTGTCTCATGCATTGAGGAGAGAGAGAAAAAAAGTGGTTCATCCATGGAGTCTGAGTATCCAGACCCTGATTAATACTTTGCTTACTCTGCTCCTTCCGTCAGCTCCATAGGAATGAATAGAGCCATGGGTACGGCATGTGATTCTGTATTCATAACAAAGACGCCAGGGCCCTAATTTGGAGATTGGTGGGAAGCACGAAGGTTGGACTCCCGCGATCTCTTATTTCTCCCTTATCTTGTGTATAGGGGACAAGTTAATTTTGCCCAAATGTAGTTAATGTTAATGTAGCCCATGATTAGATTTAAAATAGAGTGAGTTTTATACCTATTTTACTTTTGTAGTTAGCTTTAATTTTACTGTGTGTGAACATAGCCTTAAGGTTATGTGTAGAGATTTGGTGACTTTATCTATCATACTTCACAGGAGGCCTTAAAGAAGGTGTTGTTTTGTTAAATGAAGCTCTGGTCCAGTTCAACAGTGTGTATGGTGCCGTACACCCAGACATCGCCATGTGCCTACGTCTGCTTGCAAGGGTAAAGTTCATTTTGGGAGACGCAGCAGAGGTGAGAAGCATTAGTCACATTAGTCATATAACTTTATAGGAATATACGTGCAGAAATGTATAACATGAAACCTAGTGAGAGGTTTAATATGAAAGTGAGTTTTTGTACTTTTAAAGGGTTTGTCCGGAGAGAAGAAGACAGCTGAAACCTTCTGCTCCCTGGTAAACCTTGTCGAACCTTCCGCATTTGATTCCCGATGCCTTCCCGGTCCTTGGGGAAGGAGGAGACAGCCCAAGTACCGCCTGGAATTCCGGGATTCAGCCTAGGTAATAGGCTGAATCCCGGAATTCCAGGCGGTACCTGGGCTGTCTCCTCCTTCCCCACGGACCGGGAAGGCATCAGGAATCGAATGTGGAAGGTTTGAAAAGCTTTGAGTTCTATAGAACCTAAGATTTTCCGATGTTCGATCATCTCTAGTAAGGAGCAGTCAATTTTCTTTATGACCTATGAATGCAAAATGGTAGAAATGATGATGGCCACGATGACTAAAGGTCCTTTTACCGACAGGCCCTGGATAACCAACAGAAAGCAGTGATAATGACGGAGCGGACACTGGGATATGAGAGCAGCTTCGCAGTTCAGGACTATGTAGGTTTATCTTTACTCATTTGGTATTCAGCTCAATGTTTATACCCTTAAGTATTCTAAAACTAATATAGGCACGTGGTTCACTGAAATATTTTACACTTTCCCAACAGGTCCTTCTCGCACATTACTGCTTTGCCAGTGGGCAATTACCAGTAGCATTGAAGCTTCTGTACCGGGCTCGATACTTGATGTTGGTTATAGCAGGTGAAGATCATCCCACCATGGCTACACTGGATGTGAGTATATGCTATGTATATAATATGGGAGTTTGCCCATTATATCAGACAACTAGAATATAAAATCTACTGTATAGGAAAGAGTTCACCAAGATACTGACCAGTTATCACTAAAGATCTGACGGCAGAACGTATGTACCAGTGGGTTTAGACCAATATCACAATTGGTCACAATGCAATGTAACATAATTTGAGGAAAACAACACAGCAATCTTTGGCAACAAGACCCATGTTGTGTATTCCTTTAGGGCTTATTCTCACATTCTGTATAACATGGAACCTACGGACAGGTAAGCGATGTAGTGGAATCTCCCCCGGCATCATGTATCAATATGATGTCGGGAGCAGGGATAGTGTTTGAAATTTCATGACACTGTAATGAAACAGCCGTGCGCCATCTGTATTCGTATGCCTAACGATCGGACTTGAGCGTGCTCGATTTGCTCTTATCTCTGGTCCTAATGCAGAAGATTTGCTTATTCCACCATGTCTTGTCCCTCTTGCAGAGTAACATTGGCGTGGTTCTACAAGCTGTGCTTGAATGTGACTTGTCTCTACGTTTTCTTGAAAAAGCTTTGGAAGTCAATAAAAAATATTTTGGACTGAAGTCCCTGGATGTTGCTTTAAGGTATCATGATTAACATGTAGTATTACCAAGAGTGGGATTTTTAAGGGACATCACAAGGCAGATTTACTAAGGCTGGGTTCACACTACGTTTTAGCAATCCGTTTTTTTTTTTTCATCTTTTTTTAAAAAAACGGATGGAAAAAACAGATGCGTGTGTGTGCATCCATTTCGATCCGTTTTTCTATTGACTTCCATTAAAAAAAAAAAAAGGATCAAAACGGATCTGTTTTTTTTAACGTACACAAAAACGTAGTCAACCTCATGTTTGTGCCTGTTAAAAAAAAACTGATCCGTTTTGATCCCTTTTTTTATAATGGAATTAAATGGAAAAACAGATAACAACGGATGCACACACAAGCATCCGTTTTTTGCAAAAAACGGATAAAAAAAAAACGGATTGCAAAAACATAGTTTGAACCCAGCCTTATTCTGTGAATTGTTAGACCATGCGACGATAGACTAGATAGCCTATAATAGTCTAAAAATGTGCCCGATTTACCACAGTGACTGTCCAGAAAGAGCACCACTCTTCTTCATAGACTTTATCTGGTATTACTGGTATTTGAATGAGACTGAGGTGTGATTGCACATATATCCAAAATTTGGCACTTCTTTTGGAAAATAAAATTGAATTTCTAAACTACAACCTCGCTAGGCTTAAAGAATACCTCTCATTAAAAATAACTTTTGACATCTCATAAGTTGTTGATCACAGTGTGTTTCACTGCTGAGACCCGCTGTGATCAGGAGATATAGCCGGGGAGACATAATGGCAGTGCAATCCACTCTCCAGCCGGCTGCTTATTTCCTCAATATTTTCTCAATGTAAGTCTATGAGAAAACATTGAAAGACTGGGCGGCCAGCCAGGGAGTGATTTGCGCTGCCGCAAACTCTACCCTGCTATACTGTCTGATCATAGCTGGTCCCCGCAGTGAGACCTGCTGTGATCAATAACTTTTTTAGCAGTTGGGGGGACTGCTTTAAACTATTTTCATGTTTTTGTGTTTACAATAACTTTTTTAGTGACCGTGCCCATTTAATAGTTACATTGGTTGATTTAACCTACAGAAGTGCCAGTCCTTCTTTCTGTACTCACTTCACAAGTTCTGCGGGTGAGGGTTCTATTACATGATAAATATGTTCTGCTCCATGTATATATTATGTAGTATAATATACCCATTGCTATAGCCAATAGCTTGGCTCATTTTAATAAATTCAGTGTTTATTTAGCACCACACATACCTTAAAGGGGTACTCCAGTAAAAAGCTTTTTCCTAGTAATTAAAACATCTGTCCCCCGTCCCCCTTCCCTATCATTTCCCCCCTTAACCTCCCACCAGGAAGTGAAGTAAAGCCATTCTTACATAATTACTGTTGACCCCAGGCTGCTCTGTGGCAGCCATTTTGTGACAATGGCATAATCAAGAAGGAGGCGGGTCTAAGCCTTGTTAGGCCAGCCTCCTTTTGTCAGATGACTCAGGTTGCTCAGCTCTGATTGGCTGAGCCAGCTGTAAGCCATCTAACAGTTTTACAGAGTCAGTTAGACATCACAGGAGACAGTGCATCATGGGAAACCCCAAACCAGGAAGCTGTGCCTGTGCAGATGATGTCATTGTCACAAAATGGCTGCCACAGAACAGCAGGGGGTCAACAATCATTAGGTAAGAATGGGTTTACTTCACTTCTTGGTGGGAGGTTGAGGGGGGAAAGACAGGGTAGGGGGCAGATAGGTGATTGAAGCATATTACAAAGTTATATAACTATGTAATGTGTTTCAATTACTGGGAAAAAGATTTTCGCTGGAGTACCCCTTTAAGTTTATACTGTGACTTATAGCTTGTACCATCTACATGTGGAGTATGACCGAGTTATGTTGCAAACTATTAACAGCACAATCACATCCTATAGAACGCATGTTCCTATAAGGCACCATTTAATGACATTCCTCACTCGATTGCTCTCTCTTCGAGGAATACTTCAGTAATGCGGTCTCCCAGAATTCTGAGTCATGTAGAAGTGATTCATTGATGATGAAAACACATGGTCTTCTCTAGGGATATATGGTTTTACAAGGGTTATGGAGCAACAGCTGATGCAATAGTAATAGCCTTGACAGTAAATCCTGCTTGTGCTGGCACACGACAGCTGTCTGGACCAGTGACCTTGCGAAGGTCAAATTCTAATACTACAACTTGATGTTGTAATATGTGTAATATTAATTTTAGCTTTTGCTGGCCTTCGGACTTTATTTGTAGAAAAAGAATTTCCATTGTTCTACTTTACCATAGGAGTCCAGAATCTCCAAATGATGGAAACATATGGAGTAGTAACAAATCTCCATAAAAAACTTTTCCTACTCTGGACAGTTCCTGTCACAAACAGAGGTGGCAGCAGAGAGCACTGTGTCAGACTGGAAAGAATACACAGCAGAACATACAGCAGCTGATAAGTACTTGAAGGCTTGGGATTTTAAAATTTAAAAGTAAATTACAAATCTATATAACGTTCTGTCACCAGTTGATTTAAAAGAAAAACAAAATTGTAAGAGTACCCCTTTTAATGGGTAAATCTGTGCATTTTTTTTTTTTACATAACGTGTGCAATGATACAGGTTACACTACGGGACGTGGAGATGTAGTTGTTCTGTATGGCTTAGACACAGGCTACATAATTCATTTCTTCTAGTAGGCCCAATGTATCCAAGCCCCACACTGAAGGCATGAACGGCAAAGCATCCTGATAGCAACCACCTCTACGGCCCAGTGTCTCCTCTGTTCCTCCCAGTAACAGAATGTATTTTTTGCAGCCACCATTTGATTGCTCTGGCGTATACAAGCAAAGTAGAATTCAGATCCGCAATGCAACACGAGAAAGAAACATTCACTATATACAAAGCTTTGGTAAGTTGATTTCTTTTCTTTTTTTTTCAAGAAAATTTATATTAAATTTAAATTAAAT
Organism: Dendropsophus ebraccatus; assembly: GCF_027789765.1. Taxonomy (NCBI): domain Eukaryota; kingdom Metazoa; phylum Chordata; class Amphibia; order Anura; family Hylidae; genus Dendropsophus; species Dendropsophus ebraccatus. The sequence goes on from NC_091456.1 coordinate 31,290,316, forward strand.
TTATATCGTACAAAAGTCATACACAATTACATGGCATGTATAAAAAGTACTGATACAAGTTGTATTTTTACGGGTGTTTCACAAGATTACATCCAATAAAGACACGGCCAAGATATAGTGTCCCAATAACAAGTATGGCTTTCTATAGTGGCTACCTCCATAAAGTAATGTGTCCTGGAGATGTTCATAGTAGCTAAGGCATGCACACAAAAAAAAAAATGGCTCATATCCGGTGGACTAGTCATCATACAAGTATATGGAGAGGAGCCAGTATCCTTAATCAACTGTCACCTATAACTGGTGAAAACTACTGTACGTGAATACAGAAAGAGTAAAAGACATAAAGTAAAGGTAAAAAACAAACAAAAGGGCCCTGGAAAATATATAATAAAGTTGATTTCTTCTTCTCATCAGGTTGTCGTTTTGGTGTGTTTCATGCAGGTTGCTAATAGCCATCAAATACTTATCAGCTGCTGTATGTCCTGCAGGAAGTGATGTATTCTTTTCAGTCTGACACAGTGCTCTCTGCTGACACCTCTGTCCGAGACAGGAACAACTGCTCTGGACAGTTCCTGTCTCGGACAGAGGTGGCAGCAGAGAGCACTGTGCCAGACTGGAAAGAATACACCACTTCCTGCAGGACACACAGCAGCTGATAAATACTGGGAGGCTTGAGATTTTTTTACATTTGAAGTAAATTACAAAACTATAACTTTCTAACACCAGTTAAATTGAAAACATTTTTTTTTCTGTCAAGAGTGCAATATGTTGTACTTTCTGATCCCTTTATTTTACTATATAATGTATTGAGAAACTCCCCCAAAAATATAATTTGTGTAGTGGAATATAATCTCCCCCTCCCCCGCCAATAAAAGATTAGACCTATTTTAGAATGATAAATAGGAGTGTTGTGATTTTTTCAAAGACAATGTTGCTGTCTTTTGCATTGCACACAAGGGAAATTTAGAATAAAGCTAGTTTCTACCCATCCTGAGTTCATTAGGTCCAACCTAAGGCCAAAAGGTGCAAGTCTCATACTGCACATACATGGGCATAGGCTAAGAACCTCAACATGATAGGTATAGTAAATGTGGAAGGATTGCAATTTGCACATCTTGGCATCTTTGTATTTGTTCGCTTAGCCCTGTGGTCATAGAAAATTTGCACCTGGCCCTTTATTTGAGGTTACTAGGAGGTGTTTGCTTCTGTGTCTTTGTCGTTTGAACAATGTGTAACTGACCTGGTAGCAGATTTGACTACTTTTGACTACTTGGGGGGGCGGGGGGGGGGGGGCATATAGGAGCTTATAGCGATAACAGAGAATTTTGCAAGATTGGTTCCCTTTAATGGGGAACTACCAGCTGGTAGAATTAATCAGATAGGGCAGTGCTTCTCAAACTTTTTCTACTGGAGCCTCACCCAACAGACCAAGGCAATGCCGGGGCCTCACCAGACTGACCAAGAGGGTACCTGGGCCTCACAAAAGTCTATTTAAAAGCTGAAAATAATGCTAGGGCTGCCTTTCACCCATCTTCCAAGCTCTAGATACTAATAAAGCAAGTACTAAATAAATTAATAATGTTGCTAAAATGGAGATTTTTGCAAACAGCAAAAGGACTGTGCAGATTATAGTTACTTTTCTGAAAACTGTCTCCCCAGCTGGGCCTCACCAACAACTAGGGGGCGCCTCACTGTTTGAAAAGCACTGAGATAGGGGCATAACTACTGGCCTTCTGAGCACCGATCTGCCACCGGCCTACCCCCTCACTCCATTGATAATCATTAGAGGATGCAGCCCGACTGGGGGCTGTAGCCTTGTCTCCTGCACAACCTGGACAGCCTAATTCATTAAAGATCAATGGGGGGAGGGGGGATCGCCACATGCCCCCTCTAATGATTATCAATGGAGTGGGTGGGCCGGATCAGTGCTTGAAGGGGCGGTAGCCAAGCCTCCAGTGCTGACCTAAGGGCTTACTGGGCACAATTCAGAGAGACATTACCTTCATCCTCAGCACCCTGTGGTCACTAGGGAGCTATCAGCAGGTTAGATTCATCTACATCCATTAGTTAAAAGAAAATATTAATCAAATCATTATGGAATTGTTATAATCCTACAAAGGTCAAACTAAACTTGTAAAGTTAAATGACATTTTGAATATAACAGCTTATATTAAGGCCATATTACAAAGTTCGATGGTGGGGCAGTCCAAACAATCCTTAGGGTGGTATTCCATGGGCCGATGGGGCCCGATAAACGAGCGCCGATCTGCTAGATTGGTGCTCGTTTACTGGGCCTATTCCACGGACCGATTATCTTTAAACAAGGGCTGCAGAGACCTCGTTACCGATGTCCTTGCAGCCCTAGCTTAACTAGTATATGTTACCTATGCATGGTGCAGGGCTCCTCTTCTCCTGCTTCTCCCGGGTCCCGCGTGCTCCTCCAGCGTCAGGCAAATCACTGCCCGGGACTGCCACGGCCAGTGATTGGCTGAGTGGCCTGAGCTGAGACAGGCCGCCCTGACGCTGGAGGTGCGCGCGGGACCCGGGAGAAGCAGAAGAAGAGGAGCCCTGCACCCTGCATAAGTAATGTATATCATCAGTCGCCGGCCGCGCACCGCTATTCTACGTAGCAGTGCGCGGTCGGTGCCCAACGAATATAGGTCCTAAGGGCGCCCTATTCCACCGGACGATTATCGTTCAGATTATCGTTAAATCGTTCAAATCTAAACGATAATTGTTCGGTTGAATAGCAGTTATAGACTAACGACTGAACGAGAAACCGTTGATCATTTAATAAGACCTGGACCTATTTTTATTGTCGCAAATCTTTCGCATTAAAAAAGAAGTCGTTCGGTCGTTTGCAGTAGTGACTAACGCAATAGAGACGACCGCAAGAACGATCATAAGTAACGATTATCTATCCATGTAAATGGGCGAACGATTTCAGGTCTTTCGTAATAGCGGTCGTTTGGATCGTTAATGATTATGCGAACGATAATCGTCCAGTGGAATAGGGCCCTAACCTATATCAACGATCAGCCAATGACAACGATCATCGGCTGATCGTTGTCTCTATTCCACGGAGCGATAATCGGCTGAATCGGGCCGATTATCGCTCCGCGGAATAGGGCCCTTAGATAGTTCACTGAAGTCAGCGGCAGTCTGCTGCCTCCTATTACACAGAGTGACCCACAGCAGACTGTTGAAAGACCATGATCAGCTAACATTGTGCGTGTTGGCTGATTGTTGCCTTTTAATATGTGCATTAAATGATTACCGACCTAAAAGGTCGCTAATCAGCCAAGTAAGGCCGATAATCATTGTAATTAAGTGTAATAGGGCCTTGAGTTTGGATCAGACCTCTTGGAGCTTTATCACACATTTCTCAATATACAGTATACAAATGTACCCGAAGAGCTTAGAAAGTTGAGGCTTTGCTGATAATACAACTTTCCCATCTACCACTTGATCATGTTGTGTTGAAAGTTTCTCAAATCACAGGAGTAGAACATTGTGAAATGGAATTAAACCAATATTGACATTGAAGTCAGGACTGCGTAATAAGGAAATAAATACAGGATAGAGTTTTCAGTAATCAATATAATGAAAAAGGCAGCAGCTGCTTACAATATATAAAAAGGTCAAAAAAGATAACTGCTTTATCTGTCAAAGTTAAGGAAATGATTTCACAAACTATGCTTTACAAAAAGCTACAGTACATGCAACCAGAACAGATATGGTGGAGGGCTTTGAAAAAACATGGCAGCCATGGATAGCTTACTTCCTGCAAATTACTGAAACCTCCAATCTCCTTGTTATCTTTGTTCTCACTAACAGGGCCAGTGGCGTAGCTACCATAGAGGCAGGATAGGCAGTTGCTATGGGGCCTGTGCAGGAGGGGGGCCTGGGGGAGAAGGTAGGAGTGTGTTCTTCTGCTTAAATCCTTATGTACTGCAGTGTGTAAGTGACCCAATGTTTACTTACATGCTGCAAAACAAAAAAGGATTAACAAGCAGAAGACAGAGATCTCTGCTTCACTGCTATAATAACCTCTGACCTCTGTTCTCCAGCTGGCAATCAAGTAGGAAAGGAAAATGTGCAGAGGTCAGGGGTTATACAGTATATGCGCAGTGCTTTGTGTTGTCCGTAGGGGGACCTTACAAATTTTTGCTATGGGGCCCCGTGAATCCTAGCTACGCCCCTGAACAGGGCACAGTCTTTTTTCACTGGCCTGAAGTTATTCTTTCTTGTATATTTCTATTGTATTGTACTAATAATGTACTATTGGTTTTGTTTTGGAACTTCTTGTTCTGTGTTGTAATTCTTCCCCCTGGATAGCAAGGGGATATTTTGCCTCCTCTATGATGCCATACTATGATACTAATAATAGTGAAACTAAAAAAGTTAAAGTTTAATGTAAAGATGTCTTCTGTATATTGGACCCACTCCTGGTTTTTGCTGAAAATACTAATGCAAAATCCTAAGCAGTGTGGCAATACTTGTTTTCTAGGCAGTTTGCACCAGTCATTGTTGGGTCACATTTGCCACCATTTTTTTTTATTTAGCGTTCCAACATATTCATGTGTGTTGGACAATATCATAGTAAATTGGGCACAGAATTAGATCCCTTCGCAGCCTCCCCATCAGGCAAAAAAAAACTTTTTACTGATGTGCGCCAAGTGGAGGAATGATAAATCCCCCAGTATGTTTTTATTAGAAACATAATGTACATAGATTTCTGCTGTCTGCTAGATGTAGGTGTTGGGTTGTTAGGTGGAGTCATGTATGTTTTGAGTCATGTATGTTTTAGGCTATGTTCACACTACGTAAAAGTACGGCCGTTGTTGCCATTGGCAACAAGGGCCATACTTAATGCAGTGTGGAACATTGCCTCTTGTTCTATCGTATACGCTCCGGCCGGGATCCCATGCCGGGCCGCAAAGAACTGACATGTCAGTTTTCTGCGGCCGCAATTCAGTGAAAAGGCTGTCAGTTCACACAATGAAGCGAGTGGCTCCGGCAGCTTGCTTCATTGTGTGCTATGAGGAGTTCTGATGCAGGTGCGCACTGATGCGCCCGCATCAGAACACTACGACCATAAAGATCATCCGGCCAGTACTGCAGTACCGGCCATTCCATGACCCAGCTGGGTCACGGAACGCCCGGTCTCTTACAAAGTGTGAACATAGCCTTTAAGTGTACCTGTCGTTTCAAAAAACTTTTGACATGTCATAGAGACGTATCACAAGTTTTGATCGGTCCAGGTCTGAGTGTTCAGATCTGTACCGATCGGGAGAAGGAGTCTAAGAGGATGCGCTGCAGCGTCTTTTCTCCCCGCTTTGTGTAAGAAAAAAAAGAGACGGGCTCCATTATAAGCCTGACTCTTTTTTTTTTTCTAACACTGAGCAGGGAGAGGACGCGCTGCAGCGCATCTTCTCCCAGCTCTATTTCCCGATCAGTACAGATCTGGTACACTTTAATAACATCAAAGCCCATCAATTTGAAATAGCACACAGAAAGCCTGAAATAAATGCCGACAGGCCATGTATTGATATCTTTTTTGATCATTCTAGCTTGGAGATTGCCATGAACGTACTAGAGAGAGCTCTGCCTTTCTGAAACACGTTACACAACAAGCTGTCAACTTGCAGCGGACCATGAATGAGATCTACAAAAATGGAGCTATTTCATCTTTTCCTCACGTCCAGGTAACCAGGGGAGGTTTTATATTTTTTTTTTTTTTTTTTTTTTAATTATCAGCAGAGAAAAATAGGCAAAATAGCTCTCACACCTCTTAGGCAAAGAGATGTCCATTCAAGTCCATTTGGAGTCGTACAACATTGACTGGGGATCCATGTCAAGCTAACTCTCTCTAAAAAGAAATACTTCCTATCCCCAGACAGCTGTTTCGAGGTTGTAGTGGGAGGCCTATCAACATGGGTCAAAGGGATACTAATCCTCCTTTAAAGAGAGTCTGTCATAAAGACGTGTGGAGATTTAAAGGCCATTCCTGCTCCACTGGGAATTCCAAGAATTTATCAGCATTAATTTGCAAGTGTAGTCTTAGGGGTGATTCTTAAACAGGGCTTTTCACAGTGTTGAAATTCTGCACCACCTACTTCTGGTCTTGTTGGGTTCTCCACTGTATAGAACAGTTTTTTACCATTTCGTTGTCACACAAAAGTAAATGAACACTGCCCCAGGTCACTTATTTTTTTTTTCCTTACAGATGAACTCTTTTGGTATGTGCACACTACAAAATCCTGACTGAACACCCGTCGTGGATTTCGCAGCTCACACCCGTTTGCTGCATCTCCACTGCTATTCTATGCTTTGCCAGATTCCACCGTCCACCCGAAGAATGAGTGGGTTCATTCTGTGGGTGAACTGCGGAATCTGGCAAACCATAGAATGGAGTCTATGGGAGCCGTGGAGATGCACACTGCCGCCTGATTCCACGAGCTGCGGAATCCACCACAGGTGTTCCGTCGGGATTCCGTAGTGTGCACATACCCTTACACTGTGTTATGTCTAGGTGCAGGGTCTGATGTAGATTACTTGGGTTGTGTATTTAATTCACTATGTCTGTATATCTTTGCATAGTTTTAAAAACTAATTTATATTTACAGATTGTTCCTCCTGGGGTTGACACTCTGTTGCAGCAACTAAACCTCCTTAATGGCATTTTACGGATCACTGCTGGGTAACATGCTATTTTTTTTTTTTTTTTTAGTGTAAATTTATATTTATATATACCATACACTTTGATTGTTGAATTGGAATTATTCACATATATCTTATCTAAATTGGCAGAATTACTGATCAAAATAGTAAAGGAAAACAGATTAAGAATCAAAATTCCACAGACAGAGGGGAAGAGACATTAGAACCAATTTCTGAAGAGGATCACAAAGAAGGTACCGAGAAGATAAAGGAAGTGACCAAAGATGAAGCAAAAGCTGAACAGCAAAAAGGAGCTGAAGACCAACCCAAAGATAGCAGCACAGAAGAAGATAAAATGGAAGACCAACCCAAGGATGCCAGCGCAGAAAAAGAAAAACTGGAAGACCAACCCAAGGATGCCAGCGCAGAAAAAGAAAAAATGGAAGACCAACCTCAAGATGCCAGTGCAGAAGAGAAGACTAAAGACCAATCCAAAGGTGACGCTGCACAAGAAGATAAGATTGAAGACCAAACCAAAGGTGACACTGCAGGAAAAGATGGCACTGAAGACCAAACCAAAGGTGACACTGCAGGAAAAGATGGCGCTGAAGAACAATCCAAAGGTGACGCTGCACAAGAAGATAAGATTGAAGACCAAACCAAAGGTGACACTGCAGGAAAAGATGGTGCTGAAGACCAAACCAATGGTGACACTGCAGGAAGTGATGGAAATAAAAACCAACCCAAAGATGACGCGGAAGGAAAAGATGGTGCTGAAGACCAAGCCAAAGATTCTTCTGCAGAAAAGGATAAAACTGAAGACCAACCCAAAGGTGACACTGCAAGAAAAGATGAACAACATAAAGATGACAGCGAGCAGAATGATGATGTGAATGACCAAAACACAAATGGAGATGATGGTCAAAATAAAGAGAATGAGGAACCAAAGGATAAAGCTGAGGAAATAAAGGTTCAAGATAAGGAACCAACTAAAAATAGTGATACCCAAGATGGGGCTAAGGAACAGATTGATGCAAAAGAGGAGAATGATGTAGGTGATGGACAAAATGAAGGACATGTGGATGAAAAGGTAGATGTGGGTGTTGCAGATACAGAGCAAAAGGAAATAAATGATAAATAAGCGTAGTAAACGTCTGGTGTAGAAGACCAACCAAGACTAATATATTAAGAATTCTCCTACCCTACTCATGATCAAAGGACAAAACACTTTCCAGCTAGTAAGCCCATTTCTGATGGTTCCTTTCCAACTGGAGGCTCAGAATGTTTGTGATACTTACTGTAGTTTCGCTCTTCTCTAATAAGTGCCATTCTGCGAAACGCCGAACTCTTGCCATTTGGCACTGGAGTCTATCGGACATTGGCTTTATGCAATGTTACAGTAACAAAATGCCTTATTAAATGTACCAACAGCTCAGATTACACATGCATTGGACTCAGGGCTCCTAGAACCATATACAGTTAATCCAGTTAGCTTACCTCTGTGCCTTGAAAAATTACACTGTTTCTACTCTGTTATTTTTACAGCAAAAAATGTAAAATTCAACTTTTGGTTAGACTTTCGAAACCCTGCTTGCCTTCAGAATTAAATTTACCAGAACAGGACCATTTAAGAAGTCCACACATGGAGCTTGAGCTGACCTGGTACTGCCTTAAGTACTGGTACAGCCATAGCAGCAAAACCCATCGTAGCCACATTGTTTATCCACAAGTCTTAGTGGAAGCTGTACAACAAAGAAGACACAAGACAGCAGTCGTATAAATGTTTATTTGTTGAACTTAGGGGGATATTTATTATGGTGCGCAGTGGTCATTTTTAGGCTTGATCGAACATCGGAAAAAGCTAGGGTTGATCGAACTCGAACCTAGCCGGACCTTCCGCATTTGATTGCTAATGCCTTCACGGTCTGTGCAGAAGAAGGAGACATCCAGGGGGCCGCCTGGAATTCTGGGATTCAGCCTAGGTAATAGGGGCGCACAGGATTTACGTAGAAGCAGTGCACCTCTACATAAATCCGGGGAGCATCTGCGCTGCAGGGACATTTTTAAGCCCACCGCAATATACTGTATACCGGACTTAATAAATGTTAACTATTAGAAAAGCTTTATCTATCTTCTGGAGATGGTAGACTAGGCCTAAGCAAAGAAAAAAAAAAGTATTACTATATAGTAAGTTTTTGCAATAATTTTAAATAGGTATACTAACCAGGAACTAGTTTCTAACATTTGCTACCGTAATCAAGTGAAACAATGTATATATAATTTTATATTCGAATATCAGGCAAGTTTACAGATGCTTACGTGTTACACCACTTCAGTGAAGTTAGGTGTCATGTCACTGAGAGAGTGTGTCAGTTATTCAGTAAGGAAGTCCCATAGATATTGAATGGAGCAGGGGCTGAGCATACACACTGCTTTCCCATACACTTAGGGGACAAGGGGAGCATCTGTGCTCTCAGACCTTGCAAATGTAGGTTACCCAATCAAGGTACCACTCTCATAATGCTTTTGTATTTGTGACACACAAGTATTTTCTATCACATGACTTGTGTTTATATAAACATGCAATAAATCTTAATAGTATCTGTCCCTAAACCAAGTGACTTCCAATGGCCAGAGGTGTGGTGTACTACCCTGTTTGCCCGAAAATAAGACAGTGTCTTATATAAATTTTTGCTCCCAAAGATGCGCTATGTCTTTATTTTCAGGGGATGTCCCTTTTTTCCATGAAGAATTCAAACTTATTGTTGAACAAAAAAAAAAAAAAAAAAAAGATCATTTATTATATACTGTATAGTAGTTGCCATCACAAACCAACATAAACTGACAACCCACCCCCTTCCCTAATGGCATGGTGGCGGCACAATCAGACATTCAGTCTGAATGTAGTCAGATACTGTACACAGTTTACAGGAATAGACATTCGGGGTCTTTGGATTTTAGGTAGGCTTCCAAGATAAACACAAACTTGGCACAACAGCCAATACCTGTCAATGTTTACATTCTTCAGCTATGTTCACACAAGGTAAAAGTAAGGGCAAAATACGGCTGTAGTTGGATAAATACGGCCTGAAATAATGATCATGATCGTTATTTCAGGCCGTATTTATCCAAATACAGCCGTATTTTACCTTTATTTTTACGTTGTGGGAACCTGGCCTTTAAGTGACCTACTTTACTGCCAGCTGCAAAATCTACTATTCAAACAAACAAATCCAATACTAGGGATTTTAAACTGAATGGACATTTTCAGTAAACTGAAACAGTCCATCGCTGTAAACTCGCCTCCTGGTGACGCTGGGCTCGGTGACATGCGGACAGCTCGCGTGTCAATATGGGCGCAGGCATGATGAGTATCTGAGGCCAGCTGAACAAGGAGACAAGTTTACATACTGGACTGAGGCGAGAGGGAGGATGTAATAGCCAACCTCCATGACACTGTCCATCCATGATCAGAGCAAAAAAATACAAAAAAAACAAAAAACACAGAGGCCATCAGTGTTGGACTGGGGTATTCTGGGGCCCACCAAAGGAAATGATCCTGGGGACCACCAGTAAAGAACCAGTGAGAAACGACATGGTTCTAAAGCTGGGGGCCCGCAGGAGGATTCTCCGGTCCTCCGGTGGGCCAGTCCAACACTGGGGGCATTTTTGTATACAGTTAATAAGTGCTATACACGTGTGCTACACAGTGGCTAGTTTTCCTTCACACACCAGTTTATTAAAATGGACGGTACTATTAACATATCACTACCAAAGTTCCTAGAGTCTTTGTCTCCTGATCTCGACAACAGCTGAAATAAAGTTTACATGTAGTGACCTGTCAGTCAGTTGCATTTCTACACAGATGTTCCAGGACTAAGGAGTCTCATTTAACTATGCAAATGATTGTGTTTGTTATGGTTTTATATTGTTATTTTTACTTCTTTTCTAATAAAATGAAATATTTTTTGCTGTTTAAAGACCTTTATGCCTTTTAATAAACCTGACAATCTTACCTTACTGCATTGTATTCACTGTTATTAACAATAGGAAATGAAAATCTGCCTGGAAATCTAGACAGATTTTCTGACCCATAGGGTTGTATTGGGCACAGACACCCTTCAGGATGTTTCCTAAAAGGTGTCCATTCTGGAAAATAGGTCAGGGTTTTCAGAAAAAAAACAAACCCCTGTCCTATTTTCTGCCAGAATTCCGGCATGGGTGCATCCCAGATATTTTTGATTCCTTCCATTACAGGGGATAGGATCAGAGCTAGACTGTTTGCCAGCAGTACATACTCTTAACAATTCCTTACTTGCCAGCCAGCACTCCTCACTGCTGTGCCATGACATAGTGCTGGTGAAAGAGCATTGGACTGAACAGACTGGCACTGTGCTGGGGGACAATTTACAGTACTCTGCTATAGATACTCACACACAGAGTATGATGATGACGACAAGGGAGAGAGAAGTGGAGATTACTCTTAGGGGCCTATTCCAGTGAACGTGGAGTAGAGACAACGATCAGCTGATGATCACATCATCGGCTGATCGTTTATTTAGGTTCAAACCTAAAATCATCGGGCACCCACTGCGCATCTCTGCGTGGAATAGCGATGCACGGCAGGCAACAGACGACCGAAGAAGGAGGGCAGGAGAAGCCCTGCAACATGTGTAGGCAATGTAGGGTGATTAAACAAGGGCTGCAAGGACATTGGTAACAATGTCTCTGCAGCCCTCACTAAACGATTATTGGGCCGTGGAATAGGCCCAGTAAATGAGCTCCAATCTAGTAGATCGGCGCTCGTTTACATTATTCCATCGGCCCGTGGAATAGGACCCTTAGGAGGCAGCACTGTGTACATCCAATACTAAAAACAAAAGCAACTGCTGCCCAGAACTTTATGGGTTGTCATAGATCATTCATGGCTTCCTTATTTTCTTTCTCAGACAGTGGGGAACCTCTGGAGGGGTGGAGAGGCTCACAGATTGCAGATACACAGCCCAGGTTTTCTCCCTTTCTCCTATACATAGCATCTAGCAACTTATCCCCTAAGGTTCGGATAGGTGAGAAGTACCTGATTGGTGAAGGCGCAACCTCAGGGGTGAATGGAGCTGCAGCAAGCATGCTTGGTTTTTCTCATCTCCATAGTGTTTTATATTTTACCAATAATTAAGAGCTTTTCCACCGGGTACACCAGTTTCCTCCTGCACGCCAAAAACATCCTTTTAGTCATCCTTCTATGAAATGGTATGTAGGTGTCTGACATAGGAAAATTGACTGTAAAGGCCCTATTATACAGAGCAATTATCGGGCTGTCTAATAAGTTCAGTAAATGCTTGTTTACTAAAATTGATAGGGTAATGTAACACGGGCCAAAGTCCCACTGGGGCGCAGTGACAGTCACTGTACAGCACTGGAATAATTTGATACTATATAACAGGGGTCCTCAACTGGCGGACCGCAGTCCGAACCCGGATTGCAGAGGTCAGCTGCCCGGACCCCTGGGCAGACCTCCGCCCGGCCTGAATCTGGTCCGTCCCGGGACGGCCCCCATGTGTCCCGCTCCCCACTGCAATGCCTCCCGCCCCATAGACGTACTGTCCTTAGATTTCAGTACGCCTGTGGGGCTGGGGGCAGTGTCGGCCCGGCCTCCGGCTGATACGTCTCTGGGGACGTCCCGGGGATTCCCCAGCAGAGCGTGCATCAGTGACCTCAGTGTACGCTGCCGGCCTGAACTTCCCGTAAGTACAGGCCGGCAGCACACACTGAGGTCACTAGTGCGCGCTCTGCTGGGGAATCCCTGGGACGTCCCCAGAGAGCGCGTATCAGCCGGAGGCCGAGCCGACAGGAGAAAAGAAGAAGACAGGCGCAGCGGGGAACGAGGTGCTAGGTAAGTTGTGGTTTGTTTGTTTTTTTTGTCTGGGGGCCATCTATAAGGGGAGAGCTCACAGGGGGCTATATACTACAGGGGGAGAGCACAGGGGGGCTATATACTACTGGGGGGAGCTCACAGGGGGAGAGCACAGGGGGCTTTATACTACTCGGGGGAGCTCAAGGGGGGGCTATATACTACTGGGGGGAGCTCACAGGGGGCTATACACTACAGGGGGAGAGCGCACAGGGGGGCTATATACTACTGGGGGGAGCTCACAGGGGGGCTATATACTACTGGCTTGAGCTCACAGGGGGCTATATACTACTGGGGGACAGCGCACAGGGGGCTATATACTACAGGGGGAGAACGCACAGGGGGCTATATACTACTGGGGGAGCAACAGGGGGCTAAATAGTACTGGGGGAGAGCGCACCGGGGGGCTATACACTACTGGGGGAGCAACGGGGGGGGGGCTATATACTACCAGGGCAGTCACCCCCTTTGTACCTAATATCAAAGAGCTGGTGAGAGAGAAAAAATACCACTAAAAGTTGTTGAGTACCCCTGCTATATAACAACTGGCAATAATTAAAGAGTTTGTCTTTGTCAAAATGCAGCTACCAAACATGGCCGACACATCTCTCTGACATGAGATAATAGAAATGATCTAAAATAATTCTGTGCAATACTGAAACCACCCATTGTATTACAATAAGTTTGTTTATTTATTGACAATTTTATATATTGTAATATATATATTTATTTAAAAAATTACTATGTTTTTAAACAGTAAAAGTGGACAAAAAAATTGCATTGACATATAAAACAATTTATAAGAAAATAAATTCTCACTTGCAGAATCCATCCATACTGAAATATTCTTCTCTTCAGGTTGGTACCTCACTGTACGGATAACTTGTATACGCATACAACTGCCTGTGAGTCTAGTGTATGACCAGTTATTGTGCAGAAAAACATCCACACTTCTAGACAAGCCAAGAAGAAATAACCACATGTATTCCCTCGATGACATTCACCTATTGTAACAATCATGGCTACCTAGGGGGACTAAGAATGATTTCCAGGTCTTCACAATCTTGATATTGGGGTTCATCTGGACTCTGCCATGTTTCTTTAGATACAGACTTTAGTTTGGCAACAGGAAAGCTGTGAACGGACGTGTCATTGAAAACATCACTATAGTGATCACTCTCTGGAAATGATGTTTCTTCTACCATCGTTAGACTCTGTGGAAATAGCAGAATGGTTAATCCCTCTGTAGCAGGCACTACTATCTTATCCTGATGATGTATAAATGGTACGGTGGTCTCTCAGTGATTCATTTGTAAACATGCCAGGGGTCTTGGAATGCTTGAAAGTATCATTTAAAGGGAAACTGACAGCACGGATATGCATATAGCTGTGCTACCAGTTTCCAATTGCCAATCACACAAGCAGTGTATACTTACTGTCTGTGATGCTCTGTGATTCGGCCTGTTCCTAAAAACTGTTCTTTATCCCCGGGCTGATGGTGTCACAGAAGGGCGTTTGTGAAACTGTCGGTGCCTGGCCCGTACAGCCCCTGCCCAAACAGCTCTGCAGCCAATGCTGTATCTTTAGGTCACCACCTCGCCTCCTCCAGAATGATTGACAGCAGAAATAGGCAGATCACAGAATGATTGACAGCAGGATCACAAAGCAGCACAAAATGTAAGTATGCACCGTTCCTGTGATCAGCAATGGGAAACTGGCAGCATGGATATATACATATCCATGCTGTCAGTTTCCCTTTGAAGTGTTAATCCAGAAAAATATTTCAACATTTAGAACTTGTCACTGCTGCGGATAGTGACTGACAGAGCAGGCATTTCCTATGTTTCAGACAACCGAAAATTCAGACTAGAGGGACCAGCACTGTCATAGAACCAGCAGAGGACTCATGCCCCCCTGACCAGTTTTAAACATTAAATGTTTTTCAGAATAAGCCCTGTGGAATAGTCTGTAAAAGGAATGAATGATTAAAGGGATTATCCAGTGCTACAAAAACATGGCCACTTTCTTCCAGAGACAGCCCTGCTCTTGTCTCCAGCTTGGGCAGAGTTTTGCTGCTCAGTTCCATTGAAGTGAATGGAGCTTAATTGCAAACTGCACCTGAACTGGAGGCAAGAGTCATGCTGTCTCGGAAAGAAAGTGGCCATGTTTTTGTAGCACTGGATAACCCCTTTAATAGCAATTAGACCGTCCAACATCATCACAAACGTGGTTTGAGAATGACATTGTGACATTAAGCTACTGTAATGACGCAGTTTAACATATTTCAGTGTTTATAACAATAAGTCACTTGTATTTATGTTTTCTCCTTAACAAGAGATAATAATACAGATTGACACCATACACGAAATGACGCTACAAGCATGCGTTATCCGGTCCCCAAATCAGTGTTGCCATCTGCTGGCCAAACTTGGCACTGTCACCATCATACTAAGGTAATGTATGAATTACAGTACAGCGCAAGTTGACAAATTGCAATATATATATGTTTTTTTCTATGTATGCAATATGGTTGAGGGGTCTGTGACAGTCTGGCGAGTATCTCTGCCTTTTTGTGATTTACAAGCACGGTATTGCATGTTTTACACTGTACATTTGAACAGCTCGTTCTCATTAAAAGTGAATGGGACCAAGGTACCTAAAAAAATTTTCATGTAAAATTTGGGTTATAAGCATGTTACCGCTGAGAAGGATGACTCCCTTGTAAATAATCGAGGGGGGGGGGGAAAGCACTGAAGGCATTTGTACTGAATTACTATATGTTACACTTCGTAACTGCTTGAGAAAGCCAACAGAGTGAGCTAAAATGTCTTGTGAATATATATAGGGGAAGAAATCAGCATGTTCTTTTGTCAGGCACAATGAATACAGATCTGTGAAAAGTTGTGCTTAATAAACACTGAAGGGACATGGCCCACTGATTGGTGGGGGTGCAGGGTGTCAACCTTCCCTAAACATTGTGATACGAATGGCCCATCCTAAAGACAGGTTGTCTATATCAATGTCTGAAAAAATTCATCAGAAGTCTAAGTTCAGAAATAGAAGAAATCTTTAGTTTCTGAATGGCGATATGATGTGTTTTTAAAGGGAAACTGTCCTGGCCACTGTCTTTTACATCCCCTCCTACTACCTGCATATTCTTCTATGCATAAGTACATACTATATCTCCCTACTCGGAGTAAGTAGGAGGGGACATACAAGCCAGCGTGTGGGCGGTACAGTGCACTAGGGGGCCGAAGAAAGCCCCCAGTGCATCAAAAAGACTAATTTACATATTGGCTTTCGATCTAACTACTCCAAAACTGCACCACGGAGGGGAATAAGAAGACCTGCAGCGAATTCAGCAGCCCTGCCACTATAGGTACACATCAGCAGGTTCTTATGTACAAACTTGCTGATACTTTCCAGCGCAGGTTCACGTCCATGTAGATTGAAGGCCAGAAGTCACACTCTCCAATGCATTCTCTATGGGAGAGCGTTACTTCTGGCTTTCAATCGACACGGAGACAGAAGAGGGGTCAGAAGAGCGGTGATGTGAACGTGCGCAGGATTTGAACTACGATGCAGGATCGGAACAAAGCCGCGCTGCCGGACACTGATCATCGCTGGCGAGTATACGCGCCAGCGCGCAGTGGACAGACATAAAATATTAATTCCGGAATGCTTCTTTAATGATGTCACTCAAAAGTCCTTAATAATAGTAATGTAAAATAAGCTTACCTTATATATATAAGTATAATCTCTCTGTAAGATTCTGGAAACCAATCTATAATTAAAAAAAAAATAAAAAGGAGTCAGCATTGAGCTGTTTCATAAACATATACAAATGGGATATGGTCTAAGTACTTACCTTTCATCTATTTCCTTGAAGCTGTTACCAATAATGATCATTTGTGATAAAGCGTCACATGACCAGTTCTTCCAGAGCAAGTTATTATACAGGGCCTTGCCGCAATGCAGCATATAGAACACTGTGGGCTTACAGACTGCATGCTTACCCTCCTGTAATGAGATGGTAACACATATTAGATAAGTCTCTTCATTCAAGTACATCCTCAACAAATGCAAATACTAGATTTCATACATTTTAAGAATGTGAGTTAAAGGCGTCCTGCACACAGCCATGTTACAGATCAGTAAAACTGCATTCATCTATGGACCCATACTCTATCTCCATAAAGAGGGTTCTATTATGGTGCTGTACTGGGAAGTGGCTATCATTCTATAACACAGAACCATAGGGGCTTTGTGTGTAATATTGTGCATGAGGCCATAAATGAAATGATAAAATCCATTTTTAGATTAGAAATATTTCTGTGTAGTCTTCTCCTAGTTGTAGGACATTTCTAGATAACTTTCCAGTGTATTTGTTCTTTATCTAACCATGCTTTACTGCATCATGAAGCCAAACATCAAAAACCAGAAGATTCTTAAAATACCCTCCGCCTATATATAAGTTATGACAATGCTAAGTGTTAAAGCGAATATACCAGTTCAATCCATATCCAATCCATATCATATTATATATACAGTATGACCTTATGGGCGCCGCTGCACTAATTCTGCTGGTGTGGTTCTTTTTCCTATCCCCTGATCCTTGTAGTTTTCTAAATATGCAAATGAGGTGGCTTGGTGCACTGGAGGTGGGCCCAGTTCCCCGAATGCACTGGAGGTGGGCCCAGTTCCCCGAATGCACTGGAGGTGGGCCCAGTTCCCCCAATGCACTGATATGGCCCTGGCCTGGCTCTGCCTCAGCCTGTCACCCATGGGCGGGGATATTGGTGTAGTGGGGGTGCTGGATCCACCTTTAGTGCACTGAGCGAATACAAAGGCATATTTAGAAAATGACACAGATCACAGGAACTGGACAGGGGATTGGAAAAAAGATCAGACCAGTGGAATCAGTGCACCGATGCCCATAATGTTGTATGAAAAGCTTTTATGTGGATTGAACTGGTATATTCGCTATAAACCTTAGCATTGTCATAACAAAGTGTCACTGTCGCTCTAAGTTTTAAAATATAAATTAATAGTAGATGTGATATAAAGCAAGTTTGCAATATACATTCATTATTTAGTTATCATGGAGAACACGGGACTTCCGGTTTTCTGACTGTTTTTTATTCTCAAAAAAGAGGAAACAGTAAGAAAACAGGAAGTCCTGTGTATCCCAGGCCAACCAGCACAAGTCTGAAAATGTCTTCCGGAGACTGGACCGGGATTTCTGGTAAGTTCAGCTTTGTTTTACAGCATGATAACAACAAAAATAATGAACGTACATTGCAAACTTGCTTTATTTCACATCTACTGTGGATTTACATTTTGAAAGTTATAACGACTGACACTTTAAAGGGAACCTGTCACCCCTGGATGCCCCCGAACCCATCCTACCCCTGGATACAGCCCCCTATACTAACCCCATCCTGCTGATCCCGCCACGGAGATACAGCTGTCTGCTCATCTGCGCGCTCAATATGGAAATGAGCGGAGATGAGTACAATGTCCATAGAAAATCACTGCTCCAGACATATCTCTGCAGCGCGATCCGCAAGATAGGGTAAGTATAGGGGGCTGTATCCAGTGGTAGGATGGGTTCAGGGGGTTGTCCAGGGGTGACAGGTTCCCTTTAACCTCTTAACAACGGGGCCAATTTTCATTTTTGCATTTTAGTTTTTTCCTCCTTGTGTTTAAAAGGCCATAGCACTTGCATTTTTCCACCTAGAGACCCACATGATCCCTTATTTTTTGCGTCACTAATTGTACTTTGCAATGACAGGCTAAAATTTTGCATAAAGTACACTGCGAAACAAGGCAAAAAATTCAATGTGTGGTGAAATTGAACAAAAAAAAGCGCATTTTTTTTTATTTAGGGTTTTTTTGTTTTTACGCCATTCGCCCTGGGGTAAAACTGACTTGTTATGTATATTCCTCAAGTCGTTAAGATTACAACGATATGTAACATGTATAACTTTTCTTTTATCTGATGTCTTGTAAAAAATTCAAACCATTGTTAACAAATATACGTTCCTTAAAATTGCTCCATTCCCATGCTTATAGCGCTTTTATCCTTTGGTCTATGGGGCTGTGTGAGGTGCCTTTTTTTGTGCCATGATGTGTTCTTTCTATCGGTACCTTGATTGCGCATATACGACTTTTTGATCGCTTTTTATTACATTTTTTCTGGATTTGATGCGACCAAAAATGCGCAATTTTGCACTTTGGGATTTTTTTGCGCTGACGCCGTTTACCGTGCAAGATCAGGAATGTGATTAATTGATAGTTCGGGCGATTATGCACGCGGCGATTACCAAATATGTTTATTTATTTATTTAAAACATGAGAAAAGGGGGGTGATTCAGACTTTTATTAGGAGAGGGGGCTTTTTACTAATAACACTTTTTTTTTTTTTACACTTACACTAGAAGCCCCCCTGGGGTTAGGGTTATTCCCCCTGGGGTAGGGTTATTCCCCCTGGGGGACTTCTAGTATACACACTCTGATCTCTCATTGAGATCTTTGCTGTATAGTTATACAGCAAAGATCAATGAGATCAGCACTCGGATGCTTTCGGCTGCTGCAGCCGAAAACAAAGGAGTGCCGAGCTGGGATCAGTGCCATTTTGGCGGAGACCCCGGCCGGGTGAGGATGTGTGGATCGCTCCTCCGGGAAAACGTCCCGGAGGAGCAATCTCCTCCACTAGACACCAGGGAAGTGCTGCATCCGGTAATCGGTTGCAGGTGTCATCTTTGACAGCTGCATCTGATTACTGTATTAGCGGGCACGGCGATCGGATCGTGCCCGCTAATACCCGCGGTCCCGGGCTACACGCGGCCCCCGGGACTGCGGCGGTTCAGAACGGTTCAGTACGTCATGCGTCCTTAAAGGGAACCTGTCACCCCCCGTGCCGGGGTGACAGGCTCCCGACCCCCGTTAGAGCCCCTTATACTCACCTAATCCCGCCGGGTCCCGCTTCTGGAGATGGTCGGGTGATGAAGATCTCAGCCGCTGCAGCCCGGCGCGCGTGCTGAGAGATGAGTCCAACACCCATAGAGAATGACAGGAGAGTCCAGCGCTCCGTCATTCTCTATGAGCATTGGACTCATCTCTCAGCGCGCGCGCCGGGCTGCAGCGGCTGAGATCTCCGTCACCCGACCACCTCAGGAAGCGGGACCCGGCGGGATTAGGTGAGTATAGGGGGCTTTAACGGGGTCGGGAGCCTGTCACCCCGGCACGGGGGGTGACAGGTTCCCTTTAAGAGGTTAAGATCATTACCACATCAGAGCTGACTCACACATGTCCTGTGTATGCGCTTGTGTAACTTTTATAAATAATAAAGCTTAACACAACGTACGTCATTCTTTAGCAGAACAGTAAGTCCTAGTTTCTGAAGAACAGCAATCTCCAACGGTGAAAATACAGGATCAAACACATAGCAATGGTGTCTCGGGATCTGAAAAGAAAAATACACAGATTATTTCAGGGCCCAGACCTGTCACTGCAGTCTGCTCCTTATTATTTATGTCCCTGGTTCCTTGAAACCTCCGTCCTTCATAGACATGGGCAAGAAACTGTAGATAGAAATACCGAAACCAAGAAGGCCACATGAATCATGTCCCTAAGATAGGCCGCTGGAGTCAGCATTGTCCAGATGTGATCTGCAAATAACTACAAAGATTTTATTTTTTTTTTTGCAGAAATCAATAGTCCAGGCGATTTTAAGAAACTTTGTAATTGGGTTTATTCGGCAAATATACCATTATCTGCATTAAAAAAGGCTTTTTCCAGGTCCCCCCCTCCCTCCTCTTTTCCATTCACTGCAAAATATCAGGAAATTGTGTCTTGTTGCATCAGACATGGCTCTGTCTGTTCTATGAAGAGGGGAGGGCAGAGATTAATCGTCAGCAGAGAGCAGAGAACAAATGATTACACAGTGTGAGTTGTATGAAAGCCGTACTCAGAGGTCAGAAAGGTCAATGCTGACTTCAGAGGAGATAGCCAGTGATGTAGCTGTAAATTAACTCTTTGTTGTCCTGTTTTGGTGCCTCATCTCCCTCCACCCCTCCCCTCTCCATAGACAACCATGAACTGTTTTTTCATGATAAAAATGCATTTTTCGGCTAATAATACCCAATAACAAAGTTTCTTACAATCGCCTGTACTATTGATTTCTGAAAAAAACGGTATGTACCGGTACGTCCTGGAAGTCTGTCCCCAGACGCGCTTCATAGCAGGTGGGGGCCGGCTGCAATCAGCAGCCGGGACCTCACCGGTAATGACACGCTGCAGTGATCGCGCTGCAGTGTGACATTAACTCCTTAAACGCCGCATCGGGTCCCGATCGGCGATCTGCTGCACTAAGCCTGCACAGGCAGGCTCAATGAGCAGATCGCCGATCACACTGATCAATGCTATGCCTATGGCATAGCAATGATCAGTGTATGTAATAAAAGTATGTATGTACAAGTCCCCCAAAAGTTAAAAACACCAACACACAACCCCAAAACCCCTCCCCCAATAAAAGTTTAAATCACCCCCCATTTCCCATTATATAAATAAAACATCTAAAAATAAATAAATAAATAAACATATAATATACCGTAGCGTGCGTAATTGTCCGATCTATTAAACTATAACAAGCGTCATTGCGAGCGGTGAACGGCGTACACGAAAAGAGGGAAAAAAGTGCGCGGATTACCGATTTTATGTTACATTATATATAAAAAAAAATTAATAAAAAGTGATCAAAAGGTCCGATCTTTACAAATATGGTATTAATAAAAACTAGAGATCATGGCGGAAAAAATTACACCCCATACAGCCCCGTAGGTAAAAAACTAAAACCATTATAAGCGTCACAATAGGCCCATTTTATTAATATTTAATTGCCAAAAAAAGGATTTCATAAAAAAAAAAATATACAGTAGATAATCTGTGTAACCTGCATATGGTTGTGTTCGGACTGACCTATAGAATAATAGTGTCATGTCGCTGTTACCATATAGTGCATTATGTAGACACAGGAACCCCCCAAACATTACCATATTGCATTCTTTCTTACGATTTCACCTATTTATATCTTCATAAATAATATATTTGGAATTCCATCGTACATGTTATGGTAAAATGAATGACGCCATTACAAAGTACAACTATTCCTGTAAAAAACAAGCACTTACATGGCTTGTAGATAGAAAACTGAGAGTGCTAGAGCTCTTAGAAGGGGAGGAGGGAAAAACGAAAGTGCAAAGATCAAAATTTGCGCGGTCCACTGGGTCATTTTGGGCCTGGTCCTCAAAGGGTTAAACTTATGGAGGACGTGTGTATTTACTACTGTTTTATTTAGACCTAAAATATGCCATCAGAGTGTTACAGTTAAAGTGGTACTTCAGCGAGAAAAAACAACAACTTTAAAATCAACTAGTGCCAGAGATTTGTAATTTACTTCTATTAAAAAATCTCCAGTCTTCCAGTACTTATTAGCTGCTGTATGTCCTTCAGGAAGTGGTGTATTCTTTTAACTCTGGAAAGCAGGAGATGTTTTCTATGGGGATTTGCTCCTGCTCTGGACAGTTCCTGTCATGGACAAAGGTGGCAACAGAGAGCACTGTGTCAGACAGAAAAGAATACACCTGTTCCTGCAGGACATACAGCAGCTGATAAGTACTGGAAGTGGAAGACTTAAGATTTTTTAAATAGAAGTAAATTACAAAGCTCTGGCACTTTCTGATACCAGTTGATTTGAAAGAAAAAACAACACTTCACTGGGATACCTCTTTAAGGTCTTAAGCCCCACCAATTCCTAAAAAGAAAGGACTCCTTCTTCTCCAGACTTTTCTTCTGCTCTTGACCAAATGCCATGGTAAAAGAGGAAAAGAGAACAGGGAGGTAGAAAAAGTCCTTTTATTCTAGGGGACTAGTGAAAGTCCCTGTTACACCCACACTGATCACCGATATCCTAGTTATATATCATCACTTACTATGTTGGATAAACCCATTTACATTAAAAGGGCAGTTCACAAAAAATCTTTCAAATCAACTGCTGCCATAACGTGCCAAAGATTTGTAATTTACTTATGTCAATATAATCTCAAGTCTTCCAGTATTTATCAGCTGCTGCATGTCTTGCAGGGAGTGGTTTATTCTCTCCAGTCTGACACAGTGCTCTCTGCTGCCACCTCTGCCCGTGTCAGGAACTGTCCAGAGCAGTAGCAAATCCCTCTAGAAAACCTCTCCTGCTCTCCAGACTGGAAAAATACCACTTCCTGCAGGACATACAGCAGCTAATAAGTACTAGAAGAAGTGAGATTTTTTTAATAGGAGTTAATTACATATCTCTGGCACTTTTTAGCACCATTGATCTGAAATTATTTTTTTTATTTGGTGAACTACCCCTTTAATTCAATTAAAAATAAATAAATAAAAAGAACACGCAATTCCTGACACTGTGGAATCTTCTTACTGGGTTCAATCACCTTAAATTGTTCCAGGAATAAAAGCAAAAAGGCCATCTGGTGTCGGGATATAACACATGATGTAAAGCTCCCCAGACCATAGCACACACAGTCATAGTGCTGAAGAGACATGGAGGTGGGTATGGGGCCCTCTAGGTTCAGCTTCTCCGTGAACTCCTCAGTGATAGCGCCCTCACCTGAAGTCACTGGGGATACACACTGACATTTAAGAAGACAACCTAGAGAGAAAAATTAGAGTTTGGAACAACAAAGAAAAAATATTTAATAGAATTTATTGCAAAGAGGTGCTACAAAGAAAGGTAGTAACATGTCCATGCACGACATGGAGAGACCATTGGGGGAGATTTATCAAACATGGTGTACAGTGAAACTGGCTCAGTTGCCCCTAGCAACCAATCAGATTCCACCTTTCATTTTCCAAAGAGTCTGTAAGGAATGAAAGGTGGAATCTGATTGGTTGCTAGGGGCAACTGAGGCAGTTTCACTTTACACCATGTTTGATAAATCTCCCCTATTGTCTTTAAAGTGTACCTGTCGTCGTTATAAAAAAAACTTTTGACATGTCATAGACACACGACTATTTGTTGTGATGATTTTCCCCCCCATCTTTTCTACAGTCTACACTATCCAGGTCCCACATTCTCACCTTGACAAGAGGTCCAAAAGTCTGACAGTCGCAGATCTGCCCTGTTAAGCATTAAGAAAAAAAAAGAGGCAAGATTATACTAAGATCCATGGGGACGTCTCAAGTTATTATAAACTCAAACAGATATACTTACAGTAACTTATAATAAATCAGAACATTTATAAAGCATGCGCTATAGAGGTAGATATCACCTGTTTCATCTACATAACAGTTACGGTATACATAGTTCCCAGCCGCTGTACATACAAAAGACCAGGAGCGAACGCTAGTCAATGTGCAAGGGATCTGAGAAGACGACGTCATGAGGGGGCGGGGCAAACGGTGGTGTTGTGGGCTGGGCTAAGTGGCGCTTCGGCCGCGAACTCCGCCCAGATAGCACAATCCACAGATGATAAAAGATCACTTTTTATTGGAACAAACACCATGACGTATGATATAAAATAAGGTATGAAAGCTGCAAAATTTACCCTTTACACCTCTTTAGAGAAGTCATAATGCAAAAAGGGGGGGGGGGCACAGTGTCACTTAAAGCGACTCTGTACCCACAATCTGCCCCCCCCCCCCCCCCAAACCTCATGTGCCTTCGGATAGCTGCCTTTAATCCAAGATCTGTCCTGCGGTCCGTTCGGCAGGTGATGCAGTTATTGTCCTAAAAAAACAACTTTTAAACTTGCAGCCTCGTGCCCTACGGCAGTGCTTCTCAATTCCAGTCCTCAGGCCTCACCTCACCTCACAGGTCATGTGTTGAGGATTTCCCACACAAAGGACACCTGTGATAACACCTGATGCATAATTATATCACCTGTGAAATACTAAGGAAATCCTCAAAACATGACCTGTTGGTGAGGCCTGAGGACTGGAATTGAGAAGCACTGCCCTACAGGAGTGGCCTAGATTGCATATGCATTTGGCTGGCCCCACGTCTCCGTTCCTCCTCCCCGCCCTTATCATTAGGAATGCTCCAGGCAGATTGCCTACTATTCGTAAGCTGTGTCAGCACGGCACATGGGCTGGATCGTTAAGACACCTGTGCAATGTTCAGACAGGAGAAAATGTTCCAGTGGCATTCCTAATGATGAGGAGGCTGCAAGTTTAAAAGTTGTTTTTTAGGACAATAACTGCATCACCTACCAAACGGACCCCAGGACAGATCTTGGATTAAAAGCAGCTATCTGAAGGTACAAGTGGTTTTGGGGGGGGGGGGGGGTCAGACTGTGGGTACAGAGTCGCTTTAAAGGGTTTAACCAGTGATTCAGCACAAAAACTGCATTAAAATTATATTGGTTAACTCTCCTATTCACCAACATGCAGTTGGGACTGTTCCTCCACTTTTTTTACTGCTCTGATCAAAATATTAAAATTTTTCTCTGCCGCTGGTCCTCTGTCATGCGTGCCACCTGTAAACTATATTTTACACTGCTGGACAGAGGGAGTGCAGGCTGACTGTAGTGAAGAAGAGAAGAATTGGTTCATGTCACATGGTGTGATGCCAGGAAATCCTTCTAAGAGGTCAGCAGACAGTTGCATAAATATGCTTACCAATGGTCCTAATGAACGAGGCAAGAACCCAGCAGTACCTTCTCCAGGTTGTGTATCATGCATCCTTGTATGACATACAGTGTTGAGATGTCACTTACATGGTCTCACTTATTTGCTTCATTACATGAGCGGCATCTTTGTCTGGATACAGGAATTGCGGCTGATCAGAAGCAGCAGGTGTACCGCCTCTGTTCTCCTTCAGGTGGGAGGATTTTTTGCTGGCCTTTTTCTTGCCGACCACCTGCCACGTGTCCAATTCCATCCTGGACCTGAAGTCAGAAAATATGAGCAGGACTCAGCACTATAGACTGTAATCACTCCAACAATGCCTGACACCTAGGACGTTCACTCTGATAGATCTGTCTCAAGCACACACAATAGACATGCTTCACTGACCAGGGGAATGGTAACAAACCAGGGCTGTATTAACAGATGCTGCTGCCCTAGGCACTACACCTGAAGACGCCCCATCTTCATGCACCAGTTAGTAACATGAAGAAATAGGAGAGTGGTTTTGGCCACATGCATTTCTCTACATGTAGAAACATTGTCTGAATCACATTTTTCATGTTTTTTAACAGCTTAAAACATAAACAAATGTCACTACATGAATGGTAGATTGGTAAGTAATAGCTCCAGGCGTTATATTTAACACCGCCACACCAGACCTGACCAATACCGCCATACTGTGACTGGATAACACCGCCATACCAGACCTGACCAATACCACCATACTGTGACTGGATAACACCGCCATACCAGATCTGACCAATACCACCATACTGTGACTGGAGAACACCCCCACACCAGACCTGACCAATACCACCATACTGTGACTGGAGAACACCGTCATACCAGACCTGACCAATACCACCATACTGTTACTGGATAACACTGCCATACCAGACCTGACCAATACCGCCATACTGTTACTGGATAACACTGCCATACCAGACCTGACCAATACCGCCATACTGTGACTGGATAACACCGCCACACCAGACCTGACCAATACCATCCCCCCCTCAAAGAGACACCAGATTTACGTCATGTGTGAACGGGAGGTGGGAGACTAAAAAAATTATAAAAAAAAAAAAAAAGTTGTTTCTTCTCCCCTGCACCCTGGTACTGCACTAGGCACCGGACCACGGGTGCCTGGTGGTAAAAAAGGCCCTGGTAACAACCTACAACCTTTTATCAATCTATTTATATGTTACCAAGAGAAATCACAGCACTGGGGTGGGGGGTGGGGGGGATGTATATAAAAGATGGGATCTGGAGTCTGTAAAGATGGGTGCTGCTGGGTCTTTATAAGTAGGGGAAAAATAGTGTTAGGGCCTATATTCATTTTGAGGATGGGTTCACACACAACTGATCCGCTGCGGATCCCTTAACTGTTGAAATTGTCATCCAAAGCAAGCCGGAGCGCAGACCCGTTAATGTATGTGTAGCAGACTGTAGTGAGATGTACCGGGCCACTGGGGGGGAGGTTAAGGGGGCTACCTCTTACATACTCACAGGGGGATGCAATGCTACTCTGAGTATGTAATCTCATTGAAAGTGACTGTGAAGGATCTTCTGCGGATGCGTTACGTGTGAATCCACCCTGAGGGTCTAATCTTCTTCAGTCTGTATTAACTTAAAGGGTCTGTATTCACTTAAGGGTAGGATGAAGGGATGACAAAAATATGACAAAAATATTTCCAGCAAGCACTGTGAATGGCACTCATCAATATTCAATGTGGCCGTGCTGTCTTCCATGTATGGTCAGGGACGTATTTACAACTAGGCACACGTGGTCCGGTGCCTAGGGCAGCACCTTGCAGGGGGGGCAGTACAAAGGAGCAGGGGGAAGGAAACAACCATTCTACCCACCTATATAAAAGCCCCCCAACCATCGTGCCCAAAATGGTAATAATGCCCCCTTCTGTATCCCATGCGGTATTATTCCCCTTAATAAATAAAAACAAAGGGTAGCTTCACACGTACCGGATTCGTAGCTGATTTCACGCTGCCAGTTTGCAATGAAATCCGCTGCGAATCCTGGCACTGTCACTTCAATAGGGTGACATACCTGCAGCGCAATTTTCATTCCACTGCGAGTATGTAACCAGGCCCCTTTAACCCCCGACAGCATAAATCACCTGCTCGGCGCTGCGGCTAAATTGTGAGGCTCCGGCGGTCCCGATCAGCCAATCAGTGACTGCAGTGGAGCGTGCACTGACTGGCTGAGCAGGACTGATCGGAGCCGGAAGCCTCACAAGCAGCCGCGGCGCTGAGCAGGTAATGTATGCTGCGGGGGGGTTAAAGGGGGCGAGTTACACACTCACAGTGGAATGAAAATTGCGCTGCAGGTATGTAACCCTATTGAAGTGACAGTACCAGGATTCATTGCGGATTTCGCTGCAAATTCGCAGCATGAAATCCACTGCAAATGCGGCACAGGATCCACAGCAGATTTGATGCCGTGTTCAGTAATTTATATGAAATCTGCTGCAGATCCGCAATATAAAATCCACTGCGATACGGTATGTGTGAAGCTATCCTAAAAGAAGTAGCCCCCACACAGCAGTTACCCCATTATTTCTCCCAGAAATGTATTCTTTTGTTCGCTTTTTTTTTACATCTGGAATTTCATTAGGAGATGGCTATTTGTGATGAATATTTGCCATAAAAAAGTGGTAAAATATAGAGACGGCCCTGGGATCTATTCAGTGATCAGTTCCCCGTCCCACCGGCTGCTGCATTGGTGACAATAGCCGCCATTACATCAGAGGTGGAGCTGTCCGTCTCATCTGCTCCTCCTGTCAGCGCAGCCGCCCGGCCGTCTATTGGTGGGTCAGGAGTCTGATAACCTGATCTCCATGTATATCGCTGTGCTGGAAGGGGTGAGATATAAAGTGGTACAATATAAAGCTTATTACAATGCGGATCCTGATCCTATAGGCCGTGTCCTGTTCTATGTCCATCAGGGGAGGAATCTCACAGAACAACGGCCGGGGTACAAACCATTTTATTTACATATTGGGATCAACTGATATTGTTACCATAGCAACATAGACAATCCCTATATATGTCACATGTCAATAACAAGCGGTACAGTATAGGTGCTGCTTGCGGTGATGATGATGTCATAATGTCCTAGTGATGTCACATGGGCTTCGGAATGTTTCCATGTGACCACCGGCAGGTATATAAGAGGCCTCCGGCCACCTATAGCTTGTCTCTGCTTTACCATTCTTGGTGATAGGAGACACCCCTCTTTGGCAACAATGAGGTTCATTTTCCTTCTTTTATTTCTGCATCTGATCCACAATACACAGTGCGACATAACACTTTTTAAGGACTTCTCATCTTGGACCATCCTGTCCTATGAGAGTCCTATAGAAAAACCACCACCACCTACTATGTTTGAGGTAAGTGTCCAAGTACAATACATAATTATTCCTTGTATTTATTATTAGTTTGTTGACTATTATTATTTCGTGTCTTTTAGGACGTCTCGTCATGGATTAAAAACATCTTGTCCTATGGCCGTCCTATAGAGAAACCCCCCCCACCACCTCCCACTATGGTTGAGGTAAGTGTCCAAGTACCATCCTTGAAAATCATCATCATCCACCATTAATGATAATATGAAGCCCTAACTATTCCCTGTATGTATCAGATGTTATTATATTATTATTTGTCTTTCAGGAATTCCTATACTGGATAAACAACGTCCTGTCCGTTCCGGTCCCACCTGCTCATAGACGGACCCGGGAGCGCTGTATTGAAGTAAGTGGAGCTCATACTGTGTATACAATGTGTACATGTTATGTTAGATGCCTCTGCTTCCCTTCATAATACTTTCTATGTAATTTATTATATTATCTTTGAACCCTTGTACTAGTTTTCTTTTTTTTTGCATCTTACAGAATAACCCATCGAAATCCACTGGCCCCCGAGAGAAGCCGACGATTATAAAGATGATGTATAAATGGATATCGGCTAAAGCGTTTGGGGTGAATAACGCCATCTTGTATTATAGGAAGCCATCATGACCCCCTCCTGTTCTGACAATGGAGGCTGGGACTGCTCTCATGGCTTCATACTGACTTTGTTCCTTTTTATTACAGGAGCCCCCACCACCCGTGGTCCCACCAGGCTGTATAGTGACCTTACGTGACCGGGTTATCAGTGGCGTGGTATATGGACTACTCATATCTCCAATCTTTGCAGTAGTAGTCCTGGCTGCATGGCTTGCCCAACCATTGCCGCTGCCAGACATCCCAGCCACGGTCCCAGAGCCTGCAAGAGCAGCTGATGAGCCAGTGCCTGAACCATCGAGGCCAAAGAAGTCAGCGCTCAAGGTACCATCTTCCATGGGCGCCAGAAAAAGAAGAAACAAAGCTCCCAAACATTCATCTAAACGTGTGAGCTTCAATAAGATGGTGCACTTCCGACCCATACCACCAAACCACTGTTACCGAAGGGCTCCAACCTCTGAAGAACATCATGAGAGAGAATTTGTCGAAGACCCCATGTCTGCATATGACCTGGCACTGGACGAAGACACGGACACGGACACAGAATGAGGACAGACAACTATCAAACCTGTCACCTGCCCGCTGCAGCGCCAGACGCATTTAATCTGGTTTGGCCACAGATACGCCGAAAACTAATATGAGACGAACTTCGTCAAATTTATCATATTAGTAAAAAATATATATAAAATGATACAATGTGTCAGTGAGTGATTTAAAGGACTGTAAAGGGGGGACAGATCATCTAAATGGGGCGGCCATTACTTAGAAGCTAAAGGATCTGTCTAAATCAGGGATGAGGAACCTTCGCCCCTCCAGCTGCTGCAAAACTACAATTCTCATCATGCACGCTTTGGCTGTCCATGCATGATAGGAACTAAGCAGGTCTAACAAGGTTATTAACTGCTATATCAGCGTTTGTCAATGGTTTCCCTCTATACCAGGGCTTGGCTCTCCAGCTGTTGCAAAACTACAACTCCTATCATGCCTGGATGATGAAAGCTTGGAAGTTGTAGTTTTGCGACACACATACACACACTGCAGTGCACCCCTGCTGGGCCCATTCCCATTGAGATGAATAGACTTAATGCAGCCTACAAAGTTTTATCTATTTCCTAAACTTCTCTTTTTTTCCCCTCAGAATGCACAAGTGAGGTCTGCTGCACTGATGGACGCCGTAAGGAAACTTTTTGGAATTGGAAATTTTTGAAAAATAGAAGAAAAATGGTCACTAGAAGATGCCATTCAGTCCATTATACTTGGCTATCCTGCCAAGAGTCACAGTATATAATGAATACACTTAGCAGCAGACATGCTGATACTATTGTATACAGATGAAAATCACCACAACACGATGTGAACAGGCCCTGATATGTAGAAGTATATGGTTGTGTTCACACATAATATTTCCATAGCTGAAAACACAAAACTATGCAAATCTTTCCAATATAATTTTGCCCTGTCAGTTCCACTCCTGGTTTTTGGATGAAACAAGACTGAGGGATATACTGTGTGTGACCATAGCCTAGGGCTGGGCAACATGGCCAAAAAATAAAATCTTGATTTTTAATTTTTTTTGGACGGTTCTTGACTTAAATCTCGATTTTTTTTTCTTTTTGCTAAATATACAGAACATTTTTCTCCTTGCAGCGTCAGATACTATTTTAATGACGTTTGAGACAACTGTATTGCTTCCCAGTCCAACAGTTCTCCCCCTGTGCCCCCATGTCGTAGACAAGCCCCCTCTGTGATAAGTAGTTTTCCCAAATATGTGCCCCATATAGTATAGGAGATCTTCTTTGTGCCTCCTTCTAGGTAGGGTGCAGTAGTGGAGGTATAGTGGATAAGGAGTGTAGTAGTACAGGAACAGATGAAGGGGTAGTAGTACAGGAATAGATTAGGGGTGACTGGGGGGACTGAGGCAGCTGGAAGTGACTGAGGGGGACTGGGGCAGACTGGGAATGACTGAGGAAGCTAAGGGAGTCTGGGGCAGCTGGGGGTGACTGAGGTGGACTGGGGCAGCTGAGGGAGTCAGGGGCAGCTGGGGGTGACTGGGGCAGGCTGGGGGTGACTGAGGGTCACTGAGGGAGACTGGGGGTCACTGCACATAGCCCTCCTCACCCTGGCACAAATGCTTCCCTCCCGACCGCACGTGCAGGTCCCCGGTCTGTGGAGGAGGTCGCAGGGACTGTAGAATAAGGAAATAGCGTTGGTGCAGGTCCTGGAGCTCCAGGACCCGCAGCGGCGCTATCTCATTATTCCACAGTCCCTGCGGCCTCCTCCACAGACCGGGGACCTGCATGTCGGGCTGGGAGGGGAGAGAGACGCAGGTCAGCCGCGGCTCTGCGTGTAAGAGGCTGGAGGCCGCCGGCACAGTACAGTGTCGGGCGCGTGGTCCAGAGAGATGCGGAGCCAACGGGCAGAGCTGTGGCTGACCTGGTCCCTCTCCCCTCCCAGCCTCCCTGCACTTCACCGCGCCGCCTTGCACCTCTCTCCGCGCAGCCCGCCCTGCACCGCTCCGATCGCATTTCACCTCACCGCTCTGCCCCCAATGATTTTTTTGTGAAAATCGAATTTACTATTTTCACCAAAAAATCAAACCGATTGTGACATTCTGGGCGAATTAATCAAATTAATTTGATTAATGGCCCAGCCCTAGGTGTGTAATATACTGGTGACCTAATACTGGGGTGTGTAATATACTGGGGACCCAATAATGGCGTGTGTAATATACTGGGGACCTAATAATGGGGTGTGTAATATACTGGGGACCGGATACTGGGGTGTGTAATATACTGGGGACCTAATAATGGGGTGTGTAATATACTGGGGACCTGACACTGGGGTGTGAAATATACTGGGGACCTAATACTGGGGTGTGTAATATACTGGGGACCTAATAATGGGGTGTGTAATATACTGGGGACCCGATACTGGGGTGTGTAATATACTGGGGACCTAATAATGGGGTGTGTAATATACTGGGGACCTGACACTGGGGTGTGTAATATACTGGGGACCTGACACTGGGGTGTGTAATATACTGGGGACCTAATACTGGGGTGTGTAATATACTGGGGACCTGACACTGGGGTGTGTAATATACTGGGGACCTAATACTGGGGTGTGTAATGCTCCTTTTGTGTTGTTCTGACTGTAAAATCTAACTGGAAAATTTTGAACCCACACCCCTGATAGGCCACACCCAAAATAAGCCACACCGCTTTTTAAAGGGGCTCTGTACCCACAATCTCACCCCCCAAACCACTTGTACCTTCAGATAGCTGCTTTTAATCCAAGATCTGTCCTGGGGTCTGTTCGGCAGGTGATGCAGCTATTGTCCTAAAAAACAACTTTTAAACTTTCAGCCCCGTGCCCTACGGGAGTGGCCTAGATTGTGTATGCATTAGGCTGGCACACCCTATCTGTCCCTCCTCCCCGCCCTCCTCATCATTAGGAATGCTCCAGGCAGATTTTCTCCTGTCTGAACATTTGCACAGGTGTCTTAAAGTGACTGTACCACCAGGCCCAGGCTGAAGCACTGGAGGCAGGCTGACCCATCCCCAGTGGGAAGAAACTCCAGCCCCTCCATGACGTGACTCCATTACAATCAATGGAACCCTATCATAGAGGGGCTGGGGTTTCCTCCCACTAAGGGTGGGTCGGCCCGCCTCCTGTGCTTCAGCCTGGGCCTGGTGGTACAGTCACTTCAAAGATCCAGCCCATGTGCTGTGCTGACACAGCTGAGGAATAGCAGGCAATCTGCCTGGAGCATTCCTAATGATGAGGAGGGCGGGGAGGAGGGACAGAGAGGTTGTGCCAGCCTAATACATACACAAAATAGGCCACGGCCGTTGGACACAGGGCTGTAAGTTTAAAAGTTGTTTTTTAGGACAATAACTGCATCACCTGCCGAACGGACCGCAGGACAGATCTTGGATTAAAAGCAGCTATCCGAAGGTACAAGTGTTTTTTTTTTTTTAATCAACTGGTGTCAGAAAGAACCAGAGGTTTGTAATTTACTTCTATTAACAATCTCCAGTCTTCCAGTACTTACCAGCTGCTGTATGTCCTGCAGAAAGTGGTTCTTTCCAATTTGACACAGTGCTCTCTGATGCGACCTCTGTCTCCTCTGAGCTGTAACAAATCCAAATAGAAAACCTCTCCTTTTCTCCAGACTGGAAAGAATACACCACTTCCTGCAGGACATACAGCAGCTGATAAGTACTGGAAGACTGGAGACTTTTTGTTTTTTTTTCTTAACAGAAGTAAATTACAAGTCTCTGTGACTTTCTGATACCAGTTGACCTGAAAGGTTTGTTTATGTTGCTGGAGTACCCCTTTAATTGAAAAACCACCCCTGCCATAAATATATAAAGAATGGAATGATATGGACTTCTAACAATAGAGATCGTATAGAAGAGCGCCGCCGTAAAGCAGCAGGCGGTACAGTACATACCTGTCAGCCGTAGAGCAGTCGCAGCAATCTTGCGTTCCACCCAAGTACTCGCAAATCCATTCTGCGTTTCAGTCAGTTCATACCGGAAGCTGCCATGCGTTCCAAGCCTCTTCCCTCTTCCCTGTTCAGCGATAGGTGGGCGGCCATCTTGCCGTACGGACACAGGGATATGACGTATTTAGTAGAGGACAGACGTCATTCTCGTGCGACTTCTGTTTTCAAAACTAGGAAAAGCTTGGAAAATGATTAGATAGTAGTGTCACCTAACGATAAGAAGAAGAACAGGTAGGTAGTACCGCGCAATCTGTAACGTCTCCTCACTATTACTTTATAGCACTAGTTTCTAAACGCAGTGTCAACTTCCGTGTTAGGGAGAAGGGGGTCTTGTTACCCGTAGCAACCAATCAGCGTTCAGCTTGTATCTTCAAATGGTAACTGCACAGATACAAGCCGAGCTCTGATTGGCTGCTTGTGAGGCTGCTCATATATATATATATATATATATATATATATATATGTGTGTAAAATGGTGAACGAATACTCATGTATAGCAGCTGCACCTTCGTGTCTCTTCTATGTATTTTGTCGCAGTAATCAGCAGCCAGTCTGTACTGTTTAGCTAGAGCTCCATCTAGTGGTCAGATATAAGTATGACAGTCCGGCGAGGTTGGGGGAGGAGGGTCACGAGGAGGGTCTTGTGATCAGATTATCCCAAAAAGCTGAGAGATGGAGCTGTATTCTCCCGGGCTGTCATAGAGGTGGGTGCAGTCTATTACTAATATGTATTCTCATGGGTTATTATTGCTGTAGACAGAGGGAGTCACATAGATGTCACTGGGGGTCATTTATCCCACCAGTAACCACGTGTTTATCTGACATTTCTGATACTTTCTATGAATTGCTGTAACTTTGTGACATTAGCATTAAGTGGGATATGTCTGCCAGTGAATGGTGCCTTGCACCAGTCTTCTCCAGCTTGGGACATGCCGGTTGATGCCAAAATGCAATGCTACACAGTACGGCATGAAGGACGTGTTATTAGATTTTTATTGCATTGATTCACAGGGGGCTGATCGGACCCTGGAAGTAACCAGTCCTAGCTTGTAATGACTTAGGGTCCATTTACACAGAAAGATTATCTGCCAAAGATTTGAAGCCAAAGCCAGAAACAGACTATAAACAGAGAACAGGTCATAAAGGAAAGCCTGAGGTTTCTCCTCTTTTCAAATCCATTCCTGGCTTTGGCTTCAAATCTTTGGCAGATAATCTGTAAGATAATCTTTCTGTGTAACTGGACCCTTAGATGTCACAGTTGTCATTGATAGTCTAAGGGGTTAAGTGACGGACATTGGAGCTTGCTGTGATACCGGTGACTGTGGTTGTCAGATGCAGGTTGCAGCCAGTAGATGCAGGGTATGGAGAGAGACACGGATTTCCCCAGCGTCCTTCTGCTTTACACGTATGGGGTAAAACTGACAACAGAAAATACAGTGTTATCGCTTGTCTCTATAGAATTCAGGGACCTCACACTCCAGCCCTCCAGCTGTTTCAAAACTACAATTCCCATCATGCCTGGACAGCCAAAGCTTTAGCCCGGGCATGATGGGAATTGTAGTTCTGTAACAGTTTGACACCTTTGATGTAAATCAGTTATGGGGAACCTTCGGCCCTCCAGCTGTTGCAAAACTACAATTCCCATCATGCCTGGACAGCCGAAGCTTTAGCTTCGGCTGTCCAGGCATGATGGGAATTGTAGTTTTGCAACAGCTGGAGGGCCGAAGGTTACCCATCCCAGATGTAAATGGTCAATCTGTCCCTTTGTTGTTGATGGAATATGAATATGTGTGTAGGGATATAAATCAATAAGGGACAAGTTGTATAGAGTGATCCACTTCTATGGACATAAAGCTTGTAGTCTTGAATGTAGTCTTCAATGTTCAGTCCAGGGACAGGGAACCTATGTTCCTCCAGCTGTTGGAAAACTATGATTCCCATCATGCCTGGACAGTCAAAGAATAATAGAAATTTGTAGTTTTGGAACAGCTGGAGGTTTCCCATCCCGGTTTAGTTTCAAGCATCTAGAAGTGTTTTTTTCTATCAAGAATGAGATGGATTCATTCATTCATCCATTCATTTCAGATTGGACCTCTTTTTCTTGGGTTGAGCAGGGATGGGGGAATGAATGGCTCTGCTTGGAGTTATCAATGGGAACCCTTATTGTTTCCTTCTAGAGGTCACGATATGAGCCGTCCTGACCATGTGATGATCACACAGGAGCGCAGGATCCGAGCTATGCACCTGTGTGATCGTCACATGGTCAGGGATAGTCACGTGATGACGTCCGGAAGCAAATACCCAGGGTTCCCATTCAGTATACTTATACCATATTGTTTTCTACTAAATGGGGGAGAGGAAGTTGTTTGACTAGCTGTGGATATGTACCTATAAGATGTACATGGACAATCCTCATCATAAGGTCCCTCAGATCTATTCTCATTTGTTTTTTAACCTTTTTTTCCCCCCTTCTTTGCTAGGAGCATTGGAGGCAGCATTTTGGGGGGATATGAGGCTGCTGTGTAAATATTCTGTTTGCTGGCAGTGAAGAACTTGATGGCGATGGAATAACTGTCCACTAACTCCATGGCATCTCCCTTTGTTTCCGAGCCCAGACCAGTGTCATGGTGAGAAATCCATACTCCATTGTAATGCGGAAGGAGTGTATGTGTGTGTGTATACTGATCGGCCTTAAAGGGGTACTCCAGCAAAAAAAATGTTTTCTTTCAAATCATATGGTGCCGGAGATATGAAATTAACTTCTATTAAAAAAAAAATCTCAAATGTTCCAGTACTTATCAGCTGTTGTATATCCTGCAGGAAGTTGTGTTTTCTTTCCAGTCTGGAGATCAGGAGAGTTTTTCTATTGGGATTTGCTGCTGCTTTGGACAGTTCCTGACATGGACAGAGGTGGCAGCAGAGAGCACTGTGTCAGACTGGAAAAAATACACCACTTCCTGCTGGACATACAGCATCTGATACATACTGGAAAAGATTTTTTAGTAGAAGTAAATTAAAAATCTTTGGCACTTTCTGACACCAGTTGATTTGAAAGAACTTTTTTTTGTTGCTAGAGTACCCATTTAAATTGTATTTGCCTAGTGACATGTCAAAAGGTTTTATTGGTTGGGGTCTAAGTGTTAAGATGCTGCATGCTTCACTCCCCTACTTTGTGTCTATGAGATCTGGATGGATCACTCCCCTGATCTGTTTCTGAGACCTGGATCGATCACTTTCCTGCTCTGTGTCTATGAGACCTGGATGGATCACTCGGTCTGCTTTATGTGACAGAGACGGGAGAGAATGTGCAAAGTGCAGACTTCGCCTGGCTCATTATTTATATTGATCATGTTCTCAACAATCTGGCCCCCGACCAATCAAAACTTTTGATGTGATTCTATGATGTATTGGAGACTACTTTATTGTGTTACACCATGTTATCTATAGAGGAAACATGATTTATTTAGAGTACCAGAGACTGGTGAGTAGGATCAGGGGCTGCATTCTGGAGCATTATGTGACAACCCCAACAAGTTCCAGCAGCCTACTAGGACTGGTAACCCCATAGCCTACTAGGACTGGTAACCCCATAGCCTACTAGGACTGGTAACCCCATAGCCTACTAGGACTGGTAACCCCATAGCCTACTAGGACTGGTAACCCCATAGCCTACTAGGACTGGTAACCCCATAGCCTACTAGGACTGGTAACCCCATAGCCTACTAGGACTGGTAACCCCATAGCCTACTAGGACTGGTAACCCCATAGCCTACTAGGACTGGTAACCTCATAGCCTACTAGGACTGGTAACCCCATACTCTTAACAGGGAAACCAAGCCTGGGAAAGTGTGTGCTGTAAGTGATCAGTGAGTGAGACTGATATGGGGTTAGCATCTGTAGTACCATACACCTAACATACTGCTGAGAAGAGGCCGCTACAATTTGGGATAACCGTTTAACATGAGGGGGTGCACTTGGTCAGTCTCTCCTGGCTTGCCTTCTTCCCATAGATTATACTGGTGCCATCTCTTCTCCAGTAAGCTATGCACATGCACATGCACCCAACCATACACAGTATACAAAAGAAAACATCATTTATTAGCCCAGGTCACCTTCTGCCACTGTTCTATTGTCCACTTCTGATCACATTAAGTGGTGGACAGGGCATTCTGACCGGTTCTTGCATAGTCAGCTCCATACATTACAAGTCGCAGTGTGCCTTCTAATATGTTTCTATCATAGTTGGCATTTTAAAAGGAGAAATCCAGCGAAAATTTTTATTAGAGGATTGTATTGCCACCCTAAAGTTATACAAATCACCAATATACACTTATTACGGGAAATGCTTATAAAGTGCTTTTTTTCCCTGCACTTACTACTGCATCAAGGCTTCACTTCCTGGATAACATGGTGATGTCACTTCCTGGATAAAATGGTGATGTCACTGCCTGGATAAAATGGTGATGTCACGACCCGACTCCCAGAGCTGTGCGGGCTGTGGCTGCTGGAGAGGATGATGGCAGAGGGATGCTCAGTGTCCCTCCAGTGCCCTGTGTCCCTCAGTGTCCCCCTGCCATAATCCTCTCCAGCAGCCACAGCCCGCACAGCTCTGGGAGTCGGGTCGTGACATCAACATTTGATCCAGGAAGTGACATCACCATGTTATCCAGGAAGTGACATCACCATGTTATCCAGGAAGTGACATCACCATGTTATCCAGGAAGTGACATCACCATGTTATCCAGGAAGTGAAGCCTTGATGCAGTAGTAAGTGCAGAGAAAAAAAGGCCTTTATAAGCATTTCCTGTAATAAGTGTATATTGGTGATTTGTATGACTTTTGGGGCGCAATACAATACTTAAATAAAAATTTTCACCAGACTTCTCCTTTAAGCGGACCTGTCAGCAGCATTTTACTGACTTGGGTCAAATGCACATGTCCGTGGCCATTTTTACAGTCTGGAAATACTGATTAGGATACCTTTCAGGAAGCTTCAGGAAATCACCACTGTTTTCTAACTGTAAAAACTAAAATAAAATATAAATAAAGCCATACCCATCTGCTGCACGGCTGCAGTGGTGCTCGCCCCTGCCTTCTCCCTTCCTGCACTATGAGCGCACAAGTGACGTCACTCATGCACCTCAATGTTGGCGGGGTACAGAGCGGCCTCTTATAATGCTGCCTCAAGCCAGAAGAGTGATGGACAGGGTCAGGAGCCATTGGTTTGTTACCCTTTCAAACACAGAGCTGCATTTAACTCAGAGGTGTCAAACTCAAATACACAGTGGCCCAAAATTAAAAAATTGGACAAAGATGCGGGCCAACCATGATAATTATTCAAGCGCGAATGCCGCGTCAGAGCAGCGTGCGTTGTTCCTGGCACTGTCAGTGTTGTGCTTCTCCCAGCCCTGTCCACTATGATAAATGACATGACATGATAAATTGCTATGACATGACTAAACCCCAACCCATATAATAGCCAATCCCCAAAAAATTGCCCCACATATTAGCCAGACCTTCCAATAATGCCCAAATAGTAGCCAGCCCCCCAAGCTTCCCATATAGTAGCCAGCCCTCCCCCATAGTCTCCTACAGTAGCCAGCCCTCCCCAATAGTCTCCTACAGTAGCCAGCCCTCCCTAATAGTCTCATATAGTAGCCAGCCCTCCCTAATAGTCTCTTATATAGTAGCCAGCCCTCCCTCATAGTCTTATATAGTAGCCAGCCCTCCCCAATAGTCTCTTATATAGTAGCCAGCCCTCCCCAATAGTCTCATATAGTAGCCAGCCCTCCCCAATAGTCTCATATAGTAGCCAGCCCTCCCCATAGTCTCTTATATAGTAGCCATGGCGGGCCTGATGTAATTAAAAACTCTGAATTGCCTGGCGGCCAAAAATAATGGCACCACGGGACAGAGTTTGACATGACTGATTTAAAGCGACTCTGTACCCACAATCTGACTCCCCCAAACCTCATGTGCCTTCGGATAGCTGCTTTTAATCCAAGATCTGTCCTATGGTCCGTTCGGCAGCTGATGCAGTTGTTGTCCTAAAAAACAACTTTTAGGGTAAATTCACATGGGTGGATCTGCTGCTGAGTTTAATGATTGCGATAAATCTGCAGATTAAAACGCTGTGAGAATGTTTGTCATGTAAGTCAATGGCAAACTCAACTAGCAGCGTGTTTGTAACGTTTGGTTTGGTCATTGCGGATTAGATGCAATTTTTTTGCTGGAAAATTCGCAGCAGATCCGCCCATGTGAATTTACCCTTAAAGGGAACCAATCACGCCGAAATTGCCCCCATTGATAAGGAAGCGTGCTGGTACATCAGCCAGCACGCTTCCCAAACATCCCCCTGTCCCCTCCGTCCCCTCTTTTGTTAGCCCGTAATCTTACTTTTGCGATGTCCCGCGCCGTATGCTAATCAGCCCTAAGTAGTCCGGGTGGGCTGAACTAGTCAAGGTGGGCTGTACTAGTCACGGGCCTGGGCGCTGTAATCACGCCCAGAGGGGCGTGATTCAAAGACCTTCGCTCCACCGACGTCATCTCTGGCCCGCGTTCACGTCGGCGGCGCGCCGCGTCTTTCGCATGCCGCGCATGCGCAGTACGGCGGGAGAAGACGCTGACGTACTGCGCGTGCGCGGCGTGCGGAAGACGTTAGCGGCGCTTGCGTTCCAACGCCGACGTCTTCCGCACGCCGCGCACGCACAGTACGTCAGCGTCTTCTCCCGCCGTACTGCGCATGCGCGGCATGCGAAAGACGCGGCGCGCCGCCGACGTGAACGCGGGCCAGAGATGACGTCGGTGGAGCGAAGGTCTTTGAATCACGCCCCTCTGGGCGTGATTACAGCGCCCAGGCCCGTGACTAGTACAGCCCACCTTGACTAGTTCAGCCCACCCGGACTACTTAGGGCTGATTAGCATACGGCGCGGGACATCACAAAAGTAAGATTACGGGCTAACAAAAGAGGGGACGGAGGGGACAGGGGGATGTTTGGGAAGCGTGCTGGCTGATGTACCAGCACGCTTCCTTATCAATGGGGGCAATTTCGGCGTGATTGGTTCCCTTTAAACTTGCAGCCCATGCCAACCGCAGTATCTGTGCCCTAACTTTGCACCACCCCTCCGTCCCTCCTCCCCACCCTCTTCAGCATTAGGAATGCCACTGGAACATTCTCTCCATGCTGAACATTGCACAGGTCCTTAACGATCCAGCCCATGTGCCGGGCTGACACAGGTGGGAATAGGAGACAATCTGCCTGGAGCATTCCTAATGATGAGGAGGGTGGGGAGGAGGGACAGAGAGGTTGTGCAAAGTTAGGGCACAGATACTCCCGTAGGGCACAGGGCTGCAAGTTTAAAAGTTGTCTTTTATGACAATACCTGCATCACCTGCCGAACGGACAGATCTTGGATTAAAAGCAGCTATACGAAGGTACAAGTGGTTTGGGGAGTCAGATTGTGGGTACAGAGTCATTTTAACTGATCAGGAGCACATACAGTTAAAAGGCCTGGCGTCTGGAATTTTGGACACTTTCCCTAGGAGCTGTCCGGCATTCCAGATGCTAACCTAGGGCGCTATGGCGGCATCCGTGCCAGAATTATGGTTGAAAACAGGACAGGCTGTATAATTTCCTGACCTATTTTCCGGCTCTGAAACCATTCAGGAAAAATCCTGAAGGATGCCTGTGCCTATTAGAACACATTGGGGAAGATTTATCAAACATGGTGTAAAGTGAAACTGGCTCAGTTGCCCCTAGCAACCAATCAGATTCCACCTTTCATTCCTCACAGACTCTTTGGAAAATGAAAGGTGGAATCTGATTGGTTGCTAGGGGCAACTGAGCCAGTTTCACTTTACACCATGTTTGATAAATCTCCTCCTATGGGTCCAGAAATCTATCTGGATTTCCTGATAAGAAATCTGTGTAGATTTTCCTGACATGTGCATGGGGCCTAAAGTAAAAGCAGTATCCAGTGACCACTGCATACCAGGAACATGCACAAGGCCAACTCTTTTGCAATGCTCTGACCCTGTCTTCTAGGTCATAAGCAAACAACAGTGTCTATGGTGTGTAAGTGAAAAAAAAATCCTTGAAGATGCTCATAGGATCAAAACAAGGTTTCATCAAACCTAAGTCCAGGCTGTTTATGTCAGACATTTCCTACAATGGATACTCCTGTATCCACCTCTCAGCTCTGCCTGGACGTAGACAAGAGTGTTCTCATTCACTGACAGGAAACACATAAAGGGGAGTATTACACAGGCCGATGGGGGCCCGATAATAATTGTAAACGAGCGCCGATCTGCTGGATCGGCACTCGTTTACTGGGCCTATTACACATCCCGATAATTGTTTAACTAGGGCTGCATGGACATCATTACCAATGTCCTTGCAGCCATTGCTAAACTGGCATATATTACCTATGCATGGTCCAGGTCTCCTCTTGCGGTCCGCTTCTCTTCTCCGCTTCTTAACTGACAGGCCACTCAGCCATTCACTGGCGGTGGTCCCGGCCAGTGATTGGTGGAGGACCATGGATAGATAATGTATTTACTTTGCAAATCGTCAGCCACTGGCCGCGCACCACTATTATACGTAGCAGTGTGCGGCAATTATAGGTCCAAACCTATATCAACGATCAGCCGATGACAACGATCATCGGCTGATGGTTGTGTTTATTATCGATGTCAGAGATACCCCCTACCTAGTGTTCATAGTTATTATGGGCAGATTTGAGACGCTTAACTCCAGCTTTATAAAGACATGTTGGTGGTTTAGTGATCCCAAATGTAGTGACTTGTTCCAGGGGTTCTCTGGACCCCCTGCCCCGGTCTGATGGGAGCGATTACAGACACAGCTAAGCTAACTGCATTCTGTGTCTTTAACTCCCATCAGCTCGGAGTCATGGAAATGGCCTCATGTCAAGCTTGTTTTTGGCAGGACATGTTACAAGTTTTCCTCTTAACCTATCCCAAGCAGCTAGCCCTCAGTGATTTGCATCACTTTCTGCATGGTGCGGCAAGTCATGGAATGAGCTGTCACTCCGGAGCACTTTGTACATTCCGTATCCTCCAGTGGTTTCCATTTGTTACCGCTTAGATCTCAGGCCTCCTGTCTGGAGCATCGACCTCACAATAATCTTCTCAAGAGCAAATCATCTTGAAAAATACCAGCATTGATGGTGATGTGCTTGTCAAGGGAAGGGAAACATCTCATTGTTACATAGAACTATACCCTCAGACGTAACAATGATAGACTCTACGTGCTGCCATCCATAATAAGCTATTTTTTTTTTTTCCTGTCTTGTCATTCCTTATATTTCATCTTTACTTTTGTTACTGTTTATACACAGGATGAATTATTTTTTTCTTTATGATGGAACAAAGGTAAAGGGAGAAGGTGACCCCACAAGGGATGGAATTAACTACTTCTATCCTCCTCAGGTAAGTTACATGGTGTCTGCCTTCCTTAAGCAATCCCATAAAAAAATTAAATGTACAAAACGCTTTTAGGTGCATTCTCTGATCCCATACCGATTGTTTGACTCTTTTTCCCACTTGTCTACACTGCTCCCAGCTTCAGATTCAAACTTTTACAAAAGATATCAGTTTTACATTGTTGCATCCAGCCGTGAAACTACATTGCCCAGCATGCAGTGCACATCAGAGCCAACTGCC
Source organism: Dendropsophus ebraccatus (assembly GCF_027789765.1). NCBI lineage: Eukaryota > Metazoa > Chordata > Amphibia > Anura > Hylidae > Dendropsophus > Dendropsophus ebraccatus. The sequence goes on from NC_091456.1 coordinate 31,333,785, forward strand.
ATGTGCCTGCTCCTGTCTTTTAGTATCTGCCCGCCACTGGCACGATCTGCTTCTGCTTTGCTTAGTAAACACAGTATCTATCCTATCTATCTATCTATCTATCTATCTATCTATCTATCTATCTATATACATAGATTACACAGAGAGAGAGAGAGATGAAACAACAGTGTCTCCTTTCCCCTATACTACTCAGGAGAAGCTGTTGTTTCCCCACCCTTGGCCAGGTGAGCTCTTTGTGATGTCAGTGGTGGGCGGGGTTGCAGATGAGGCATTATAGCTTGCCTGGAAACAAAAGAGACCAAGATCATGTGACCTCTGTCTCAGAAGAGAGGGGGAGGACAGAGGAGCAAAAAACAGAGTGGACCAGTAAGTGATGATTTTGAGCAGCTTCGGGGTGTGAGTCGGGATGTGCTGCGGACAAACAGACCACAAGCTTAGATTATGTGTGGGGATTGAACAGGGTTAAATGCTTCCTAACCCTTTCACGACCATGGGTCATTGAGGCATCAATGCCCAGGTCATTTTATGACATCAGCTTATGGGATAATAATGAACCCATAAGCTGATGTCCCTGTGTCTGCCCCCTCTCCTCTGTCCCCTGCGGCTGTTACAATCTTGTGGCAGAGGAGAGAGGGCAGAGTTCACGGGCACGTGCCCCGCGCGCCCAGCCTTGCCGGCCTCTGTAGCCAGGAAACCAGAAGCCTGAGGCTTCCGGTTTCCATGGCTACCATAAGGGGCTCTGCAATCACTTCGCAGAGCCCCGATGGACAGCGGACAGAGAATTCTTTCTCTGTAGAGGGAGAATTTTCTGTCAGAAGCCCTATAGATGCTGTGGTCATGCTGACCGCAGTATCTATGGGGTTGTGGTGGGTCTCTGGCTATCACTGATAGCCGGGACCCACCGCGGATGACACAGGCGCAGCTCCTGCCCCTGTGTCATCCTGCGGCGTAAATTACCGTTGCTGCAGAGACGTTAATTTACAGTGCAACGGTGGGAGGGGGTTAAACAGAGCTCCCCTTTAAGAACATTGCTGTCTACATAAGTAAAAGCAGGTGTTTAAGTGGACAGCATACATACAGTATACATACATAGCGTGTGAACAGGCTTACCAGTAGTTGCATTTTTCACTCATTTTTGTTCCCCAAGATATTTTAATAAATCCAATCCCGGGGATGGTAGTCCTATTTCTAGTAATACGTGCTATGATTTATAGTACTGGCTGAACCTGCTGCAGCTCCTCTTAGGATATTTCCCTTACATAGATTGCCTGTAACAGCTTGCGTCTGTATCCCTAGTTCCTGCAATGAGTAGCAGAGCCATTGATGGGGATGATGAAGGGGCAGTTCTGTATAAGCTTTCGGTGTACAGACACATCTCTGGGAATAGTCTCATGACCTTTATCATAACGCTGTAAGCAGAGATGGTGGCGAGAACATGACAGATGATATAAACTCCACCATTTATGCTCTTTACTGCAGCTCAGCTGTGCGCACGGCTACGTGTTATGCTCCTTCTTCCCAGTCAGTGCATAGATATCCATTACATAAGTATATAGGGGGAGATTTATCAAACATGGTGTAAAGTGAAACTGGCTCAGTTGCCTCTTGCAACCAATCAGATTCCACCTTTCATTTTCCAAAGATTCTGTGAGGAATGAAAGGTGGAATCTGATTGGATGCTAGGGGCAACTGAGCCAGTTTCATTTTACACCATGCTTGATAAATCTCCCCCATGGCTACAAACACATCAGTCCTGTACATAGACACAGTACTTACAGATGCAACTTATACACATGAGCATCTTCAGAAAGATGATCTAAAGATCATCCGGTTCAGACCTTGTAAGAGACTGGCCGTTCCGTATTCCTAGCTCCACAGTGTGCACTGACAGGTTCTCTGGCCGCTATTCAATGAATAGCAGCCGCAGAAAACTGACATGTCAGTTTCTCGCGGCGCCGCTAAGGATTCCATAGGTGGCAACGTCACGTATATTTTCGTATTAATCACGGCCGCTGTTGCAATCGGCAACAATGGCCGTAGTTTTACGAAAATATACGTAGTGTGAACATAGCCTAAGGGTGCGTTCACATGTACAGGATCCGCAACAGATCTGCAGCAGATTTGATGGGCCAGACTTGATTTGCTTTGAATCCCCAACTTCAAATCTGCGCCATCAAATCTGCTGCGGATCCTGTACGTGTGAACACACCCTAAGGGTAGCTTCGTACACACTGTACCGCAGCGGATTTGACAGTGTGGATTTAATTCTGTGTTCATTTGTTTAGCCAAATCTGCAGATCTGCTGCGGATCCGCAGCAGAAAATCCGCTGTGATACGGTACGTGTGAGGCTACCCTAATACAATATATTATGATGTATATGATATTGTGATGTATATGTATAATGAGTGAGAACTTTATCAATTACTGCACTTACACAGGACTTGGAGCAGGTGCAGTGATGATACGCCAACCCTTCTTTCTGCAAAGCCAGATGCATCATGGGAAATTTGGGTAGTGTTAGAAAACAGAGAAAAATTGTCGGCAGAAAAAGACTACCTGGTCCATCTAGTCCTTATGTTATTTCCTTTCTTATTACCTTAGGATAGATATTAAAATTGGTATACGTAAGACCCTACTGAATGATTTACTAATCGCCTAGAAGCTTCTGGAATGCTCCTTTAAGGATAATCTTTTTAGGGTGCCTTTACGCTGTAAATTACTCTGCGAGTCTGTCAGGTCCTGGCAGATCACTTTCACTACATACACGCAGAGGTCTGAACGACCGCTGTGTGTATGTAATTCTGCCGGCCCCTTAACCCATTCAGCTGCCTGCTCTGCTCCGCTCTGTATACATTACCTCTCCTCGCTGCACGGGGTCCCCAAGTACTGCTCTCCCGCCTGGCCAATCAGTGAGTTGCCCTGCCGCAGCCACTGATTGGCCGGGCGGGAGAGCAGTACGCCGGGACCCGTGCAGGGAGGAGAGGTAATGTATACAGCGGAACGGGAGCTGAAGGGGTTAAGGGGCCGGCAGAATTACATACATGCAGTGGTCGTTCAGACCGCTGCATGTATGTAGTGAAAGTGATCTGCCAGGACCTGACAGACTTGCAGCGTAATTTACGCTGCGAGTAGCTAGGTGTGAAGGCACCCTTAACACCAGGATCTGTCCAAAACAAAGCTGCTGACAATCTGTATAATCTAGAGAGAAAGAAGGGAAAGGGGGGACACGATTGGACTAAATAAGGTTCATGAGGGAAGTGTTTTTACTAAAAAAAAAAAAAAACTGAACTCAAGAACAAGGCGACATAATCTGAGGTTAGTTGGGGGAAAGAAACAACTTGAGAAAATATTATTTTACTAAAAGAGCAGTAGATGCACAGTGCAAACTTCCATCAGGTTTGGTAGGTAAATCTACAATAAGTGAATATAAACAAGCTGGGAATAAACATACATCTATGCTAAGATAATAAGGAGGGAAATATAAAAGGGTCAGACTAGATGGACCCAGTGGTCTTTTTCTGCCGACAATCTTCTATGTTTTGAACCATTGCTCTTCTCCGACATCTTGACGTGTCCATCCCGCTTATGGACACTGAGGTAGATTGAACGGTTATGGTCAGAGCGTTCCAATGCATTTACAAGTTTTACAGTACAATTGTTATGTTGTCACTGACTCTTGTGAAATGTTAGTTTATGATGTTTCGTGTGTACAAAGAGGCCTTGACGATAGTGTACAGAAACATAAAGAGCTTTCTGTAGCCAGTTTGGCACCGCTGTAGCGACACTTCAAGATCTTCCTTATTGAGTTAACAAAGACTAAACCGTAAAAAGCCATTCATTCCCCCAGGAAGCCTTGTGACATTCTGTACGCTTCTGGAAAAACTCATAATTCATGCACATTACAGCATTTCTATGTGGGTGGAATTCACCATGCTAAATTTAGTTGTCCTTGCTGACTTTTATAGTCCTTTGCTGTGACAGTATCTACAGCCAGGCTACTATAGCAGAGCTTGTAGTACATGGCGATAGTCTTCATACATTTGGGATCCTCATACAACCTTTTCAGTCTGCATTGTACCTTAGGGCCCGTTGACACTACGGATTTGGCGCGGAGATTCCGCAGAATCCCTCCTGCTATGTCTTTGAATGGGAGGGCTTGCGCCCCTCCGCTCAAAGAATTGACATGTCAGTTCTTTGATCAGGCAGCGAAAATCCAGAAGCCTGACCTTTCCACCAACATCATCGTCTGTCGTGGGGATTTACGATGGTCCATACACCTTATACTGCCTACTTAACCCAGCGTCAGGTTTTGCCATCTTTAGCATAAAGGTGTATGGACACGGCGTCCTTTATATTTCCCCTTCCAGCTGGATCCACTTTAGCTGATTTTCTGCTGCCATGTATCTGCAGTGTGTGTTAGCCTAAAAGGCCTATCAACATGAGAGGGGACAAGTCAGAGATCACAGGGGTCCGACCTCTGACCCCCCCCGGCGATCTCCATATCAGCCCCGCGACCATTGTGTTATGAATAGAGCTGCAGGTATGGCATGGTCACATAGTGTACCCGCAGATCTATTCATACCACAAAAGCCAGGGGTCGATATGGAGATCACTGGGGGGTCGGGGTCAGAGCCTGTGATCTCTTACTTGTCCCCTCTCCTGTGGGCAGGGGACAAGTTAATTTTTCTTGGAATACCCCTTTAAGAAATAACACATTAGTTGATGCCTAGTATGATTATCTTATATGTTTTTCAGACCTCTATTGACCAGCAGGAGCTACTATGCGGACAGGTAGCAGGAGTCGTTCGCTGCCTGACTGAGATCGCCAATTCTCCTCCCAATCTTATTCGGTTACGAAAACAAAAATTTGCAATTCAGGTTCATGGGGAGTATTTATGGGTGAGTCATTTTTCATATCTTTCCGTATTTGCATCAGGTTTTTGACAGATTACACTATTCATAGAGGAATAAATAGGTGGATCTCCAAACATATAAAAAGAACAGTCAGAGGCCTGGGACACCACCACAAGGTCTAGATCTTGTACCTAGGGGAGAGGTGCATGCGCAGCATCTCCACCATCACAGAAACATTTACATTTTAGAGAATTAGTTGGTTATTTAGGGAAGTTTTCTCAGATAGGTGCTCGGACCGAAATTCTGTATAAATTTTGAGATTTCTGTTAAAGTTAAAGGGGTATTCCCCCCAAGAGCAAAAAAAATGAAATGCTCCCAAACCTAGCTGGTCTTACTCACCAAGTCCCCCTGAGTATTTTGAGCCGTCCCCCGTCTTTCTAGCTGCTGCTGTTCCAGAGTTACAAGTTTTTCTAAAAGATGTTCTGTAATCAAGATAGGAAACTACATTTCCCGTCATGCAATGCTTATGTCTGATGATTGTGTAGCAGAGCTGAGCTGAGATGGTGATGGGGATATAGCAGAGCTGAGATGTTGTTGAGGATGTAGCAGAGCTGAGATGGTGATACGGATATAGCAGAGCTGAGATGGTGATACGGATATAGCAGAGCTGAGATGGTGATACGGATATAGCAGAGCTGAGATGGTGAAACGGATATAGCAGAGCTGTGGGGGTGGGGGGTGGGGGGTCGGGTACTGCCGCGGGTGAGACCGGGGGGCGGGGGGAGTAACATGCTGCCACGGGTGAGGCCGGGGTGGTGATGGCCGCAGGGGAGACGGGGTGGGGGGTCGGGTACTGCCACGGGTGAGCGCAGTCAGGGGGAACAGTGCAGGTGAGCGCTGGGGGGCACAAAGTGCTCCGGGGCTGGGGGGGCACACGGTATGGGGGACGGGGGTGGCTGCTGTTAGAGAGGGAGACAGTGACAGCTACGCTGATCACTATCTCCTTCTCTAACATCAGCCATCCCCGTCAGTGTCCTCCTTCTCTTCAGATTGGCTGGGTTAGAAGTGCTAACCCGGCCCAGTGAAGAGAGGGAGGACACGTGATGCCGTCTCGGAGGGTGCGGGCCAGGAGCAGGGAGCGTGTCGGAGTGGACTGAGAGCTGATGAATCTATCTGTTTGGTGGGGGTGAATGCATCTGGATAACAGCAAAACTGTGCAGAATTCGTAATAAATTGAGATTGGAAAGATGGAAGGCTACGGGTGGGCAATGTATTAATGCAAAAATAATTTTGGGGGGAATACCCCTTTAATTGATGATATCCACAACAGTTCTGTAGTATTTCAGTCCTATGTGAATAGACCCTTAATGGGTGAACTAATGCAGAACAGGGTGCAAATCGCCATCAGCTGACATCAGGATTTTTCACCATTTCGTACCAAAAGCTTAAAGAGTCACTGTCGTTTAAATTTTTTTTTGCAGACAGAAATCAATAGTACAGGCGATTTTAAGAAACTTTCTAATTGGGTTTATTAGCCGAAAAATGCATTTTTATAATGAAAAAGCAGTTTGAAACTCTCCCCTCTGTCTTCATGACAGGACAACAAAGAGCTAATTTACATTATTGTTCTCTGCTCTCTGCTGGCGACTAATCTCCCTCCTCAGTGCTGGACTGACGAACATGTGGGAAAAAGCCTTAAAGTAGTTTGTTAGCAAGTGATCCATCACAAATAAATACATTTTCAACAGGTCAAACCAGAAACATGCGGGATGAGTTGGGTGAATGTGGACATGTAACAGAGTTTTGCTCTTGTTTTATTTATAGAGGTTCTTCAGTAAAAATCTCTTTTTTTAAAAAAAAATCAACTGGTGTCAGAAAGTTGTATAGATTTGTAATTAACCTTAATTTAAAAGTCTCCAGTCTTCCAGTACTTATCAGCTGTTGTATGTCCTGTAGGAAGTGGTGTTTTCTTTCCAGTCTGACACAGTGCTCTCTGCTGCCAGCTCTGTCCATGTCAGGAACTGTCCAGAGCAGGAGAGGCTTTCTAAGGGGATTTGCTACAGCTCTGGATAGTTCCAGACACAGACAGAGGTGGCAGCAGGGAGCACTAACAGACTGAAAAGAATACACCACTTCCTGCAGAACATACAGCAGCTGATGAGTACTGGAAGACTTGAGATTTTTAACTAGAAGTAAATTACAAATCTATATAACTTTCTGAATTCAGTTGGTCTTGAAGAAAAAAAAGTTTTCGATCGAGTACCCCTTTAAGTCACTGAATTGATGTGACAATGCGACAACTAGTTCTCAGAATTTATGTTTTGCACTTTAATCTCTTTCAGGCTCTTGGATGCTCAGTCGATGTTTCTGATGTCACTTGCAAGTGTTTTTTGGAAGATCTGATTGGACTGTTCAGGTTTTATAATGGACCATTATGGCACGCTTACCGGGTAGCTATCAGCTTGCTATAAGTTCTTCTTCCTTTTTATCATCATAGGTGTGGTGGTTTGGAGCTCTGTAGTGAATATATGGGGATCCCCATTTATATTATAAGTTGGTTTCTTCTCAGGTGCATTCACAGACGGAGTTGAGCGAGGGATGGAATCTTTACGTAGAACACATACAGAACACCTCAAACCTGCACAGGATCTTCAACTCCCTCAGCCATGTGGATAAAACAAAAGTAAGAATCCATGTACAGATTAGTATATTACTTTCTGTGATTAATTCTATTATATATGCACATGATTGTCCATCTGGAACATTTAGCTTATGAAAGAAGCCGCTTCCGGACAGGCGTCTCTCCTTTCTTTCATGCATTACAACCACTGATGTATGCACATGTAGGGGGAGATTTATCAAACATGGTGTAAAGTGAACTGGCTCAGTTACCCCTAGAAACCAATCAGATTCCACCTTTCATTTTCCAAAGAGTCTGTGAGGTATAAAAGGTGGAATCTGATTGGTTGCTAGGGGCAACTGAGCTAGTTCACTTTACACCATGTTTGATAAATCTCCCCCGTAGGGTTTATGAAGCTCAATTAGGATCTGAGGGCACTTCACGCACAACTCGACACCTATTCACTGTTAACAACTGACATCGGCGATCATGCAGATGTCGATCATTTAATAGTTTAAATTGGGGATGTGAAATTTCCATCATGCCCGGCATCATGGGAATTGTAGTTTTGGCAAGAGCTGAGGGGCCCTAGGTTTCCAATCCCTGCTTTAAATGTTGTGATCAATAGCAATCTCTGCACTTAAATGGCTGAATTACAGGTGCCTTGGCTGTTTGGGATCAATATATCAGAAAAGTGTATTTAAAAAAAAAAAGTCCCATCTATACAACTTGGTACCAGTCTCGGCATAAAAATGTAGCCCTGTAGACGTAAAATGGGGTCAGATTAGTGCACAGGATTAAAGGGAGCCAATCACCAGAAAATCTTCTTTGTACCTAAAAATACTATGCAGTATAAACCCCAGCACCGTTTCTAACCAAATAAGTAATCGCTATGGGGGAGATTTATCAAAAATGGTGTAAAGTGAAACTGGCTCAGTTGCCCCTAGCAACCAATCAGATTCCACCTTTCATTTTCCAAAAAGTCTGTGAGGAACGAAAGGTGGAATCTGATTGGTTGCTAGGGGCAACTGAGCCAGTTTCACTTTACACCATGTTTGATAAATCTCCCCCTATGAGCGTTAGGGCCCTTTTTACATCAAACTATTATTGGCCGTACTTGGTCGATTACCGGCTGTTCCGGACAATAATCGTTTGATGTAATAGGTCATGTGAAAAGGCGTCAATCAGCTGACATGCTTGGTGTTGGCTGATCGTTGTCTTAAAACATGACCTATCAAAAAGACAACGATGGGAATGGTCTGCTGGCCGTCCCTCCGTGTAATAGCAGACTACTGCTATCTTCTATGGGTTGCATGGATGATCTAAGGCTGCATTCACACGTTCTGGGAAGTTTTACAGCCCATTGCTTTCTATTGGGCTATTCAGACGTTCTGCGATCTGTTCCTTTTAAAAATAGGACATGTCATTACTCGGAACGGATTTCTCATATAAATCAATGAGATCCGTGTTTTTCACGGATGTACACGGATGTGACATCCGTGTTCATCCGTGAAAAACACGGATGTGATGTAATCAATGTAATTTTAAATGCTGTAAAACAGATTCGTGAAAAAAAACGGACACGGATGCAAAATTGATTAAAAACGGACTGTTTTGCACGGATCACGGAGGTAGCTACTGGACCACAATCGTGGAACGTGTAAATACAGCCTAAGGATTGTCCGAGCAGCCCCTCCCGCTGCTCCCTGCACCACCCCCTTGCTCCTCTGCCCACTTGATGTCTGTCTCTGTAATCGCACAGGCATCGAACGTTAAGTGGGGAGCAAAAGAGCACTGCTCCTTAATATCGGGCCATGTAATACAGCCCCCTTACTCATATGGCCTGCAAACTCTTTATATATAAATCCTACTTATGAAGGTTCCTCGGCCCGCTATGTATTCACGGCTGGTGGGAAACCTCCTATGTAATCGCACCTCCCTTGGAGCGTTGGTGGTCAGGGACAGCTCCTCTGTGTTGCCGATGGCTCCTATGCTAAGAAGAGGCGAGATTACTGAAGATGTGTCCTGCCAGCCGTGACTTCTTAGCAAGCCGAGGAACGACCCCATGCCTACATAGGTAGGATTCTCGGGCCATATGAGTAAAGCTCATAGCAAATACTTATGCGGTTGGAAACAGTTCTGGGGGTTATATTGCTTTGTATCTTTAGGTAATATGATGATTGGTTCCCTGTAAGAATATTTACATTAAATTTTTTTTTTTTTTAAGTAGTGAAATACACTCACCGGCCACTTTATTAGGTACACCTGTCCAACTGCACGTTACCACTTAAATTCTAATCAGCCAATCACATGGCAGCAACAAGTGCATTTAGGCATGTAGACATGGTCAAGACAATCTCCTGAAGTTCAAACCGAGAATCAGTATGGGGAAGAAAGGTGATTTGAGTGCCTTTGAACGTGGCATGGTTGTTAGTGCCAGAAGGGCTGGTCTGAGTATTTCAGAAACTGCTGATCTACTGGGATTTTCACGCACAACCATCTCTAGGGTTTACAGAGAATGGTCCGAAAAAGAAAAAACATCCAGTGAGCGGCAGTTCTGTGGGCGGAAATGCCTTGTTGATGCCAGAGGTCAGAGGAGAATGGGCAGACTGGTTCGAGCTGATAGAAAGGCAACAGTGACTCAAATAGCCAACCGTTACAAGCAAGGTAGGCAGAAGAGCATCTCTGAACGCACAGTACGTCCAACTTTGAGGCAGATGGGCTACAGCAGCAGAAGACCACACCGGGTGCCACTCCTTTCAGCTAAGAACAGGAAACTGAGGCTACAATTTGCACAAGCTCATCGAAATTGGACAGTAGAAGATTGGAAAAACGTTGCCTGGTCTGATGAGTCTCGATTTCTGCTGCGACATTCGGATGGTAGGGTCAGAATTTGGCGTCAACAACATGAAAGCATGGATCCATCCTGCCTTGTATCAACCGTTCAGGCTGGTGGTGGTGGTGTTATGGTGTGGGGAATATTTTCTTGGCACTCTTTGGGCCCCTTGGTACCAATTGAGCATCGTTGCAACGCCACGGCCTACCTGAGTATTGTTGCTGACCATGTCCATCCCTTTATGACCACAATGTACCCAACATCTGATGGCTACTTTCAGCAGGATAATGCGCCATGTCATAAAGCTAGAATCATCTCAGACTGGTTTCTTGAACATGACAATGAGTTCACTGTACTCAAATGGCCTCCACAGTCACCAGATCTCAATCCAATAGAGCATCTTTGGGATGTGGTGGAACGGGAGATTCGCATCATGGATGTGCAGCCGACAAATCTGCGGCAACTGTGTGATGCCATCATGTCAATATGGACCAAAATCTCTGAGGAAGCTTCCAGCACCTTGTTGTATCTATGCCACGAAGAATTGAGGCAGTTCTGAAGGCAAAAGGGGGTCCAACCCGTTACTAGCATGGTGTACCTAATAAAGTGGCCGGTGAGTGTAATTCAAAAACTATATAAATTGGGTATTGTAACCGTAGCAACCCACAGAATACACATGACATGTTTTATTGTTAGGTGGAAAAATCTGAATTTTCAAATTTGCTCACAATTTCATATTCACAAATAATTTTATTCCGTATTGGCGTACACCTAATGATAAAAGTTGTCATTAGAAAGCACAATTGAACCAGTGGTGGTGGTGGTGGGGGGACTAAAAACTTTCACATGGTACTGTAAATGGAAAAATTTAAAGCATTCTGGCTTTTAGAAAGAAAACCTGGAAATGCAAAAAACTATTTCAAACTATTTTTTTTTTTCTTTCAGGTCGATCCACTTCTCTTGCTGAAAGCTGCCCTGATATTGCAGACGTGTCAGCGCTTTCCTCACATACTAGCAGGCTGCATTATGTATAAGAATCGGTATGCCTTGTCACCCCATGCTTTATTATTGGGATTATTTATTATTAACATGGATTGTGAATGGGCTATAATATTTACTGTGATGTAGTATTAGAATAAAATTGTAATATACTTGCTTTATCTTGAAAATTATATCTGGATGCATTTTAACTAATTGTTTAAACCTTAGCACTACTGAACTGATACAGCATGACAGTACAGAAGCATGAAGATTTTACTGTTTTGGAGCTCCCAGCATCATAATAAAGTATGATGTTGAGAGTTCCAAAGTCAGTTCCTTATTATATCATCCGTATATCTGGTTTCAATGCACAGTGCCGCTCCGGTAACAGCCCGCCCCGGGGCACTGGGGGCAGGCCCGCCGGCCCACAGTGTGATGAAACACCCTCCCCTAATTGATTCTAATAGAGGGGCGATTGCTTTAAAGTGACACTGTCACCCCCCTCTTTGCATTCTGACCTCTCTACACAGCTGTAAAAGGTAAATTTAGCAGTTTTCATAACTTGTTCAAGTAAAAAGTGATCTTTTATCAACTGCAGATTGTATTAATTGGGTGGGTTTTCACGGCAACAGTGCTACTTAGCCCTGCCCACAGTGCCACCATTGGCCCCACCTCTCCATGACGTCATAGTCACATAGGCCCCAACCCTCGTCGACCATTGAAACGGACTGACCTAAAGGTCTAGGTCCCACCCCCTTTAGGTTGGCCCATACCAATGGACGTCGAGGGGGCAGGGCCTATGTGCCGATGAGGTCACAGAGGGGCGGACCAAAAGTGTTGCTGTTGGCGGGGCTAAGTGGCGCTGATGCAGTGATGCCCCGCCCACTTAGCACAATCTGCAGTTGATAAAAGATCACATTTCACTGGAACAAGCACCATGACGTATGATATAAAATAAGGTATGAAAATCGCTAAATTTACCCTTTACACCTGTGTAGAGGAGTCAGAATGCAAAAAGGGGGTGACAGTGTCACTTTAAGAAGAACCTGTAGCCAATAAATGGGAGAGCTCAGGGTGTTCTGATTATTATATTTTATATATTATTTATACAATTTAGTTGATAATTTATTATGAGAGTGAATATCGGGAAATGGCTGGTATTATACAGTAAGGGGATGGGAATGTTTTACATTGAGGGGCACATATGCCCAATACATAGCCCCTGTCTGTATAATGACGCCCATCACCTGATATTGACCCCTTTATAAAAATTATGTTATAAAAATGGTCACGCCCATCTCACTACTAACTGAATTGTCAGAGAAAGTTTAAATCACATCTTGGGAATAGGAGGGTGTATGAAGAACCTGTAAAATAATGTGTATTCAGTAGAGATGAGCGAACCTGGAGCATGCTCGAGTCCATCTGAACCCGAACGTTCGCCATTTGATTAGCTGGGGCTTTTGAAGTTGGATAAAGCCCTAAGGCTATGTGGAAATCATGGATATAGTCATTGGCTGTATCCATGTTTTCCAGACAACCTTAGAGCTTTATCCAAGTTCAGCAGCCCCCGCTAATCAAATGCTGAACGTTCGGGTTCGGATCGACTCGAACCCGAACCCGGTTTGCTTATCTCTAGTATTCAGGGCACCCTAAGCCACTAATAAAATATTACGTTACTCTCAAACTGTTTATGAATGGAAATCACTGGTCTATGTTAATGAAGTGAATTTTGGTAATATATTGTGCTATATATATTTGTCTCTTAGAATAGTGAGTACACAGCTGCCTCCGTCACTGACTTCAAGAGTTCTCCTTCAAAGCTTTGGACAAAAAGTGAGTATGAAGGTTCTGCTTATATTCCAGTATTCAATTACTGCTATTCTATATTACCTTGGATCACCTGCAGCTCTTGTGACTTAAGGGCTTATTACACAACCCGATGTCCTGGGGGAAGCAAGTGCCAACCTGTCAGCTCAGCATTCGCTTCCCCCACAGCACAGCACCAAGCGGACGGATTGGTGCACTGTCTATTTTGTGTGACCGCTATTCATTGAATAGCTGCCGCACAAAATACACTGTGCAGACAATATAAAGTACAGCTCCAGGCTAGACTTTACATTGTCTGCTATGGCTAATTGAATGTGCCCGTATTCCAGTTAAATAGAAGTGATGTTGAACATTTTAGACAGTGGCCGTTCTGTGACACAGCCTTGTCACAGAACGGCTGCGGTTTTACCACGTCTGAACATGGCCTTATGCTGCCTTCTTGGCCCTATTGAAAACTAACAGCATGTTAGATTCTTCTAACAACCATATAATGTTTTTATACACATGTAAGACAATGTTTGATAGATGCAAGATTGAGGTCCAATAGGTCCCCTGTCTGGCTTGGTTGTGGCAGCCAGTAATAATAATGTTTATTTGTATAGCGCAGGATTCCGCAGTGCTTAGTAGCGGTGGGGAAGCCGAAAACCTCTAAAGGACCTGTTTTACACAGTGTAACATATTGATGTAAGTGTGAGTTGTGTAAACAGTTACACTGGTTATCTAAGGATAGGCCATTAGTATTTAAAGTGATACTGTCACCCCCTTTTTGCATCCTGACCTCTCTTCATAGATGTAAAGGGTAAATTTATCAGTGTTTATACCTTACTTTACATCATACGTCATGTTGCTTGTTGAAGCAAAAGGTAATCTTTTATCATCTGCAGATTGTGCTAAGTGGGCGGGGCTTTGCGGCAACTGCACCACCTAGCCCCGCCCACAGCACCACCGTAGGCCCTGCCTCTCCGTGACTGCTTTGGCACATAGGTCTCGCCCCCTTGCCGACCATTGGAACAGGCTGGCCTAAAGGTCTATGTGCCAATGACGCCACGGAGGGGGCTACAGTTACGCTGTGGGCGGGGCTAAGTGGTGCTGTTGACGTGAAGCCCCGCCCTTTTAACACAATCTGCAGATATAAAATAAGGTATGAAAAAAGGGGGTGACAATGTCACTTTAAATCCCAGTCCCTGGAAAACAACTTAAGGGCCTATTACATGGGTCTTTAAGAGGAGCAAACGAGCACTCTCAGCGCTCGTTTTCTCCTTGTTCCCCGCTCGCTGCCGCCGCTATTCAACGCGGCTGCAGAGAGAGGGTGAGTGCGGGAGGGGGCGGCGGGGAGCTGTGGGGGGGCTGCCCGGCTGATCGCTGATCGTCCGGGCAGCCCATAGGATATAGCAGCGTCTGCTGCCGACGCTCCTATTCAATGGAGCGACGGCAGCATATCGCTGCTATATTAGTCGCTTGTTTTTCAACATGTTGAAAAACAAGCGACTGCAACGATCAGCCGACATGAACGATGTCGGCTGATCGTTGCACTCTATTCCACGGGACGATTATCGTCCGTAGCGGCCGTTCCCTTACGTCCTCAGCAGCAGCACAAATGGGGAAGATCCTATCTTCCTGCAATGGTAGGACAGATGGTACTAATAAAAGATTGATTAGGAGCCCTATAAGAAGGCCATACAGACCCCTCCTCCTTGTGTTTTTTTCTGTCCTCCTGTGGGACAGGTGGTAGGAGAGGGAAGCAGGCTCAGGCCTATGTTTGTGTCTGACTTTCCTTTCCAAAGATTCTTCCTTTCCACATGGTCGTGTGGAGAGGGGAAATTTATAGAAATGTTGTTTTTTTCTGCTCTGCTGTATCAGAGAGGAGATTATTTACTTTTTAGTAGAGTTATCACTCAGCTTCTCTGCTGTATTGAGCCGCTGTGTGAGGGAAGCCATGAAGCTGCTGCAGTAAGTATCATGGTGCTGCCAGACCTGTGTCCTCACCTGGGCGGCTGCTAATGTTTCTTGATACTTCAGCAAGGTAAGATATGCTGTTTTTTCTTTTAAGCTGGAAGCCTGGCATGTGTGTCAGGAGGATCATTGGATATATATATATATATATGTTGTATGAGGCTTTTATGCCTCAAATGTTTCGTTTCAATGTCTTTCACTTTTTTTAACATTGGTTGTGCAAGTCCTGTTAGACTGCTTCACTATATGAGTGACCTATGTAACTATAGTGTGTATACATGAACACAGCTTTAAAGCTGCTAGTTGGGTATTTAGTACACCTGCTGTCTCATTATTTTCTCCAGTACTGCTACAATGAAGCTGTGAAACTGTGTATATGTGTGAACACAGCCCTAGAGCTGCTAATTGTGTACACCTGTTGCCTCATTACTTTCTATAGTACTGCCATCAGATGATGCAGTGAAGCTATAAAACTGTGTGTGTGCACACAACCCTAGAGCTGTTAGTTGTGCAGTGTGCACACCTACTGCCTGATTACTTTCTATAGCACTGCTACCAGATGATGCAGTGAAGCTCTGAAAGTGTATGTGAACACAGCCCTAGAGCTGCTAATTGTGCACACCTACTGCCTGATTACTTTCTATAGCACTGCTACAGATGATGCAGTGAAGCTATAAAACTGTGTGTACACAACCCTAGAGCTGCTAGTTGTGCAGTGTGCACACCTGCTGCCTGATTACTTGCTATAGTACTGCTACCAGATGATGCAGTGAAGCTCTGAAACTGTATGTGAACACAGCCCTAGAGCTGCTAATTGTGTACACCTGTTGCCTCATTACTTTCTATAGTACTGCCATCGGATGATGCAGTGAAGCTATAAAACTGTGTGTTTGTGTGTGCACACAACCCTAGAGCTGCTATTTGTGCATTGTGAACACCTGCTGCCTAATTACTTTCTATAGTACTGCTACCAGATGATGCAGTGAAATTGTGTGTGTGAACACAGCCTTAGAATTGTAGTTGTGTATACCTGCGGTCTGATTACTTTTCCAGTATTTCTATCAGATGATACAATGAAGCTATAAAACTGTGTATGAACACGGCCTTAGAGTTATTGTGTAGTGGTAGATACACCTCCTGTCTAATAACTTTCACTAATACTGCTAACAGATGACGCAGTCACCCTATGGAGCGTCTGTGTGCTACTCCAGTGCTGCCATTTAAGAATGCAGTGAAGCTACTGTGTGTGAACACGGCCTTAGAATTGTTAGTTGTATACTATACACCTGCTGTCTATTTACTTTCACTATACTGCTATCAGATGATACAGTGATCATGTGGACCTTCTGTGTGCTGACATTTAAGAATGCAGTGAAGCTACTGTGTGTGAACACTGCCTTAGAATTTAGTCGTGTACTATGTACACCTGCTGTTTAATTACCTTCACTAATACTGCTATCAGATGATGGTTATCATGTGGACCTTCTGTGTGCTGCTATTTAAGAATGCAGTGAAGTTATGAAGCCACCGTGTGTGAACATTGCCTTAGAATTGTAGTGTACTGTGTAACACCTGCTGTCTGATTTCTTTCACTATACTGCTATCAGATGATGCAGTGCCCTATGAAGCTACTGTGTGTGAACACAGCCTTAGAGTTGCTAGTTGTGTACTGGATACATCTGTCTAATTACTTTCCCTAATACTGCTATCAGATTATATAGTGACCATATGGAGCTATGTGTGTGAGCACATGCTTAGAGCTGCTGGATGTGTACTGGATACACCTGCTATCTGATTACTTTCCCTAATACTGCCATCAGATGATGCAGTGATTCTATGGAGCTTTTTTGCGCTGCTCCAGTGCTTCTATTTAAGAATGCAGTAAAGCTACTGTGTGTGAACATGGCCTTAGGATTGTAGATGTGTACTATCTGATTAGTACTGTTATCAGATAATGCAGTGACCTATGAAGCTACATCCTTAGAGATGCTGGATGTGTACTGTGTATACCTACAGTCTAATTACTCTGTAATACTGTGTACACCTGCTGTCTAGTTACACTCTGTAATACTGATATCAGATGATGCAGTGACCCTATGGAGCTTCTGTGTACTGAAGGATGCAGTAAAGCTATGAAGCTGCTATGTGTGAACACCGCCTTAGGATTGCTGGTTGCATATTCAGTGCACCTGTGTGTCTGATTCCAGGCACTCTGCACTAGTCTGTTAGTCAGCCGGTCAGTCTGGCACAACTTCCATCCTTGGATGTAGCCGGATTCTAGTAACAGAACTTCTGGAGAAAAAGCTTTCTTGGCGTACAGATCCTGCAAGATTCCACTTTCAGGTGGCAAGGAATTCATTTGTGGATTGCAACTTTTTCTCAGAAGAGACAATGACTGCTTAAGATTTTACATCTGAATGATAATCTACAGGCTGAACTGGATGGAGTCCGAGGTCATGGCTCCTTCAGACGCACAAAGACCTTGTTCAAAAAAAAAAAAAAAAAAATTTTCTTAGTAATTTTCTAAATGAATAAAAACTTAAATAAAATAAATGTCTATATTACTATAGCTGAGCAGTATACTTGGCTGCCCGATCCCCACAGTTTGGAGACTGGTCCTTCGTTGTAAGTGGGCAGATGTTCACTCCAATATAAAGATAGTTGGATCTGTATTGGACATTCTCATGAAAGTCCTTTTTTTCTTATGATCAGGTCCATTATCTGCCCCAGTCTAATAAGAGAAGGAACTTCTACTTTTGTTCCACATTCCGTAGGAATTCTAGTATGGAAGGTAAAGGAAAGAATCCTGCACAAGAAGGACCAGACGTCTCGGAGGCCTTGGGGATGGTGACAAGAACTTGTGACTACGTCTTTTCTGACAATTTATTTCCATAATGAGAGAGGTCTGTACCAGTGTTATATGATAGGAAAGGCTACCATATTGAATTTTGATCTGTGGGTCCCTCCTAGAGGGATGTTATCTGACCGTGTATACCTGTATACAGCCTCCTCTGAGAAAGGTGCTGTATGTGGGATCTATGATCTGTAGGTCCCTCCTAGAAGAAGGATGTTATCTGACCAGGTATACCTGCATGTACCTGTATACAGCCTCCTCTGAGAAAGCAGTTGTATGGAGGATTTATGCTCTGTAGTTCCCTCCTAGAAGAAGGACGTTATCTGGCCATGTATACCCGCATGTACCTGTCTACAGACAAAAGCTGCATATTCCTTTACATCAAGACCCTTTGTACAAGGCAATTGGAATTCTTTTCAATTTACAGCCCTTCTGTCTGGAATCATCTTGGCTCCATCTACAGTCACCAAGCTGATGTCTATTGTACTTTGACTGTTTGAGAAAATTGAAGCTCATCATTGTTTCTGGCATGGAACAATTCCTAGGGAGGAGAATAGATCCCCAGTCTGTGACTTACTTCCTCCAGAGATAATACAGAAGTTGACACAAGTCGGGGTTCTCGGCACTCCCCAGTTGCTGTCACTTCATCTGATACCCTTGGGTCTTATGTCTACACTGGAAATAACACCCAGAGACAAGGATAGCTTTTTCCTGCTCAATGGCAGCAGTCTCCCAATGAAGTGGGTAGAGAAAACCATTGATATATCAAGCAGTGGGGCGCTTGTATGAGCAACGGGCAAAGGAGCCTTAATCCCCATCAGAGATGTTGCTGGCATCCAACATATGAAGGGAATACTAGTCCACTTCAGCACACCAATTTATGGAAAGCTATCAGTATAAGATCAAAACCGCATCTAGGATGGCGCATATCGATCTTTATAGGGGCACTAACTCTGTGGTATTACTACTGGAGGCAGGGGCATTTTGTCTGCTGGCAATCTATGCTGCGATGTAACCCTGTCGGAGGAACGGTCTCTGGACCAGAAGCTTTCTGGAAAATCGCATGGAGGATAGACCTATTCCTATTCAAGGTTCAAATTGGAGAACCCTTTTTTCCTCACTCCTAAAAAGCCCAGAGTCTTGCAGAATCTGAGACAAGGTTGGGCCTTGGTCAGCCTCATTTGCCCCTATTGACCCAAGAGGGCATGGTTCACAATGGTGAGCCCCCTGCCTAAGAATCTTCTGGGAACTCTCCCAGTCTCCCCAGCTACTGACACAGAGTAGCAGAGATTACTCCCAGCGTCCCTGCCAGGTGTGGGCAGAGTCTAAAAATCTTGCAAGTAGCAAGTCTCTGGTTTCATGATGGCCTCTTATATTATCTAAAAGCATGGCGCTAATTCCATAGGAATAATCTGGAGGCTTCTGTATACCCTCAGTTAATAACTCAAGAGGGCAGGCTTGTCCGAAGCTTGACTGCCGTCAACAAGGTGGGAATTGATATGCTGTCAAAGTGGTGACCACTCTTCTGTAGTCCAGAGCCACAACTGCCTACAGAACCTACCTGAAGGTAAAGAAGATGTTTGAAGCCTGGTGGGTGAAGTCTCTTCCACATCTCCATTGTTACATTCCATTACTCCTGCCAACACGGGAGAGAAGGAGCTTCATCCCTTAGATGTGGGAAGGGCTTGGAGCATGTATATTGAACGGGCAAACTCCTTCAGGAAATCTAACCACTTGTTTTTATCCTTTGCAGGGAAAAACAAAGGATGCAAGTCATCCAAAGCTTCTCTGTCCAGATGGATAAGGGAAGTCATCTCCATATGCTACCAAGAAGCTGGATTACAGGTACCTGGTGCAATCAAGGCACATTCAATGAGGGCAATATCATCCACATGGGCTGAAAAAAGATCTGTACCCTTGGAACAAATATGCAGGACTGCTTCATGGTCGTCCGTCAATACCTTTGTCAAGCACTATAGACTAGATATTCACGAGTCAACCAGTTTTTGGCTCAGCCATTCTGTCTTCTGTAATGTAATGGCCCTCCCTAGTCTGTTTTCATAGCTTGCTATATCCCCATTTGTGCTGCTGCTGAGGACGTAAGGGAAAGGATAATTTTTTACTCACCGTAAATTTTCTTTCCTGTAGTCCGAAGCAGCAGCACAGACTTCCCGCCCTGATTTAAACAAACTATTATTTATGCAGCATACCTTGATTGTTTTAATGCCTTATTAACTAAGTTTTATTATGAATTTTAAATTTTTTTGTCGTTAGAATTGACACAAGGAGGAGGGGTCTGTATGGCCTTCTTATAGGGCTCCTAATCAATCTTTTATTAGTACCATCTGTCCTACCATTGCAGGAAGATAGGATCTTCCCCATTTGTGCTGCTGCTTCGGACTACAGGAAAGAAAATTTACGGTGAGTAAAAAATTATCCTATATCGGCCGAATACGGACGATAATCGTTCCGTGGAATAGGGCCTTTAGTATGTGATCAGTTGAATAGAAAGAGAAGACAATCCTGGCTGGTCTCATTGCTCTTAAAATTAGCATAAAGACAACCTTGGTGACTAAGGGTGGTATTACACTAGACGATTTTTCGACGATACACGATCTTAAACGTCCGCTATGACGAACGATCTTTATTGTTCACCCTATTACACAGGACGATGATCGTTACTTATGGTCGTTTTTGCGCTCAACCTTTCCTGGCTGATAATCAAGGGTACGAGCGAACGGCGCATTATTACACCGAACGATTTGTGAA
This sequence comes from Dendropsophus ebraccatus, assembly GCF_027789765.1. NCBI lineage: Eukaryota > Metazoa > Chordata > Amphibia > Anura > Hylidae > Dendropsophus > Dendropsophus ebraccatus. The sequence continues at coordinate 31,354,483 of NC_091456.1, forward strand.
CGATTAACGATGATAAAAATAGTTTCGGATTCTATCAAACTATCAATGATTTCTCGTTGGTTGTTTATTCGTTACCTGCTATTGCACGTAACGTTTATCGTTACAATCCAATTTTTTGAACAATAATCGTCCCGTGTGTAATAAGGCCCAAAAACGAAGCCAATAAATCTTTGGATCCGATTCCGAATGCGTCAAGATGTAAACAGAGTTAACCAGATGGTGAAATGCTGTACTGCAAGGAATCGTGGTAATACACTGATTACAATTTTCAAGGGTCCCTTCACATGTACAGTATCTGCAGGTGAGTTGATGTTACAGAATTGATGCAGCTTCAGGTCTGAGACCTAAAATCTGAAGCAGATCCTATACATGTGTATAAACTAGGGATGAGTGCAACTCCAGCATGGCTGTATCAATGTTTTTCCTGGACTCCCTTGGGCTGCATCCCTACTTCTTCAGCCAGCGGTAATCAATTGCCGAACCATTGAGCTGCGCTTATCTTTAAAACTGACCCTAATTTGCGAAATATTTGATAGTGACCATCTAGTGACATCTAGCTTGTACGTTATAGTCTCATCTAGCTCTTTGAAGGTGTGCAGACTTTTGTTTGGATATATACTGTAGAAATCTCTGAGGTTAGAGTTAAAGCAACTCTGTACCCACAATCTGACCCCCCAAACCGCTTGTACCTTCAGATAGCTGCTTTTAATCCAAGATCTGTCCTGGGGTCCGTTCGGCAGGTGAGGCAGTTCTTGTCCTAAAAAAACTTGCAGTCCTGTGCCAAACGGGAGTATCTGTGCCCTAACTTTGCACACCCTATCTGTCCCTCTTCCCCACCCTCTTCATCATTAGGAATGCCCCAGGCAGATTGCCTCCTATTCCCCACCTGTGTCAGCACGGCCCATGGGCTGGATTGTTAAGCACCTGTGCCATGTTCAGCATGGAGAAAATGTTTCAGTGGCATTCCTAATGCTGAAGAGGGCGGGGAGGAGGGACCGTTTGGCACGGGCTTCAAATTTGAAAGTTCTTTTTTAGGACAATAACTGCATCACCTGCCGAACTGACCACAGGACAGATCTTGGATTAAAAGCAGCTATCCGAAGGTACAAGTGGTTTGGGGGGCGGGGCAGATTGTGGGCACAGAGTCGCTTTAATTCTTTTAGTCAGTGGGAACCACCACCATATACAAACTTCTTAGGGCCGTATAACTTTAGCTGTAAGCGAGTGCTGATCTAGATTACACAGCTTGATGATCGTGCAGTAAGGGCTGCGTATACATCGTTATTGATGTCTGTGGAGCCCTTGCTGCGTATATAGAGAAAATAAGTATTTACTTACATGTCCACGCTTCCCGGTGTCCTCCTGGCTTCTCACCTCAGCCTTTACTGACATGTGACAGGCCAGCCAGCCAAGAGGACAGCAAGGAGCATGGACAGGCAAATATATACTGGTTCATTGGAGACCAAGGGGGAGATTTATCAAACATGGTGTAAAGTGAAACTGGCTCAGTTGCCCCTAGCAACCAATCAGATTTCACCTTTCATTTTCCAAAGAGTCTGTGAGGAATGAATGGTGGGATCTGATTGGTTGCTAGGGGCAACTGAGGCAGTTTCACTTTACACCATGTTTGATAACTACCCCCCCCCCCCCCAACTGCGCACCTCCAACTACACAGAGCGATATGCGATGGGCGGCTGCTTATTTTTAAACCTGCTGAAAGACAACGATCATACGATAATCCACTCCTTGGCTGAAGGTTGCCTTTTTTACAAGGAGTAATATCTGCCCAATTCTGCCTAATTGGACATAAAATCACCCCTTGTAATAGGGCACTATATCGGAGGTGTGTTTGGATATCCTAATCTGACCCACGAAATGTCAGGGACTATCACCATTAAACCCATCCAGCACATAACCTGAGATCCTGATCAGAATGCAATGTTGATACAAGGGGATACAGTCATTTGTTCGGAACTAATTGATTCTTAATGAATGACAAGCGCTATCATAGATTGACCCTTCGGCTAAAGCGACATTGGAGGAGTTCAGAGCAGAGTTCTGTGTTAATGGCTTAATCTAAATGTTTATCCTGCTAGATTTCCCAAGCCTTTGAAGTTAGCCTGGCAGATAATGGGATTACTGGGCCTGTGTTTGCACGAGCCGCCGTCATTTCCATCCATGTGATGAGCAGATTATTGCAGCAGGGATGAGAGAGGTTTGTCCGCCACCTTGTGAGAGCCATTGTTCTGTCTGCACCCAGGCAATGAGTGAGAATGTGTTTTGATCTGACCCCCTCCTATTACTTTGGAGGAATTAATCCTATCAGTGCTATTTGTACAGCAGACCTTTAGGATACTCCTTGATGTTCCGGCCTAGAGATGGTGAAGCACATCAAACGCTTCCTTCATCACTCACCATACATTCCAGCAGGGACATTTACCAAAACTGTTGCAAATTAAAATGACGGCGCTCTGTCCCAATGCTTGCTTATGTGTCGTGACTGGAAAGGCAAGCTTCCATAGTGAGAATCCGACGTGCTATGGGCAAGGACACAGCTGGAATTCTATGATCTTTATTACTATGACCTGACTAAGAGAAGCGTCACTTGTCATGTCTGTTTGGTTGTAACAAATAGACCCGTCAGACATATGACCTGCATACAGATACTCACTGATATTGCTGCAATACCGGTCTATTAGTCAGAATGGGAGTGGTAGTCATTTTGTCTTCTGTGAATAACTGCAGAGTGCAGACTGGGGCATACACTGATCATGTTCACATAACAGCATGTGAACACAGCCTGAATTTGACATATAATGTGTCACAAAGGCTCCGTGCACTCTCTTCTAATGGGGTTAGTCAGGTTTTCCATCACGCTTTCTCGTATTTGTTACACAAAGCATCACTGATTTTGCCATCAAAACAGTAAAACCAGTTAAACTCAATGGGGTTGGTTTAATAGTATACATATATGTCATAACTGTGTTCTAAAAGGAAGCCATGATGCTGGTATGAACAGAGCCTTAGGGCCCTATTACACAGGAAGATTATTGAGCGAAAAATCGTTAAATTGTTCAATTTAAACGATAATCGTTCCATGTAATTGCAGACAACGATCGAAAAATCGTTCGGATGTCGTTGATCGTTGATTTAGACCTGAACCTAAAATTATCATTAATCGTTCGCTAATCATTCGCTGTAATTCCACATTTGTTCGCTCAAGTTCTGCATTTGTTCACTAAATCGTTCAATGTAATTGCACATTGTTCATTGTTTTGCTGGGATCAGAAGGAATAAACGATCATAGTTACGATCGCACTAAAGATCGTATTAACGATCCTAACTAACGATTATCGTTCTGTTTAATTTGGTGAGCGATTTCAGGTTAACGATTAACAATCTTGTTTGCTATCGTTTATCGTTAAAGTCGTTAATCGGTAAAAATTGCTCCGTGTAATAGGACCCTTATGTTTCTATTACACGGGCCAACTACGGGCCAATCATTTAAGTAAATGAGCACCAATTTGCTAGATCGGCGCTCGTTTACTGGACCGATTGGGCTGCCCGATGATCAGGCGGTAAGGACTGTGATTGGGACCAGGAAGCTGCGGAGCACAGGAGAAAACACCTGGAGCGAGGAGAGGTAAGGTGTCAGGTGTTTGGGCAATCGTCAGCCGTCGGCCGCACATTACTATTACATGTAGCGATGCGCGGCCGGTGCCCGACGATTTTGGGCCCAAACCTAAACCGATTGGCTGATAATTGTTTCATCAGCTAATTGTTTTCTCTATTATATTATGAGATAATGGCCCGAATTGCTACATGTAATAGGGCCCTTAGGCAGGGAGTAAGAGGTAACAACTAGTGTTGCGCAAGCACTATTATGCTCCTGTGCTCACTACTCGATTGGAACATCTTTCAGTGCTTTCACTATGCTAGACCGAACATGCTCACTTAACACTAGTAACAACATAACGACACATAAATATACGCCACATTGAGACAGAAAGTTGGATAGGGTTTTGTTCCTCATAGGGAATAATAGTAGTCAAATAATTGCATGCAACTTTTAGGGGTACTCCAGCAAAAAAAAAAAAATCTTTGAAAGCAACTGGTGCAAGAAAGTTCCAGAGATTTGTAATTTACTGTATTTTCCTGTATATAAGGGTAGCTTCACACATACCGTATCGCAGTCGCCGCATTCGGTGGGGGGAGCTAGAAAACGGCTGCATCCCCGCCGTATGGAGTGACCATATAAAGGGCAGAGCAAGCTGCGGGCGTCTGGGGAATGGAAAAAAAAGATATGGTGGCGCTGTGCCCAGAAAAACACACCCCTTTTACCCGTCTGGCCGCCGTTGTATCCTACCGGTATTACTTTACCTCCTTCTCTGCCTCTCAGATCTCACTGCTGATGTTTTTTAATACTTTTTATTTGGTGTGCGTTGGAAGAGGGGTAGTCAAGTTGGGAGTTGTCTTATATGCCCAGTCGCTGGAAAATAGGGTACTTACTGTTTGGAAAGAATACACCACTTCCTGCAGGATATACAGCAGCTGATAAGTACTGGAAGACTGGAGATTTTTTTTACTAGAAGTAATCTACAAATCTTTGGCACTTTCTGACACCAGCTGATTTCAAAGAATAAAAAATTTTAAACATTGTGCAGGTTTACTAGATATCCTCTATATAGACTCAATTTAGTAAACTCACTGGGGGAAGATTTATTAAACATGGTGTAAAGGGAAACTGGCTCAGTTGCCCCTAGCAACCAATCAGATTCCGCCTCTCATTTCCCAAAGAGTCTGTGAGGAATGAAAGGTGGAATCTGATTGGTTGCTAGGGGCAACTGGGCCTGTTTCACCTTGCACCATGTTTGATAAATCTCCCCCACTATATCCAGCAGAACTGTTTTCCATTACCATGTAATATTATCATTTTCCTAATAATCCCTATCGCACCACATTATTATTTTATTTCCTCCCCTCCTGTTCTGATTCTCGAGTGACAGACATTTAACATTAACACAGTCTTCCCAAATAAATTGCACAATAACATTACATTAATATTAATATGTTTATTTCATAGCGGGCCAGCATCTGTTACGTGACAACTCTTTATTAAACTGTGTCTAGAAATAGCCCTGGTTTTATGAGGTTTGGTTTCATCTTCAGCATAAAGAAAACTGGCTGCCGTGAGAGTTTCTACCAGACCCCTCTAAGATGGTGGATTCAGAGTAGGATACAGTCTTCATGGTGCCGCATCATCAGCGACAACAAATGTCTGGTTCCTGGTGACAGAGAGAGCATTAAAATACTCGAATGCTCGACTCAAATAACAAACCTATTGAAATCAATGGGAGACTGGAGCATTTAACCAGGTCCCCCTGCTCGGCAGAAAATCAGAACAAAAAAATGTAATAGGTTTCTGCAAGACACATTAGACTGGGTTCACACTGCGTTTTTGCAATCCGTTTTTTTTCATCCATTTTTTTGCAAAAAAACGAGTGCATTTGTGTGCATCCGTTTTGATGCGTTTTTCCATTGACTTCCATTGTAAAAAAAAAATGATCAAAACGGATCCGTTTTTTTTTTGACGGACACAAAAACGTAGCTGTCACTACTTTTGTGTCCGTTAAAAAAAACGGATCCGTTTTGATCCGTTTTTTTACAATGGAAGTCAATGGAAAAACTGATCAAAACAGATCCACACTAATGCATCCGTTTTTTCCATCTGTTTTTCATCTGTTTTTTGCAAAAAAAAAAAAAACGATTGCAAACACACAGTGTGAACCTAGCCTTAGAACTCCGGCGGTATACAATCAATCGCCGGCATACTGACTGATTTCTAATGTCTTGCAGAAACATAAAAAAAAAAGTGTTTGTTTTAATCGTTGTATATTTCATTTAAACATCCCTTCAAGGGACGAAATATACAAAAATTAGAGCAAAACAATGTAATGGGTTTCTGTGGCGGGCGGGAAATATAATTGAGGATCGTTCAGTCGTCAGTTATTGAAGGTGTATAGCCATCTTTACCCGAGCACCACGAGGTGCTCCGTCGAGCACTATACCCAACAGAGCATGCTCGCTCAACACTAGTGATGATGCCTTTGGGGTTGTCATCTTTCCTAGACCCCCTGACTTGGGTTTTAGATATAACATTGATTATTTAGACATGTTTTCCTGACTCCTTAGAGTACCAAACAGAAGGATGACACTAAGGTGTTCCAAGAGCTGACATTCTTATAATATTCTTATATTTTTATTCTTATTCTTAAGTTGACAGTAAGATTGCTGCTAACAAATGTTGGCCTTAAAGGGGTTTTCCAGGGAACTATTGCTAGCCTATTCTGTGCATAGGCTATCAATTAATGATGGTTGGAGTACTGCCCCCCGGCATCCCCGTTGATCAGGTCTGTGTATCAATGGCACCAGGGTGCAGCCTCAGCTTCTATTGAAGTGAATATGAGCAAAAACTGCAGTATACCGGCTCCATTGCTACACAGCGTATGACACCAGCTGCTTCTGGTTCTGTGTGATGAATGTACCAGATTTACGTAGGATGAACTAGCAATAGAAGTCAGGTTCTTCCGTTCTCAGTGTAATGCAGATGCCAAGCAGCTGTTCAACTGGGATGTCTATGCATTTGTTTCCTGGAAACCCCTTTAATATCATATTTTATTATTTACCATATTGCTGATGTTGTTGATTGTTATGTGGTACACGGTACGTGGACTTTTAACGCTGTTTTTTTTTTTTTTTTTCCCAGTCACCCCCAAGCACTTTCCAAGGACAAGGTAAGAATGCTTGAGAATTATTCCCTCCTAGAAACACATTTTTAACACCTTTAGGCCATGGTAACACATGATATAACACTGACGAGGCGGGGAGGAGGCGTGGCCTCCCGCGCTTCATTTGTCATGATTTATGCCTGCTCTCAGGCGTAAATCATGATCAAAATCTACACCCGCTGGAAGCATGTGGGCGTGCTCCTCTTAATGAATCCTGGCATGGAAAAGGGAGCGGGGCCTAATATAAGACCGACGTACTTGTACGCCGGTCTTCATAAATCTCCCCGCTCCGTCCGGGATTCCATTAATTCAAATACAACGTATGCTTAGCATAGGTCAAAGCCGTTGTTGTAAATTCCCGTGATTTATGGTGATTTATGGTGATTTATGCTAAACATAGGTTGTGTGAACATGGCCTAAAGTTGTTTTTATTTACAAAAAAAAATTTTTGTAATGTATCTTAAGAATGTGAAGCATGGTCTTTAAATTTTAGGGGGTTGAAACAACCAAGTTCTCGATAGAATGTAATTCTATGAAGGGTCTTTGAATAAAACTACCCCCCCCCCCCCCTTTGATACCAGCTTAGGCACTTCTTGCTTACAAAGAGCTGAGCCAATAGGCTTGGTTACTAGCCTGACTTCATCTAATGAATCATCCCTTTAATTGCAATCATGGTGCTGCCAATGACAGAATTGCTCCCTTTATCGATTGCCCACCAGGTCAAAGCTTTGGCGTTTCTGGGTGTGATAGTGTGATTGTATTATATAGACAACTCTACATGACTATGGTCTCTAGGGCTGTAAGGAATAATGCCTATTGGGCCATACCTTAGACACAACCCAACAGATGTTTGTGTATTTTATTTGCTCCAGCAATAATAGAAGACAGCTAGAGATTTATCTGTTCAGGCATGATGGGAGTTGCAACAACTGGAGAGTCAAGGTTCCCTACCGCTGATATGACATTTAGAATAATTATAGTGTTAATACTATCCAGTATACTATATAATATTATAGTAATATTAGTAGGTTATATTATTATAGTTTTAAAAAGTCACCTAGCAGCGAATGGAAAAAATATAGTAAAGGCCTTGTTTTTAGCGTTCAGGGGATCTCTCAAAATGATCGTGTTCGGCAACTTCCCCGTGACTGCATCCAGCAGCCCTAGAGAGTCATAAGGATACATATCATGGATAGAGTCATAAGCCCTAGGCTAAAGTTTTTCAGGCAGCCTTAGAGCTGCATCCAACAACTTAAGCCACCGCTAAATTGTTGCTTATTTGTAATGAGTTGCTCATTTGTAATGGAAAAAGTTCGCTATTTTTGGTGCAAATTTAAGCATTGCACCCAAAATGAAATGGTGAAAATGTGAGGTCTTCAGGTACTTTCAATACAGAATATTTGATACATCTGCCTCAAAATCTATGTGCTGTGTGCGCAACTTTTCACTTCCAGATATTTGGTGGTTTCCATGATTACACAACAAAGCATGGATAAGCTTAAAGGGAAAACAAACCTAACTTTACATGATACGGAAATAACCGTATGAGTTGTAAAACGGTGAAACCTTTGCATTTTCATATTCTTCCCTCCCATGTGAAACAAAGTAAAGGGGAAAAATTGTACACTAAGGGCTCTATTCCATGGGACGATTATCGTTCAGATTATCGTTGAGTCGTTCGAATCTAAGCGTTAATTGTTCGGTTGAATAGCAGTTAATGATTAACGACCGAACGAGAAATCTTTGATCGCTTAATAAGACCTGGACCTATTTTTATTATTGCTCGTTCGCAAATCGTTTGCACTGAATAAGACGTTGTTCGGTTGTTCGCAGTAGTGACGAACACAATAGAGACGACAAGATGACCACAAGAACGATCATAAGTAACAATTATCGTTCCATGTAAATGGGTGAACGATTTCAGGTTTTAGATCGTTTATCGTTAACGATTATGCGAACCCTAATCGTCCCGTGGAATAGGGCCCTAAGTATTTCTACTTTTATGTTACTGTTACAGATCCCTTGTTACCTCAGGATGTCTATATGATCCCGGTATTTGTCATGGAAAAAGAAGCAACTGCACTTCGCCAATACCCAGTACAGTGGATGACCAGGTAAAAAAGTTAAGCATCGCAATGAGGCTCATCCTGGCTCGCAGATCGATTGGTAAGGGCTGCAGCAGTAACTGATGCTACGTAATGTTATCTGTGATCTGTACCAGACCCTATGAGAAGATCGTTGATCAGGCTGCTTGGAGGTAAGTAGTATACCTCCGACAGTCAGGGAAACCGGTCGGGACCTCCACAGTCATGCTGCATGGGTCCCGATCGATAAGTGACTGGAGGATTTAAAGCAGTCAGCACATGTTTCAAGAATAAAGACATGATCTTCTGGTTTGGCCATAGCCAGTACTTTTTCTTAGGTACGACTGAATTATTTTATGGCTTTGTTAAAATGCCAGCTTTTATAAATATGTTGTTGATATACATATATCTCCATTATTACTTTACGAAAGCCATTACATTGTGTTTTTCTAGTAACTGATATTACGTTTCATACACTCTACCTACCGTAATGCATTTCTGTATCTAGAATACCAAGTTCTTCAAGAAGAAGTTCAAGCATTTCCCACAGCCTCAGCGAGGAAGCCCAGATTAACCAGTCTCATGCCTCAGACGGGGAGTCCTTTGATAAAGAGAAAAGAAATTCCGAACCTTCTTCATTATTAAAAGTGAATGTTTCCCATCAGTCAGCAGAAAATGTCAGAGCTAAAAACGACAGTCTGGCTTCAGACTCTATGTTTCCGGGGAGCACGACTCACGTTCCTATGCAAAGCTCATCTCCATTCAAACCTATAAATACACTTAGTACAGGCGCTGAGGATAAAAAAATAGACGCCAAAGAGATGAGCGTCTCAGAGGATGTGTTCGTAGACAGCAGCCCTAACAACTCTTCCGTAATGTCTTTTGAAGACCAAAAAAAGCTTCTTGTGTCACAGCAAGACCCTGAAACCGAAAGTGAACATCTGTCTACGGGGAGTTTTGCTACTTGCTATTCCTCTAATGAGTTGGAGAAAAGCAGCCCCGGAGAATCAGTGTCCTCCATTTTGGAGGATAGCCAAGTCACTGTGAACAAAGCTGATTCCCTCACCGTGGAAGAGAGTTCTGGAGACCTCCTTGCTGTTAAGACCGCTGAGGACAGACTGTCCATGCTGGACATTACAAAGGGCGATGCACCAGTTAGTGAAACATCCAAGGCGATCACGCAGTCCTATGAGAGCACGGACACAGAAAGCAGCCAGTCCATTAAATCTTGTAACATCAGAGACTGGACATTGACGCTGAACGCTAACCCACCAAGCGGCAACTCCAAACTGGCGCAGATGGTTTTATATGTCCATAATGTGAAAGGCTTAGTGCTGTCTCTAATAGCGGAAAGTGATTTTAAATACGTCAAGGAGACTATTCAAGATGTGGTAAGTATGGAGTATGTCTACATTAGATGCTATTTCAGAACATACGTGTAAGTAAAGAACCGCTTAGAAGCTTTTTTGCTGCCAACGCTGCTTTAAAAACGTGTGGATGTTACTCCAAGAACCCTAGTGGGTCTTACCACGTGGCTATCATTTGCCATTGCATTCTCTTTGGCAGCTGTATCAGGTGACTATAGGATTATGTGGTGTTCTTCCTTAAACCTAGGGTCCTTTAATATGGCCTGATAGTGGCTTTACAATGCACAGTTAGGGCCCTATTACACGGGACGATTATTGTGCAAAAAATTGGTAAATCATTCAAATTTAAACGATAATCGTTCTGTGTAATTGCAGGCAATTATTAAAAAATGGTTCGTATGTCACTGATCAAGTTCCGTATTTGTTCACTAATCGTTCAGTGTAATTGCACATTGTCCATTGTTTTGCTGGGATCAGGAGGAGTAAACGATCATAGTTTGCGATCGTTTATCATTAGTCGTTAATCGTTAAAAATCGCTTTGTGTAATAGGACCCTTAATCGTGCGGCAATCGTTTATGTGCCCATTTAATGTCTTGTTAGCGGCCGCACATCCCCTCTTTAGACAGAGAGATATGCGGCCAATAATACCTTTTACTGGCCACGCAAAAGATCCAGTTAAGTCCGTACTACATGGGGCGATCAGCAGGAGCAAGCGCGCGGCGACAGCAAGTGAGTAAAAAGGGATTGTTGCTATTTGGATCGTTGGCCGACATCGTAATAACTACATGTGTATTCAGACGCAGCTCCACTGTTCTTAAGAACATAAGAGGAGAAGCAAACTTGTGTGCACAGGTCACTTCAATATACCGTCTCCCCGAAAATAAGACTTCCCCTGAAAATAAGACCTAGTAGGTAGAGCTGCACACATTCTGCTGTTCCCCCGTCGCCTGCCACCATGCCGCAACACCTGTTTTTTTTTGTTACCCTCTGATTGCCACTCGAGAACATTGTTGCTGCAGCCGCTGCTAGAGCTAAAGTTTATGCATATAACAATAATGTGAGAATAGAAATCCGTAAACACAGCAGTGATGGACATGTCAGAATGTATACAAAAGTACGCCAGTCTCCGCTCCCGTTCCATGTGGCTCGCTCACAGACGTTGCTGCTCTGCGCTTGTTTAGTTGTCTTTTTTTACGCTTCCACATATACCTTTTCTCCTTGCATAGTGACGGTGCTGTTGCTATGAAGTACACATATATGGCAGGGACCTGTTCACACACCCTTGCTTCTCATCTTGTTGTTTAGGACTTACACAGTGGAGTTGCGCCTGAGTACACATGTAGTTATTACCGCTTTTGCTTGTTGATGAGCGCCCATGCTGCTAGATCCTACTTGTTGGTAAGAAACATTTTTCCAGGCTAAGTGCCTGTTCGCACTGCGGAATGAGCACCGAAATACCATGCGGAACTCCCCCGCGCAGACTCACAAAGACATGTCACTTCTATGAGCATAGACGCGCGTAGAGCAGAGGCGTACTAGGCCTCCCATTCAATCAGATAGCTAGCTGTCAGGGTTCAGCTCCGAGTCTACTCGGGGGAGTTCCGCACGGAATTTTGGTGCCAATTCCGTAGTGTTAACGGGCCCTTAAGCTTAGTGAACAGGCTGTTAACGTTTTCTCTATGTCCCCTCTAGTACGATAGCACACTGGCTTCGCTAAACGGTTTAGAAGTTCATCTGAAGGAGACTCTACCAGCGGACAACAATAATTTATCAAAGAGCACCTACAACTTTACCCACTACGATTCCATCCAAAACACTCTGACTGGTACGTGCTGCTTTTCTTTAGTGTTTCATCCGTAAAGCAAAGGTCGCTGGAAACATTTTATTTGGGATGTGAGGGGTTAAAGTAGTTCTAGATAAAATGTCCAAAGACTAGAAAAACATTGTATTCTCTGCATTTACTTATTCTCCAGTTTTGCTTTGATAACTATTACTCTGTTTAGTAGCGGGTTGCTCAGAATTCTCATTGTGTTTTTTTTTTACAGCCAATCTGCCATCAGCTTCAAGTGCCAGTGACAGCCAGTTCCTCAGAGCTGCCAATCTAATCCACTCCGACTTTAGCATTTACCCATCTTTACATGAAGTGACTGTAAGGTAAGGAAACTGGGAATGACTCCTACCCAATGGACTCAATGGAAAACCTTTAGAGCAGGGATAGGGAACCTTGGCTCTCCAGCTGTTGCAAAACGACAACTCCCATCATGCCTGGACAGCCAAAGCTAAAGCTTTGGCTGTCCAGGCATGTTGGGAGTTGTCGTTTTTGCAACAGCTGGAGAGCCAAGGTTCCCTATCCCTGCTTTAGACACTCCAGATATAGGCAAATGACATGACCATGAGGACAGCCCTATTTAAAGTGTTCAGACCTGTATCGACCGGGAAGACGAGCCGGGAGAACCACGCTGAATGCGGCCCTCTCCCTGCTCTGCGTCCCGTGATCAGTCGGACTCGTAATGTAGGTCTATGGAGCCCGACTGATAATGCTGACACTGAGCAGGGAGTGGTCCTCTCCCCGCTCGTTCTGATGATCAGTTGGGCCATGTCTTTCTGTGATGTCATAGAGACTTGTCAAGAGTTTTGATTGGTCCGGGTCTGAACACCAAAATGTTTGATAAGTCTCTATGACATCACAGAAAGACTTGGTCCGACAGCGTCCAGTAGTGAAGAAATTGTGAATCTTTATTTAAGCATCATACACAGTCTCCAGGACATGTTAAAAGGTTTTCTATATGGACACTTTAAAAAGAAATTATTGCTTTTTTTCCTCCTTAAAAAGAACTTGTAAGAAGAGCTGAGAAGATTGAAATATAGTTTTGTAGAGAAAATTACAGGATACGTAAACGAACGCCAATCGGCAATATCTGTGCTCGCTTGCAGTGCCTTTACTTGCACTGCTGGGCTGCACGACTGATCGCTGTATTGTCCATGGGTCCATTAAACTGCACTGTTGTCAGCTGCATGTCTCCTGTATAGACAGAGATTTGCAGCCTTTAAAAGCTGCAAAAAAGATGGAATAAGCCAACGAGCTGGCATTTTTTTGCTTGTTGGCTGATCGCTGCCCTTTACACACAGTCCGATTTATCATCTCATTCCTAGGAACACTCATTAACTATAATCGGCCATAACTTATCATTTATTCATGTAAACATCATTCAGTCAAGTAAGTAGTGCTGAACAGTGATTGACAGCTATCTGTGTATATTGAAAGCTGTCCGTCACTGTGAAGGACCACCTGATTGACTAGCTAGAGATATTAGGAATAAAAGACATATTATCCTGGAACTTCAACAGGTGAACTTAAAAGAGAACTCCCACAACTTCCTGGGAAAATAAGTGAACTCATGACCTCTCCCCTCCTCGTGCCTCCAATGCGCCGCTCCCGGATCCCATTCACAGCGGCAATCACTCAGCCGGGTACGAGACATTGCAGCTTGGAGAGCTGCAGGTCACCAGCTGATGTGAACGGGACCCGGGAGCGCCGCTATGGAGGTACAAGAAGGGGCGAGTTCACTTGTTTATTATTTCCGTGCCCTCCCTGCCTGCAGTTTTTAACTGTTGTGGGACTTTCCCTTTAATTTGACTTTCCCTAAAGTTTTGAATACACATGTCCAGCTTTTCAGTACTTAAGTACTTTTCACATAACTTGTATTTATCTAACAAGCAGCTTGTTATATGGTGCTTGGCGGTGGTGTCACAGTGCGGGCAGGTGTGGTTAGTCATTACAGAATTGTCCTACACTTTGTGAATGGTACAGTGACAAGCCCATACTACCTGAACAACATCCAATCCAGTCATTGTGCCTCTACATGAGCAACACAGACCCTCATGGACAACAATGCATCATAAGGGAACTGCTGCTGGAGACTGGGGGACCTCTCATGGTCTCATGGAAAACCTATGGGATCAGCTGAGTCACAGTCTAGCGGCTACCCCAGAACCAGAGTCACAGTCTAGCGGCTACCCCAGAACCTTAATGACCTGAGGGCCGACCCTTTAAGAAGTGTGGGATGCCATGCCTCAGCAGACAATTAGACGACTTGTGAACAGCATGAACCGTCATTGTCAAGCTGTAATTGATGCTCAAGACAAGTTATTGAGACATTGACAATTTATAGGGTCAGAATGCTGAGACCTCCACCAATCATTAGAATGAAGGGGCAGCAAAAAAAAACTATTAGGCCAAAAATTGTAGCCTCTTGTCTGACTATTTATTCTATAAAAGTAATATGATCTTCTTAATGACCATTACAGGAACGCCTCTTCATCTGTCTATGGCTGCCAGAGCACCGTCCATGAAACTTACTTCCAGCAACTAGTGCCTCTGCTCAGGAACTCCGGAGTCCCAGACCCACAGGACACGGTCTTCATGCTCCATAGCAAAGCCAAGCAGAAGTTACTGAAACATGGCCTTAACTTACTTTAACAGTGTAACACCTTAAATTACACAACAGCGGTGATGGACCATGGACAAAAGTGTTTTTTGTTTGTTTTTTTAGCCAAAAACTGTATGAAAGCACTGTAGCTTATGGACCATGCCCTTTATCGGGCACTCACATCTATCTATGCCTCTATGTTAAGCTGCCTTTCTGTTTTCAACACAAATTAAAGTATTATTAGGCCTCTTCCAAGTGTAATTGATTTGTATATCGAGTACCATATTGATTCTGTCTACCAGATCCCTTTATGAGCAATAAGGGCTCACGTACACTATAGCTCTATGCTACCTCTGCAAAAGCTCCATCATCCACAGTACTATGTTCACACTCTTTCTCTTATTAAAGTCTTATTCACATGGCAAACTTCTTTCTTATCAGGAGGAATTGCAACATACATACATACATACATACATACATACATACATACCTACAGTACCTACCTACATACATACCTGCATACATACATGCTGATCTCAGACTTCATCATTGGCTTATTGAGACTTGTTATACCTTTTTGTTTCGTTTTTTTTTTTGCCCACGTGCCAGGCCATTTTTAAATCTGCTGAATAACATAGAGTTTATTCAGGACTATTAAAACATAGCTGCTTTCTTCCAAAAACAGCTCAACAGCCGTCCTGGGGTTATGTGAGGTATTGCAGCTTTGCTCCATTCTCTTTAATGAAACTGAGCTTATATACGACACACAAATTGAGAATAAGAGTGACACTGTTTCTGGAAGAAAGTGCCTCGATAACCCTTTTAAAGGCTGCTGTTATCTGTGGTACTGGCCCAATGTGGAGGACTCGTGCAAATGCCTATGGCTGTAGCCATGTGCCCACCTTCCCCATAGAGTGCCCAGGATTCAAAAGCAAAGCTTGCTTCTCCGTACTCAGAAGGATTGACCATTTTGGATTTCACCTGCCTGACCCCATTTAAACATTGTGAATGCTTGGTTGAGCTGAACATTCGTGTGTGTGTGTCCAGGGGGTGGGGGGTGCTGAACCGAAAAGATAGCTCTGCCCGCACAGTGTACATTCAGCCAAAAGCAATTAAAGATATATGGGCACCATAAGCAACTTTCCTTCATGGGGAGGAAAACTTGGATACAGGACAGATGCTGTAATGGCTTTATTCCATTTGATATACCTGGGCATAGGGAATTTTTATGGGCATGGACGTTTTCACATTTCAACATTTTTTTTTTCTATTTATTTTGACTGACACGGGTGGAATCATCTCTTCTTCATACTGATTAAATAGGGGGATCCCACATTGGGGACTCCTCTATTTTATGTCCAAAAATGGTGGTATAGATGGTTGTCTTGACCAGACCCTAACCCTAACTAGTGCTTGAGATTTTCTATTATTACTGGTAGCAGCGTAGCATTTGGTGACTGGTTTGTATGATGACAGCTGGGATCTGAGAGGTAAGCTGGGCACTTGCCGATTCCTTTGTGAACTGATTTCATTAAGGGGAGCGTCATTACGTCCAGTTTCAGTTAACACCAGTGTAGTAGCACTTGACACCCACATGTTCTCCATTGATTGACTGTCATTCAGAGTTAACTAACAATGGCCAAGACCTCAACTTATTACACCTATTGTTTGCTGAAAAGGACCCTTTGCCCTAACTGGACCAGTCATGAGAGGCTTTACCAGCAAAAGCTACGTAGAAATGAGTTAAGGGATGAAAATGTATGCTTTGTCCTCACATAAAGACTCATATTCGCCCAATCCACAAAGCTCACGCCTATTAAGATGTAGACTTCATTGAGTTCTGAGCTAAAAGAACTGTAGATGTTTTTGATCAGGTATTGTCTAGTTATGGGAGAAAAAAATTAATCGTATAATCTGTTGGGAATCCTGACCTCCTAGAGGGGGTCCTCCGCTCATGATACCTGTCACTTTGCTAGAGTGAAAAGCTTACACAGGAGAGGGTAAATCCTTATTCTTGTTATGACAAGGTACTGTATAATGTCTAATATTACAAACATGTAGAAGAAACGGAAGGAAAGTGGCACTCACCACTAGTGGTGAGTGCCACATTCCTTCTATTTCTTCTACATGTTTGCATTACTACAGAGAGAATTTGTCTTCACTGAATGCTGAGCACCACTGAATGTTTCAAGGGTCAGGTATCCCTCTGTCTTTAACTGTCATACTTACTGTCCTGGAGAAGTTAGTTGGAGCAGTGCCAAGTGGCTTTTTTCTACTTTGGTACATAATGTCTAATATCCCCTGAGATGACTCAGGGAAACTAAACACTGGCAGGTTACTCCACAGGGGTGCAAGCAAGCACCGATCAACGCATGACAAATTGAGGGGCCCGGGCTGCAGAAGCAGATGGCACGTCTCCTCCAGTCCAACCGCCATCTATATCTTTAGGCTCCGCCTCCTCTGGCTGTAAAACATTGTGAAGGAGGCGGGGCCTGAAGATACAGCCAGTGGCCGGATTGGAGGAGACATGATGGATCTGTACTCTTTTTAAACTGACAGCATATTTGTCCTGTCAGTTTTCTTTTATCGCTGCCGGCCTCAGTTCACCCTGTTTACACTGGACGATGTGTGGCAGACAACAACAAATTTTAAACCCAGTTCTAAAGACCCGATCAACCGAGGATTTTCCTGACCTCAGGTGATCGTTGTCACTTTAACACTTTCATCTTGTCATCAGATTGTTAATAGAAAAAAAATTGTTTAATTTTTTGCACTTCTTAATTTAAAGGGTAACTGTCATTTAAATGTCATTTTCAGAATCGATAAATATCAATAGTACAAGCGCTTTTAATAAACTCTGTAATAGGTTTTATTAAAGGTGAAGTCTGGCCATTTTTTAAAAAAATGGGCAGGGGAGAATGGAATAAGGAGTCCTAACTTACCTCTCTCTGTGCCTGCAGTGAGCCTTAGGACCCTCGTCAGAAGGCCTTTTCCCCTGGAAAACGGACTGGCTGCTCAGCCAATCAGTGACTGGAGACGCACCCTGCCCCAGTCACTGGCTGGCTGAGCAGCCAGTCCATCAGCCAGGTTGTGACAGGTGCAGCTTCAGAGATCTCGGCGGGGGTCCTGGAGCGGCGATCCGGAGCTGAAGAGGCACAGGGTGAGGTGCGTTAATACTTTATGTGCCCGACAGTCTTCAACTGACTGGGCTGCTTCTCTGCTCACCCTTCTTGATCATCCCCCTCCATAGCTTATAATGGACTCAGCAAACCTCTCTTCACTTTGATCCTCTGTAATGAGGATGGCTTTGCCTGATAATGCGCAGATAAGAAGCAAGGATGTTGCATAAGACTTTAAAGAAGCACTCCTGTATTCCCCCCCCCCCCTCACACTTTCCACCACTATTACTGCTAGAAGTAGGAAGTGCTACAGGAAGTGCTGTGTTCTTTTCAGTCTGACACAGTGCTCTCTGCTGCCACCTCTGTCCCAGAGCATACATATACGGTAGCAATCTGTGGACATGATACAAACTTATAGCCCAATCACTTTAAGTATATTTTATATGTATCATGTATAGAACTATATTTTGACTATATATATAAAAAATAAATATATATATATATTTTTTTTTTGTTTGTTTGTTTATATATATTATATATATATATATATATATATATATATATATATATATATATATATATATATATACTTTCTAAGAGGCAATACATTATGTTCTATAAATGAAACCTCAGGTGACAAGTTCAGTCCTGCCCTCAAAGCTAATATTCTGTATTCTTCATTCAATTAACCCTTACAGGACCTCCTGCGGGGGCCATTACCATGTGTATGGCCGGTCATCACCTCTGGCACTTGCAGATGGTCTTTTCCAGACTTTTTGTCAAAAAAGTTAATTGGTCAATAAATGTTGATTTCGAAACAATGATGTAAATAAGGGCCAAAAATATTCACCAATATATTTTTGGGGTGTATGAAGTGGAGTATAACAAAATCGACATATGCTCAGAAAGTATCAAGTCATGTAATATAACAAAAAAAAAATATATATATATATATTTTTTTTTTAAATTGAAGAATATGCAAGATAAATTGTATGTAGGGCAATGATGCCTCAGTGCTCTTCAATGTAGGCAACTTGGGACCTCACACAGTTCTCCCAGAGTCTCTTCCACTGTTCATAACACCCTGCCAAATCCTTTGTTGGGATCTCCATCAGCTGCCTTGTCGTATTTTTCTCATGGACAGGCTCAAATCTCCTTTCTTCAAAGGTGATTTTGCTTTTGGGAAAAGTCTTGGCCACCTTTGAAGCGTTTGTGCTAAACTTTTATTTGCTCTGCACTCATTGTCCCTGAAAGGCTTCTAAGGGTCCTTTTAAACGTACAGATCAATCGCTTCAGTGACGTTTTTTTTCTTTTAGATGATAAATCACTACAATAAATCTCTATTAAAAGTGTTAATATGATCATTAATATTTAAAAGTTAACATGATCGTAATTGCATTTGTGTAAAATTATATATACTGTGAATGACTGTAATTTCGTTTGTATATACTGTATGTTGCAGGGAAATGATAGTATCAGGGATTCGATCAAATGAAATTACCATGCCGTTACGTCATTTCGCGCTATCATGGGCCTCCTGCTCCACGTCTGCCCGCCGCCTGCTGGGAGGTCGATGCCATCTTGGGCCTCCTGCTACCATCCGCCCACCCCCTTGCCTGCCGAGGGGCCACCGCCATCTTCGGCCTCCTGCTACCATCCGCCCGCCGCTGTGCCTGCCGAGGGGCCACTGCCATCTTTGGCCTCCTGCTCCCCGTCTGCCCACTGCTGTGCCTAGCTGGGGTGAGTAATAGACTTAAATAGGTTACTAGGCTTGACAGGGAGCAGGAGGCCCAATAGGGCAAGGAATGCTCTGATCAAATCCCTGACTTTCTTCAGGGAAATGATGTAACAGCGTGGTCATTTCATCATTTCCTGGGATTTCCTGATTCTATAATTTCCCTGCAACATACTGTATATAGACTGTAAACTATGAGTGTTGACACTGAAAGACTTGAGAACGATTAACAATGAATTTAAGGGCACCTCAAAATATTCGATCAATGACATTTGAGCAAAATTTCATTCGTTGTTTGATCGTTTCCGCGTTTAGGGTGGGTTCATACTGAGGAATTCTCGCGGATAATGTCCGCGGAATTCCGCAGTATGGCCGCGCGCCTTTCCGTTGGCTCCATAGACACCATTCTATGGGCCGGCGTATTCCGCTATCCGCGGAAAGAAGTGACATGTCGGACCTTGAGGCTATGTTTACACGCTATTGTTTTGCAGCTGTCTTTTTAGACGGCCTTTATGTTTGAGGGCCAAGGAATGCCGACTTTTGATAATCATGACTAGAGGTGAGCAAATCGCTCACATAAATGAAGCAAATCGGTTTGTTTGATTGGCAAGCGGCGTTTCAGCCGGATTTCTTTCAACTCTGTTCTGCTCTCTGCCACTCCTCCCCGGGTGTCGAGAAAAGCTGGATCCGGTCCTGGGAAACTTCTCCCAGTTTCCTAGGACTGGATTCCAATTTTCCCGACACCCGGGGTGGAGCGGCAAGGAGTTGAACAGAGTTGAAAGCCCCTTGCCAATCAAACGAAGAGATTCACTTAATTTAGACGGGTGATTCGCTCATCTTTAGTCATGACTGGTGGCCATTCAAAAAGACGGTGTGTGAACGTAGCCTAATAGTGATAAGCTCAACCATACTCTATGGTGTAGGAGTGAGAACTGCCACAAGAAAGATTTCACCAGATATAGCAAAAAAACAAGGCTCTTTGTAGATCAAAAGGCTACTCACTGTGTTGCTAAGTGGGCACCATCCCTATTGCCGTACACTGTGCACCTGTACCCCCATTCTGCATAATGTAACATCTTTCTTGCACTTCAAAGCAATGAAGGTTTTTGCAAATGTTTCTAAACTAAAGTTTCCATTGTCCGAGGGCAGACCTTTGTAGCCCTACAGATGTGACAGTATTGAAACCCACCATGTGCTCACATCTAAAGAGATCATGAAAGAAGCTGTGGTCCTTAGGCCAGTGTGTGACGCATAGATAACACAATGGACGTTAGTGGCGTCAATGACTCTTTGTATGTTATCTTAAGCATGTAGCTTAACATAAGCCACACATAGACACAATTCGATATGCTACTGTATGTAGTGCCTCAGTGTATTTGGCTTCTCTCATTCCCGTCAAGACATGTTAAGGGTCTTCCAGACTTTGTGTCCCACTCTTGCCTTCTGACTTGAGTAACACAAGCTTAGGACTCTCATTACCATAATGGTAGCTGGGCAAACAAGTCATTATCTCAGCATGAGAAACACATTGTTCAGAGCCTTGACACCATCATCCTACGTAAAAGGCCATTTTCCATTCAATGACCCCCCCCACCCCCCACCTCAACACATCCTGAAAAAGAGGATTTTAAGGGGAGGGGAGATCTGGACTAGAGTATATAAGAAGAGGTTGCACAGTCTTAAGAAGTTATTTTCAAAGTAAGGAAGATGTCTACATTTTGGCTTTGCCTGTGTGTCTTTATCCAGGTTTCCTGGTCTTTGCCCATCTACTCAACGAAAACCCATGGACATTTGCCAGTGCACAAAATAGGAAGAGCCATGGAAACCAATAACTTTATAAAAAAACAGAGATCTGACAGTCACAATAGAGAACGGATAGAGAATATCCTTGAAAGACTTGGTGCCGACAGATGGTCCAAGGGACAGAATATGGTAAAATACCACCGGACACAATGCAACTATATGAACCAGTCTTGGACACAATGGCAAGGTTCAACCGATAGTCAAGACCCCAGCTTTGGATATACGCTCAAAGTCTTCACTGGACCTCTCAAGCCGACATTCCCTCATAAGAACCTCTTCCAATATATGAGCAGGATCTACAGATGCTGCAAGCTTGGATTCAACTGCAGAAAGATCAAAGGTCTTCAAGGAAACTTAGATGAAGGTAAGGACCGCTGTTTACATTGTTTGTTAGATTTTTTGTTTGTTAGATTTTCAGAAGTCAGAGGTCAATGTACATATTTAGGACTGACGAATTATTACTGTTTATATTACATGTGGCCTTATATTGTAGTCGTTTTTACTAATCCCAGATTACATATATTACTCATAATTCATCAATCTGATTTTATTATCAATGTGATAAAGAAGAATTTTCTTTTAGTTTTAAACATTTTCATACAAGCTAGGACCATGGTTAAAAAAAAGAAAAAAAAAAAACCTTAAAGGGGTATTCCACTTAAACATAACCTTTCATATATTGCTGCCCATGGTGACAAAACAACATACAGCCTATTCTTACTTTTCTGTGCTCCCCGGGTGTACTCCTACGGCATGTTTGGGTCACGGCCGAGACTATTCCGCCTGGGATCGTCTCGGCTTGGACCTGAACATAACGTAGGAGGACAGCGGGGGAGCACGGAAAGGTAAGAATAGGCTGTTTGTTGTTTTCTCACCATGGGCAGCAATATATAAAAAGTTATGCATAAGAATAATAGGAAAAATAGAAGCAGCTCCCGCTGGTGTGTTAAAAAGTGCAGAATTTATTGTAAAAACATGAAATGCGTAATGCCAAGGCGTTTCAGAGCCTAAGCTCCTTAATCATGGCTGGATCCCACTTTCAGCCATGATTAAGGAGCCTGGGCTCTGAAACGCCTTGGCATTACACGTGGATATCCATGTTTTTTAATTCCATGTTTTTCAATAAATTTTGTACTTTTTAACGCACCAGTTGGAGCTGCTTCTATTTTTCCTATTATGCTTACACATATTGGACGGAAGTCGGTCCGTGTACACCGGGAACTTATCTTTTTCACGCTACCAGTGGGTGAGCTGACTATTATTTGCTTTTTGCATTTTTGTATATAAAAAGTTCTGTTTGAGCGGAATATCCCTTTTAAGCCCTACTTAAAGGGGTACTCCAGCGTGGGGGCAATTTTTAGATGTGGCCGGGGAGGAGGTGGCTGAAAAAAAAGACGTCCACTTTCCTCCCCGGTTCTAGCGGTGGGTCCCGCATCGCGGCGCTCCGGTGCCCGGTTCTCGGCCGCTTCCGGGTGTCTGAGGCGGGCCCGAGCCGGGATCCCGCCTCCTTCACTGAGTGGCTGAGCGGACCTGAGACGTCACGTCTCGGGCCAGCGTCAGACACCCGGAAGCGTCCGAGAACCGGGCACCAGAACGCCGCGATGCGGGACACGCCGCTGGAACCGGGGAGGTGAGCTGACGTCTTTTTTTTCAGCCACCTCCTCCCTGGCCACATCTAAAAATAGCCCCCACGCTGGAGCACCCCTTTAAGTTCACTACCACTGCTGCTTTGATGTTCCCTGTTGGAAGTGCTGTGATGACATCATGTACATTTTGCATGTGACACTGCAGCCAATCACTGTCCTCAGCAGTCATGTGCAGTATAGACACTCCTAATTCATATAAATATATATATATATATATATATATATATATATATATATATATATATATATATATATATATATATTCTTAGTTTATGTTTCTTGTTAAAAAAAAGTGGTGGGAGTCAGGATTACCCCTATATTAATTGCCTATAACATGATGGACTGAAAATAATCAGACTGGAATGACAAACTAACAAGAACTTGTCTTTTTATGTAGAAGGAAGAGAAGTAGCTTTCTTCATTGACCCGGACATCTTCAATCTTTCCATCCAGCGAGCCGAATTACATTTGGAAGTTTCAGCTGATGAACAACTAACAGTGATTCCTGTTCTTAACATTCATGGACTTAAACGCTCAAGGTATCTATGTTAGACTATCCTTTATAACAGTTTTGTTAGACATCCTATAGGGCTGTGTTATTAGGCTGTGACTAAGCGGCTGCCGAGAGAGCTAAAGTGTAAGGGCCCTATTACACCAAAACATGTCTGACAGATTATCTGACAGATTTTTTCAGCCAAAGCTAGGAATAAATCTAAAAGAGTAGAAATCTCAGTCTTTTATTTATCTCCTGTTCTCTGTTTATAGTCCGTTCCTGACTTTGGCTGAAAAAATCTGTCAGATAATCTGTCAGACATCTTTTGGTGTAATAGGACCCTAAGGCTAATAGAGATGAGGGAAACTATTGGGCCTATCTTACAAAATATCTTTCAGCCTGTAAGATTACTTAAAGGGGTTATCCAGCGCTACAAAAACATGGCCACTTTACCCCCCTTCTTGTCTCCAGTTCAGGTGCGGTTTGCAATTAAGCTCCATTTACTTCAATGGAACTGAGTCCCAAACCCCACCCAATCTGGAGACACGAGAGGGGAAAAAGTGGCCATGTTTTTGTAGGGAGTCCTAGGGAGTCCTGGCAAACAAGGATACAGCCTGTGGCCTATGGCTATATCCATGTTTTCCAGGCTGCCTTAGAGCTGCATCCAACTTCTTCAGCCGCAGGTAATCTAACCGATTGGTTTTGGATGGGCCCGAGGATGTTTAAGTTTCTCACATCTCTTCTTGAATTATAACTTTTTTTTACTCGTGTGGGCCGTACACATGACACTCAATGAAAAAAAACTAATGGGGCCTCCTGACTTCCCCATAGATGATGATATTGTGGGAGAAGAGGATCTGGCAGTTGTTTAATCCCTTTATTCTCAGGGTATAAAACTGCCAGAGGCGTCTGGCAGCGGCTTAAAGGTTAAACTTGTCCAGGCTTAGAAAAACATGGCCACTTTCTTTCAGAAACAGCATGACATCTGTCTCTAGGTTGGATGTGGATTTTGCAGCTCAGTTCCACTGAAGTGATTGTAGCTTAATTGAAATGCCACACACAACCTTAGGACAGGGGTGGAGCTCTGTGTTGTTTTTTTTTTTCAGGAAGTAGCTGTGCTTTTTCTTATCCTGGATAACCCCTTTAACAGCACCCTCTACCACTGAAGTGTATCTCTAGATATAGCTAAGGGAAGCACTTGATTATGCCCTTCCCTCCCTAGCTCAATCACATATCTCGGGACATGTCAAATGTTTCTCTTATAATATTAGTTCGCATTCACATGTTCTGTGATCTGCATGGAACACGGACATGGAATGCATGTAACGGACTCCCCCCCCACCTGGGCAGCATCTGTGTTAAGATGCTAAGAGCGGGGGAACTGTATTCATATGGTCCACGCTGTAATGACAGCGCCGCGTGGCTGATTCATTAAAGCGCGGTGCATATGAATATAGTTCCCCTGCTCTCAGCATCTTATCACAGATGTGTAGGATTGTCAATATATCCGTTATTGTGCTTATCTGCACTGTGTGACTATATCCCAAATCAAGTCGCTTGTCTTGGTGTCCAATCCAATATATATTCAAATAGGACAAGCAAAGTCTTAGTAGCAAATTTCTTTCTTTGAGTAAGTATGGCATTCACATAGACAATAGATCCAAAAGTATACAAATCATATCACCACAGAGCAATCGGATGTCGGGCATCGGTCTTCACGCCACAGCAGAAGCAGCGCTCTTCAGCAACACGTCCTCAAAGACTCTCACTCTCCAGGAGAAGCAGGTAAGTGACGTCAGGACGCTACGTTTCGGAGTGGTTCAATCGCTTGACAAAGGGGGACTCCACAAAATGTAGCATCCTGATGTCACTTACCTGCTTCTCCCAGAGAGTGAGTCTCAAAGGACCTGTGGAGCTGAAGAGCGCTGCTGCGGCGTGAAGACCGGATCTCGATGTCCGATTGCACTGTGGTGATAGGATTTGTATCAGTTTGTATACTTTTATTGTCTATGTGAGTGCCATACTTACTAAGGGCCGTATTACACGGGACGATTATCATTCGAAAAATCGCTAGATCGTTTGGATTTAATGATAATAGTTTCGTGTAATAGCAGGCAACGAGTAAACGACCAACGAAAAATCGTTGATCGTTTGATAGAATCCGGACCTATTTTCATCGCTGATCGTTCAAACATCGTTCGGTGTAATAACGTGCCGTTCACTCATTCCCTGGTCTATTAGCCAGGACAGGACGAGCGCAAGAACGACTGTAAGTAACGATCATCGTCCTGTGAAATAGGGTGAACGATTAAGATCGGTCGTTTGAGATTGTTTATCGTTAATGGCCCAAAAATTGTCTAGCGAAATAACAACTTAAGGGTGCCTTCACACGTAACGGATCCGCACCAGATTTTCACATCCTGCTGTGAGTATGTCAGCAGCCCGCCCCGTTAACCACCCGCAACCCCCCGCCGTTGGAGCATATACATCACCTTCTTCATGCTCCGGCTTGCTTTGGATTGCCGCAGCGCACTGATTGGCTCAGCGGGACATGAAGATGCCGGAAGCCCCGAAGCAAGCCGGAGCGGGGAGAAGGTGATGTGTACGCTCCGGGGGCCGGGGGGTTAACGGGGCGGACTGCTGACATACTCACAGCTGGATATCCATCCCACTGTGAGTTTGCCTGCCCATAGAGTTGTACTGGTGGAAGGATAAATCAGCAATTGTTCAAACCACTAATACGTCATGTAAATCGGCCTTTAGGTATATTATATTTGCTGGTATAGGACGATTTGGGATAAAAAACAAAACAAAAAAATTTTAAATATAGAAATTTGAGAGCATTCTCCACTGTTCTCACTGAATATTTTTTCCTCTTTTCACAAAGAATTACGTTAATATAATTGGAATGAGGCCAACAATGGATATGATGCAAATTATATGAAACAACATTCTTCACACTTTGTATAGTATTGCTTCTAATTTTATGTAACACATAGCAATCTCATTTCTTTTATCCAGTTTCACACAGAGAAGGAGCGGGAACGTCGTAGACTTAGCCCTCGATGTGATGTTCATCTTACAAGCCCTAAAAGAGAGAGGGATGGCGGACGAAGCAAATGAAGAAGTAACAAAGTTGAGCTTGTCGTTCCACTGCATCCAAGATGACCTTCCAGTTCCCTGTGACCTCCCAAGAGTATTTCTGGTTCAGCCTCCTTTCATAGCACTTCAATACAAGTAAGGACAGGACTGGCATTAAACCTATTGCTGTTCGGGAATCTGTAATGAAGTCTTCTGCAAACTGGGAATATGGTGAGGTCGAAGGCATAGAAGTTATACGAGAATGGCTCATAGAAGACTATGACTGAGGCGAGATGAATGGAACGATGTAACGGTCTTAGTGGAGCTGGCAGCCAGTGCAATCTATTCACAAGGTGGAGATCTCCGGTGTCCATAGGTTCCTAATGGTCCGTTTAGACCAGAGGTGGGGAACCTTCGGCCTTCTATCTGTTGCAAAACTACAACTCCCATCATGCCTGGACAGCCAAAGCTTCGCTTTGGCTGTCCAGGCATGATGGGAGTTGTAGTTTTGCAACAGCTGGAGGGCCGAAGGTTCCCCATCCCTGGTTTGGACGGAACGATTATTGTCAAATAACTAAATGATTATCTGCATGTGTAAACACAGCGAACGATCAAGGGACGAGGGAGAAATTGTTCATTTTGGTCTTTCAACATGTTCTCAAATCGTCGCTGGTCGCTCACTGATAATTCGCAGATCGCTTAAGCCCGTATTCCACGGGTCGCTGACAGCGCTCGTTTGCTCCTCGTTCGCCGCTCGCTGCCGCCGCTATTCAACGCGGCTGCAGCGAGCGGGTGAGTGCGGGAGGGGGCGGCGGGGAGCTGCGGGGGGGGCTGCCCGGGGGATCGCTAGATCGTCCGGGCAGCCCATAGGATATAGCAGCGTCTGCTGACGATGCTCCTATTCAACGGAGCGACAGCAGCAGATCGCTGCTATATCAGTCGCTTGTTTTTCAACATGTTGAAAAACAAGCGACTGCAACGATCAGCCGACATGAACGATGTCGGCTGATCGTTGCACTCTATTCCACGGAACGATTATCGTCCGTAGCGGTCGATATCGTCCAAAAACGAACGATAATCGTTCCGTGGAATAGGGCCATAAGTCTAAACAGTCTCTCACAGAATCACCCTAGTGTGTGAGGCGGCCTTAAGCGATCTTAAAGCGATTGTAAAAACAGTTTTTTCGAATGATGTATCTCTTCGTCTGAACGCTGATTGGCATAAAAAAACGGATTGTTGCTTCAAAATCGTTAAACGATCAATTGAGCGATTTATCGTTCCGTGTAAAAAGTTCAAGGGGGTGATTTATCAAACTGGTGTAAAGTAGAATTGTCTTAGTTGCCCCTAGCAACCAATCAGATTCCACCTTTCATTTTCCAAAGAGTCTGTGAGGAATGAAAGGTGGAATCTGATTGGTTGCTAGGGGCGACTAAGACAATTCTACTTCACACCAGTTTGAAAAATCTCCCCCCAAGTCTGTAGCGTGAATTCCTGTTCTGGCACTTTATTGTTTTTATTCTAAAACAAGAGGCTACAAAAACAAATTACTTTATGCAAAAGAGGGACGGGCATAGGAAGCCATGTCTGATTGGAGAGATCAGATTAGCAATTTACCATACCCCAGGTTTATTTCTAAAAAAAAATAAACCTTTCAACATATTATACATACATTGCAAAAATTTTGATTGGTTGGGTCAGGGCCCCAATGACTGCTAGAAAGAGCCTGGAGACCGCATCTCTCCATTACGCACTGACCCCTCCATCTTACTGCAGGAGATGTTTCTCTATGAAGTCTATGGAGACGGGGAGAGAAGTGCTTAGCCATGTGCTTCTCCCGGCTCAGTCCAAGGAGCAGTGAGAGTCTGGACACCCAGACCAATCAAAACATTTGCCATGTCTGTGTAACTTTTCTAAGTTTTTCTTTTAAGAGATGGTGACACTTTAATGGTGCGTTCACATCTACAGGATCTGCAGCTGATTTTCTGCAGCAGATTTCATTTAAATAACTGAACACAGCATCAAATCTGCTGAAGATCCTGTAGGTGTGAACGCACCCTAAAGAACAATTCTATCTTCTTAATTTCTTATTGGACCAGTTCAGTATTCCATCACAAGCCTGTTGCTTATTGTCAGGGATGCCACGACTCTCCTGCTACACTCCGTCCATCTTTTACCAACTGGCGAAAAAGGCATTAAAGGGGTTAGTGCTCTGGAATCAATGTGTGCTTTAAAAATAATAATAATAATAATAATTAGAGATAAGAGAATTTACAGTAATAACAAAGCGATTCACTATCTCTGCAATCTGCTCATCAGCCGGCTGGTGTTTAACTCTGTGCTGCTCTTCTCCAGGTGTAGGGAAAAGCTGGATCCAATCCTGGGAAAATTCTCCCTGTTTCCCAGCTGTTCCAGGCCCTTGGGGAGGAGCGGCACTGAGTTAAAAGGCAGCCGGCTGATGAGTAGGTTGCAGAGATAGCGAATCGCTTTGCTTCGTTATTACTGTAAATTCGCTTATCTCTAATCATAATAATAATAATACTTTAATGATTTTTTTTTCCTTTCAAATCAACTGGCATCAGAAAGTTATATAGATTCGGAATTAACTTTGGTTTAAGAATCTTAAGTCTTCCAATATTTATCAGCTGCTGTATGTCCTGCAGGAAGTGTCCTGTATTGTTTCCAGTCTGACACAGTGCTCTCTGCTGTCATCTCTGTCCATAACAAGAACTGTCCAGAGCAGTAGATGCTTTCTAGGGGGATTGGCTCCTGACAGTTCCTGTCAGATACAAAGGTGGCAGCAAGAAGCCCCATTTCAGACTGGAAATATTATATCACTTCCTGCAGGGCATACGGCAGCTGATAAGTAGTGGAAGGCTTAAGATTTTTAAATGGAAGTCATGTACTAATCTGTATAACTTTCTGACACCAGTTAATTAAAAAAAAAAAAAAAAATTGCCACAGTACCCCTGCGACTCTGTACCCACAATCTGACCCCCCAAAACCACTTGTACCTTCAGATAGCTGCTTTTAATCCAACATCTGTCCTGGGGTGCGTTTGGCAGGTGATGCAGTAATTGTGCTAAAAAAACAACTTTTAAACTGGCAGCCCCGTGCCCTACGGTAGTGGCCTGGATTGTGTGTGCATTAGGCTGGCACACCCTCTCAGTCCCTCCTACCCGTCCTCCTCATCATTAGGAATGCTCCAGGCAGGTTGCCTTCTATTCGTCAGCTGTGTCAGCCCAGCCCATGGGCTAGATCGTTAAGGCACCTGTGCAATGTTCAGCATGATGAAAATGTTCCAGTGGCATTCCTAATGATGAAGATGGTGGGGAGGAGGGACGGAGGGGTGGTGCAAAGTTAGGGCACAGATACTCCCGTAGGGCACGGGGCTGCAAGTTTAAAAGTTGTTTTTTAAAACAATAAATGCATCACCTGACAAACGGACCGCAGGACAGATCTCAGATTAAAAGCAGCTATCCGAAGGTACAAGCGGTTTGGGGGGTCAGATTGTGGGTACAGAGTCGCTTTAAATAAACAAAAAGCAAAATTTTTGTACAGATAAGGTTTGTGCAAACAATTGCATCCCTTGCTCGACAGTTTTCTAGCACACAAGTCTGGATAAATTCTATAATTTTTAGGAAAAATAACCCAAAACACACTGTACAATGATGTAATATGTATAGGATGGAATTTACACTGTATAGATGATAACGGTTGCAGGGGGAGAGTATATAAAATGGGCACTTTATTTCTGTAAGATATATTTATGTACTATATTGTAAATTTTTTTATGCTTTGTGTGATGTGGGGATTACGATTCCCTTTTTAAATGGAAATGTTCAAATAAACTTTTTGTCAAAGTATAATTATTTATTGTCCTAATTTGTGTGATAGTGTGATAAGGAACAGAGCTCAGTATCGGGCCCAATTGAGTATGCTGGTTTATATCACCAATCCCAGGAGAAGAGGGTCCAGCAGTTATTTGTTTCCAGGTAGAAGAGACAGGCGACCCGTCCTTTGTACTTATTAGCCCTTTTCTCATTTGAAAACACGAGAACAAGATCTCCCTTAGTAATTTTTGGTATACTTTTTATTGCCCCTGTTAGCCAGAATTCTGCTCTACACTGATGAGGGGCGAAAACTCTGAAACAGCTGTCTGTGGATGGATGCCTGGCTTTAGTAATCCCTTGTTAGTTAGTTAGGGCCCTATTACACCAGCAGATTATCTGACAGATTTTTTTGAGCCAAAGCCAGGAATGGACTATAAACAGAGAACAGGTAATAAAGGAAAGACTGAGATTTCTCCTCTTTTCAAATCCATTTCTGATTTTGGCTTTAAAAACTCTGCCAGATAATCTGTTGGTGTAATAGGACACTTAGACTTTAATGCAAAAGGGGCCACCCTGGTATTTGTGTCCTAATACTCGCAACCGAGTGGGACTTAAAGGACAAGTGCCATGAAAAACTTTTCTAATTGAAGCACATTACAAAGTTATATAACTCTGTAATATGCTTCAATCACCTCTCTGCCTCCCTACCCTGTCTTTTACCCCCTCCACCCCTCACCAGGAAGTGTCCTGACTCACACAGACCTGATCACTGTGGTCACCATCACCAGGCAGCTCCTTCTTGTGAGGATGAGTCATCAGCAGGAGGGCTGCTCTAGCTCCTGTTACACCAGCCTCCCCCTCCCCTCCTTGTCAGGTGACTCTGCTTGCTCAGCTTATCTTCTCTAGTGACATGACTCCTTCACTGAGTCCACGGCAGCAGGAGAGAGGGTATGAGGGGAGGGGGGAGCTGCCTATGTGCCGGAGTCAGTCAGAGGGAAGATAAGCAAGTGAGATGTGACAAGTGATGGCTTGCAGTTGTTCAGCCAATCTGAGCTGAGCAAGCTGTCACCTGACAAGGCAGGGGAGGGGGGAGGCTGGTGTAACAGGAGAAGGAGCTGAGAGAAGAGCTTGGTGACGGTGACGACAGTAATCAGGTCTGTGTGAGTTAGGACACTTCCTGGTGGGGGGTGGAGGGGGGGAAAAGACAGGGAAGGGAGGTAGATAGGTGATTGAAGCATATTACACAGTTATATAACTTTGTAATGTGCTTCAATTACTGGGAAAAAGTTTTTCATGGCACTTGTCCTTTAAAGGGGTACTCTCGCTGATAAAAAAAAAAATATCAATGAATCATAAATATAGTTTTCACACTTACTATCCCTCCTGACTCTGTCTCTGTTTGAATTTCCCGCTGGTGTCTTCATTTTTTCTTCACTTCCTGGTTTGGGCTTTCCCATGATGCACTTTGTCTCCTGTGATGTCTTACTGACTCTGTAAAACTGTTAGTTGGCTTACATCTTGCTCAGCCAAACAGAGCTGAGCAACCTGTGTCATCTGATAAAGGGAGGCTGGCCTAACAGGGTTTAGACCCACCTCCCTCTTGATGATGTCATTGTCACAAAATGGCTGCCACAGAACAGCCTGGCGTCAACAGTCATTAGGTAAGAATGGGTTTACTTCACTTCCTGGTGGGGGATTGAGCGAGGAAAAGATAGGGAAGGGGGGCAGATAGGTGATTGAAGCATATTACAAAGTTATACAACTTTGTAATGTGTTTCAATTACTGGGAAAAAGCTTTTCACTGGAGTACCCCTTTAAGGGGCTACGTGTCAGGGTGGTTTGGTGAACTCCCCACTGGGAGGCACTCGTTGGCAACAGGTTTCCTTCCCTGAAGGGATATCTGGCTATTCCCCTGTTTTGAGACTCACAACCACATTGGGCCGGTACTGCGTGTAACCCATGTTTTGAACCAATTATGGTTGTGCACACTACTGCCCCGGCATGGTCGTTTCCATAGATACACTAACTTCCAGTGGCAAATGGATTGCACGCATCGGGTGCCAGTTAAGGAATTAACAAAAAAATAAAAATAAAGGGGTTATCCATCCTTTTAAAAAAGCTTTAAAAGGGCCCTAAAAATAACAAACTATTAGCAACTCACCTTCCATGCTATGGTGATCCTCCACCCCAGTCTTCTTGCTGCAGGTATTATGTGACCGCCTGTGCTTGGCCAATCGGCATCGTCATAGATCACGCTTTCTGGCATCCCCGTTTTAAGGGGTACTCCGGACTGGGAGGCTTTTTTGCCTATGGCCGGGGAGGAGGTGGATGAGGGCAATGATGTCCCCTTCCCTTCCTGGTTCCAGCGCAGTGTCCCGGATCGCGCCACGCCAGTCCGCGCTGCCCGGCCACTTCCTGGTCTTTGCAGTGGCTTGAGACGTGACGTTTTAAGTCCTCTCAGCCAGTCAGTGGCAGAGGCGGAAACCCGCCTCTGCCACTGACTGGCTAAGCCGACTTGAAACGTCATGTCTCAAGCCTGCGTCAGAGACCAGGAAGCGGCGGGGCAGTGCGGACCGGAGCGATCCAGGACACGGCACTGGAACCAGGGAGGTAAGGGGACGTCATTGCCCTCATCCACCTCCTCCCCGGCCATAGGCAAAAAAGCCTCCCAGCCCAGAGTACCCCTTTAATGATGAAAGCCATAATTCCAGAAGTATGGACTTTGACCTCTGTTGCTGCTGATTGGCGGCCATGGTCACCCAAAGTCCGCTCCAGAAAGACGATAGGGATGACGACTAGAGCCTAAACGAAGGATCAACCAAATGAGAGGAGAGTTACTGATGCTTTGTTATTTTTAATAGTTTAGGGCCCTTTTAAAACTTAAAAGATGATAATCCCTTTAAATGTATAACTAGTATTGTAAACCAATGGCCAAAATTCAGTTTGCAGAGTTCACTAAAACGAGAAGTGAAAATGACACAGAATAAACTATAATAAATTTGTACCTTATTTCTGTGATTCGCACCCACTCTTGGTTTTGACTGAACATACTTTTTAACCCAGAATAAAGCTTTCTTAGATATTCCTGCAGTACAAGTATTAGATAGAGGTCAGGACTTAGCGCCCTATTACATCGGATGGCTATCGTGTGGAAAATCGCTATATCATTCAGTTTTAAACGATAATCCTATATAATTGCGGGCAATGATCGAATAATCATTTGTGTGTTGTTGATTGTCCACACTATGTTTACTAATAGAGTTGTGGTAGATTCCACTGTGGGCAGAGGTTTGAGCAAAAAATTACCACGCACTGTTATTAGTATGCACAGGGCAGCCACGTAATCTGTATACAGGGTTTGGCATAGTGAGCGAGCCCAGGATGGCAATCATGCAGGGCAGGGAGAGAAGGGAAGCCAGGAGGCGGGCGATGCTCCAGTATTTCAGGAGCTTGGCTCCACCTCCTGGAAACTTGGGGAAAAAACAAAAAAACAAGAAGAAAAAACTAATTTTGTGACTTATGAAAAGGCCAGTGACTTTGGTAAAAAAATATATAGACCTAGAGAAAACATGAGGCAATATGGTTTGATCAAATTATATACCAACATTCTGGCGTTGGTTTTTAAATATAGACAAGAGGCATTTATGTAAACCATGGGTGTGAGGTGCAGCCTTTGGGGCTAGCACTCCTCTCTTGTAAGACCCATTTGACCCCAATCAGCAAGAAGCACCTGTTCGCATATGGTAAGTACCTCCTCTTTCTCCCATTCTACCTGCTGGTGCATTGGTGAGTAGTAACTAGAGATGAGCGAACCGGGTTCAGGTTCGAGTCGATCCGAACCCGATCGTTCAGCATTTGATTAGCTGGGGCTGCTGAAGTTGGATAAAGCTCTAAAGTTGTCTGGAAAACATGGATACAGCCAATGACTATATCCATGTTTTCCACATAGCCTTAGGGCTTTATCCAACTTCAGCAGCCACCGCTAATCAAATGCCGAAAGTTCGGGTTCGGATGGACTCAGCATGCTCGAGGTTCGCTCATCTCTAGTAGTAACGCCTTGTTCACACTTGTGTTGCTTGGCGGACATCTTCTCTGCCTACGGGGTGTGGGGGGGCCATGGGGTTTGGTCCTGTGACAGTGGGGTTTGCAGGGCCATTCTGTGTCCACCCCCTCCCCAGTTGGCGCTTGCTTTGCAGGGTTGGCGGTCACTGACCGGTACAGTGTCGTTTTAGAGTAGGGACTTGTGTGCCAGAAGACCTGCACGTGGTACATGAGGCAATATGGTTTGATCAAATTATATATCAACATTCTGGCTTTGGTTTTTAAATAAAGCAGAGAGGCATTTATGTGAACCATGGGTGTGAGGTGCAGCCCCTCTTTTTTCTCTGGGTCTGAATTTGGTAAAAATATAATTGTATTGCACAATTATCTGTCCGTTTACCTGTGCAGCTTAAAGCTATGTTCACACAATGTATTAATTTTATTAACAACAATCGTTCTTTGAACGACCGCTGTTATTGAAACTAATACAATCCCATTAATTTCAATGGGACAACAGGTGTAGGGTATACACACTGTATATACTGTGGCCACCGAAAAGAATTGACATGTCTATTTTCCCTGGCTGCAGTTTGGTGAACAGAGGCCAAAGAAAATAGTGCATGCACACAGTGTAAAGTACGGCTGCCGACCGTACTTTACACTGTGATCAATGGTTAATTGGAGTGCAAGCATCCAAATAGTAAAAAGGTAATCGGCCAGCCAATACTGCTAAATGACGGCCAATCCCTGCATTGTAATACAACGGCCGTTGTATTACAGCTTTTGAACATAGCCTAAAAATCTGTTGGTTAAAATATGTGTATGTTTCTTTACAGTTTACAAAAACTGCACCTTTAATTCCTGATAAAAGAAAAAAAAAATTCTATTAAATGGACATGGTTGATATTCTAATTGAATACAGATGTATAGAATGATTTTTCTGGTTAATTTACTGGTAACCCCGAGCTAACTCTAAATATTAATTTCTGAATATTCATTCGCCCTTCAGGGCACATTTACACTCGTATTTATCACTGTTAATCAGTATATAGATGAAATTTGATCAGTTCTTTGAAGGGGATGTGTCACCTAGATTTTTTTCTACTGATTAAAAATATATTAGGAGCAGATACTGAAACGTTTTTTTATTGTTTTGTCTCTAATGGAAAATTTTACCCTCTCAGAGACCAAGCCAGTTTGGCCCAGATTTTTTTCATCGCCACACCCCAAGACCTATATAAATCTTTTTGGTATAGGCAGGAAAAGTTTTATTTTTAACAGTGCCGATATGAGGTTCTTATAACTTACTGAGAAAGTTTTATAAACCCCCCCCCCCTTTTTTTTTTGAACGGGGGGTGGGGGGGGGGGGGGATTCAGCATGTCAAAAGCTGACATTATTGTATTATTTTCTGGATCAGTACAGCCATATCAAATTTATATAGGGTTTTTTAAACTAGTTTGGCACAGTAGTAACATTTTTTATTAAAAAAAAAAAAAATAGTGTCTCAATCCAAGATCTGTAACTTTTGTATTTTTTTTAAATGGATGGAGCAGGGTGTGGCGATACCAAATATGTATTGTATGGTTAAAGAGGAATTCCGCCCATGGTCTTCCAATCCAAAATATATTGAACCCCACTGGACTTACTTACCAATCCTCCACAATCATTTCGACCCGTTCTATGCTTGTACATATCTCAATAGCTCTGTTTGAAACTTCTATAAAAAGATGGTACCTTGTCAAGATGGCGGCGCCCGGCAAACTGCATCTCCTGGCATGCTGCACGCATCCTCGTTAGTCATATATGTGTAATATGCTCAAGTTTACTAGTCCTTACGCTGGATTGGCAACGGGTTTACCATAAGGCGCATGGACCACCCCACATCCGTGATGTCAGTGGCTGCCATGGAGACCCATCGGCCCAAAAAAAAGGATATATGGGCTGTCACTTAAGGGTTAATGAAAATTTTTTATACATTATGATGGGCTGTTGCTAATAAAGACCATTCTCAGGGTAGCAACATGAGGTCTTCTAGCAGCCAAGTTCAAATCACTGTAGTGGGATTACATGGGGATAACCTAGGGATCCCTTAGACTCTGCTTCTTAGTTTATCCCTCACACATATAATCGCAACTCAGGGAATCCACATCCGTCTTAGAAAGCTTTGTCACATTATATTACAGTGGGGCTGTGTACTATAGCTGTAGAATACATCCAGAACCTAAACATCATTGGAATAAATCACTTACCAGGACGTAAATGTCTGGCAGGGGCTGGGAAAGCGATAAAATACTACAATGTATGTGCTTGTTATAATCCACAGGTGGGGCAGACTGCTTCCTAAATGATCGGACCGAATGCTTATATGGCCCTTTTCTGGTTTCCAGAAACTACTGTTTGCGAAAGGCCTCCCACTGAAAGAAATAGCAGACAGGATTCAGGAATTTTGTCTCCCATTCTGTAGTGTGAATGGGCCCTAACTCCCTTGCAAGTGAATGGCAGCCAAGCTGCAGTAACCATGTTTGGCCACTACCCAGGGCCGTATTTACCACTAGGCACCCGTGGTCCAGTGCCTACGGCAGCACCTTGCAGGGGGGCAGCACGAGGGACCAGGGGGAAGGAAACAACTTTTTTTTTTTTTGCTTTTATTTTTTTAGTCTCCCACCTCCCGTTCAGACTTGCCAGTAAATCTGGTGTCTTTTCAAGGGGGGGGGGGAGGGGGGTTGTATGGTGCAATTGTTGTGGTGAGATGTGGTGAGATATCCTTCAGACAATATGCAGACGGCTCTAATCAGTGATTCAATGTGGAAATGTATGTTTTAAGCCGTTAAAAACTAGGAAAAACGCGATTCAAACAAAGTAGAGAAACGCATGTGGCGAAACCACTGCCCTCACGCTCCCCAAGATGCGGCGTCTCCAGGTTTAGTGCCTAGGGCAGCAGCAGCTGGTAATATGGCCCTGCCACTACCTATTGAATGGAGCCAACTGCTACCGGTCCTATTTACTGTGTGGTGAGCGCACGAAACAGCTGATCAGTAGGCGGTGCCGGGTGTCACAGATGATCAGCAGAGGGTCTCGGGTGATCACTGAGTGGAAAATCTCTTAAAGGAATGAATATGAATATAACATATACAATACAGACCAAAAGTTTGGACACACCTTCTCATTGAAAGAGTTGTCTGTATTTTCATGGTTATGAAAATTGTTGTAGATTCACACTGAATGCATAAAAACTATGAATTACTGTATATACTTAACAAAAAAGTGTGAAACAGCTGAAAATACAGCATGTCTTCTAGGTTCTTCAAAGTAGCCGCCTTTTGCTGTGATTCCTGCTTTGCACACTCTTGGCATTCTCTTGATGAGCTCCAAGAGGTAGTCACCTTAAATAGTCTTCCAACAGTCCTGAAGGAGTTCCCAGAGATGCTTAGCACTTGTTGGCCCTTTTGCCTACACTCTGCAGTCCAGCTCACCCCAAACCATCTCAACAGGGTTCAGGTCTGGTGACTGCAGAGGCCAGGTCATCTGGCGTAGCACCCCATCACTCTCCTTCTTGGTCAAATTGCCCTTACACAGCCTGGAGGGGTGTTTGGGGTCATTGTCCTGTGAAAAAATGAATGATGGTCCAACTAAACACAAACTGGATGGAATAGCATGGCGCTACATGAAAATACAGAAAACTCTTTGAATGAGAAGGTGTGTCCAAACTTTTTCTTTTTCCCCATTTCCGTTGGCATAGGTTTCAAAGTTTTGTGATCTCATATGTGATCTATCACAATCTCATGCAAACGTCTACACACATCCAGCCCGACCAAAGTTCAAATATCCAGCAGATTGAAAACATGCACGTTCTATTAGACAAAAAAAACAAAACTATATTATAAAAAAAAAAAAAAAAGGAAGAAGTGAAAATAGCTAGAATAAATTTTTCGTTGGAGTAAAATGGTTATGTACAAAATCCCAAACTGACATTTCCGATTGCGTGTTTCATATATGGAAAAACATTTATTCATCTTATCCCACAAGAAAATACCAAATTAAATCATCATATATCTTAGACATTTTTTTATTTTATTTATTTATTACGGAACAAAATGGAGGTCTGTTGCACTGCGAAAGTACAAGACAAAAGAAAAAAAAAAATTCTTCTCTACGTTAAAGACAAAATGGCTGCTTTAAAGCCATCAGAAATCCTTAAATCTGGCGCTGGAACACCAGACAGACAAACTGAAAATATTCCCTTTTATCAAAGAAAAAAAAAAAAAAAATGCTTTGGTCGGATAAAGATACAAGATCTCTGAAATTCCTTTAAAAATAATCTTGCCCCAGCCCTTTCCGATGCCCACGGCTACATTAGTGAGCTCATATAGATCTGAAGAGATAAATATCTAGACATCTAAAGATTTCTTCCTATTCATCAATTTAAAAAAAAATAAATAAAAAGTCTCTAGAAATTTGGACTATAGTAGAAAGTCCTCAATTTTCTTCCGGTTTTCTCTAGAGCGGTTATCGTCTGCATTCCCGAGCAGATCTGAAGCTCATTTAAAAAAAGATTTTTTATTTTTATATTTTTTTTCCAGGTCATGGCTGAGCGGAGAGAGACGTCTCCCATATGATTAATGCGGGTGTATTCACCCTGATATATCTATGAGAACTAGAAGGAAATCCTACATGGTTGATCAATTTTCGACATGAACCTGACGGGAGTTTTGTCACGTTCATGTTAGGAGTACACCGCTTGTGTCACGTCCTTAACTTGTATTTCGGAGTGGTATAAATATACAGTAGCGACATGTAACATACTATAATAATGCTGCATTCTAGTAGAGAATGGAGTATGGTATTAGCTGCAATGTGAGATAATACAGTCCTTGCTACAGAACTGAGCGTTGTAGAGTCTTTCCCAGCCATTCCCTGAATACTTCCTATTAGCGCCTATTGATTTTCTCCCAGCCCTGGTTTCATTGTTAATAAGCTTTTAAGTAGAAGGTTGGTTTGTGCTGTTTATTAAATACGGAGTCGGGAGTCTTTCATTTCCATATCAAGTGCTCTCCTCCGCTGACTCGAGTTCGGTGCTCTTTCGTGCCAGAGAGTTGCAAGAATGGTTATGCTTTTTTTTTTTCTTCATCACATAATTTCTACAATGTGAACCTATGGAAAAGCCAATGGTTAAATAGATAACATAAGATGTAGTAAATATACATAGAAGGTTTTTTTTTTCCTTTTAGAGACAAGCTTTTTTTTTTTTTTTTTTTTCTTCTATTTTTTTTTTTTCTGGGAGGATAATATCCCATGAGCATAGATGGTTTTCTTGCAAAATTGTTCTTCTTAAATCAGCGTCCGGGAGCAAATATGGAATCCAAGGCTTGGCGTTCAGCTGCTGCCACATTGGGGTGCCACAAGTCAACCATGAAAATCACTCGAGGACCTTCCTCACCTGATCCTAAAGAGATTAAGATAAAAGAATGTATTTATCACCGTTTTAATATTTTGTAGTCGTCAACCTATTTTAACTTTAAAAAAAAAGGTTAAAAGATTATATTAAAGGGGTTATCCAGTGCTACAAAAACCATGGCCAATTTCTTTCAGAGACAACACGACTCCTGTCTCTAGTTCAGGTGCAGTTTGCAATTAAGCTCCATTCACTTCAATGGAACTGAGCAGCAAAACCCCACCCAAGCTGGAGACAAGAGTGGGGCTGTCTCTGGAAGAAAGTGGCCATGTTTTTGTAGCACTGGATAACCCCTTTAAAAGGCGTATCTCACTGTTCTAACCTGCCTTACAAATTATAGGTGATAAGAGTATGTCAGACCACCCATCCCATGACCTTGAGAATGGGTTTCAGAGAGCTTAATTATAATTAATTATAAATTTAATGGTCGTAACATTTTTGGATTATGTTCCCGGTCATGTGCGTGGGGCCAAACTTACCCAAATAAACTGCTGGTAACCCACTATTACTGGCCAGATCACACTTTAATTTTAAGGTTTAATAAAGGAGCTGTAGCCTTTTAGAGGGGAAGCGGGCTATGTCTTACACATGAGAAATATTAAAACCAAATGTTGACACATGCAAAAAAGAAAT
This sequence comes from Dendropsophus ebraccatus, assembly GCF_027789765.1. Lineage (NCBI taxonomy): Eukaryota > Metazoa > Chordata > Amphibia > Anura > Hylidae > Dendropsophus > Dendropsophus ebraccatus. The sequence continues at coordinate 31,394,987 of NC_091456.1, forward strand.
ATGAATAGTTTAGGTAGAACTGATTTATTACGTGACAATCAAGTTGTTACTTGAATATAACCCCCAACCTAAAAGTCCTACCTCCCTGTGCACTAAAATACCAAAAGCCAGCATACTTACCTTCCCCAGTGCTGAAGCTGTACTACCTTCTGGCTGGCACTCCTATGTTATTTCTTCCAATGACGTCCCATTCCTCACTTAGCCAACCACATAGCGGAGCGGGAAAGCGGGATGTCATCAGAAGAACAACACAGGAGCAGCAACCATAAAATATCATAGTTGCATGGCATTTGTTGTTTAAGTGCATGAGGAGGCATGGGTTAACTTTGGGGGTTTCCTTGTTAAGGCAATCTAACACATCACAAAGTTAAGGTCCTGCTACACCACTCAATTATCTGCCATATTTAGCCGATTACCAGCCGTTCTGGACCATAATCTTGTAATAGCTCATGTTCAAAGGCAATGATCAGCCGACATACTGAACATTTCCAAAAAGAACGATAATGATAGTGACAGACTGCTGACCGTCGCTCCAAGCAACAGGTGCGGCGGCAGCAGACCGTTGCTATCCTCTATGGGCCACCCGGACAATATAAAGATTGTTTGGGAAGCACCTTCCACTGCTCCCCGCGCCCCACCTGTGCTTGCTGTCTATGTGTGTAATACCACTGACAACGAACAGGGAAGGAGTAGTAAGCGGGCACTGACCTGGCAGGTGCTCACTTGCTCCTTAAAGGAGAAGTCCAGTGAAAATTTTTATTAAAAAGTATTGTATTGCCCCCCAAAAGTTATACAAATCACCAATAAACACTTATTATGGTAAATGCTTATAAAGTGCTTTTTTCCCCCTGCACCTACTACTGCATCAAGGCTTCACTTTCGGGATAAAATGGTGATGTCACGACTCGACTCCCAGAGCTGTGCGGGCTGTGGCTGCTGGAGAGGATGATGGCAGAGGGATGCTCAGTGTCCCTCCAGTGCCCTGTGTCCCTTAGTGTCCCCCTGCCATCATCCTCTCCAGCAGCCACAGCCTGCACAGCTCTGGGAGTCGGGTCGTGACATCACCATTTTATCCAGGAAGTGACATCACCATGTTATCCTGGAAGTTAAGCCTTGATGCAGTAGTAAGTGCAGTGGGGAAAAAGCTCTTTATAAGCATTGCCCGTAATAAGTGTATATTGGTGATTTGTATAACTTTTGGGGGCAATACAATACCTTAATAAAAATTTTCACTTCTCCTTTAATATTAGGCCGTATAATAGGGCCCTTAGATTCCATATTAAACAGTGGTTGTAATATAATATTCAGAAAAGCCTTGGCACTAGGCAGTATGACTGCACTGCAAGACAATACCCAAAAGAAAAAAGATTTCATTACTGCAATCGTACAAAATGTCGTGAATGTGATGGAATACAGTGAATGCCGCAAGGCTTATATGGGATGTTCTATCAGATCCCTGAAAATAGGAATCCTGGAGTATGTTAATTACATCATAAACCCAAGGGGGTACAATGTCTCAGGTGTATCCAAACAGTTTATTACCTGTCACGCAGGAAGATTAAAGGCATTAAGAATATATACAACAAAGAAAGTATACAGGATGAGATGCGGTGGGACCTCAAATGTAGATTATCGGAAAGAAAGGCTGATTGGCTATTTTATTTGAACACAGCTCCTAATGGCCTAAATGTGAAAAAATAATGTAACTTTATTGAAAATATACTGTACATATAATTTTTTCGCTCGGTTACTCATTTACGATAATTATTTATATATTCAGGGAGCGTTTTTTTCTTTTTTTTTTTTTTTAAACTTGTCTCTAACGTCTGTTTTTTCACTGTTCTCTTATGGACTATGTGCTACTATAGATTGTAATTATTTTTGATCTTTAAAGGACAACTCCGGCCAAAATTTATTTTTTAATATGTTATTACATAAGGAAGGTTAGACAAATTACTAATATACACTTATTATGGGAAATGCACATATACTGTTTTTTCCCTCAATTTAGTAGAACATGCAGACTTCAATTTCTTTAAAAAAAATGTCACGAATAAGGGCAGAGCTGGGTGTAATTCCTATGAAGCGTCCAGCAGGGGGCGCAGTATATGGAGAAATTACATTATAATGTCGGCAGGGGTTGCAGTCATCCATAGCAGCTTGTGCACTCACCGGGTGGCAGGAAGAGGCTCTCCGGGACCCGTCCATACCGCACCGGCTCCCCTAGCCCCCTAATAACCCCCCACACCCATCCATCCCGCCGGACGCCCCCCCTGCACCTGTCCATGCCACCGTCCACCCTCCCCTAGCCCCCCTCACTAATCCATGCTGACGGCCACCCTCTACTAGCCCCCCCCCCCGCACACATCTATGCCGCTGGCTGCCCTCCCCTAGCCCCCCCGTACCTATCCATGCCGCCGGCCTCCCTTCCCGCTCTCTCTCCTGCTGCAGTCAATGACTCTCCCTTCTGCCCGTTCCTGTGTGCGGCATCTCCCTCCCGCTGCTTTTAAAGACTGTGTGGCTGAAGAGAGACAGCGGGGACCACGTTATAGCAGCGCTCTCCCCGCTGCCTGGTCTTGTGTGCAGCGGCGAGAGCACTGCTATACTGTGGTCCCCGCTGTCTCTCTCCAGCCGCACAGTCATTGAAAGCAGCGGGAGAGAGACGCCGCACACAGGACCAGGCAGCAGGGAGAGTCATTGACTCCACCAAATCACTGTCGACCCCGTCCTCTTCTCCCGGTTGCCATCTTAGGTCGATGTCGTCACAGCAGGCGGCAGTCCTGGTCTCCTTCCTCTCCGCTGTCTTCCACAGCAGTGAATGGGAGAGCAAAAGGCTGCTGCTGCACATGCGCACCAGCAGCCTTTTCATTGGCTGGAGTGCATCACGTGGCTTCCAGCTTGCCAAGCCCTGATTGACTGAGCTTGCTGGAAGCCACGTGATGCGCTCCAGCCAATGAAAAGGCTGCTGCTGCACATGTGCACCAGTAGCCTTTTCTATGCCATTCACTGCACCCGAAACCGGAAGTGAGGACGGCAGCCGAAGATAGCGGGGGCGTGGCTGGCGGGAAATTCGAACGGCGACCGTCATCAGAGGAATGGTAAGTATATATCCTGTGTGTCTCTGTGTGTGTTTTTTTTTTTTTTTTGGGGGGGGGAAGGGGCGTGGGGTATTTACTTCTTTAATTGTTTGTTTTAAATTTTTTATAAGGAAGGGTACTACTTCTTCCCATACTTCTGAAGTGCTTGTTCACATGTAGTGTTGAGCAGACTTGCAGTACTCTTCTGGTTCAGCAACGTTCTCTAACACTACGCAACGCTGGAAAGGTTAAGAAGTCCTGGAAAACATGAATAGAGCCATAGGCTGGCATCCAACTTCGAGTTCAGAGAACATTGCTGAACTTGAACAGTTTGGCAATTCCACTCAACCCAACTCATAAGTTCTCTGAACCCCAGCATGAGAAGGGCTATACAGCTGCACTACAATCATTGATCTCATGGGTACACCGGGCATATTGATTGTAACTTTTTTTTTTTGCAAACAGACCACCAATCCACCAATTTATACACAGTACTTGGCATTTTTTTCAATAAACATTATAATAACAAATTTATTATTTTTACCTTCATGAAATGCTGTGTGCAGGAAGGAGTCATCGAAAAGAAGGCAATGTCCTTCAGCCCAACACTGAGGTTCTCCTCCTACCACTAGCTCACAGTTAGCTGGGATTCGTAGACCTTGAAATGAAACATGGCACATTGTTATAGAGAACCATTTTATGGCATATCTGATACTAAGTCCCATTGTAGAAGAAGAAATTGTTTGAATAATTTATCTCCGGTATCAATACCTCAAACAGACATGTGGCCTTTATTAAAATTACTGGTAAGTTCCAGAGTAAGTGGTCAGAATAGAACTCAGATTTTGGTGCGAAATCCAATGACAATTCACATCCTCTGTGTGTAAATGGGGTTAATGCAACCCTGTTCACATGGGATGGAAAATTTATTTGCAGATTTTTAGCTGCACCAAGAAATTGAAATAAGTAGTGCGTTACTCGTTTTGTACAGAAACACTGAGGTTTAGTCCCACTAAATGACAATGTTGCTAATCATTGTGCGTATCTGCTGCACATTTACAATTTTTGTCGCAGTAGTAAAATACATGCCAGATATGCAATATGCAAACCTTCAAATGAGCATACCCTTAAAGTGAACCTGTCAACTCCCTACAGAGAATAGTGCTACAAATTCTGTTAGCAGCTGGTGGTGCTGGGTTACTCCCTCCAACCCTACTTTTACTTACTGCGGGGCCATTCACACGATCACCACAATCTGTCCGTAAGCTCCCTTCATCATGATTTATGATGATGTTGGGAGCTCAGATACTGTTTAAATGTCTGTGCTAGTGTACTGACACAGCTGTGGAACTGTGTCAGTACACTAGCACCATGCGCCATGACATGCTTGACAATGGTCTTGGAGTAGACAGAAACGTTGCATCTCTTTTGTGTTTTTGCTACTTGCAATAAATACTACTCCTTTTTCACTACAAGCTGGTGTGCTGCGGAATTTTCTTCGATATTTGTTGGGACCCCGAGCCTAGGGGCTTACTCCGTACAGCACCCGCCACCTGGAACTGGAGGTGCGGCTTCTTCCCCTTTTTTATTTTATATATATATATTAGAAGAAAAAGAAAAAACTTTTTGAGGGCACTCACCATTAAAAATTATTTAATTTTAAGTTGCAGGACGAGCATAATGTGGACGCCAGGGCTTCTCAATCAGCGCGGCAGCGTGACAGCTGTTTCGCATATCGGAACTACGCTTCTACAGACGTGCGTCTGTAGAAGCTTCTGTACGCGAAACAGCTGTCACGCTGCCGTGCTGATTGAGAAGCCCTGGCGTCCATATTATGCTCGTCCTGCACTTGTTTCGTTTAAGCTTTTAAGAAGATGAAATAAAGTAAAGAATTTTTAATGTTTTTTTCTTTTTCTTCTACATTATATTAATTTGACACACTGTAACTGGAGTGAGCACCACCGTATATTTATGCAATATCCTATACTGGTGAACCTCATGGGACTATTTGCTTACATATAGTGGTGCTGGTTGCTGTTTTTTCCATATATACAGTGGGAAAAAAAATATTTAGTCAGACACCAATAGTGCAAGTTCTCCAACTTAAAAAGATGAGAGGCATCTGTAATTTAAATCATAGGTAGACCTCAACTATGGGAGACAAAATGAGAAAACAAATCCCAAAAATCACATTGTCTGATTTTGTAAGAATTTATTTGCAAATTATGGTGGAAAATAAGTATTTGGTCACCTACAAACAATCAAGATTTCTGGCTCTCACAGACCTGTAACTTCTTCTTTAAGAGTCTCCTCTTTCCTCCACTCATTACCTGTAGTAATGGCACCTGTTTAAACTTGTTATCACTATAAAAAGACACCTGTGCAGACCCTCAAACAGTCAGACTCCAAACTCCACTATGGTGAAGAACAAAGAGCTGTCAAAGGACACCAGAAACAAAATTTAAGCCCTGCACCAGGCTGGGAAGACTGAATCTGCAATAGGCAACCAGCTTGGAGTGAAGAAATCAACTGTGGGAGCAATAATTAGAAAAATGGAAGACATACAAGACTACTGATAATCTCCCTCGATCTGGGGCTCCACGCAAAATCTCACCCTGTGGGGTCAAAATGATCACAAGAACGGTGAGCAAAAATCCCAGAACCACACGAGGGGACCTAGTGAATGAACTGCAGAGAGCTGGGACCAATGTAACAAAGCCTACCATCAGTAACACACTACGCCGCCAGGGACTCAGATCCTGCTGTGCCAGACGTGTCCCACTGCTAAAGCAAGTACATGTCCGGGCCAGTCTGAAGTTTGCTAGAGAGCATTTGGATGATCCAGAAGAGTATTGGGAGAATGTCCTTGTCGTGTTTGGAGGAAAAAGAATACTGAGTTGCATCCATCAAACACCATACCTACTGTAAAGCATGGGGGTGGAAACTTCATGCTTTGGGGCTGTTTCTCTGCAAAGGGGCCAGGACGACTGATCCAGGTACATGAAAGAATGAATGGGGCCATGTATTGTGACATTTTGAGTGCAAACTTCCCTCAATCAGCAAGGGCATTGAAGATGAAACGTGGCTGGGTCTTACAACTTGACAACGATCCAAAGCACACCGCCAGGGTAATGAAGGAGTGGCTTCGTAAGAAGCATTTCAAGGACCTGGAGTGGCCTAGCCAGTCTCCAGAACTCAACCCTATAGAAAACCTTTGGAGGAAGTTGAAAGTCCATGTTGCCAAGCGACAGCCCCAAAACATCACTGCTCTAGAGGAGATCTGAATGGAGGAATGGGCCAACATACCAACAACAGTGTGTGCCAACCTTGTGAAAACTTACAGAAAACGTTTGACCTCTGTCATTGCCAACAAAGGATATATAAAAAAGTATTGAGATGAAATTTTGTTACTGACCAAATACTTGTTTACCACCATAATCTTACAACCATAATCTTACAAAATCAGACAATGTGATTTTCTGGATTTGTTTTCTCATTTCGTCTCCCATAGTTGAGGTCTACATATGGTGTCAATTACAGACGCCTCTCTCATCTTTTTAAGTGGTGGAACTTGCACTATTGGTGACTGATTAAATACTTTTTTCCCCCACTGTATGTGCCCAATTTTTTTATTTTATCATATCTCTTGCAGTGAGGCCAAAGTTCTCCACTTTAGACAGTTACCTCACCCGTTCCCTTAATACGCATGCAGGGTAAGCATGGTTGACAACGCATCAAGGGAGTGGAGGCATAAGCTAGTGCCAGATGCTCGATTACTGGATACCATACCTTATGTAGCAAAGACATATTCCGTTGAAAGCCAAAAGGACATTCTTTTGGCCTAAGTCAGGCTAATGTAAGACTATGGACACAAGAGTATACAAGAAGTGAACATAGCCTAAGAACATATAGAAAATAACTTCTTGGGCAAGGCTCCTATACTACACTGCAGAGAGCCCAGAGACGCTAGTAACAGAATGATGAGACACATCACAAGTATGCGGCAGCTGTGAGAGTCTTTTCTTTCCTGAGGGGTGACACATCACTTGGTGTGATATAAAGGTGTTAATTACAAGAGAAAATACCGCAACAACTTTAACTAGGTCACACATCAAAACCTCTCGATGTTCCTCCTCCAAGCCTTTCCACATGTGTATTCTGCTTGCAGTCTGGGACTCACTTCTGTTACAGAAAAGCTATCTTAAAATGAAAACCTAAAAACCATACACATTTTATTATGATGGAAAACTATCAGAAGATAAATCGGGAGCCAAAAAAAATGCTGCGGAATGATAACTAGACAAGGGGGCGATTTCAGACGAGACCGATCTCCCTTTGTTAATATAAAACCACTAAACATAAAAGCCAAACCTAGAAGAGAAAAACAAATGGAACCTTGGTTTTCTTCAATGTCATAATATAAAAATTTGAAGAATAAAATGGAAAAAAGGTGACATAGGAGGGGATGGAGAAGAAAAAGGAAAGTGAACGACTACGAGAGCAGCAGGAGCACCATTTGATGCGATGATACCAGCAACCTGCCACCAATTGAGCAAGTGTAGAAATGTAGACAAACCCGAGAAAAGAAGGGTAAATATGAGTTTGAAAATAATTTTCACTTACTCAAGTATTTAAATTAGATAGGGTATCCTGTAAATGAGGGATGTTGTGTATGTGTGCTGCTGGAAAATAAAAAGTGAATTACATGGAATCCCTAAGGCATTAGACAGGGCATTCGTTGGTCAAAGTGGACCTGCAGTTCATACTTTGACCTTCCGTGCTCTTGTCGTCTTCTGTGGTTCCGGTCTACATGACGTTCCGCTCAGCCAGTCAGTGGCTGCAGCGGGACAGCGCACTGATTGATCGCAACATGAGCGAAACACCAGGGAGCCGGGAGCCACAGAAGCAGGCCGGAGTGTGGACAGAGTTTACATACAGTGGAATGAAAAATCCACTGCGAGTATGTAAACCCATACAAACTCACAGTAACGAAAATCTCACAGGATTTCTCTAATTTTTATTATAAAAAAACAAACAAACAAACAAAAACTTTTGACAAGTCACACGTACATGTCAACAATTTTGATCACTTACGGTCTAATCTGTTATTGGTGGAAGTCTAAACACCCAGGCCCTGACCAACGTAAACTTTTTATACAGGTCTGTGTAACATGGACAAATTATTTCAAAGTTAGGATCCTTTTGCACATCCGGATCTTGCTGATTGGCGCTCACTTGCAGGGCCTTTACACGGCACAGCTAATCAACTAATGCGACAATTTAAATACATTGCAATCAGCCACACACCCTCTCTTTATCCAGAGAGGTGTGTGGCTCTTTTAAGTGAGGGGGGACTATCGGCCAAATTAGCTTTCTAGCAACGCTCATTGCTGATAATCAGCTTGTGTAAAAGAGCCCTTACTGTAACACTTTAAAGATGTTGTACAGAATTAGAAAAACATGGCTGCTTTCCTCCTAAAAAAGCACTGTACCGGTCCTTAGGTTGTACAGCTTTTCACCACTTGCGTCTTACCTGAACCACGAGCCATCTGGGCCCCCCCAACCCCGATGGCTTTTCCCCGCCCCTCCACTTATAGATCTCTCCTTTTTGGGTACAGGGAGAGATCTATCACATCAAGGCCGATGGGGCAGGGAGAAGCCACCGGGGATCATCCAGATGAATTGTGGTTTTGTCAACAAAGTCATGACAGGTTCCCTTTAAGAAAATGGGTCAGGGTTACAATAAACACAACCCGACACAGCCTGTAGACAGGAATAGTATTGCAAAGTGTCTCAAATCTTGGTCAACCCCTTAAGGAAAATCTGCCATGGATTTTGTAAATAACCTGTGGTAGAAATCTATAACTAATAACTGGCTTTCTATCACGGACTGTCCTACAGATCTGCACGTGGTAGCCCCATTCTAGTCAAGTGAAGCCAATCCACATTTTGTCAGACACCACCACCATAGGGAACATGCGATGCTCATTCTCTTCTGCTGTGTTTTCCCCACGAAAACACCATATTATACGTCATTCACTTCCACAGATTTGACTATTTTCACCCTACAAGTTATTCCTTCAATAAGATCAGTCGTACAATTAAACAACCCCCACCACTCTGTGGAAGTAGTAAAGGACCTTTTACGTGTAAAATTGTTAAAGTGTAACCGATAATCTTCTGGTATAAACGCAGGAACAATCAAACAACGAATGAAAATTTGTTCGTATGTTGTTGATCGCATCTTTTGAGTCGACCTAAAAATCACCTTAATTGCTTGCAAGTCTTTCAGGGTAACCACTCGTCATTCGCACAATGAATTACAATTGAAACTATGATCGTCTTTATAACTTTTCATGGCCATTTATCTTATCACCTAAACGCCTATCGCTAAAGAAAAAAAAAACATCGCTTGTCGTTCACTAAACTATTGCTTTTTTGATAGTTAAATGGATAGACTGGTGTCGGAGCGGGGATGCCAGTGGCGCGGTCCCTTTTTTGAACCGTGGCCAGGTTCTTTCGTACTGTGCCGGTCTATTCCCAGGCACCGTCCGGGGGTGAAGCACAGGAGGTGGGCCAGCCAGCCCCCAGTGGGAGGAAATCCCCAACAGTCTATGACATGGCTCCATTGCCTCTAGAGCTTCACCCCCGGCAGGTGCCCGGGAACAGACCGGCGCCATACGCGGGAACCAGGCTGTGGTTCAAAAAAAAGGACTGCGTCACCGACATCCGCACGCCTGCGCCAGTCCATCCACGTAACTATCAGAAAAGCAATGTACCGGTGGTACATTCGCTTTACGTGATTTATCTGTACGTGGATAAGGAGCCTAAATGTTCTCCCTACAGATTTTACCTAAATTGTTACAGATCACCAGGGTGATCCCTGCCGCCTATCCGCCCAGTGAGAATATAGACTGCAGGAAGGACGCACAGCTTGCTAAATTGTTTCTTTATATATACCCATATTAAAAATCTGAAATTTATATAGTCTGTAAACCAAGAACAATAACGTGTTGATTACTTTTCGAACCCACATGCAAGATTGTTAATGATCTTGGTTATGTCCCCATGATGTTGCAGATTACAGGCGGATATAATGGATAGGACAGGACTGCAGATTAACAATGCAGCTGTGAGCTCTTTATTTATTAGCGCACAATCCAGCAGAGCCTTGCCATTAACCCGATCAATACTATATGCTAATTGCTAATCAGTTCTCATTCTGTCGCCTATGCCAGGGAAAAGCAAAGTACAAAAATCATTACAGCATTGTTTTCTCCATAGATGCTGGTTGTAACCTGCAGTTATTTACAGTGGAGCTGTGACGATACACATTACTGGCACATCTACACATACTACAATACCGAACAGCTTAACCAGAGGAGTTATTAAATCTGACTAAAGTTTAGCCAGTGTGGTCAAGGCACTGAGAGTCCCTAACATGCACCATATAGTATTTAATGAAAGCAGTTTATGGCCATGTTCACACAGAATTTGGTCCTTATCTCGTGACTGTTTTGTTTTTTATTTGTGTGTGAAAAACATCAAAATATCACAACAAATTGGAACTTTCCATTTCTATTCAGCATGTGGTAAAAATAAGGTAATAAATGTATTCTCTGTGTCACTACAGCTACAGCGATCCCAGCTGTATTTGTGTATTGTATTTTAACTATTACCCATTTAGCACAACAGAAACTATCTTCTTATAAAAAAAACAAAAACAAAATCATCAAAAGCTGTTGTCACATTGCAGGATCTATAATGCTCCATTTTGCGTGATAGAGCTGGTTTTCAGCTAATTTTTGCGGGAAGCTGTATTGTTTTATATTGATAGAAAGTTTAACATATATGACATTAATCTTTTTTAGGCTGGGTTCACACTATGTATATTTGAGGCTGTATTTGTGAGGCTGTATAGCAACCAAAACCAGGAGTGGATTGAAAACACAGAAAGGCTCTGTTCACATAATGTTGTAATTGAGTGGATGGCCGCCATTTAATGGCAAATATTTGCTGTTATTTTAAAACAACGGCTGTGGTATTGAAATAATGGCCGTTATTTACTGTTATATGGCGGCCATCCACTCAATTTCAACATTGTGTGAACAGATCCTGTGTTTTCAATCCACTCCTGGTTTTGGTTGCTATGAGGACCTGACATGAGGACCAAATACAGCCTCAAATATACATAGTGTGAACCCAGCCTTAGGGCGCGTTCACACATAACGGATCCGCAGTGGGTTTCTCGCTGCGGATCCCTGACCTGTACACCCTATGGGTGGACATCCTGCTGAGAGTTTGACAGCAGCCCGCCCCGTTAACCCCCGGCCGCCGAAGCATATACATCACCTGGTCCCCGCTCCAGCTTGCTTTAGGGCTCCCGGTGTCTTCATGTCCCGCTTGCCCAATCAGTGTGCTGTGGCGGGGCAGCGCACTGATTGGCCAAGCGGGATGTGCCAGGAACCCCTGAAGCAAGCCATAGCGGGGAGCAGGTGATGTATACGCTCCGGCGGTTGGGGGTTAACGGGGCAGGCTGCTGACAAACCCGCAGCGGGATGTCCATCCTGCTGAGAGTTTGTCTGCCCATAGGGTGTACAGGGAAGGGATCCGTAGCAAGAAACCCGCTGTGGATCTGTTACGTGTGAACACACCCTTAAAATGAAACTGGCTCAGTTGCCCCTAGCAACCAATCAGATTCCACCTTTTATTCCTCACAGGTGGAAAGATGGAATCTGATTGGTTGCTAGGGGCAACTAGGCCAGTCTCACTTTACACCATGTGTGATAAATCTCCTCCATTTAATATCCCTATTACATACTTATAACTTCTTCTTTCACAAATACGTGATGATTAGAAGCTTGAAGGGCCTTTGCCTTGTGAATCTGTGATCTGAATACAAGAGTAAGACTATGAAATGTCTTCACAGCATCTTGGCAGTAAGGGAAAAAAAAAAAAAAAAACTTGCTATGAAAAGTGTCATGTAACCGGCAGGGGACATTAAGTACTAAAAGTGGCTCCAATCGATTAAAGTTATATCAATATAGTGCCATCTGTACAGTGTATATCCATGGAGCTGAAGGGTTCACCCATAGCCGGCTAATCGATGAAACCTTTAACCTTCCCGGTACAGTGTAATGACATCCATGATTAGCTTCTTCTAATACAGACTGCTTACCCTTCAAATGAAGCAAATCCACACGCTGACTGGCTATGGATGTAACCTTTTTGCAACACATACAGTAATTTATCTTTTTAGACTCTACATTTTAATTGGATTGTCGGAATAGAATTATTCCTAATCATTTTCATTTGATTTATTGTTTTTGAACAGAGAAGCTTCCTGTGATTTTGCAGCATGCAGATGGCAAGGTGGGGAAAGGCTAAACGCATTTCAGAATATTACGTACTGTACATATTTCTTACGTTATGTTAAAACATACCTGACATTTCAAAAACATGTATGGTTTTGTTGTATGGACCACTCAGAGTGGCGACAAGATGATTCTAGGGCTCCTTTTGCAGTTATTTGCTTTCCATGGTGCAGATATATTTCTCATTCTCTCTATTTCAGGGAGCAGGACTACAGCTGGTCTGTTTGCCAGTAGTACACACACAGGCTATTCCTTTCCCTTAGTTGTCTGGCTAATCACAGCACATACTACTTGCTGTTATGTGACAACACTGTGCTGGACTTTGATTTACAGTACAGCGGTTTCTCAAGTTACAGTAGTCAAAGGTTCCAATATTTTTAACATACAATGGTCTTTTTGTTACAGACAGTCGAACTCTGCGGCATGCGTGCAATACTGAAGTGTCTATTTTACTAGTAAAATAGCTGTAAGGGTATGTGCACACTACGGAATCCACGTGGATCACCCGTGGCGGATTCCGCAGCCTGCCCTTGCTCACAGCCATACGAATTTCCCCTGTGCCATAGACTTCATTCCATGGTCGGGCAGTTTCCGCCATCCGTCCAAAGAATGAACCTGTTCATTCTTTGGACGGACAGCAGAATCCATCCGACCATAGAATGGAGTCTATGGCACAGACGGAAATGCGCTCAGAGCCATGAGCGGGGAAGAGCCGTGGAATCCTGCCTGTCTCAGTGTGCCATAGCCAGTCTATGGGAGAGCACACGCTCCTCTGCAGCCGCCGCTCTCCGCTCAAAGAAGTGACATGTCAATTCTTTGAGCGGAGAAGGATGGCAGCGGAGGAGCACGCACCCTCTCACTCACATCGGGACACTGAGCGCGGCGGAAAGATCTGCTGCGGTATTTCGCCGTATTTGCTCAGTGTGAACATACCCTAACAGTGAATTGCATGCAGTGACTAAATGTCTGGTAGGGCCGCTCTGCAGTACAGAACAGTGTTACATGTGATTTACTTGTGCCAGGTTGAGCTGATCCTTTAAATACCAGGTGAAGTGCTTTCTAAAAAAAAAAAAAAAAACTCTGAAGATTGAAAAAAAAAAAAAAAAAAAAGGAATTTTCCTCTCCAAAGAAAGCAAATTTACAGCTTCTGGCAGCTATTTTATACAATTACATGTAAGACCTTGCTTTATCGGTGTTAGATGCCTATTTGTTTTCTTAATCTTTTTTCCCTATTTTGGGGAGTTTAGAACCAAATGGAACCAAATAATATTGTAACTTGAGGGACCACTGTAGATGACATGTACATGAAGAAGGGGTTACTGATGCACTAGTGCTATTTGAGCAGAAATGAAAGAAACAACAACAACAACAACAACAACATGGCAAGAGCTTACACTAAGCATTGAGCTGTTGCTGTTGAAAGGAGAGGGAAGCTGTGATTTATCTTTTAGGGACAGTGCATATCCTCTGTAGGATGGAGACAGGATTACAGACTGTAGGTATGCAGTTTAATCTCACTGTTCCTCTCACCCGCACATAGCAGTAGCTAGCTAAGCCTCACACCCATTGTCTGTGTTTAATCCTGGTTAGCCTTTTCTTTGAGAGACTAAGGGTACTATTACACCAAGCAATTTTCCGACGACTAACGATTAACGATCTTAAACGACCGCTAAGGCAAACAACCCGAAATCGTTCGCCCAAGCACACGAAACGATGATCGTTATTTATGATCGTTCTTGCGGTCGTTTAGTCGTCGCTATTGCGTACGTTTCAGCTGTGAATTCTTATTCCACCGAACGATGTGCGAACGATCAAACGATAAACATAGGTCCGGATCCTATTAAACGATCAACAATTTCTCGTTGGTCGTTTAATCGTTGCCTGCTATTACACGAAATGATTATCGTTCAAATCCGAACAATTTAACGATTTTTCGAACGATAATCGTTCCGTGTAATACCACCCTAAGCCACAATAGGCAATAGAGAGCAGTAGCCAAGACTTTAGATAATTTTTTTGTAAATGAAGTAATTTGCTAATATGTTATGAATCACACAGGCTATCAAACAGAGGGAAAATGCCTGAAACTGTGACGTAGCCCAGTGGAAGACAAAATAGTGTTGGTGTCATGTGATCAATCCCCCAAAGCAAGCGCCAACAGGGGCGGTTGTAGGAAATTATGTGGGCCAGAAGACCTGCACGCGGTACATGAGGCAATATGGTTTGATCAAATTATATACCAACATTCTGGCGTTGGTTTTTATATGTAGCCGAAAGGCATTATTGCAAGCCATGGGTGTGATGTGCAGCCACTCCACTTTCTCTCTAGGTTGTATTCAAACAGTTTCCCCATTGCCGGCATGATGGATCAGCAATGATGGAGGAAACAATCCAGGAGCACCATTCACCATAGGTCTGCAAAATATATGGATGTGTGAATGCATCCTAAGGCTGTGTTCCCGCATGCATACAAATGTGTCTGCAACCACAAGCGGGGACCACAATTTGGAGATGCTGCCAAATGGTAAGTTCTCAATGTCTACCCCTCATAGGCAAAGAGAATAAAAGAGTCTTTGTGGGAGTGCTTCTTTATAGCTATGTCTCCACAATGTTTTTTTAAGCTAATTTTCAGCCTCAAAAATTTTTGTTTCAGCCTTTTCATTTTTGCAATTGGGAAATTTTTGATCCTTTTTAAGGGTGCGTTCACACCTACAGGATCCGCAGCAGATTTGATGGTGCAGATTTGATGCCGTGATCAGTTATTCGAATGAAATCTGCTGCGGATCCGCAGCAGAAAATCGGCTGCGGATCCGGTAAGTGTGAACGTACCCTAATGGTGCATTCACACCTACAGGATCTGCAGCTGATTTTCTGCAGCAGATTTCATTTAAATAACTGAACACAGCATCAAATCTGCTGCAGATCCTGTAGGTGTGAACGCACCCTCAAAGAACATTTTAAACATCTTTTTAGTCAATTTTTGAAATTGGAACAATTTTTGTCTTTCCAAAAATATGCACTGAAAAGAGTAGCAAACAACACAAATATGGCCAAAAAGAATTGTTATCTGTTTATAACAATTATGGACCTAAAATTAAACGGCGTAAGAACTAAGGGACATTTTTCCATTGGATTTAATTGGGGTGGTAATTGAGATGTAAAGGGACCCAAAAACTATGGTGGAACATGGCCTAAAAATTCCTTGAGGAGAGAACTGTAATTGGCTCATCAAGGCAGCTATAGAATGTGAATGAGGCAAAAACAAGCACTATATGTGAAAACAAGGCGGCTGTAAAAGGGAAACTGAGCAAAATGTTTAAAGTGAATCTGTCATTTTCCTGAAGTTTGCTAATCACTATCAAGGAGGCTTTTCAAAGCTCCTGAATAGTTGCAAGCAGGAATGTCTCCCCTTTTCCCCTTCCCTGCTTGATTGACACCTGGAAGCCGAGTCCCAAGTAGATCCAGGTATGGAGGGGGGAATAAGAGGTGTTACAGCTTGCAGCAGATCAGCGGCTTAGGAAAGCATCCCTGCCTCTTTGTACTTTGTACTTTGTAAAAGCATTTTCATATGTTCTGGAAGCACAGACAGATATGTGAAAGGTACCATGTGTCTCCTTGGCCTAATAGCCATCTAACAGTGTCAGCAGTTTTAAACATTGTAGCTGACAGAGATTCCCTTTAACTTAGACCATAATTAGTACAGAGCAAAAATAAAAACCATGCACACAGAAGGTCCCGATTGGTAGCTTAAAGAGACTATCTCAGGGTAGCATAAAATAGTGACAAAGAAGAGGGAGGGGTGTGGTAAAAAGCATATTCTCCTGCATATTAGGAGAACGGCAGCACAAAATGATGTAGGAATACACCCATCTTGTCAGCATTTCTGTCACTAGTTTATGCCGTCTTTTTTTTAAGGCAGCGTAAACCTAGTGTGAAATTCCCTTTAAGCTGTACAAACACATAAAGGCTAATACCAACAACAAATTTCAATTACAGAATTTTTGATCTTTTGTACCTCTTGGAGGGGTTCCTGGAAGCAGATTTTCCACTCCTTATTGTGCTCCATATGCTTGGATCAGTAGACATACGCTATCCATATTCTAATCATTCCAAATCCATTCATCTTTTTATACCACTTGTACAGCATTGATAGTTTATTGTATGAACTATTCTGTGGTTTTGCAATGTCCTGCAGTGATCTACACTTACCTGCTGATGTGATTGTTCAACCTGTGGCTCAGTACAAGATTATTGATATTAAGCTTTTTTTTCTTACACAACTGGTATATCTTCTGCCCGAGTTACATATCTTGAATGACATTTATGTTTTGGCTTACATTATGCCTTAATGACAGCAATGCACTCATACCGCAGCCTACTTGACTAGTGTTATGATGTGCCTCATTACCCCAGACACAGCTCTTCTACATAGTTATTTGTCTATGGAAAATATTAGCTCTCCTTTTCCGTTCATCGCTCAAACCAAAGATATGAACAAGATCTACATTTAAGGAATATATCTATCCACAATGATTCCGATGCTTTACGGAAAAGATCATTGAGGGTCATCATTTTCCAGACAATTTTAAAAAGAAACCCATGGTGCGAGAACATCGATTGTTGATCAGCGTGATCAATCTAAAGGTTGATATAGCAATGTTCTTGAAAATAAACATCATCATTACATAGAGCTTTAAAAAAATACATACCAAGATGGCATCTTATCCTGATGTTGGTGGGACCATAGTGCTCAGTGATGACGGTCCCTGGAGTAAGCACAGATATACAAGCATTCCCAAATACATTGTTGCCAATGAAGGTGCGGAGGCTTCCAAGCAAACGATACGTCCGTGGGCATTTCTTGCAATTGGCAGGAATACACACACCTTGGTTGACTAAATAAAATGTGTACCATTCCCCGGTGGGAGTGCTGTTTATTTTCCACCCTTGAGGCAAGTTGCAGTTTGAAAAGGCTTTGTAGATGACTTCAAACTCACTAAGAATGGTGGCAAAATTCTGTTCTAGCAGTTCCACGTCATGCTTCTGAGCATCCCGTGAAAAATACGGCATAGTGGGTAAATCGGGAAGGAAGAAAACCTCTGGCTTTTGTATGGATGGCCTGTCGTTTAGATAGCGACCTTGTTCGCGAATGCCCTTGTGGATTCTGCCCATGCCGGACCAGGAGTACCTTTTGGCATATTCCTGCAGATTGTGATATAGTTTTTGGTTGAGTCCATCGTTATGCGTACAGCGTACACACTCACGTGAGTGACAATAAGCAAACCCGTTCTGCAAGCCTTTGGCATCTGAACTCTGGATGAGTAAATTCACAGTGGCAAAGGGAGAACGGGGTTGGTCCTTGCCAACTCTATAACAATACCATGCAAACAAGAGCAGGAGGCAGATAACGGTGGTTAGAGCAAAAGTATTGCAGTCACGCACAGCTTGGATGCAACCGGCTATCAGGTCACGAAGTCCTTTCAGCAAACAGGTCCAGTCAGTCAACCACTCTGCAGACATTTTTGTCCAGGTGCTGTCTGGTTGGTAAGACGATGCAATGCAACAAGGACTGGAAGTTCTAGGAGGGGCCCACACCATGCGGGTTAATATGGATGAATTGGTGAACGACACAACATGATCCTGCCTGTTCTCTTTAGACATCTAAGCAGAGGATTAGTAGCTACGAGGGGTTTGGTGCTGACATTTAGAAACGCATAGAAAAACATGGGACCATACAGGCTTCCGGGGTCTGGTTTTGTATAGGACGTAGCAATGGGTCATTACCGGCTTTACTGCTATCCACTGAGGAGAGGTCATTCTGAAGAGGACCACAGGTTGTCTAGATCTGTAGAGAATAAAATAAACAGAGAAAACAAATAATAAAAATTCTGTTTGCCTTTAACCTAATGACTCTTATTAGAACATTTCTTTCTGGTCTTTAACAGTCACCTATTTTATTACATAGTCCTTCACGGTGATCGTAAACTATTAACACCATTCTTTATGACTAAAAGGTTAGTGTCACTTAAAAAAAAAAAAAAAACTAAAAACTTTTTACATGTTACACAGAAATGTCAAAACCTCCAATGTCCCATGTTAGACTCCCATCGATTGTTAAATAAGTCGGGAGAAGTCCGTGGCTGAGTGGTTTACTCCCCAGGTCTGTCTTTTTCGTCTCACTGAAGAAGTCTTCATAGACTCTAGGCCGTATTACAGGGCACCATAGTCAGGGCGATGCAAGCACCGACCTGTCAGGTCAGCGCTCGCTTCCCTTTGTTCTATGCTACCTGTGCTATTACACGCACAGACAAAAAGTGGGGAGCAGTGGGAGGGGCCCCCCAAACAATCCTTAGTTCATTCTGCTGCCCATTGAACGTGTAGCACGTGTAGCAGACCAGCAATGATATGATTGGGATCTTTCCATGTTGAAAGATCATGATCAGCCGAAATCGTACATGTGGGCTGATCATGGTGTTTTAACATGTCCTATTACACCAAACGATTATCGTCTGGAATGTCCGATGATGGTTTTGAGTAATACAGAAAAGGAGCGCAGTGAGTGGGGATAGAAGCACTTTCCCAGCTCCAACAATCGTGGGGGTCTGAACAGTCAGAGCGAATTTGAATTGACAGGGACACTTTAAATGATAATTATTACATGTATGGTACCTTAAAATAAAAAAAATGGTTTAGATAACTAGAAATCTATTTTTGGTCATGTGATGAGACACAGATACAGATGTCCACCACACGACCATGAAAGTAGACAATAACTCCTACAGAGTGACTACAACCAGAGATCCTGGAGAAACTGATACAGAAAGCATAAAATGGAACTTTTTATGGAGAAAAGCATAACTTATTTGCGGAAATTATAAAAATTCCAACAGTATTTACAAAAATTATAATATATATGCCCTTTTTCTGAATAGAGATTTAATTTTTTTCCTGCCTTTTCCTAGTGTTGATGCATTGCAAGGGACACCTTTACATCAATAGTGAGCTTACTTCCTTTAAGATATGAAGCAAAAGACTTTTTAGTACAAGCTAGAGCGGGGGATGAAAAAAAAAAAAAAACTTTATATGCCCCTAATGTTACTGCCTCTCCGGTGACCCCTGCTGGAAGTGGTATCATGACATTACATTTTTACATGTGATGTAGCAGTAATCTCCAACCTCATTGGTCACATGGTGTATATGCAGAAAGACAGCTAAGGCCAGTTAGTTATTGGCTGGTCATCATGTAAACAATGTATGCGACATCACAGCACTTCCGGCAGGCACACCCCAGCCCAATACAAAATTTTACGAGAAAACCATTTCAATGATTTCATAAAATTCATCCTTAACAAAAATAATGTTTATGTTTGAAGCATTTAAGGACAATGGTGGTAAGATGTAGAAGTACAGAGCCAGCATATACTAAAATCTTATAAAAGGCAACTAATTAGGAATGGTATAATACGGCGGCCGCTTGCCTTCCTAATTGTACAGTAGAGAGTCACATTGTATAAAAATGACATTACCATGCAGAACAACCCTCCCAGGCATTTGTATGCAAGTAAATCACTACACATTGCATTATTAACAACCAATTCCTGAGCTCAGTATCTGACATCTATATCTCAAACATCACACGCAAAACAGACATCAAAACTACTAGAAACAGTATTAGACCCACAGTTATAAAGGCTGTATTACGTGGCACGATTTTCCGGGGGAAGAGGATGCTATTACATGCACAGACATTGAGCAGGGAGAGGCGGAGCATCCTAACAACCATTAGATCATTTGGGTGGCCCACTGAGATCAGTGGTGGTGACATGATTAGGATCTTCCAGAATGTTGAAAGACCACGTTCAGCCGACATCGTATCGTTGCTTTTCAACATTCACCATTAGACTAAATGATTAATGTAGAAGAGGGAAAATTAGTGGCAATTCTGCTACAAGATCCATAGAGAAGTATCTATGTAACACATTCTAGTCGAGAATTAGTTGCAGATTTTTCATGCTGTGAGTGAATGGAGTTTGTTGAAACCTCAATCATGAACACTGTACTGGCCTTTGTTCAGAATACTGGCACAGATTTGTCTATCTGGTTTTCAAGGACTTCAAGTGTCACTGCCATTTAATAAAACCTTTGACATGTTACAGAGACAAGTCTGAAGTTCTGATGACTGGTGTTCAGACTCCAGATATTTAGAATGAGATGGAAGAAGTGCTTACTTCCCTGGCTTGATGCGACATCTATCCAGTTACAGGAGAAAGCCCAATATACTAAGGGTATATGCACACTACTTGCTGCGGATTCCGTCACTCGCACCTACCTTCCCCCTCCCACCCCATGCTCCTACTTGAACTTCAGCTAGTCCGATAGGCTCCATTCTACGAACAGGCAGATTCTGCCGTCCACCCAAAGAATTGTCATGTCAATTCTTCGGGCGGATGGCGGAATCCGTCTGACCATAGAGTGGAATCTATGGGATAGGCTAAGAGTAAAGCGGGAGCGCAGAGGGCAGAGCGACAGAATCTGTGGCAAGTTGTTATCTGTGTGATTTCCCTAGTGTGTACATACCCTTATAGTGGAGCTCTCCTGCTCTGCAGACTGAAAAGAATACACCACTTCCTGCAGGACATACAGCAGTTGATAACTACTAGAAGACTTGCAATTTTATTTATTTTTTTACAAGTAAATTATAAAACTCTGTGGCACCAGTTGATTTGGAAGAATATTTTTGGGGGTAAACTACCCCTTTAACAGAGATCCCAGTGAGCAGGGGGAAGTAGCCGATAACCATACGCTTCTTCTGAACAGGTTTTAGGTCTGAACACCCAGACCCTGACCTCTCTAAACTTTGTCTTCGTGACATGGGAATTTTTTTTGCAAATAAAAGACACTAAAAAGAAAACCAATGCAGCGGAATATGAAGTGACTAGCTGCAGTAGGAATCGCTGCTGGCATCGGTATAATAGAAGTGATGGAGATTTTTTTTCGCTCTTCATCTCCATAGTCCTTTATGGTAATATGTAAATGTAACTGTATATGTAAGGGGGGGTTTCCAGGAAGGGAAGTGCCCAGGTAGGTCCAAACCATGTTCTCTGTATCTAGTGGCTATCAGTGAAATAAGGTAGAAAGATGCTGGTTGGTACAGAGGAGGTGAATGAAAGGGGATGGGCTGGACCTACCAGGACATGTGCCATGCTGGGGAACACCCCCTGGACTTTTGAGCCTTATATATTTACAGATTAACAAAAAGGATCAGGTCTTGTTACTGGAAAAGACTATGGGGGAGATTTATCAAACTGGTGTAAAGTAGTATTGGCTCAGTTGCCCCTAGCAACCAGATTCCACTTTTCTTTCCTCACAAACTCTGTGGAAAATGAAAGGTGGAATCTGATTGGTTGCTAGGGGCAACTGAGCCAGTACTACTTTACACCAGTTTAATAAATTTCCATATATATCATACCCAAAATCCTGATGAGAAGCCCTACTGATAGGTTTGACTTAATAGAACTATCCAGGAATAGAAAAACATAGCTGCTTCCTTCTTAAAACAGCGCCACATCTGTACTTGGGCTGTATGTGGTAGTACAAAACAGCTCCATTCGCTTCAATGGTACGGAGCTGCCGTACCACACACAAACTAAGTACACGAGCGGCGCTGTTTCCTGAAGAAAGCAGCTATGTTTTTTTAAGTGCAGTTTTTGTGCCAAAGCCAGAAGCGGATATGGGATGGAAAATATAAAGGAAGGTCTTGTACTTCTCTTTACTGTTAGATTCACTTCTTATTTTGTCACAAAAACTGCAACGTGTGAAACCAGAATCAATACGTGCATATTCTCATATTTTGCTTTCAAGTAGTTTTTTTTTTTTTGTTTGCTTTTTTTTAATAAAACACGATTTTAGTTCATAATGTAAAACCTGTTATAAGTATATTTTTACAGCACCCCAACTATAAACCCATTAATAAAGCTGTGTACTATGTAATATGACAGCTACTTTTTATTCTCTTGCCTTCTCAGCAGATGCCATCCTCTTTATGGAATGGCAATTAAATAGAGTACACTTGTAATAGGATGCAAATGGGCTTCATATTTGACAACGGTTACTGTCTTAGTTTGCTCAGCGATTGAAGGATGCTAAGGCCTATGGTCATACAATGTAAGAATAAGTGCAAATAGTAGCCGTTGTTACAAAACATTGTCCGTTATTATTGAACATGAACATTAATAATGTCCCTTGTTTTGCCACAATGGCCGTTATTTGCACTTTTTTTTTTACACTGTGGGAACATAGCGTCAGGGAGCATTCACATGTTCTGTGAATACGATCCCTGCATGTAAGATGTGCAACGGATCGGATTATCATTATGATGCCGGAGCAGTACTGTACTGATACAGCTGCACGGCTTAAAAGGAGAAGTCTGGTGAAAAGTTTTATTAAAGTATTGTATTGCCCCTCGAAAGTTATACAAATCACCCATATACACTTATTACGGGAAATGCTTATAAAGTGATTTTTCCCTGCACTTACTACTGCATCAAGGCTTCACCTCCTGGATAAAATGGTGATGTCACAACCTGACTCCCAGAGCTGTGCGGGCTGTGGCTGCTGGAGAGGATGATGGCAGGGGGATGCTCAGTGTTCCTCCAGTGTCCTGTGTCCCTCAGTGTCCCTCTGCCATCATCCTCCCCAGCAGCCACAGCCCGCACAGCTCTGGGAGTCTGGTCGTGACATCACCATTTTATCCAGGTAGTGAAGCCTTGATGCAGTAGTAAGTGCACTTTATATGCATTTCCCATAACAAGTGTATATTGGTTATTTGTAAACCTTTTTTTTTCTTGGGGGGGGGGGGCAATACAATACTTCTCCTTTGAAGGGGTTTTCTTATCTTACAGAATAATGGCACAGTGCTGGGGTCCTCTGAAAGGGATGCATTGTTACACTAGTGCAAGTTTCCCTCATTCTCACAAGTGGTTGGATATATACAGCCACTTTAAGAGATGGAAATACACCTTTAAAATACTGTTGCTTTAGGATTTAGTTACAGATGAAACCTTTTCCAGGTGACCTCTCTATTGGCTTCTGTACAGAAAACTATGTTTTTCTGTACTGTCAAAAGAGTAGAAAAACAGGCTTCAAACTGTGACAGATTACAGCGGTTCCCAATACATTCAATCAGAAAGTGCCGTACGCAGCACTTTCATTCCCCTCAAATATAAAGAAGTCCCCAATGGAGTCTCTAGAGAAAGCCTCCAAAGCACATGTGAACAGAGCCTTATCTAGACCAGATTTTTAATGAAAGATTTTCAGTTTCGTTCCCATTTAAAAGGGCGAAGTCTGGACACTACAGCTGAAACCTTGAAGATGCCACACAGAACCATTCAGAACCAAAATTCATTTCAGATCTGACCTGCGTGAACATACATGGGAATAATTCTGGTTATTATCAGGCTAATTCTGTCCGCTGCACAACAGACTCTCTCCATGTTACACAGGCTTATTTCAGGCTGAGGCTATGTTTCCACTCCATACTAACATCTTTCGTGAATGGCCGTTGTTTAACACTAAACCGTGGCGTTGTTGTAAAACTATGGTCGGAATTAATTACACTAATTCTGGACATGGTTATATAACGCCCGTTGTTGGCACTCATCTGTACATAGTGGGAGCATAGCCTAAGGCTGGTTTAACACGAACATGTTACACACGTAGTTTTGGACCAATATTACGGACGCACGTCCTGGCCTGATCATGTTTCTGATTACAGTGGTACCGCGGTTCTCGAACTTAATTGGTTCCGGAAGGCAGTTTGAGAACCAAGCAGTGTCTTCCCATAGGAAATAATGTAACTGTGATTAATTGGTTCCAGCAGCCACCAATAATTACCTACAATACTCATTTATTACACTGATAAGTGCTCAGTATAATCACTACAGTACAGAACAGCACTATACTGTACAGGACATTAAACATAAGAAATGTTCATCAGAACCAGCAATTATAGTACAGTAGTCACCAACTCCTCACTCATCCTTTACTGTATAGCTTCCCCCCCATCCAAGCACTGTAATGTATGGGAGATGGTGGTGCACTGCCTGTACTACTACTGCAATGTATATGCACTCCAGCAGTCTTATACAGCCCTGTACTGTATGTGAAGCCTCACCACTGCTTAACTTGCCAGGTACAACCGACCATCCACGCTCGCAAAAACGTTCGAAAAACCGAGCAAAGTTCGAATTCCAAACACTAGTTCTGGGTAAATTTTCGTTCGAATACCAAGCAGTTCGAGTTCCAAAGTGTTCGAAAACCAAGGTATTACTGTATCTGAATCTCCCATCGGAGACGTGGATCACGTGTCCTCAGTCTCTGCAGTGGACCAATATACTCTGCCATGTAAGCACAAACCCGTCCCACCACTGAAATCACGGCTGTGGGCTGGCGATCAACAGCAGGACTAAATTAGTAACATGGAGGCGCACTGCATGCTGGGAAATGCAGTTTCCTGGGCGGCGCCATCTTGAAAAGACATAGTTGTTTATAAAATTTTCAAATGGAGCACCGGAGCAGCTCGAGAGAGAGGACAAAATAATCGTGGGGGATCAGTAACTAAGTCCAGTGGGCTTTTGGAGATTTTGATCAGGGAGGGTATGGGTGGAATACCCCCTTAATATAGATGCAAAAGCAGAAACCTTCACGTGAAATGAAAATTAATACTATCTCACAAGGAATAAGGCAACTGGATAAAGACAAGCAAGACAAGGAAGAAATAAGGTAGAAAGCAAAAGGAAGATATATGTGTACATAGGGAAAGGCCTGATGTGGTGGATGGATACAGCTTCAAGATTTATAGAAATCTATCTTTTTTTATGGAACGTGAGTCAAGATACCACAATTTCTGGCCATTGTAAAATGTAAGATAAGAAAATGAATGATAATCCAAGTTGCCGTATAAAAGATATCACACCGTGATTCATAAATTGTTATCTAGCCGTGCCTCCCGTTCCTACGGCTTACACCAGAAGTTATGTACTCTCTTGGGTATTACACTATATATTTTCCACTCGGCTTAGTTGACATCACTTACAAATCACACAGATTTTTCAACATATAGAAGCCATCAATGGTTCGGCTACCCAACGCACAGATTTTTACATAAGAATAATCCCCCACAATTATTTACCTTTCATACAAATCCACTCATCCATAGATACAGACAACGCCTCCTCCGATCAATGTTTCCCTAAGGCAGCATGTAATTTGTCTGTAAATTATTCAGGAGGCTGTTGGAACAAACTGAAACATCAACACTCTTCGAGGTCTTTTCTTTTGCATTTGCAAAGGGGGAAGGCGTAGCCATGTTTGCTTCATGGCTGGGGATGAATTGAATAAAGACAGAGGTTGTTAGGAGGGCTTACCGATTCCAAGTCCAGAAAAAACAGCCATTAGGCTTCCCTAATTCCACAAATTTAACATCACATTTTTTAGGGCTGAAAAAAACAAAAAGATCACAAAAACGCACAAACAACTGTCGGTAGTTTTCTTCTTTTTTGGCGATTTTCCTGACAGTTTTTTTTAAGGCATTTTCTCATCTTAGTTTAAGGCTATGTTCACACAATGGAGGAGATTTATCAATATGCAAAGAAGGAGTCCATGGAGCCTCAGTTGCGAGTCTCAAAACACAGGAATAGCCAGATATCCCTCTCTCCAGAGAAGAAAGCCCGTTGCCTAGTGGGGAGAGCACCAAACCACCCTGATACGTAGTCCCTCAGATCTTCACTCTGTTGCGAGCTTTGGGACCTAAATAGGGAAACACCAGGGTGGCCCCTGTAAGTCAAAGTCTAACTCTGTGGCGAGTATAACGACATAAGACAAGGGTTACCAAGGCTAGGCATCCATCCACAGACTGCAGTTTCGGTGTATTTGCCCCTCATCAGTGTGGAGCAGGATTCTGGCTATTGGGGACAATGAAAAATAGACCAACAAAACACAACAATCACTGAACTCAGGAAGAACAGTGAAAAAATCCAATGGAGTACTCATTTACGAGTCTCCACTGATTGTCCAGTACAAAATTTTAATATGCAAAGAAGGGGTCCGTGGAGCCTCAGTTACGAGTCTCAAAACACGGGAATAGCCAGATATCCCTCTCTCCAGAGAAGGAAGACCGTTGCCAAGGGGTGCCTCCTAGTGGGGAGAGCACCGAACCACCCTGATACGTAGTCCCTCACTCTGTTGCGAGCTTTGGGACCTAAATGTAAAGTGAAACTGGCTCAGTTGCCACTAGCGACCAATCAGAATCTAATTGGTTGCTAGGGGCAACTGAGCCAGTTTCAATTTACACCATGTTTGATAAATCTTCCCTAATGTCTTTTTAGGCAAAAAAAAGCCTTTTTTTTTTTTATATAATGACAGTCGCTCATAATGATCATGATCAATAATAACAACGTAAAAGGCAAAAGTCCACAGAAACTGACACTGCATTCGGCATCTGCTACTGACCAAAGTTTTGCTGCCTCTTACAATAACTTCAGAAAAGCTATAAAGGGGTACTCCGGCAATAAATTTTTTTTCTTTTAAATAAACTGGTTTCAGCAAGTTATATAGATTTGTAATTTACTTCTATATAAAAATCTCAAGTCTTCCCATAATTATAGCTGCTGTATGTCCTGCAGGAAGTGGTATTTTCTTTTCCATCTGACACAGTGCTCTCTGCAGTCACCTCTGTCCATGTCAGGAACTGTCCAGAGCACGAGAGGTTTTCTATGGGGATTTGCTACGGCTCTGGACAGTTCCTGACATGAACAGAGGTGGCAGCAGAGAGCACTGTGTCAGACTGGAAAGAATACACCACTTCCTGCAGGACATACAGCAAACTACAGTACTGGAAAATGAGATTTTTAAATAGAAGTACCCCGTATAAGGCTACATCAATTAATTCATTAGATCATGACAAAGTATCCAGCATTGTCTTTTTGCAAATGTACACCTGGTGTGATTTACCAAATGGTGTGCACACTTGCCATAGTACAAATGAAAATAACTGATTATAATTGAGCACTGACAATTTTTGGAGTCCCTACTTCAGGATAGCAAGAGCACCTTACCAGAATACAACCAATGTCCCACTCCAAAACAGCAAAGAGATTTTTAAGGTTGTATGGATTTGATAACAACTCTCAAAACAACCCCAAGCACAAAACACCCCTATACAAACACGGCAAACCACCTGCCTATGGGGCCTCCTGACTCTCCCCCCAATAGATCAAGTCAGAAAGACTGATTTTAGAAGTTGGATTTTAATTGCCTGATTTTTCTCTGGTTCTCAGGGAGATGGGCTGCTGCTAGTGGTGTCTAGCAGTAGTTTGTAAACCAAGACCCCCCCACATAGGTTCATTTAGAAGAGGCGAGCATTCATATGCATATCCACATCCCACTTCCACCTGCTAATGACTACACAGCATTTAATTACACCGAAAGATGATTGTCGGCACAAAAGGTGCAATCAACAACAAATGAACAAATTCTTATTAGTCATGTGATCGCTGCTCATGTTCAGATCACACAATGGTGCAGATTTACTAGCAACCAGGGATGAGCGAATCACTTAGGATCGGCCGGCAGCTTGTCAAGCTGCTTGTTTTGAAGTCTGCGCTGCTCCGGTTGCCGGGAAAAGCTGGATCCAGTCCTGGGAAGCTGGTGGAATCTGGGAATCTGGACCCAGATTTTCCTGGCACCCTGGGAGGAGCGGCACTGACTTCAAAGCCAACTGCTTGACAAGCTGCCGGCCGATCCTAACGAAGTGATTGGCTTCATTCCTTCTGTAAATTTGCTCCTTCTTAATAGCAGCCAATCACAGCTCAGCATTCATGTCTCAAATTGCTCCAGAAAAATGAAAGCTAAGCTGTTATTAGTTGCTATAGGCAAACTAGACAGTTTTTTGTCTGAAGGAGGTTTGGATAAGACACGTTTAAAGGGCCCTAAAGTAGTCAGCATAACAAATGTTCGGTAAGCAGCGGGAACAAACCACAGCACAAACCACACAGGTCTTTTTACTGAGAACCGATCGGGCTGAAGCACTGGAGGCAGGCCAGCCCACCCCCAGTGGGAGGAAAACCCTATCCCTCTATGACGTGGCTCCATTGATTTGGGAATCGGCCACGGTAAAAAAAAAAAAAAGTACATCTGCACCAGCTTCCCTGCGCTGCTGCCGTTCTATTTATGTGCAACACTTTACGCGAATCTGTCAAAACTTTTTCTGGTTCTGAGGTGCTGACATTGTGAGGAAGGAGTGTGTCTGTTCGTGTGCGTGTTACCTTCCTTTTCCGCTCGCTGCTGTACTTTTTTCTCAATCTGGTCCATTATTTTCTGCACAAGTTGTAAAGAGGAGTAATGGTGCTGCATTTGAATATTCATTGTGGCCTCCCTCCGGTTTCCTGCCGACAACATCTGTTGCTGCGCATGCGCCGTTGACGGAGGAACAATTTGTGCATGCGCCGTAATGTGTAGGAGCGGTGTTCCTACGCACTACAGTGCATGCACGGCCTTTGCCGTCAACGGCGCATGAAAAGCGAAAGATGACGTCGGCAGGAACCAAAGGGAGGCCGCAATGAATATTCAAGTGAAGCTGGGAGGAGGAAGTAGTGGAGAGAAGTGCAGAAGTGCAGCACGAACTCGGCACCATTACTCCTCTTTAAAACTTGTGCAGAAAGTTACGGACCAAAGTACAGCAGCAAGCGGAAAAAGGAAGGTAACACACTAACAGACACACACCTTCCTCACAATGTCAGCACCTCAGCACCAGAAAAAGTGCTGACAGATTCCTTTTAAAGCAAATGTACCTGATGGTGCATTCACTTTAAGGCTATGTTCACACTACGTATATTTGAGGCTGTATGTTTGAAGCTGTATAGCAACCAAAACAAGGAGTGGATTGAAAACACAGAAAGGCTACGTTCACATAATGTTGTAATTGAGTTGATGGCCGTCTAATAAGTGATGGGCTAATAAGTGATGATGAGGCAGATTTTCTTGTGCCAAAGTTTCCTAGGGTGGCGACTTTTTATTCGCTACCCAAGGTACATAAAGGGACTACACCCCTTAAAGGGAGGCCGATAGTCTCAGGAGTGGGGTCCCTGTCACAGAATGTTGGTGTCTACATTGACAGGGTACTCCAGCCCTTTGTTGTTGGCCTGCAGTCATACACAAGAGACACTACGGACCTATTGACCAAATTGGATGGGATTACTTTGGAGGAAGGTACATTGCTAGCTAGCATTGATGTGGAAGCTTTGTATTCTTCTATCCCTCATCATGCTGGCCTGGCAGCGACTAAGTACTTCCTCCAAACCAGGGGGTGCCAATATGATGCTCACAGCTGTTTTGTTCTGGATCTCCTTGAGTATACCCTCACGAGGAACTATTTTGTTTTCGATGGGAGGATCTTCCACCAACTCAGAGGGACCGCAATGGGGAATTCGTGTGCCCCTGCGTATGCAAATCTCCTTCTGGGTTGGTGGGAGGAGTCCATGGTGTTCGTAGAGGACAACTCCCAATTCACAGAAAAGGTGGGTCTGTGGGCCCGCTTCATTGACGACATATTCGTCACATGGAGCGGGTCCAAGAAAGAATTTGTAGACTTTGTGGCGAGACTTAACAGTAATGAGGTGGGCCTTAGATTTACTTACGAGGTGCATGAGACAAAGTTGCCCTTTCTGGACATTTTGATAACCAAAAACGGTATGGGAGGACTTGATACCACAATCTATAGAAAACCGACCTCAACCAATGCACTACTCTCTTGGCAGAGCCATCATCCTCGGGCCCTTAAGGCTGGCATACCAAGGGGACAATACCTGAGGATGAAGAGGAATTGTTCTACCCACTCAGAATTTAAGAAACAATCTGATGATTTGCGCAACCGGTTCGCCAGTAGGGGTTACCCTGATGACGTCCTACGTAAAGCTTACCAGGATGCGAAAGCAGCAGATCGTACCCAATTGTTGATACCACGCCAGAAATCTGAGAATGGGAATACAACCAGACTCATTGCTACTTTTGACGGAGCAACTGATCAAGTGAAGAGAATCCTAGAAAAACACTGGGATATCCTCCTCCTGGATCCTGATCTTCAGGGTACTGTGGCTCAAAGACCACAGGTGACATTCAGGAGGGGGAGAAGCCTCAAGGATCGACTAATCAATAGTCATTTTGAGAGCCCTGGGAGACCCGGCACCTGGCTTGATAGACAGGTGCAGGGTTGTTTCAGATGTAGTGGCTGCATAGCTTGTGCCCACATAGAGAAGTGCAAACACTTTGAGAGTAGAGTGACTGGTAAACGATATGTAATCAGGGACTTTATAAATTGCCGTTCTAAGGGGGTAGTGTACAAGGTGACCTGCTCCTGCGGACTTGAGTATGTGGGCAAGACCCGTAGAGAGCTGAGGAGGAGGGTGGGGGAACACCTCAGAGATATTAGGGTACAAGCAGACAAACCATTAGCGAGACACGTTAACGGAACGCATGGGGGGGATACCAAGGAAATAAAATTTGTTGGCATTGAGTTGGTTAAACCAAATCCAAGAGGGGGTGATTGGGACAGGATCATCTTGCAGAGAGAGGCCCAATGGATATTTAGGTTACAAACCACTGTACCAAAAGGCTTAAATGAGCAATTGAGCTTTGCATGTTTTTTATGATTTATGACCCCTGGCGCTACCTTGGGTAGTCTATAGGTATCCCCTATTTAGTATTTACAGCTTTCATTCATATTGTATTTATTCTTTAAGCAATGGTTGTAATGTCTATTCTTAATTATGGGTGTCCTTATAAACAGTTAGGTCCTCACTCAATTTTAATTCACTCCATCGATCCATACAATATAGATATAGACATGCACTGGTACCAGTCTCGTACCGTGGGTCACGGGTCTACTATGTAACAGACGTAATTTTCACAATTTCCATCTCTTCTTAGTTTAATAACTTCTCACATAAACTTCTAAGTGCCTTTGTTTACTTGTGTCAGTAATTTGAGTTGCGGGAGGCCATGTATGGAAGAACCAGGTAACAGCCTATTTGTTTATTGATTGTATATGTGTTGCGAGGGGCGGAGTTGATGAGGTCACACGTACCCTAGGCAACGCCTGACGCCGCCAGCTTGATGCGCGCGGCTTTCCGGATGAGACGTCATTGTCGACCGGAACTCCAGCCGGCGTTCAGGAAGCGTGGAGCATGGCGTTCAGGAGCAGGTAATTATAAAAATAGCCCCACATCAGACGATACCAGGGACCACTAGGATAGTCTGTAGTTAGCCACTGCACCAGACTGTGTCTCAGCGGATTAGTATCATAGCAAGTGTAGTAGCTGAAGTATCATTTTAGTGGTGTTTTACTGGTTTTGATACAGCACATAGCACTTTAGCTACAGGGTAGTGCAATATTCTTTGCCCACTGGCATAGGTATTATTTATAGCACTTTAAACCTTGCATGATTTTCCTGCATGAGTCACTTTAGGATCGCCACTGTGATCTATAACTAGGAGGTACTCTCTTTGTATTGCATAGTTTGATCTTTACATATACTTACCTTTTGTTGTTTCCAATATATCCCCTGATGATATTTGGTAAGACCAATAGAAACGGGCCACGTCGGGATGTGGATATAGGGTGTATATAGGGATTGTATCCCAAAGGGGTAGCTCGGGGCAGGGGTCGCCCTTATTAGGGCGAGTGCCCCGACAGACCCTGTGCGAGTAGGGGTAGACATTACACACATACGAAGTAGGGGCATTTTAGGGTGAGTTATCCTGACTGCCCGGAAGGATTGTGTACCCCTGCATCATATCGTATTGGACTCCGATGAAAGGAACTCTGAGACTGATCATG
Source organism: Dendropsophus ebraccatus (assembly GCF_027789765.1). NCBI lineage: Eukaryota > Metazoa > Chordata > Amphibia > Anura > Hylidae > Dendropsophus > Dendropsophus ebraccatus. The sequence continues at coordinate 31,427,329 of NC_091456.1, forward strand.
GAGTGGGTGAGATTGTACCATTCTTTCTTCCTATCCACTTGTTAATAGTTTCAGTGTGAATTGAGTCCAAAGAGTACCAGGACATTGGTGTTTGGCAAAAGATTTATAATAAGGACCACGGCTGTGGTATTGTATGTGGGTGGGGTGTTATTTATTTTAAAGATTATTATTAAAAGTTATATTTTATTGGTGTTTTCCCCATTTAGCTGTTTATTCTGGCTATTCTAGTTTTTGTATATGATTTACCGTGAGGGGATTAGTTTGGTCATTTGACTAAAATTGGCCGTCAATTAATGGCAAATATGTGCTGTTATCTTAAAACAACGGCTGTTGTATTGAAATAATGGAAGTTATTTACCGTTATATGGCAGCTATCACTCAATTTCAACATTGTGTGAACAGAGCCTTTCTGTGTTTTCAATCCACTCCTGGTTTTGGTTGCTATGAGGACCTGACATGAGGACCAAATACAGCCTCAAATATACATAGTGTGAACCCAGCCTAATAGTGCAAAAATGATGTTCAATCCTCTCTCCCAAAAAGAAAAACTTTCACTGTTACATCATTGGAAAAATTCCAATTTAAGGCTATGTTCACACTACGTGAACACTCGGACGTTCCGTGACCCCGGCCGGTCTCAGCCCGGACGGTACTTAAGTAGCGGCCGGGTGATCTTTCCGGCCGCGGAGCTCTGATGCGGGCGCCCATAGCCCACAGTGAAGCAAGCGGCTGGAGCCGTGTACACGATGTGTGTACACTCTGGATGAGATCCCATTGAAAATAAGGCTATGTTCCACCCCTCAAAACTACGGCCGTAGTTCTGCGGCGAGAACTACGGCTGTAGTTTTACGTAGTGTGAACATAGCCTAAAACAGGTATATATGGCTGTATAGGTCTTGGTGTGTAGTAAGACACCCCCCTCTACTGCTGTCTGTCGTATAAATGGAGGATTAAACAGGAAATCCAGACTAGGAGGATGTTTCTGTTGTCGCATGTAGGTTTGCTTTATTTCCATTGTGTTGTATTGACAAAATACGCTAGTGAAGAGAAAAGCTGTTTCTGTAATACACCCACTCAGGACCAGCTGCTGGGACTACAAATATTTAATGCCTGAACATGCAGCAGACCTCCTCTGTTCCTGGCACCGTCATCCATGTTTTCTCTTTCTACAAAGCACAAAGACAGGCATGGAGCTAAAGAGAGGCACACCGAGAAGTGGCAAATAGATGAAACAAGAAGGCACGGGCATCCCGAATATACATTACACATACATCAGTAGAGAGTATATATATGTAATCTAAAAAATAATTAAAAAAAATAAAAATAAAGAAAATAATAAAGTTAAAATATTAATGATTACAAGAGAGCAGGGCCTGTGTTCTTCTAGCCAGTCATTCTCCCAGTCCCAACTCTAAAGTGTGGTTCAAGGACTGTGTAAAAATCTGTGAAGAACCTAATTAAGTTTCCTACAGATGAGCGCAACCCAAGCATGCTCAAATCCAATCGTTTGGCATTTGAATACCGGTGGATGCAGCCCTAGGGAGTCCAAGAAAACATGGATACAACCTAAAGATGAGCATGTTGGAGGTGCGCTCATCTGTAGCTTCCTCTAGTTCCTGAATTAAATAAAAGGTGACTTCTAGGATATTAGAGTCCAGTACATATATACTGAGTTTTTCAAAATTGTAACTTGGATTAACAGCATTGCTTTGGTTTAAGAGCTGGTCTGCATAGCGGCACTGTACTCTGACCCAGGAAGTCTCCCTCACCTTCCAAATCATAGCAGATCCACTTCAGGCTGGGGCTTGTATCAGGGGACAGGACTGTGGAGGTAATCTCTTCATAACTCTATCCCTGGACAAAGAGCGCTGTATTTATGTGCCTTTATCTGCCCTGCTCATTCCTTCATGCTCCCTGCAGTCTCTGACAGTCATTGTGTTTACCCATCCTCCATTCCTGCTATAATCTGCCTGCACTTACACTCTATAGAAAAGTTTCCGTCACTGTCCTCCTGCACAGCTCTGTGATTCTCACTTCCTGATTGGTACAAGCTGAACACCCCCTTTCCCCCATTGCTGTCAAGTGACCACAAAGTTCTGCCTCTTTATTCTAGCCTGTTATACTACATTACTGCATTATGGGCATCTGCAGTTCCATTCTGTATCTACAAAGTGTTTGCCCTTACTATACATTATACTCCACATGCTGATTGCTATACTGCACAGTAACTTATAATATGACATATTCAGCTGTTTCTCATTGTTTCATCTGTACTACATGTTATTCAGAATAAAAAAAAAAAAAAATTATTTTCGGAGCGTGGAACCAATTGTCTACATTTCAATTATTTCTTATGGGAAATTTTTGCTTTGGTTTAAGAGTGGATTTGGATTACAAGCAAAGTCTCAGAACGAATTATGCTCAGAATACAAGGCACCACTGTGCATTGGAGGGACAGAATGGCAACCATTTGTATGTAGTACCATACTGAGGACCAAAATGTAGGGGGGGGGGGGGGGGGGTGTTCACAATTGGATCTATTTCACACTTGGGTTAGTTCTTCTCCAATAGGTTTCTTTTGCTTCTTGATGGTCAAAATTAGCAATAAGCAAATTTAAGGTACTAGCAAAGCTGAACTGGATCCAGCTTTTCCAGAAACCTGGATAGGAGTGCTACGGAGTTCAAAGGCGGCAAACTGACAAGCCAATGGCCGGGCCCAGAAAATTGCTTTGATAATATTTATTTTTACAGCGCCAACAGATTTCGAATTGCTTAAAGGGAATCCGTCAGCTCCTGGGCACTACCTAAGGTGTTAACAGTGTGCAGTAGCTGGCAGCCCCCAGTAAGCATGGTGCCTTTTTGGTAATTTTCTGTGCAGCAGATTATGTACAATCTTATGTCTCTTACTGTCACAGAGCTGTTGTTCGTGCCACACTTGACATGCATCCTCCTCCCTCTTTAGTCATGCATCCTCCTCCCTCTTTATTCATAATCAATGCTGCCCGGCCTCCTGCTCGCTCAGCTGTTAGATGGCAGATCAGTCCTCTGTAGGAAGGTTATGTCTGAAAGAATCTTTCCTCTGTAATGTGCTGAAGCTGTGGTCTAGGGGTAACTCACCTGTCTAGAGACCTGACAGCAGTTCATTCTCTGGTTTGAATCTCCTGATGGGAGTTAAATAGATGTCTTTTTTTTCCTCATTATTGTATCATTTTTAAGACGATGTTCACACACAGTATTTTTGCTCAGTATTTTGGTAAGTATTTTGCAACCAAAACCAGAAGTGGATTAAAAACACTGAAAGGCTATGTTCACACACTGTTGAAATTGAGTGTATGGCTGTCATTTAATGGCAAATAATTACAGTTTTTTTAAAACAACGTCCGATATTTGCCATTAAATGACGGCCATCTGCTCAATATCAACAGTGTGAGAACATAGCCTTTCTGTGTTCTCAATCCACTCCTGGTTGTGGTTGCAAAATACTGACCAAAAATACTGTGTGTGAACATAGCCTTAAAAATGATACAATAATGAGAAAAAAAAGACATCTATTTAATTTCCATCAGGGGATTCAAACCAGAGAACGAACTACTGGCAGGTCTCTAGACAGGTGAGTTACCCCTAGACCACAGCTCCAACACATTAGGGAGGAGAGATTCTTTCAGAGATAACCTGCCTACAGAGGACTGATCTGCAATCTGACAGCTGAGCGAGCAGGAGGCCGGGCAGCATTGATTATTCACGAAGAGGGAGGAGGATGGATGACAAATGTGGCACGAACAACAGCTCTGTGACAGCAGGAGACATAAGATTGTACATAATCCACTGCACGGAAAATTACCAAAAAGGCACCATGCTTACTGGGGAACTGCCAGCTACAGCACACTGTCAGCACCTTAGCTAGTGCCCGGGAGCTGACGGATTCCCTTTAAGTAAAACATAAGCTATAAGGTCATTATAGTGGGGAAAGTATATGATTATGAAGGCTTCCCAATACTAGGTTCTTAATCTCAAGAACAGTATTCAGTGGAATGGAGCAGCAGTTGGACCCCCCATAATCATCAACTCATTTCCTATGCTTTGGGTTTATTAATGCCTGAACATGCAGCAGACCTCCTCTGTTCCTGGCACCTCTCTCTCTTTCTACAAAGCACAGAGACAAGCATGGAGCTAAAGTTAACGGCTGAAATGCCCCATTAAGGGCTCAATAATAGAGCAATTGGTACATAGGGCTCTTACTAGAGATGAGCAAACTTGCCGAAAGTTCAAGTCCCAAACCCAAACTATCAGCATTTCTATCCTGTAGCCTGGAGAAGGTGGATGCCGCCCGAGGACTGCCTGGAAAACGAGGCTCCAGCTATGGAGGTCCTCGGACTGCATCTACCTTATCCAGGCAGCAGGATTCAAAACGACGATTGTTCGTATTTGTGCGAACCTGTACTTTGGCTCATGTCTAGCTTTTACTGTTCCTCTGTGTGCCTCCAATTATGAATCTTCTAGGATCCAACAGAAAATAAAATTGTGGCCAATTCAATTGGACTCCAGAAATCGCTTCAAAGGATTAACAGTGAAATCAATGACATTATAATTATTATTATTATTTTTTTTTACTAAACACAATCCCTCTGAACTAAACCATAACCATGCTGGAGCAGCCATCCGCTCCCTTCCTTAGTAATGACATTGCCCTCCACCACAGGAGGTTGTAACATATACGGGATCAGTCATCTGTGCAGTATGCTACCGCTCTGACTTCATATCAATTAATACACAGTTTGGTAGAGGTCACAATGTGAGGGAGTCAGCAATGCGGTGAAGCGTTGTTACTGTGTAGTCATGAGCTCTTCAATTACTTCCACCATCAGCTTGTTACCCTGTAATAAACCCAACACCTCTGACATCTGTGATCTATGGGTACAAACATACAATATATTGACAGATTCATAATACATCTACATTCCCTGCTTGCCCTTCCCGACTACTGTATGACCTTTGAAGCTTATGGGAACAGCAAGAGAGATTACATCAAGTAATCACAAGTAATGGGATGCTATATATTTACAGTGTTTTATGTTGGCTTTTGTAGGGTCCTGTCCTCATCTGTCTGATTGGTACTAAAGAACCCTATAAAGTTTAGACGTCCGCCCATCTAATGTATTTGTGGGCCTTCTGACAGATGATGTCTGGGAAGAGATGGATTGGATTTGCTACACATAATCAGCGGCTTACCTCCTCTGTCTATTCAGAACACATGAACACTTGGAAAAGCGTTCACGTATATGCCGGGATCAGGAGAGATTGTGGTTGACCAAAGAAAAAACTGTATGTGTATGGTACAACAATATTGCATGTTTAAAAGATGGTAGAAGAATAAAGCAGTTATTCATAGCCATAGAACTATAAGAGTGGGCACACTGGTCTTTTGAATACTCCATCGTTCGCTCCATCGCAAGTGACCTCATAAGTGACCACTTTAGAATTAGACCAGAATTCATACTCTGCAATAGACTTCATTTTTACAGCTGGGATCTCATCTTGTCCTCTTTTGTCCACAGGTATGTCAGCCACTGCACTACTACTCCTTCCATCCTAACAGACTCTGCCATTTGTATCTGCTTGTGTATTTTGGTATGTCAGTCACTGCACTACTACTCCTTCCATCCTAACAGACTCTGCCATTTGTATCTGCTTGTGTATTTTGGTATGTCAGCCACTGCACTACTACTGCACTACTACTCCTTCCAAACTTCAGACACCCATAACTAACCTCTGTGCTGAAGACCTAGCAAACTACTTCAAGGACAAAATAGATACCATCAGTCAGGAGATCATCTCCCAGTCCCCAGGAAATATTAATCCTATTCCCTCTTACTGTTCCTCCTCATCCCTCTCAGCCTTTGAGCCAGTGACAGAGGAGGAAGTTTCCAGAGTCTCCTCCTCTCGCCCCACCACCTGCCCTAGTGACCCTATTCCCTCACACTTTGTCCAGTCTCTCTCTCCTGTTGTCACTACTTACCCTACTAAAATCTTCAACCTCTCCCTCTCCTCTGGCATCTTCCCCCTCGACTTTTAAACACTCAGTCATCACTCCGTTACTGAAAAAACCCTCTCTAGACCCCTCCTGTGCAGCCAACTATCGACCTGTCTCTAATCTTCCTTTTATCTCTAAACTCTTGGAACATCTGGTCTATTCCCGCCTAACCCGCTACCTCTCTGAAAACTCTCTTCTTGACCCCCTTCAGTCTGGTTTCCGTCCTCACCACTCTACCGAAACTGCCATTACTAAAGTCTCTAACGATCTCCTAACCGCCAAATCTTAGGGTAACCATTCTCTGCTCATTTTCCTGGATCTATCTGCAGCTTTTCACACTGTAGACCACCAGCTCCTCCTCTCCATGCTCCGCTCTATCGCCTCAAGGACTCTGCTCTTCCCTGGTTTTCCTCCTATCTCTCTGACCGCTCCTTTAGTATATCACTTTCTGGATGCACTTTGCCCCTCTGCCATTTTGTCTCAAACCCCCTCCTGATAGTATGTAAGCTCATGCATGTGAGCAGGGACCTCACTGCATGGATAATTATATGTATATCTCTGTAATGTCTATTTTTTGTCTATGTATGTACCCCCAGAATTGTAAAGTGCTGCGGAATCTGTTGGCGCTATATAAATAAAAATTATTATTATAATTATTATTTAAGCATAAAGGCTAGATTACATTGATCTCCAAACTGTGGCCCTCCAGCTGTTGCAATACTACATTTCCCATCATGCCTGGACAGCCAAATCCAAAGCTTTAGCTGTCCGGGCATGATGGGAATTGTAGTTTTGCAACAGTTTGGAGACCTATGGGCTAGCAAGTCAAGCCACCATTATGCTCCCAGTTATGTGATGCTAATGCTTCATAGACACCACCACATGAAACATGCATGTGTATTGAGAAAGAAGGGGTCGGAAGAAATAGCTGAGAGTCAAACAATCAGCAGCCATTGGTTCTTGGCATTCTGGCACTGAGAAGACCAGCCTTGGAGCTTTACCCCCCATGCCGAGGTGAAGGCCGCCTGACCCCCCGCTAGAGCCCCAGATACTTACCCCATCTCGCCAAGTCCCGCTCCTGGAGCCGGTCAAAGGACAGAGATATCCTTGTCGGAAGCCCGGCGCACGTGCCGGGCTTCCGACAAGGATATCTCTGTCCCAGGACCGTCTCCAGACGTGAAACTTGGCAAGCCGGGGCTGGCGCGCGCCGGGCTTCCGACAAGGATATCTGCGTCACAGTATCCGGGGGCACTAGCGGGGGGGTCGGGCGGCCTTCACCCCGGCTAGGGGGGGGGGGGGGGTGACGGCAGAGTCAGATGCCCATAGAGAATGAATGGGGAGTCCGACTCTCTGTCATTCTCTATGGGCATCGGACTCATCTCTCAGCGCACACGCGCCAGGCTTCGGGCGCTGAAATCTCTGTGACCCGACCGGCTCAGGAAGCAGGACCCGGCGGGATCACGTGAGTATAGGGGGATCTAACAGGGGGTCGGGCTCTTTTTAGCTCTATTCCTGAGATGGCATTAAATAATGCATCAACACCCACTGTGTAAACAAGATCTAAATCCATCTCCAAATCAGGACTTAATTGAACCAAACAAAACATTAATCTAGTATCCGAAGATCTGAGAAATAATACATTTAGAGTAATCCTAAAACCTTGCAGAAATTATGGAGCAAATGTACTTATTCAGAATTCAGCTCAAATTGCACCAAAAAAAACCCAAAAGCTTCCACAGTGCCTAGAATGCCATTTATTAGACAGTTTCTGTGCCTCAATCAATAAGGGAAGTGGCTTGGAGACACAGGGGTATGACCTAATGGATAGAGGCACAGATATTGACATACGGTAAACCAACCAATAGGTGGTATAATAAACAGTTAAAAAATTGATGCATTCTTTGGTTGTGGTCACAAATGGCATTTATTTAGCATTTACAATGCTTTTTTGGTGCAGGAGTTCCTGGCATCACGATTCATTATTTTGCCGGGAGCTCTAAATGAGTTCAAATCTTTGCGCTACTATACTAACACAGCCGCATGGCTTTGTCAGTACAGTAGAGCGAAGATTTAAAGTCAGTCAGAGCTCCTGGCACCAAAATGAATCATAATGTTGGGAGTTCCATGATTCCGGTTCACAGCACATCTTCCATGCATGGACCATAATCACAGAATGTTGGAACAAGGCCTGAAGACCATCTCGGAAACAGATATATCTCTTGTATTACTTGTATTACATTCTGAAAAGTTATACAATCTACTGAGAACAACAATGAAAAGAATGACACTAAGGTTTCATTCAGACGGCCGCAAATTTGTAGACCTTACGGAAGGGGAAGGAACGTAATGGATTCATTCCCCAATTCCAGTTCCAAATTTGCAGACGTCTGAATGTAGCCTTAGTTAGGGTCCTCTACTCTGGTCCTCATGGCCCACCAACAGGTCATGTTTTGAGGGTTTCCTTAGTATTTCACAGGTGATATTATTATACTCAGTGCATCAGGTATTATCACAGGTGTTCTTTATATGGGATAGCCTCAAAACATGACCTTTTGGAGGGCCATGCCATAATATTTTTACTAAGTTGGCTTTCATAGCCAGGATATAGAAGGTATTGGCTTAGATTTATCAAGCTGCCTGACCTCAAACTTTCCCCACAGTAACCAATCACAACTCATGTTTCATTTCACCAGAACTCGTTGAGATTTTAAATTGTTGTGATTGGTTGCTGGGAGGTATATATATATATATATATATATATATATATATATATATATATATATATAAAAACAACATAAATTGGTATATGTCAAAAAGCCCCCAGCCTCCTTATAGTCAATATCAACACTCATATCCTCAATGACAATCAATCAACACAGCCTCCGCCTTGACGAATCACAGTTTCGGCCCGGTGAACGACAATAATACTGCGTTTATCCGAAATTAGCGCAATGAATCCAACAGAAATACAAATCCTGAACGCTCTAAGAGATGGCCTACGAGTGGCTTACTGTTCCCATGACAACAGCCTGAGCCAATCCCTATCATTTTCAAGTTTTATGTTGTTTTTCTACAGGTTAACAATAACATTCCTATGACTAATATAACATCACAACACAAATGAAAAGTTATTCTAACAATCAATACATATTTTTTTTGTTACCTCTCCATTTCAAGCCTATTTAAAAAAAAAAAAGAAAGAAAAAGAAAGGGCCTATGGTGCAGCCCCATTAAATTCTTCAATTGCAAATCCACAGCAAACGCCGGTGACTTGAGAACAACCATAAATTGTGTTGGTATGGGCGTCTATGAGAGCTGCCTGGTGCTAGGCATAGATCACGGTAGTGGGGGGGATGGAAAACCCAAGGGGCCCCAATAAATGTGATAAGTGATAGACAAGGACCGGACAGTACGGCCGAACCCTCTGCAAACAGCTTACGGCTGAGGGACTGCTGCAGATAGCTCTACCTGTTTAGCATACATATTGCACTTAATCACCCACCCTTAGAAATTACTAATGCATGGGAAAAGACAGAGCCATGGGTGCCCTGACCGAACTGGGCTGGCATGCCATAATCTGCAGTGCTTTTACATAACCTGCTCCCTTCTGCCGGTGCAGATTACTGCTGGGGGATTATTCACACTAGGTTGCAGTTTAAAGAGCCCTATGCAGCAGTGCTGGGGTCTCAGCAGCATAAAGCACCAATGGCAAATCAATAAGGAGCCCAGTCACCTTCTGCTGCCTGTCAACAAAGGCCCATCATGCAATCCAGAGGCTGAGGGCTCCCCAGCAGCAGCAGCACTCTATGGTGACAGCATTGACAGATCATGCAGTGGATGCATTAGAAGGCTGCAGTTACTATACCTTCTATCAGAATGCTGTGGGATGATGCTGGGAAGATCTTCTCACTCTGCTCATGTCTCACCCTGTCATTCGTTTTTTTTCTATACACTCATTTAAATACGTACGTACATTGCAGTAAAAAATCCCCCTAACCAACCTGCTGCATTATCTCCGGCTCACACGGAGCCTTTAAATCCAGCCTCGAAGCTAGATCCTAGTGGTGGGCTCTAGGACCTGGGCTGACGTCACGGTCATGTGATCGGTCACGTGCTGGGGAGGGGCCTCTCGCCCGCTCTGTTGTACTGTGGCGTGTAGGTGGTGTATGTGCGTGTGGAGGGGCAGGCGTATTGGCGGCAGTGCCGGCTGTGTGTGTGAGGGGAGGTGTGTGTAAGAGCGGCAGTGCTGGCTGAGTGTGAGGAGGTGTGTGTAAGAGCGGCTGTGCTGGCTGAGTGTGAGGAGGTGTGTGTAAGAGCGGCTGTGCTGGCTGAGTGTGAGGAGGTGTGCGTAAGAGCGGCAGTGCTGGCTGAGTGTGAGAGGAGGTGTGCGTAAGAGCGGCAGTGCTGGCTGAGTGTGAGAGGAGGTGTGCGTAAGAGCGGCAGTGCTGGCTGAGTGTGAGAGGAGGTGTGCGTAAGAGCGGCAGTGCTGGCTGAGTGTGAGAGGAGGTGTGCGTAACAGCGGCAGTACTGGCTGAGTGTGAGGAGGTGTGCGTAAGAGCGGCTGTGCTGGCTGAGTGTGAGAGGAGGTGTGCGTAAGAGCGGCTGTGCTGGCTGAGTGTGAGAGGAGGTGTGCGTAAGAGCGGCTGTGCTGGCTGAGTGTGAGAGGAGGTGTGTGTAAGAGCGGCAGTGCTGGCTGAGTGTGAGAGGAGGTGTGCGTAAGAGCGGCAGTGCTGGCTGAGTGTGAGAGGAGGTGTGCGTAACAGCGGCAGTACTGGCTGAGTGTGAGGAGGTGTGCGTAAGAGCGGCTGTGCTGGCTGAGTGTGAGAGGAGGTGTGCGTAAGAGCGGCTGTGCTGGCTGAGTGTGAGAGGAGGTGTGCGTAAGAGCGGCTGTGCTGGCTGAGTGTGAGAGGAGGTGTGCGTAACAGCGGCAGTGCTGGCTGAGTGTGAGAGGAGGTGTGCGTAAGAGCGGCTGTGCTGGCTGAGTGTGAGAGGAGGTGTGCGTAACAGCGGCAGTGCTGGCTGAGTGTGAGAGGAGGTGTGTGTAAGAGCGGCAGTACTGGCAAAGTGTGAGAGGAGGTGTGCGTAAGAGCGGCAGTGCTGGCTGAGTGTGAGAGGAGGTGTGTGTAAGAGCGGCAGTGCTACCTGAGTGTGAGAGGAGGTGTGTGTAAGAGCGGCAGTGCTGGCTGAGTGTGAGAGGAGGTGTGTGTAAGAGCGGCAGTGCTGGCTGAGTGTGAGAGGAGGTGTGCGTAAGAGCGGCAGTGCTGGCTGAGTGTGAGAGGAGGTGTGTGTAAGAGCGGCAGTGCTGGCTGAGTTTGAGAGGAGGTGTGTGTAAGAGCGGCAGTGCTGCCTGAGTTTGAGAGGAGGTGTGCGTGTGTGAGGGTATGTGCACACTGAGTAATTCTGACGGAAACTCCGTCGTGGAATTCTCAGCTTGTGCCCACTTGCTTGACACCATTCTACGCACGGGCGGATTCCGACCTCCGTCCAAAGAATTAACTTGATCATTCTTTGGACGGATGAAAGAATCCACCCGTGCATAGAATGGAGTCTATGACATGGGCGGAGACGCGTGCGCCTGCCGCAGTACGCGAGCAGGCGCAAGCTAAGAGTTCCGCAACAGAGTTTCCGTCATAATTACCTAGTGTGCACGTACTCTAAGAGTGGCAGTGCTGGCTGAGTTTGATAGGAGGTGTGAGTAAGAGCAACAGTGCTGGCTAAGGCTATGTTCACGTTAGATTTTGTCCTTCCGGCATCATTTCGTCTTCCTTTTCCGTTTTAGAGAAATCAAAATGGAAATTGTCGGATCCGTTATAATCCCCAATGATATTTTATTGTGCTCCGTTTTACTAAATAGTGCTCCGTTGGCATGCTCTCCGTTCAAGTTCCGTTTTTCTGAACGGACGAAAAAATTGTGTTTGCAGTATTTTTTTTTTTCCGTTTTCAAAAACGGAACTTAAACGGATCGATGCAATCTGTTTTTTTTTATAATCATAGTCAATGGTGACTGATTGAAACAGAAGTTTAATCCGTTTGCGTCCGTTGTTCAAGTTTCTGTCCCATTCCCTTTTCTAGTTGGAGCATGGGCAGAAGGGGAGAGAAGACAGGAAGTTCTTCTGGGGAGGAAGAGGAGGAGCTGAAAAAAAAAACCCTATGAAAAACGGACACGAACGGAATTATAAACGGATTAAAACGGAAGCAAAGGGATGGCAAGCTTCCGCTAATTTTACTAAAATAAACTGATACACTAACATTTTTGGTTATTCGTTTGCATCCGTTAGCAAATCCGTCTTTAGCTATCCGTTCACAAAAAATTAACGGATCCGTCGGTTTCTTGTAAAAACGCTAGTGTGGCTGAGCCGTAAGGGTGTCTTTACACAGAGATTTATCTGACAGATTTTTGAAACCAAAGCTAGGAACAAACTTTAAACAGAACACGTTTTAAAGGAAAGAGTGAGATTTCTCCTCTTATCAAATCCATTCCTGGCTTTGGCTTCAAAATCTGTCAGATAAATCTCAGTGTAAACACACCATTAGTATAAGGAGGAGTGTGTAAGGTGTACGTAACATCACAGTGTGTGGTAAACGGGCCACATTTACATGGTGTAGCAGCAGTGAGGTGTATGTAACAGCAAATTGCATGAGGGAAGGGTGTCGAATAGAAATGTTTTTAACCCCTTTAGGACAGAGCATATTTTAGTTTTTGCACTTTTGGTCCCCCCCCTTGTGTTTAACCCTTTAATGACTGAGCCAATTTATTTTTTTTGGGGGGGGGGCTTTCGTTTTTTTTTTCCTCCTTGTGTTTAAAAGATAGCATTTTTGTACCGACAGACCCACGTGAGTCCTTATTTTTTCGCAATAACAATTGTACTTTGTAATGACAGGCTTCATTTTTTCATAAAGTATTCCACAAAATCGGGAAAAAGGTATTTGTGGGATGAAATTATTTCACTTTAGCAAAACTGTCATGTTATCTATGTTCCTCAAGTCAGTATGATTACAACAGGCAATGTATATAACTTTCAGTTTGATTTATTGATTTAAATGTTTTATAAAAATAATAAATGTGCTTAAAACAGTTTTTTCCTTTTCCCTATAACGCTTTTACTTTTTGGTTTAAAGGGCAATTTTTTGTGCCATAATGTGTACTTTTGACTTTTTTATCACTTTTTATTAAATTTTTCTGGATTTTTCTGGATGTGATGTAATAAAAAAATCTGCAGTAGTTTTTGCACTTACGCCATTTACCGTGCAGGATAAGAAATGTGATCATTTAAAGTGTCGCTGTTGTTTGGAAAAACTTTTGACGTGTCAAAAACATGTCAAAAGTTTTTGCTCAATCCGGATCTGAATGTTCAGACCTGTACCGATCCTGAGAATGAGCGGGGAGGGGACGTACATTAGGACCCCTACTCATCATGTACTTGGCGCGGTTTTCTCCCAGCTTGTTCTCACGATACAGGTCGGAACAATCAAACCCAGACCAATATGTTTAAAGAGGAACTCCACAAAATTTTTTTTTAATTAAACGTTACCATAACTATACGGTTCTGCCATACTGGTAGCTGATAGAAATCCAGGAAGTGAAGAAAAATATCCTCTGTGTCAATTTACATTGTCTCCTGCTCCCTCTGCTCTCCCACCTTAGGAGACAAAAATTCCATGCTTCTGTCTCACATTGTGTGTGTTTGCTGAGCACAGGCTGATGATGCAGACAGGGGCAGGGCGTGATGTCACAGGAGGCTTGGCTGGATCCCCCAATCTCCCCAATCCCCCTGAGTGTTTCACCATCTGTGACTGGCCAGAAGCAGCTGCTGCACTGAATTCACTAATTGTGCAAACATCTGCAGTGAAATTAGGGCTGTGTTCACACATGGAGTTTCATTGCAGTACTGCAGCGTATTCACAAAAATGCAGTAACACAAGTAAATGATGCTATACTGCAGAGAGGATTAGAGCTGGCACTGACAATCCCACCTAGACAAAAAACAAGGCATAGACTATATCCCATGTAAGATAATATGGGATAAACTCCTTATTGTGCGTCTCAACCTTAACCCCTTAGCGACCCATGACGCTCTGAACGGCACCGATCCCGGCTGCAATCTGCAGCCGGGCAGTGCCTCTATTAGCCGGCGCGGGTCCCGTTGCCGTGCCGGCTAATTAAGCCCTTCAATGCAGCTGTCAAACCTCACAGCTGCATTGAAGTGCTTTCCTCCGTGCATCCCTGGTGTATAGTGGCACGGATCTCCCCCCCGCGATCGCATCGCGGGGGGGAGATCCGTTCTTCTGCCCGTGCCGGGCCTCAGCGTCGGAATGACGCTGATCCCGGCTCGGCAATAGATTGCTATGGCCTGCAGCAGGCCATAGCAATCTATGACCGATCTCATGGATCTTTGCTGTGTATATACACAGCATTGATCTCTATGAGAGATCAGTGCTATGTATATACAAGCCCCCCAGGGGGGCTTCTAGTGTATGTAAAAAAAAAAAGTAAAAAAGTGTTTTTATTAATAAAAAATCCCCTCCCCTAATAAAAGTCCAAATCACCCCCCTTTTCCCATTTTATAAATTAATAAATAAATAAATTAATAAACATATTTAGTATCACCGCACACGTAATCGCCCGAACTATTAATTAATCACATTCCTGATCTCGCACGGTAAACGGCGTAAGCGCAAAAAAATCCCAAAGTGCAAAATTGCGCATTTTTGGTCGCATCAAATCCAGAAAAAATGTAATAAAAAGCGATCAAAAAGTCGTATATGCGCAATCAAGGTACCAGTAGAAAGAACGCATCATGGCACAAAAACTGACACCTCACACAGCCCCATAGACCAAAGGATAAAAGCGCTATAAGCCTGGGAATGGAGCGATTTTAAGTGACATATATTTGTTAACAATGGTTTGAATTTTTACAGGCCATCAGATACAATATAAGTTATACATGTTATATATCGTTGTAATCGTAACGACTTGAGGAACATGCATAACCAGTCAGTTTTACCATAGGACGGACGGCGTAAATGCAAAACTCCCCGAAATCAAAACAAATTTTTTTTTTTTTCAATTTGACAGCGCAAATGATTTTTTTCCGGTTTCACAACATATATTATGGAAAAATTATGCCTGTAATTGCAAAGTACAATTGGTTTCGCAAAAAATAAGCACTCATATAAGTCTCTAGGTGAAAAAATGCAAGCGCTATGGACTTTTAAACATAAAATGGAAAAAGCAAAAGCGCAAAAACGAAAATTGGCTTTGACCTTAAGGGGTTAAAGATAAAAGATGCTTGATCATAATAAAAAAAAAATAAATCAAAAAGTTTACTTTACTTCATTCCAATATCAGCGTTACAGGTAGAGAATACAGCATTCGGTCCATAATTGTCTTGTTTAATAGAAGGCAACGATAAGCCGACATGAATGATGACAGCTGATAGTTGCCTGCAGTTGTCTTTCAACATGTTGAAAGACAAACGATTAATACAGCGGCAATATGATGCTGTCGCTTCATGGAATAGGAGCTATCACCCAGGCACCCCCTGCACTCCCCTGCTCGCTGTCCAAACGTGTAATGGGGAAAAAGGAGAAAACAAGCACTGATTGCCATCAGAACCCCCCCCCCCCCTCGTGTAATAGGGGCTTAAGCGATCAAGCTCACATTTCAAAATCTGACCTGTCTCACTTTATGTGGTTATAGCTAGGGCTGGGCGGTATACCGTCAAAATACCGATACCCTCTCTGGCATTGGTTAACCAACCTCAACTCTGCCAGGACGGTATCTGCGGTATTTCCCTCCTCACCCTGCGGCCGCATGCTCTGCTCCCCTCAGTTAATCTTCCTGAAGAGGAAGGCTGGAGATCTGACAGGCTGCACACAGGCGTGCTGTGTGCTAATCGCTGCTGCTGCTTCCGCTCGGCTCTGAAAGCTGCACTGTGTGCCCTGCCCCCCCTTCTCCCGTACATAAAGTGGCTGCAGAGGTCAGGTATGGGTCGGCACATCCTCCCCCCACCGGGCACCGCACTCTGTCCCGCACAGGAATCCTTGGCGCCTCCTTATCTTTTGGCAGTGTTGGAAGCAGCCGTGTGTGACTATCTGCCTGGGACGCTGCCGGAGTGACGGGGCAGAGGATTCCTGTGCAGGAGAGAGAGAGCGGTGCCCGGTGGAGCATGGAGGTGCCGACCCAACTGTATGTGTGGAAGAGGGGGGGGGCAGAACAGCATGTGACAGTGACTGGGGGCAGATATTAGATAGAAAGATATAGGACAGGGGTCCTCAACTGGCGGACCGCAGTCCGAACCCGGACCGCGGAGGCAAGCTGTCCGGACCCCTGGTCAGACCTCCTAACCGCCCCGAATACGATCCGTCCCGGGACGGTTAGGAGGTCCCGCTCCCCACCGCACTGCCTCCCTCCCCATAGGCGTACTTTCCTTAGATGTCAGTACGCTTGTGGGGCTGGGGGCAGTGCCAGTCCGGCCCCCGGCTGATACACGCTCTCTGGAGCGCGCACCACAGACCTCAGTGTAAGCCGTCAGCCTGCTCTACCGGAAGTACAGGATGGCGGCGCACACTGAGGTCACTGATGTGCGCTCTGCTTGGGAATCCCCGGGACATCCCCAGAGAGCGCGTATCAGCCGAGGGCCGGACCAACAGGAGAAGAGGACAGCCGCAGCGGGGAACGAGGTGCTAGGTGAGTTTCGGGTTGTTTTTTTTTTTTTTTGTCTGGGGGCCATCTATAAGGGGAGAGCGCACAGGGGGGACTATATACTACAGGGGGAGAGCACAGGGGGCTACATACTACAGGGGGAGAGCACAGGGGGCTATATACTACGGGGGGGGAGCTCACAGGGGGCTATATACTACTGGGGGGAGATCACAGGGGGGCTATATACTACTGGGGGGACCTCACAGGGGGCTTATATACTACTGGGGGGACCTCACAGGGGGCTATATACTACAGGGGGAGAGCACAGGGGGCTATATACTACTGGGGGGGAGATCACAGGGGGCTATACACTACAGGGGGAGAGCACAGGGTGCCAATATATACTACTGGGGGGACCTCATAGGGGGGCTATATACTACTGGGGGGGAGCTCACAAGGGGATATATACTACAGGGGGAGAGCACAGGGGGCTATATACTACTGGGGGGGAGCTCACAGGGGCTATATACTACAGTGGGAGAGCACAGGGGGGCTATATACTACAGGGGAGAGCACAGGGGGGCTATATACTACTGGGGGGAGCTCACGGGGGGCTATATACTACAGGGGAGAGCACAGGGGGGGCTATATACTATTGGGGGGAGTTCACAGGGGGGCTATATACTACTGGGGGGAGCTCACAGGGGGGCTATTTACTACTGGGGGGAGCTCACAGGGGGGCTAAATACTACTGGGGGGAGCTCACAGGGGGCTATATACTACAGGGGGAGAGCACAGGGGGGCTATATACTACTGGGGAGGAGCTCACAGGGGGCTATATACTACAGGGGGAGAGTGCACAGGGGGGCTATATACTACTGGGGGAGCAACAGGGGGCTATACACTACTGGGGGAGAGCGCACAGGGGGGCTATATACTACTGGGGGAGCAACAGGGGGCTATACACCACTGGGGGAGAGCGCACCGGGGGGCTATACACTACTGGGGGAGCAACAGGGGGGGCTATATACTACTAGGGCAGTCACCCCCTTTGTACCATATATCAAAGTGCCGGTGAGAGAGAAAAAATGCCAGTTTTCCCACTAATAAGCAGTAATTCTGTATGTAAATAGTTGAACGTTTGTGAAAAGTAACAAAACACGTTTCCTACTGATGTTCAGCTCGGACCTTCACCTGACTATAGACCCCGGTAAGTGGACCTTCACTAAGTGTTGTTGAGTACCCCTGATATAGGAGATAGAGAGATAGATAGGAGATAGATGTAATGATAGATAGATAGATAGATAGATAGATAGATAGATAGATAGATAGGACTCCTATCTATCTATCTATCTATCTATCTATATCTCTTCCTCCCTATCTATATCTATCTCTCTATCTAGTAAGTAGATAGCCCACGGCACTCAAAGGGTTAACGGTGCAAAACGTAGAATTATTCAAAAAAACATAGTGCAGCACATTGTTTTTTTTTTTTTTTCAAATAAATATATGGTTTGCACCGTTAACCCTTTGAGTGCTGTGGGCTATCTACTTACTATTTGAATACAGTCCAGAGTCAAGACCTAGGTCCACTGGCACCAACCCCACACCAATTGGGCAGTGCTGCTTTTTCTCTTTTTTTGTATCTATCTATCTCCTATCTATCTATCTATCTATCTATCTATCTATCTATCTATATTGAAAATGGTGTAGGAGATGCCAAAACGTTGTGTATTACTTGTGAAGTTTGCTGCACATTGTTATATGGACTAAATTCATGTTTTCACGTTTGTATTACCATCAGAGTATTTTTTACTAGCTGACTTGATCCAAGGTCTGGGATTCGTCTGCTGGCATCCACAGTTCGTTTATTGTGCTGCCTATATTTTTTGCTATATCTATCTATCTATATACTGTGGGGGAGATTTATCAAACATGGTGTAAAGTGAAACTGGTTCAGTTGCCCCTAGCAACCAATCAGATTTATCGTTACCGTGGCTAAATGTACAATAAACCGCGATATTGATTTAGGCCATTATCGCCCAGCCCTAGTTATAGCTCAGCGATGCTTTAACGTATGCTAGCGATTCTGAGTTTGTTTGTTTTTTCGTAACATATGGTACTTTATGTTAGTGGCAAAATTTGGTCACTATCTTGTGCGTTTTTTGTGAAAAACATCAAAATATGAAAAATTTGCATTTTAAGAACTTTGAAATTCTCTGCTTCTGAAAAAAAAAGAAAGTCATATCAGATAAATTAGTATATAAGCTACATTAACAATTTGACCTCTTTGTTCTGGTTTCATTTTGTAAACATTTTACTTTTTTAGGGTGTTACAGGGCTTGGAAATGTATTATCAAATTTTTATGAAAGTATCCACTGTTTTTAGGGACCAGTTAATTTCTTAAGTGGATTTAGCAGGCTTGCATACTGAAAACCACCATAAGTGACCCCATTTTAGAAACTACACACCTTAAAGAAATAATCTAGGGGTATAATAAGAATTTTGATTCCACAGGTGCTTGAGGAAAGTATTCATTTGGCCGGAAAAAACTGAAAATAGAAATTTTTCAATAATATATTTGTTTAGATTAAACTATCTCATTTTTACAAGCATCATGAAAGAAAAGGCACCCCAAAATTTGTAACGCAGGTTCTCGTGAGTACAACAGTATCCCATATGTGGGCATAAACCACTGTATGGGCACACAGCCGGGCTCAGAAGGGAAGGAGCGCCGATTAGCATCTTTGTTTTGTTGAAGCAGTTTCCTAGTGACAGATGCGTTTGTAGTGCCTCTGTAACACCAACAGAGTAGAACTCCCCAAAAATCATGCCATTTTGCAAAGTATACCCCTCAAATAATTCATTTTGGGTTGAGGTGAGCATTTTGACCCCACAGGTAGTAGAGGAAAGCATTCAAAATTAGAAAGTAAAATTTTTTTGCTAATAATATGCTCATTTAGTTTGAAATAGGGCTAGGTGTAGGGCTGGGCGATAATGGCCTAAATCAATATCGCGGTTTATCGTACATGTAGCCGCGGTAACGATAAATTGAACGATAATTATGACACGCCCCCTTTAAAAGCCACACCCCTTTGAAAACCCCATTTTCCGATGGTAATACAAACGTGAATTTACTCCATAGAACAATGTGCAGCAAACTTCACAAGTAATACACAATATTTTGGCACCTCCTACACCATTTTCAAGTGGCACTTGAAAATGGCATAGGAGATGCCAAAACATTGTATATTACTTGTGAAGTTTGCTGCACATTGTTCTATGGAGTAAATTCACGTTTTCACGTTTGTATTACCATCGGAGTATTTTTTACTAGCTGACTTGATCCAAGGTCTGGGATTCGTCTGCTGGCACCCACAGTTTGTTTATTGTGCTGCCTATATTTTTTGCTATATCTATCTTTATACTGTGGGGAGATTTATCAAACAAGGTGTAAAGTGAAACTGGCTCAGTTGCCCCTAGCAACCAATCAGATTCCACCTTTCATTTTCCAAAGAGTCTGTGAGGAATGAAAGGTGGAATCTGATTGGTTGCCGGGGGCAACTGAGCATGTTTGATAAGTCTCTCCGTGTGTGTGTGTGTGTGTGTGTGTGTATATAATATTATATATACACACACACGTCCAAAATTAGGGTACCGGCACTCCAAATGAAGAATAAGTGTTTTATTTCAGCTCACAGGAACAAACTAGCCTTGGCTAGTTTGTTCCTGTGAGCTGAAATAAAACACTTATTCTTCATTTGGAGTGCCGGTACCCTAATTTTGGACGTGTATATTCTGCACTCGAGGATCCACAGTGCAGGGGTGGCACCCACTCTCCTTATTTACTGCCCGGGTGCCGTGGACTTTTGTTGTTTGTGTAGGAGATAGGAGATAGATAGATAGATAGGAGATAGATAGGAGATAGATAGATAGATAGATAGATAGATAGATAGGACTCCTTCCTATCTATCTATCTATCTATCTATCTATCTATCTATCTCTTTCTACCCAATATCTGCCCCCAGTCACAAGCTGTTCTGGACCCCCCACCCCCTCTCCCGCACATACACTTGGGGTCAGGTATAGGTCGGCACCTCCATGCTCCACCGGCACCCCACTCTCTCTCTCTCTCTCTCTCTCTCTCCTGCACAGCTACTTTGCATATCCTTTCTTCTCTCCTGCACAGGAATCCTCTGCCCCCGTACCTCAGTGTTGTAGCACATATATCTGCCGGCAGCGTCACCGGCAGAGCGTCACACACGGCTGCTTCCAGCACTGCCAAAAGATAACGGGACGTCGAGGATTCCTGTGCGGGACAGAGTGCGGTGCCCGGTGAGGGGGGGGATGTGCCGACCCATACTTGACCCCAGCAGCCACTTTATGTACGGGAGAGGGGAGGCAGGGCACACCGTGCAGCTTCCAGAGCCGCCCGGGAAGCAGCAGCAGCACTGAGCACACAGCACGCCTGTGCGCAGCCTGTCACATCTCCAGTCTTCCTCCTCAGGAAGATTAAACGGAGTGGAGCAGAGCATGCGGCCGCCGGTGAGGAGGAGGGAGGGGGGAGGGGGGAAATACCGCAGATACCGTCCTGGCAGAGTTGAGGTCGGTTAACCGACGCCAGAGACGGTATCGGTATTTTTGCGGTATACCGCCCAGCCCTAGCTAGGTGATTAATTCAATCAGAACTTCATTCTGGGCAGAGGCGCTGGGGGCTGCTGTTACCGGCAGCTGCCATTATACTGTTAATAATGGCGGGGGCAGGCCGGGAAGGACCCCACACTCTGCCCTGATGGGGCTGCGGGCCTTTCTGGCGCCGCTGCATTATTCAGTACCATCGTCGTAAAAAGCTGATGGAAGCAGAATAAAGTGACTGCCATAAAAAGCTGTATTGGCGGTCACTAAGGGGTTAAGGGCCCATTTATACAGTCCAATTATCATTAACCGTGTCGTGCTGCAGCTAGTTTAGGCCTTAAATGGGTGGTGTCATGAAGGAAACTAGGTCTTTACTGATACATTATGTAAAATAAAACATTCTCAGGCTATGTTCACACTGCGTATGATTCCGGCCGTAGTTCGTACGCCACCATACATGTGCGGCTGAAACTACGGGCGTGGGAAAAATCGACATGCGGCCGGATGCATACGAACCGCGAACATACGCCCGTAGTACAGTTATGCTTCCCTAGCTTGTTTCGAAGCGATCTGAAACAGGTCATTTACTTGGAAATCTTCGCCCAGCCCAATAAAACACACAGAACCTTTTGGATCGAAAAATCAAGTTCAATTTGGCTGAAATAAGTACTCTGTACGGGACCGCATGGAAATCCACGGCCGTGAGTTGGAACATTTCCGTCCTCAAACAATGGTCGTGTTCATTTTTCACGGCGCCACATACGATCCGGCCGTAAGCTCATACGTAGTGTGCATTGTGCGGGCGTATATCGTATACTTTCAAGCGAACGCATTAACCTCAACACTACGTGCGTATATTCGCGGTTCGCACTACGGGCAGAATCATACGCAGTGTGAACATAGCCTCAATGTGCAAGCATTTCTTAAAATGAATCGTTTGAAAGATATAGACTCACTGATCCTCCCACATGCTGTTTTCTTTTATTATCTGTTGCCCTTGGTTATGGCCCACTAGGTATCCACTTACTTTTGTCACACATGTTCTGTTCAATCGTCACCTGAGCTGTCTTTTATAAGTACTGGCATTTAGTTTTCACCTCACATGCAAGCAAAAGGGGGATTGCGGGAAAGTGCATTGTTGCAACAGCTGGGTTCCAGTTCAGGGGAGAAAGCAGGGAATAATAGATAAATGGAGAAGAAAAATGGAACAGGGATGTAAGTTACTTTACAATAAAACAGCATATTTGTTCTCCTGTACATATATGTATGTGGTGTACATCTGATTTTTCCTTTTTTTTTGCTTTGTGACAGCACTACTTTAATGACCAAGCTTATAATTCAAAACCTACTTTATGCGGATATAGCTCCGTGATGCTGTAACGTAAGCTAGCGATTCTAAAAGTTTTTTTTTCATGATATATTGTACACTATGTTAGTGGCAAAACATTTTTTATTGTGAACCAAACCTGGAATACAGTGTCTAGTTCTGGAGACCTCACCTACAAAAAGATAGTGAATAAATGGTGGATGTTCTGAAGCAATAAGACATAATTTTTTCTATAATTGCAACCAGTCGTCCTGTCCCTGCAGTTCAAAAACACCCCCATAGTGTGATGCTGCCACCACCATGTTTTACCGTTGGGATTGTATTGCGCAGGTAATGAGCAGTGCCTGTTTTTCTGCACACATACAATTAACGCACGCTTACAATTAACACCGAAAAGTTTAATCTTTGTCTCATCAGACCAGAGAACCTTATTTCTCATAGTCTGGGAGTCCTTTGTGTGTTTTTTGGCAAACTGTGTGGGGCTTTCATATGTCTTGCACTGAGGAGAGGTTTCTGTTGGCACACTCTGCCATAAAGCCCCGACTGGTGGAGGGCTGCAGTGATGGAACTTTCACCCATCTCCCTACTGCATCTCTAGAGCACAGCCACAGTGACCTTGGGGTTCTTCTTTACTTCTCTCGCCAAGGTAAAAATGAATGCGGCCAAGTACAGAGATATATTGGATGAAAACCTCTTCTGTAAGCACACAGCTAAAATAACAAAGCAGTGGCTTCAGAACAACTCTGAGACCATTCTTGAATGGCCCAGGTAGAGCCCTGACCTAAACCCAATTGAGCATCTCTAGAGAGACTTGAAGATCACTGTCCACCAACATTCACCATCCAACCTGAGGAAACTGGAGAGAATCTGTAAAGAAGAATGGCAGGGGATCAAAGGTGTAAAAACTTATTGCATCATTCCCAAGGGTGCTTCTACCTAATACTGAGCAAAAAGTCTGAATATTTATGACCATGTTATAGTTTAGTTTTTCTTGATTAATAGATTTGCAAAAATACACTACCGTTCAAAAGTTTGGGGTCACATTGAAATGTCCTTATTTTTGAAGGAAAAGCACTGTACTTTTCAATGAAGATAACTTTAAACTAGTCCTAACTTTAAAGAAATACACTCTATGCATTGCTAATGTGGTAAATGACTATTCTAGCTGCAAATGTCTGGTTTTTGGTGCAATATCTACATAGGTGTATAGAGGCCCATTTCCAGCAGCTATCACTCCAGTGTTCTAATGGTACAATGTGTTTGCTCATTGGCTCAGAAGGCTAATTGATGATTAGAAAACCCTTGTGCAATCATGTTCACACATCTGAAAACAGTCTAGCTCGTTACAGAAGCTCCAAAACTGACCTTCCTTTGAGCAGATTGTGTTTCTGGAGCATCACATTTGTGGGGTCAATTAAATGCTCAAAATGGCCAGAAAAAGAGA
Organism: Dendropsophus ebraccatus; assembly: GCF_027789765.1. Lineage (NCBI taxonomy): Eukaryota > Metazoa > Chordata > Amphibia > Anura > Hylidae > Dendropsophus > Dendropsophus ebraccatus. The sequence continues at coordinate 31,451,412 of NC_091456.1, forward strand.
ACTTTCATCTGAAACTCGACAGCCTATTCTTGTTCTTAGAAATGAAGGCTATTCCATGCGAGAAATTGCTAAGAAATTGAAGATTTCCTACAACGGTGTGTACTACTCCCTTCAGAGGACAACACAAACAGGCTCTAACCAGAGTAGAAAAAGAAGTGGGAGGCCGCATTGCATAACTATGAAAGAAGATAAGCACATTAGAGTCTCTAGTTTGAGAAACAGACGCCTCCCAGTCCCCAACTGGCATCTTCATTAAATAGTACCCGCAAAACACCAGTGTCACCATCTACAGTGAATAGGCGGCTGCGGGATTTTGGGCTTCAGGGCAGAGTGGCAAAGAAAAAGCCATATCTGAGACTGGCCAATAAAAGAAAAAGATTAAGATGGGCAAAAGAACACAGATATTGGACAGAGGAAGACTGGAAAAAAGTGTTGTGGATGCATGAATCCAAGTTTGAGGTGTTTGGATCACAAAGAAGAAGGTTTGTGAGACGCAGAACAAATGAAAAGATGCTGGAAGAATGCCTGACGCCATCTGTTAAGCATGGTGGAGGTAATGTGATGGTCTGGGGTTGCTTTGGTGCTGGTAAGGTGGGAGATTTGTACAGGGTAAAAGGGATTCTGAATAAGGAAGACTATCACTCAATTTTGCAACGCCATGCCATACCCAGTGGACAGCGCTTGATTGGAGCCAATTTCATCCTACAACAGGACAATGACCCTAAACACACCTCCAAATTGTGCAAGAACTATTTACAGCAGAAGCAGGCAGCTGGTATTCTATTGGTAATGGAGTGGCCAGCGCAGTCACCAGATCTGAACCCCATTGAGCTGTTGTGGGAGCAGCTTGACCGTATGGTACGCCAGAAGTGCCCATCCAACCGATCTAACTTGTGGGAGCTCAACAGATTAATAGCTAGAATGCCAAAGGTGTGCAATGCTGTAATTGCTGCAAAAGGTGGATTCTTTGACGAAAGCAAAGTTTGATGTAAAAACAATGTTATTTCAAATACAAATCATTATTTCTAACCTTATCAATGTCTTGACTCTATTTTCTATCCATTTCACAACATATAGTGGTGAAGAAGTGTGACTTCTCATGGAAAACACAAAATTGTTTGGGTGACCCCAAACTTTTGAATGGTAGTGTATCTAAGTTTTTTTTTTTTCTGTCAAAATGGGATGCAGAGTGTGCATTAATGTATATAAATATACAGAATTTACACATGCAGAACGTAACAAAATCAAGAAAAAGCTACGTGAATAGTTCATGACAGACTGGTATATAGGGATAGAGGATCCTGCTTGTGGGGACTTACAGTTTACAGGGTGAGGGATACAGTAGGTGAGTAGGTAGCAAGTCAAGGTGTGGTGCAAAGTTATTGTAGATTGTAGTCTAGTCTAAAGTGGTAAGTTTTCAAGTTGCGCTTGAAGGTCTTGATGGTCGTTGAGAGACTGGTATGTCAGGGTAGTGAATTCTAGAGTATGAGGAAAGCTTCAGCAAAATAGTGGTTGTGTGAGGAGCAGACAAGGGGAGGACACCATTGTCATCATTGGAGGTTGCGTGAGTAAATGTGCGTTTTTTTTTGTGTGTGTCACAGCAATAAAGGTTGAGCCTAAGCCCTATATCATGAAGAAATTTCAGTTTTTTATATATTGTGAATAAAATATAACTGGGAAAGATATTGGGCTTCAAAAAGACGGATTAATGTAAGATGTTTTGCCATTGTGTGCCAGTAAAAAATGCCCATATCTTGTTCAAGGTAACAAGGTAAGTCAGCCCCAAGTGTGTTCCCTTAGATCAGGGATGGGGAACCTTCAGCCCTCCAGCTATTGCAAAACTATAATTCCCATGCCTGGATAGCCAAATTGAAACATTGGCATGGAGTGAATACGTAAATTTTTAGTAAATCTTTAGCCTTATTCGACGTTTTCACCATAAGAGAAAATGTGAGTATGTCTCATGTGGCATCTTAACGATTGAATCCAGTGTGGTGTCCCACCACGAGTGTTGCTAGTAGTTACACCCTTCGCAAAAGCTGGTACTTTTTGTATGCCCGTGTTGATTAAGTAGTGTTAAAGTTTCGCCACAAGATGTCTCTATTGTAAGTATATGTACTTAGTGAATGCACAGCTGTAGGACTGAAAGGGTTATTGTTCGTTTGTATGTCACATGGATCTGTAGACCAATGAGAGTGTTTCTTCTGTCCTATCATTTCTCTCTTTATTTCTTTCATATGCACTCTTCACCCATTCACAGCACACCTTACAGGCGCTGTACATAGGAAGTCACATAAGTAGAGGATGTGTAGAGGTCATTTGTCACTAGACACTGTAGAGGAAGGTTACAAGCCAGAGCGCTTTCCATAGTAGTCTAGTTGGGCCCTAGCCCTCTGCCAGGTCCCCAGTCTCAGTGTGCAGTCTAGAAGCAGACTCAGGCACATGAAGCTAACCTTTTCTTCTCAAGTAACTCCTCTCGACACTATGCAGTGTTAAACCCTTCACTAGAGAGGACAAGTCAGAGATAATCTCAACCCACGCCGTAGACAAGGAGAGTCACAGTGCAGGACAGTATCCACAAAGCAAGGCTAGGAACTGATCCGGATAGAGCAAAGTTGCTAGAAGCCTATTAACTCTATCTCGCAGTGTGTTTGTCAGCAGGGAACCCTCAGCATTCCTCTCATCCCAGGTAACAAGGTCTGGGGCTTGTGTCACCCACTAGGACGGGTCCCCAGACACTGGTAGGTCAACAGGTGGTGCAAAGACCCAAGAGTCAAAACACGGGCACAAGTATTCTCTTTCTCTTCTCAAGTATTATTGTACCTCTCCCTCCAACATCCTGTAGAGCACAGTGCTATTTGGGTTGGGACTCTCACCACATCCTCTTCTCTACTCTTCTGATTCTTCTATATGCCTCTCAGCACGTAACCCAGTTCACACGACTGTACTACTCCCTCTCCGCTCACTACAGATCTTGATCCCAACTTATCAAGTGTCTTGTTAAGTATAAAGTGTTATTTCAAGGCAAAACTGTATGTCCTGCTGCACACAAGTGTTTCCCAAGTAAAGCAGATTTTATTTATGATAAAGAAACTCTTTGATCCCTCATCCCACACCAACACAGCACACGAACATTTCTTGGGTTATCTCCCCTTTCTGTGGGTGGCATTACCGATAGCCCAGGTGGGTAATTACTCCACTCCGGACCACCTTGACAACAACCCAAGGGACCCCGCAATAAACCGGCAGGTCACTGTCCACAGGGGAACAAGGTACAACCGACCCTCTAAACTAAAAGCAGGTGTGCCAGCATACCTGTGTGCCCAACCGGCACTGGCGTCACGGTATAATATCATTGGGCCCGGCTGTATCTCTGCCAACCACCACAGAGCTGGCATCACGCTTTACCATCTGATAAGTGACCGGCCGTCCCACCTTCACACCGGGGGTGGGCACCACATCCAGCACCTTCAGCTCTATGTTCAGCATGTTCAGCACATCAAATAGCTTTGCATTATAGTGAATGTTCTTGGTTGTTGTTGCAACTTTCTGTATTGATAACTATTAAAAATCTAATTGCAGCAATCGATTTCTGATTTCTTGTTTGGTATGACCACCTTCCCGCTTGGTTCCTAGATCCATTATTTAGGTCATAGCCTAAAAGATAGCCCCCCTCACCCATTGCTTTCTGGGATATTCAGATATTTAATTTCCCCTTTTGTTTATTGTATAATAGGGTGTCTTAAGACCTCTCACTCGCTCTGTAGAACACAGACTGGAAATAAATACATCTATTATTAGAAGTGACCTTACTAACATGTTTAAATCCGTGGGTTGTAAATTAGAACTGAAACACAATTCATTGATTCCAAGGCACATTTTTCATGTTTGGAGGAAAGGCGTTTTAGATATCAAGACAAGAAACAGTTCTTGACAGTGTAAAATGGTGCTGGTGTAATGATAATGACATTGAGAGTAATAAACTATTTATCATTGAATGATGTATATAGTAATTGACCTACAGCAGGCTGAACACTATAGAACATAAAGACACACTTTATTGTGACTTCACAACAGAACACAACTTAAAGAAGGACATAGACTCTTATCATGGCATCAGAATAGAACACAGTTTAGTAATGAATACAAACATCAGGGTGGGTTCACACTCGCGTCTGGGCGCATCTTTGCCTGTGCCATAGACTCTATTATATGGTCGGGCGGATGGCAGAATTTGCCCGACCATAGAATGGAGTCCATGGAATGGGTGGAGATGCGCACATGTGAGCGTCGGAATCCATGACGGATTATCCGCTCCTATTCCGTAGAGTGAAACCCCCTTAATGCGACAAGACAAAATCTATTGTAAAATACTGTTCCTTTTTATACTGTGCAAACATAGGGGGGAGTTATCAAAGGGTGTAAAATTAAGTGTGGGATCTAAACTTCAAGGGCAGGGGGGAACATAATGAAAAAAATCAATACTCACCTCTCCACGTGCCTTTGCAGCACTGGATTGCTGCTCCAGGACTCTCTCCTTCACAGTTGACATTACGACTAGGTTGATGGACTCTGCTGCTGGTCATTGACTGGGGTCGGACAACTCTGCAATCACTGACTGGCTGAGTGTGCAATCCATCAGCCAGGTCATGATGCCATTGGGACCTGGGGAAAATTCCTTCTGGCGGCGGTCTCAGGGCCTGTCACACAGCGATTTGTGGGCAAAGGGAGAGGTAAGTAATGATTGTTTATTATTTCCCCCCCCCCACCCCACCCCTGACGGCCGTCAATTTTTTTTTTTATCTCTGGACTTCTCCTTTAAATCAACTCTGAAGATTAAAACAAGTTCTTACAATGCCAAGTAAATATATATGTCATTGGTGTATACGTAAAATCACTTGTGCCAATGATATCATTAGTCATATTACAATATGAAACACATCATATAAATGTCAAGAAATGTATATCCAGTGCCATATCCAGTATATATCATTTTTACAGCAAAGGCCCAGACACCATTATAATTGAGTAATAAACTTGTTACAGTGAACTAAGTGACAACTGTTTACATTCTGTGTAGAATGGGCATGACAGTGGCACCAGAACAACTAGAGGCATGGTAAGTATAGGAAAGCTGTCCAAGTTATTATTAAAGGGGTTATCCAGCGCTATAAAAACATGTCCACTTCTCCCCCTACTATTGTCTCCAGTTCAGGTGCTGTTTGCAATTAAGCTCCATTTACTTCAATGGAACTGAGTTTCAAAACCCCACCCAAACTGAAGACAACAGTAGGGGGAAAGTGGCCATGTTTTTGTAGCGCTAGATAACCCCTTTAACCCCTTTATTTCAGCCATACGTATATGTACGTTCTTACTGCCAGTGCCCCGTGCAGTGTGAACCTATGAAGGGGTTTTAGGCCCCGTGCACACAGAGCAAAAGAGGCGGAAATTTCAAACGGAGCCTCCACTGCGCATTTGCTTAAAATTCTGCCTGTTCCATTGATTCAATGGGACAGGCAAAATTTCAAGTGGCGTCTGTAGCGTGGGCTCCGTCTCTTTTGCTCTGTGTGCACAGGCCGTTAAAATGTGCAGGGCTGCTTCAATGTGAGCAGCCCCACATACAGTATTGTCCCAGGAGCTGGGCAAAATGACAGGCAGCCTTGGTCACGCTTCTGCCTGTCATTAACCCCTTAAATTCTGCAATTAGTAACGATTGCAGCGTTTAAAGGGAGTCACTTATAGGCTGGGTTCACACTACGTATATTTCAGTCAGTATTGTGGTCCTCATATTTCAATCAAAACCAGGAGTGGATTAAAAACACAGAAAGGATCTGTTCACACAATGTTGAAATTGAGTGGATGGCCGCCATATAAATGTAAATAACTGCCGTTGTTTTAAAATAACAGCAAATATTTGCCATTAAATGGCGGCCATCCACTAAATTTCAACATTGTGTGAACAGATCCTTTCTGTGTTTTTAATCCACTCCTGGTTTTGGTTGCAATATGAGGACCACAATACTGACTGAAATATACATAGTGTGAACCCAGCCATAGATTGTAAGCCCTCACGGGCAGGGTCCTCTTTCCCATGTATCAGTCTGCCATCTGCCTTCATGTAATGTGTTTTGTTCTTGTAATGTTCTTGATTGTTACCCCTGTTGCCTGTATAGCGCTCTGGAATTAAGTGCACTTTATAAATAAATAAATAAATAAATAATAATAATAATAATAATAATAATAATTGGTAGGATAAGTACCTGTCACTGAGTGATTGGGAACCCCTCAGCACTTTCCTGGACAGGCAGGGGTATAATACCTCCATCTTGTTGGATCAGCAATCTCATAGACTCTGCCTGATAAAACTGATCAATGCTATGCAATGGAATAGCATTGATCAGTATATGGAATCTAAAAAATCTAATTAAAAAAAGTTTTCATTATACAAAGCATAATATATATGATAGCATGCAGAATTGTCCAATCTATTAAAATATAAGAATATTGTTCCTGCACAGTGAACAGTAAGGGCCCTTGCACACTGAGTACACAAGGCTGAATTTACAGTACAAGCAAAGTCCATGCGGCAGATTCCGCTTGAAATTCAGCTTTTCCTCTTTCATCAATGGGATTTCTCTTGTGTCTCTTCTCTCTGTCCAAAGAATTAAAGGGGTAGTGCGGCGGTAAACAATTATTCACAGAATAACACACATTACAAAGTTATACAACTTTGTAATGTATGTTATGTCTGTGAATGGCCCCCTTCCCCGTGTCCCACCACCCCCACCCGTGTACCCGGAAGTGTGGTGCGCTATACATGCCGCCCTCTTCAGCGTCATCAGATGCTCAGCCGCGATTGGCTGAGCACAGTTTGGCTCAGCCAATCGCGTCTGAGCATCTGATGACGCTGAAGAGGGCGGCCGGCACTCAGGACACTCGGAGGGATTCGGCCGGCCGTCCGAAGACGGCATAGATGACTGAAGATCGGAGACGAGTCGGCACGTGACAGGTATGTATAGCGCACCACACTTCCGGGTACACGGGTGGGGGTGGTGGGACACGGGGAACGGGGCCATTCACAGACATAACATACATTACAAAGTTGTATAACTTTGTAATGTGTGCTATTCTGTGAATAATTGTTTACCGCCGCACTACCCTTTTAACATGTTGGAGATGACTACATGAGGGGTGGTGGGGCGGTGGATAGGGGGGTAACTACTTGGGGCTTACTAGCAAGGGCATTACCTACAGTGGGATGCCTTCTACATTAGTGGATATCTCATACTAGAGTAAACCGTCAACTACCAGGGGGATAGGAGGTATAACTATCAGGGGAATAACCTACAGGGGGATGCATAAGAGGTGCGGGCTAACTACCAGGGGGATTACCTATAAAAGGTATAACTATCGGGGGAATAACCTACAGCGGGATGCATAAGGGGTGTGGGCTAACTACCAGGGGGATTACCTATAAAAGGTATAACTATCGGGGGAATAACCTATAAAAGGTATAACTATCGGGGGAATAACCTACAGGGGGATGCGTAAAGGGTGGGGGCTAACTACCAGGGGAGTTACCTAAAGGGGGATTCTGGACACTGCCTCAATGGGAACACTTCCCACTTGGGCGTGGGGATGGCTACCTGCTCATCGAGGTCTACTATATGGACCTCTTTTACACTTAATGCAGTGAATCATCTTTTAGGCTATGTTCACACTACGTAAGTTTCCGTCCGTAGTGCGTTTCATGAATAAGTGGCCAGAGACTTACGTAGTTTGTGTATAATGGAAAGTATACGAAGTACGGCTGCACAGTTCACACTACGTACGAACTTACGCCCGGACCGTACGCGGCGGCGTAAAAAATGAACCAGACCATTGTTTGCGGACGAAAATGCTGTAACTTACGCCCGTAGTGTTACATGCGGTCCCGTACGTAGTGGTGATTTCTTCATTTTTGCAGCTTTTTGTGCCGAGCAAAAAGGTTCTGTTGGGTGTCCGGGGCTAGGCGAAGATTTCCAAGTAAAAGGCCGCTGTCAGATCGCTACGTGGGGCGCTCGGGAAGCGTAAGTAGACTTTGGACGTAAGTTCGCGGTCCGTACGTAGCCGGCCGCAAGTAGCGTAAATCTCCGGCCGGAGTTTACCGCGTATGTGTCCGGCCGCGAAAATATGCGGCCGGACATATACGCAGTGTGAACATAGCCTAAGGGCCCTATTCCACCGGACGATTATCGTTCAGATTATCGTTAAATCGTTCGAATCTGAACGATAATCGTTCGGTTGAAATGCAGTTAACGATTAACGACCAAACGAGAAATCGTTGATCGCTTTATAAGACCTGGACCTATTTTTATCGTTGCTCGTTCGCAAATCGTTCGCATTGAATAAGACATCGTTCGGTCGTTCGCAATAGATACGAACGCAATAGCGAATAAATAGCGAAGAGAAACGATCGCAATTACAATAATAAGTAACGATTATCGTTCCATGGAAATGACCGAACGTTTTCAGGTCTTTCGCAATAGCGGTCGTTTGAGATCGTTAATCGTTAACGATTATGCAAACGATAATCGTCCGGTGGAATAGGGCCCTTAGATTGCAGATTTTCGATCAGACACTCCAATTGAGTTTTTGACATGTATTAAAATGTACTACCACCAGGTCAGATCTATGTCCCATTGTCTCATGGAACAGGAACATGAAGAAGTATCACATTTATCTTGTCAATACATTTTGCTTCTTCATATACATTGTTGTACATAAAAAGGATAAAGGATTTTGTATACTTTACATTTGCTGATTCAAGCAGTCTTAGAACAACAGCACCATCTTGTGGCCATTAAGAGGAATTGTGTAGTCTAATGCATAGCAGAGCAAGCTATGAATAAAATGGATAAATATGCTCAAATGTTAGACTAGGAGGCCTCCATTGCAAATTCTATTCCGTATTGGAAAACAAAGCCAGCAAATCGGTTGAATGACAGAAACCAAAAGAGTCCACCCACTGGTGTCTGCTATGTTGCTGGATTCCAACAAGACGTTTAAATGGATTCTATGACCCATATGTGAATGAAGCCTTAATGTGCAAAGTGATGTTCTCTCTTCTTTTATTTACTTTTGCTTTACTATTACCTACTAGTATAAGTACATAATACATAGTACATGTATCAGCGAGTAAATATTACCTAACAATAAGTAAAATAACCTGCCGATCACAGTTTATCTATACTGATGCATTGTGGCTAACAGACCAAGAAATTTGTCTATGTAGTTTCACATGTCAATACGAATGTTTCCATGCTTTGGAAGGATGCAGAACCTTTATCGTTATTGATTAGACGGCTTTTCTAGGGGCTGCTTTTCTCTAGTTAGGATTCCTGACACCACATTATAGGTAGACATATTCATCAAATATTTACATGTGATTATACACGTGATCACACCTTCATACTAACATGTACGTGTGTACAGTAAAGCTGCTACATTTATTTATTTAAACAAATCTATACTGTTTTATCCAGTTATATTTCAGTATGGCAGCTATATTATCTTACATTGAACAATTTGACAGATGCAATTGGGCAGCAGAGTCCGCCTGTCCCATTGTTTTTTCGCATGCCTCTGCTCTTCACCCAAAGAATTGACATGTCAATTCTTTGGGTGGAGAGTGGAGGCACACGAGAAATCCCGTTGAATCAATGGGACGGGTGGAATTCCAAGTAGCGCGGGCTCCGCTACAAATTCTGCCACTTTTGCTTAGTTTGAATGGGCCCAAAGAAATGGGAAAATGCCCTATTCTATCGCTTAACTACCCCTGTCTACCCTGCTCTTCCTAGATGACCAAAAATCAAAAGCCTGATGCCAAAAATTCTATCTCAACTTGTTTCCACCTTGGGATAGCTCAAGTCAGGGGATCATCAGGGGATATCAGCATAATGTCCATTATAGGGGCTGAAAAAGATGCAGAAACGTGACATCAGCACAGTTGTGGGAGCACAAAAAACTGCAGAATATACGCTATGTCTTGCTGTACCCTTAAAAAAAAACAGACAAACCTGCAAGCGGAGAGACTCACTGATAAGGAGAGTAAAACCAATCCTACACGTTTCTTCAATGTGTTCTGCAGGTCAGGACGAAGCTGTGAGGTGGCAGCGATACGCGTGGGGTTCCTCCTCCCTCCACTGACCAAACCAGGTGATTCTTAATATCCATGTTGTCTGTACTTTACATCCCCAGTCTCTGCTTTGGATTTATTAGTTATCCCAGTCTAATAGGGTGCACACCCCATATTACAGGGTGTCACTTGTCATGTTCTGTTTTTAGATGTTTTTAACTTTCTGTGTTTGGAGCTGTCAATAAAGATATTCCTATATATTTTCCATCATTTTGGTGTGCACTTGCATTTCTATGGTTATGTTCACACAACGTCAAAAATAGAGAAAAGGCGGACGATTTTAAAATTTAAAATAACGTCCGATATTGCCGCGATTTAGGTGAGACAGACGGGTGGGAAGACAGACGTCCAATGCACACAATGTATTGAATAACGGACGTTATCGCCACGGACGTCAAAATAATGATCATGACAATGATTTTTGGCCATCTTTTGCAAACAGCGGACGTTTTTTATTAGTTGTTCATACACAGTTTTTCTTTTTTCTCCGTTTTTCCTATTAAATTCAATGGACTTTTCAATTAAGATACACCCAAAGGCCAATTAGGAACCCAAACTAGAATAATGTACCCAGCCATCAGGGGAGGCCAGACTGCTAAACCTCTGCTGCTCTGTAGTTATGATACATTGAGTGTAGGACCTTCGGGATGTAAGTCATGTGATTAGTCACATGACTGTGACATTACCAAAGTTCCTTCAGCTCAGTTGCCGTGCATATCCCCTCCCGATCTCTCCTGCGGGGCACTGATCTGACTGACAGGAGAAGGGAGAGGACTGCACAGCTTATCCAGCCTTCCAGCACAGTCAGCACTGTGCCCGATCATCTGGGAAGGAGTCAGGGTACGGCAGGACTTTACAAAGTCATGAGCCGCTGAGCGGGTGGCCGGCGGCAGTGAGCGGGGCTTCCCCTTCAGCTATGCGGCCACGCAGCTTAAAGGGAAAACTGATAGCAATAATGTTAGAATCCATCCCCAGATCATAACTGAAAATTAGGTCCAAGGGGGACATGTATCAACGGGCGTACATTTTTTTTCAGAGGAAAGTGCCGATTTGCGCATGATTTTATTCGCAACGAAGGGCGCGGACTCAGAGTCCGCCAAAAGATACGCCGAAAACCTACTCCAGTCCTCAGCTGGCGTAGGTTTTCGCCCGTGCGCACTGGAGCGCGCAGGATTTATGTAGAGGCAGTCCGCCTCTACATAAATCCCCGTATCGCCGGAGCTGCGGGGACATTTTTAAGTCCGGCGTAAAAAACGGCGGACTTAATAAATGTCCCCCCAAGTGTTTGCAAATTCCTTGTTGTGGATGACATAGTATGAAGAAGAAAAACTGTATTGAAATTCTGATTTTCCTGTAGATGTAGTTTGTGTATGAGAGCTGAGTTTACAGATGTAAGGGAGTGGAGGAAGTGGGATGTTTCCATAAAACCGACAGTCGCGGGAAACAGGCGGCCCAAGATCCGTCAGTGTTGGGGGAGCAGGACAGGTAAGTATACCTCACTGATATGTCCCCCGCAACACTGGCACGATCTGCAAGTATCAAATGATCTATAAAACATGCAATAAATGAAATGGTGTTAGTAATATGAATTATTATGTATTTATGTCACTGACCATATTAAAACAATATTGCATTTTATTTGTAATTTTAAACTGGTTACTGAGGATGCAATAGGCTACCATTGCCGCTACAGTTTTGTACTAATTTAACCAGTAGAAAGAAATAATAAAAATTGACAACGTAACAAAAAAATGTAATGCATGATTACATCACATGAAAAGAATCACATAGTATGGATAGTCTGTGATCATCTTTTCATTTATTCTTTGAAAAGTTATTAAAAAGATTGTTCAGGCATGACATTTTTTCAGAAAGAATCCTTTGTGCTGCAGAAATAAAATCTAAAGCATACGCACCTGCCCTGATCCCCTGTCCCTACCATTCCAATGGTTCCTTCCTGGGGTGTAATTTATTATTCCATTATTATCTTTTTTGTGCCTTTTTGGCCAGTACACTTCTTGGACAGTACCTGTCACAATCCCGAGAGCTGTAAGCTCTGCAGCATATCTGTCTTTTTTTTTTTTCTTCCACCAATCCTCAGTGTCCTCAGCCACCATTTGTTCAACAAAGATGCATTGATGACACAGGAGCAGAAGCAGCGACACCTTGTGACTAGAGATTAGTGAACCCTTCAAAAGTTTGGTTTGGCAGGTTCGCTAAACTTTTATGTACAGTTTGGGTTCGTGCTGAACAAAACTTTAACAAATCGCTTTAAAAAAGCTAAACGCCTGCAGATTTTTAGCTGTTTTAATGAAGTTTCCAAAGTCCGCTACTTATACTTACATGTCCCAGGGTCCTTCTTCTCGGGTCTGGTCTATGGTGAAGGCACACTCAGTCAATTACAGGCTGATTAGGATGGGACAGCACCGCAGCCTGTGATTGGCTGAGCGGCCTGTCACTCTTGTCTCAGGAGTGACAGCCCGCTCAGCCAATCACAGGCTGACTGGGGACGTGACAGCACCACGGCCTGTGCTTGGCTGTGTGGACTGTTACTCTAGAGACAAGAGTGACAGCTCGCTCAGCCAATCACAGGCCATGGTGCTGCCCCGTCCTAGTCAGCCTGTGATTGGCTGAGTGGACCTTCGCCACAGAAGACGCCGGGACCAGGGAGCCACCAGGAGACATCAGGGAACACGGAAAGCTGAGAATATGTTTATTTTTTGTTTTGTTTTTTTACATGAGCGTTGCCATCTTTCCAAACCCCTCCAAACTTGGCAGGAAGTTCAGTTTAGTAGCAAACCGAACTTTTTGCGCAAACTCTCTGGAGCCCAAACCACTCTCAAAATCTTTCATTCAGAAAGCTATATGATGTGGTTTCATTGATCTTTAGCTATTTATGGAGAATGTGTGGCATTTTGATGAATTTGGCGCATGTACACATGATTTATAGCTACGAAAAGTGTAAAAAATGACTTCAAAGACACAACAATGACTTTCTCTCTTTTTCTCCTGTTTGAACATTGCACAGGTGCCTTAACGATCCAGCCCATGTTCAGTATTCACACAGCTGATGAATAGGAGGCAATCTGCCTGGAGCATTCCTAATGATGAGGAGGGCGGGGAAGAGGGACGGAGAGAGTGTTCCAGGCTAATGCGTACACAATCTAAGCCCTGGCCGTTTGGCACGGGGCTGCCAGTTTAAAAGTTGTTTTTTAGGACAATAACTGCATCACCTGCCAAACGGACCCCAGGACAGATCTTGGATTAAAAGCAGCTATCCGAAGGTACAAGTGGTTTGGGGGGATCAGACTGTGGGTACAGAGTCGCTTTAACATAGTGCTTTTCATAGTATTTAATAACAGTAGAATGGTATTATTCACCCATTTAGTGGTGGTAATGTTCATACTGTGGCAGTATTATTTACTAACATATTATGCACTCACTTTGTAGGGGTAGAATGTGGTCATGGTGTGGTGTTACTCTTCTTGTATAGTGCTATTATTGGTGATGTTGGTCTGGGATTTGTTTAGCAACAGTATGGTAATATGTATTTCTTGTATGGTGGTTTTATTTTGAATAAATAAAAGAAAATATTCTAAATTTACTATATTTATCCTAACATTTTTGTGGTAGTCATCTCCCAAAATTCAGAACTTGGAATAGTAGGTATCTGAAAGGATGAAATTTAGCCGCTTCCCACTATTGGACGTAATTGTACATCTATTTTAGCAGGCCATTTCTGCAAATAGGTGTATAGTTATACCCACGGGATGGTTTGCGCTTAGAAGCAGGGTTGCCTCCGCCATTTATTTGTGCCTTTTGAAGGGATCATGGGGTACCAATGACAGCAATGGCAACCCAACGGAAGGCTTTAGAATGGCCTCCAGTCTGGTGGCTAAGGAAGACTGTCAATGTCTGTCAGTGAAGCACTGAAAGGTGTAATACACTGCAGATCTGTACTGTACTGTATTATACCTGTGATCAGGAGATTGTACACTCTAGTCCCCTATTGGGAAATTAAAAATATAATGTAAATAAAAATACACAATTCCCCTTTCCGCCATAAGGGTACATTCCGACATAAGGGAAATTCCGAGCGGAATCCCCGCCGCGGACTCTGCTTGGAATCCTGCCTGCCTCACTGTCTTAATGTTATGTATAGGGCGCCTCCTCTCTCCGCAGCTTTTCACTAAAAATTTTTTACAGCCGGCAGGGGCAGAGGGGTAATTGATTCTGCAGTTAAATGGCCAGTGTCACTATACATAACTTTTGACATGCTTAAAGGAAATGACTGGTGGATTATAAAAGCCGGCACTGGGGAAATTGATTACAAGTACTAACTTAACTCTCCATTTGCCCATGGTGAGCAGCGGGATCGGCCGTGGGACCACAGCTGTGTTTCTGGATCTCTGGAGCTGACATGTCACTACATGTCCCCCCTAGTTGTGATGTCATCACAACTCAGGGGCCAGTGCTGCGTCCTTTCCCCTGGAGGCCATTCCCACTGCTCTCAGTGGGCACGGGGAGAGGTAAGTTAGTACTTGTAATCAATTTCCCCCCTGCCAGCTGCTGGCTTTTATAATCCGCCGGACTTCTCCTTTGAGCATGTCAAAAATAATTTATAGTGACAGTGGCCATTTAACTGTGGAAAGTGTTCGGTCCTGGGTCAGCTGGCTTCCTGTGGACTGAAGGATTCTCATCGACTACCAGATCCTTCCTGACAGTTCACCGATCCCTTACCAAAGCTCACAGACCCCTTCCTTCCCCACCCAAATCCATGTATGTTGCTGCTATCTCTATGGGTTAGCATAAATAGGAGTTACACAGCACACCTCACATTCTCTTAGTTATGCATTTTCCTATGGATACTGTGGATGGGGTATAACTTAACAAGATGGGAGTACTTATTTAACCCTATAGTTAGAGATAAGCAAACTGAAAATTCAGTTCATTAACAAACAACATTTTTCGAACGAGTTTTAAAACGTTTTAACATGTTTTAGGACCATGGCATGAGCATGGGAATATCGCTAAAACCTTTTTTCAGTGTCATTTCAGCTCAAAGTCTCCCCCTATTGATGCCCACTCCCCTTCAACATAGTGCAGTAGAAAACAGGAAGTCATCATTCAGTTGCTGGAGTGAGGAAGAGAAGCATCTGGATAAAGCAGTGAGCCACAGAGAGAGAGAGAGAGAGAAAGGGACATAATAGGTTCAAGCAGGACAATTTAGGGCCCTATTCCACGGGCCGATCAGGGCCCGATCAACGATGTAAACAAGCGTCGATCTGCTTCTCCTCGGCTCTGTCTTCCTTCCCGGGTCCCGCGCACTCTGGCTTCAGAATGGCCTGTCAGCTGACAGGTCACTCAGCCAATCACAGGCCGCGGTGGTCCCGGCCTGTGATTGGCTGAGTGTTCCGTCAGCTGACAGGCCATTCTGAAGCTACAGCGCGCGGGACCCGGGAGGAAGACAGACCCAGGGAGGAGAAGCCCTGCAGGTAATGTATGCTGCGTTCTCAAATCGTTGGTCGCCCGCCGCGCACCGCTAATTCACCGTAGCGATGCGCGGTGGGGGGAACGATATTTTAGGTCTGGCCCTAAATGAACGATCAGCCGATGACAAGATCATCGGCTGACCGTTCTCTCTATTCCACAGAGCGATAATCGGCTGAATGGGATCAATTCAGACGATTATCGTTCCTGGGGAATAGGGCCCTTAGAGTAGGTTACAGTGAGGCAGGACTGTTTTAGTGTAGAAGCTGTCACTCTGTTTATCTATGGATTGACTGAGGTATGTTCGGTTTCCATCAGTTCGGTTTCCATCAGTTCAAATTAAAGCACTTTCTTAAGTGTGATATTAAGAAATAACATACTTTCTGGCCATCTTGGGTGTATTTAACCCACAGAGGCAGGTGGCATATTATGTCCATTCCCTGTATGGAAAAATTGCGGCACTGTACCAAGTGTCATATCAACCATTAAAGTCCTTTCTGGCCATCTGGAGTGAGGTTAACTCACATAGGCATGTGGCATATTACATCCGTTTTGTGTCTAGGTTTAAAGCTGTTAATCTTAGGACCATGATCAGTTGGTTCAAAAAATATAATATAGAGTAATGTTTACAGGGAATCTGTCATCACCCGGGCCCTACCTGAGGTGCTGACAGTGTGCTTTAGCTGGCAGTCACTTGTCAGCATGGTACCTTTTGGTAATTTGTCTGTGGAGTGTATCATGTGCAATCTCAGGTCTCCTACGATAATGAAGAGTCAAAGAGGAGTTGTAGCTAAGCGATTGTACTGCACTCTGGCGCAGTTCACCCTAATGGAGCCAAATCATAGAGGGGCGGGTGTTTCTTCCCACAGTGGGTGGGCCAGCCCACCACGAGTGCTTCACTCCCGCCAGTGCCCTGGAATAGAACAGTGCTGTGCGTGGGAACCAGGCCGCGGTTGAAAAATGGACCATGGCACCCCATGGCACCGGCCTTTCCCTGTGCAAAACTTAAAGCGAAGGTACTAATGGTACATTCGCTTAAAAATAAGATACATGCTAATTAGGGATGGTCCGAACCGAGTTCGTACGGAGTTCGTACGAACCCGAACCATCCGCAATGATTACCGCTGTCTGCCCGCTCCGTGCAGCGGGCGGATCCAGCGGGAGGAACGCCTGGAAAACTGGGATACAGCCATAGCCATGGAGCGGGCAGACAGCGGTAATCCGATGCCGAGGGTTCGGGTTCAGCCGAACCCGAACCTCGGCGGGTTCGGACCATCCCTAATGCTAATGTTATCATTTTTCATGAAAAACATTGTCTTGTCTGTTTTACTCTGCGCTTCACCAACATCAAGGGCGTCTCCATCAACACCTCAGACAGCAGTAATAGAGAGAGCCCCAGGGTAACTACAAGTACCACAATTTACAACCAAGGTGCAGCCCCCTCGAAACCTCTACAGCAGACCCCCAGAAGGAAAAAGGTCAGAGAGATACTTCAGAGGACGGATTGCGAAAAGACCTCTCTGTCATGTCACTTCTTCCCCTCATGATCTAGTCTCCTGCAGCTTCCACCTACAGGTCTCTGTGCTAAGCCACTTTGGGTCTAAAAAAGGGCCAATGCTGGTGCAGCCACTTCCAGGTGTCTGTTCTAGGCCTCTCTGGGTAAAATAGATTGCCCATAATGGTGCTGTCACTTTGAAGTGTCCACTGCTGTCCAGGGAGAAAATGTAAGTGTTCTGATCCACCAATGTGCACTGCTGTTAAGGGAGAAAACTTTATTTTGCACCACTGATTGAACAACGTCCACTACTGTCCTGAAAGTAAGCGTCATTTAACAACACTCATCCACCGAAACAGTCAATACCATCTGTACAGACAGCTTCAATGCTGTGACATGTAAGATATTTTAACGGCAGTAGTTGTGAATCTGCTGTACCACTGATAGCAATGGTGTAAGCCGCACCAGGGAGCGGAGTCTAAGAGGCCGCTGTTTTTCCCCAGCGCCCACTGCAAGGTGGGCTGGACTTGTGGCAGGCAACCCCTAGGTCGCTACCCCTGGCTTGACTTGATGGCGGTGTCGGGCTGGATTGCAGCAGAACTCAGAGGGAAGGAATCACGGGCAGGAACCACAGGTAGGAAAGCCGGGACCACTATGCAAGGTTGCAATAGCAGGAGAGCCAGGATTTAAATAATGAAAGGCTGAAGGCTGCAGCCAATCATGGGCGCACTGGCCCTTAAAATCTAAGTCTAAGTAAGCTCATTTTTGGTCCACAATCTCTTTTTTTAATCACTTTTTATTATTTTTTTTCTGGATGTGATGTAACAAAAAAATCTCTTTATTGTATTTTAGAAAACCAAATATATTATTATATATTTATCCAAATATGTTTATTATATTTTTTGTTTATTTTTTATTTGAAAAAAAAAAAAAAGGAAAAGGGAGTTGTATGGGATTTTTTTATATATTAAATAACTTTTTTTAATATTCATTTGAAGTCCCCTATGAGCAATACACTAATTGCTTATAGGGATCAATGCAGTACATATCTATTGATCCATTATACCACTGCTTGATTGCTTTAGTCTACTGCAAACAGGCTGAAGCAATCCCTGATGTTTGGCAGCCTGAGCCTTGGGCTTCCCTGATATTGGATTGGCTCGCCACCATCTTTTTACAGTGAGCCAATCTAGCCACTGGACCACCAATGCAGGTATGTGAAGACCATTGAAATTGTTAATAAGCCAGAATTGACGATCATTCCATGGCGCCTATAAGCTGTGGTGCTGGACTGCTGATGGCAACTGTGAACGGTGCGGTACAGAGGGGGCTCACATATTAAGCCCTCTCTGTACCCTTTTAATGACGTCATGACCCATCATCTGTCGTCAAGAGGAAAATGTTATGTTCACATATGTATTTACATACATTGGATGTGATAAAGGTTTTATCGCTAGTGAATTGCTGCCCATCCACCATTGACTGCCATATAAACTCATCACTCTTTACCTCTCTTCCCCCATCTCTGTTTGACACCCTACCCTGGCTCTATGTTCTGGTAATGACCTAAGGTTAACATGTTTCTTTGTATGAACCTCTAAGTCTTTTCTCCAAAACTCTGCCTATGCTGCGCATATTCTCTGGACGATCAGATTATTTCCTAACATCCACATTATTTAAAATAGTCTCTCTTTCTTTTCCCTTGTCCCAATTTATTCAGCCTGCTGTGTGTGCTCTGAACTATATAAAAAATAGTGCAAAGGTGTTTATAGCACATAGACCATGTGCCTCACTCTTTATGTTACTCAGGAGATCCTATAAAGTGTAGACCAGTTCTATCAGGAAGGCAGAATAATTATTCTCCCAAAAACATAAGGTCACATTAAACTTCACAGTATAATGATAACCAAACCATGCACCTCTTCTAAAACCTTTATATTGCATCTTTGAGAACTAAGGACCAATAAAAACCACTGACCATACTATGACCATTTGGTCAGAATTCTGCATGGACATCATTGCCTGCATTCTAAATTACCAACATCTGTTACTCAGTTTCTGTTATGTAAGAATGTTAGAGTAACTTTTCTTTATATATAGAAATATTTCTGAAAGTTTGTAATATTATCCTATAACATAACTTAAAGAGGAACTCTTGGCAACCGCCCCCCTCCCCACAAAGACATGACATTACAGAATTACATCATTGCTGTGGGGGGCTTTGCTTGGTCAAGCATTCTCATTCAAGCCAGCCCCTAGTGTGGGACCATTTTCTGCTTCCTGATGAGAAACCCGAAATCCCCCCCAATTCCTACATGGCCCCATCACCTATTGAAAATCACAAGTAAGTAAGGCGTGTGCACAGAAAACCTGCAGTTTGTAATACTAAGTGTATACACACAAACCAGCTCCACCATAAATTACCCTGTTCAGGCACCACCTTCCATCCTTGATAGGGACAAGACACTAAAAGTTTCAAAGTTTTCAATTCCACCAGTGTGTATACAATTCTTTAATCTTTATTGCTTCTCCAAGAATAAAGGTGCCTGACATATTCAATGCATTGTGATTACTCATGGTGATCTTATTCATAGTCACACTATCATTACACCTTGTGCTCTATATAAACCGATACTGATGACTTGTAGGGTAGTGATGTCTGAAGCATATAACAATACCTGCAAAGTGTTTGCAGTCCTGACTTCCTTGTGTTCCAGTCAGTGTCCAGCTATCATTTACAGGTCATGGGGTCAATAAAGTCAGTGGTGTTTAGTAGACAGTATCATTTATGGGCACTCCATAAAACATGACGGCCCTACAAATCTGCCGCCTGAGCAAGAAACTCATTTCAGCTCATGCCTGAAAGGGCCCTACCCCAGTGCTATGCCACACGGCATTGAGATGCCTTTGCCCAGCACAAGCAGAGAGCACAGTATTAGGGCGGGAGGGACAGCCACACAGATCCGGGCATTTGATTAGCGGTGGCTGCTGAAGTTGGATAAAGCTCTAAGGTTGTCTGGAAAACATGGATACAGCCAATGACTATATCCATGTTTTCCACATAGCCTTAGGGCTTTATCCAAGTTCAGCAGCCACCGCTAATCAAATGCCGAAAGTTCAGGTTCGGATCGACTCGAGCATGCTCAAGGTTCGCTCATCTCTAGATGCCACAGAGCAGGATCGGTGAGTGGACACCACATCTCTATGCTTTTATTTATTTTTATCGGTTTGATCGGTTAACCCCTTTAACCTCTTAAAGATGCAGCCAATTTTGGCCTTTAGGACAAAGCTCCATTTTGCAAATCTGACCTCTTACGTTATGTGTTAGTAACTTTGTGATTTTGAGATGTGATCAAATGTTCTTGAAAATTTCCAACACATAGTAGGTTTATTTCTGAAGAGGCCTGTATTCTAGAAACCCCCATAACTCACCCACCCAAAAAAAACTGCTCCCCTCAAAGAATTCAGAACAGGGTTGGGGAACGATTAACAGAAAACTCAATATTAAAATTTAAATATATTAAACTTCAAAAAACTTCAATATTTATTTTTTAAAATCTGCAGTTTTTACCAATATCCCATGTGTAGCCAGTGCATTCCTTGCCTTACACACAAGCCTCACACAGGATTTTGGGACTCTCTTTTTTATTAGGATACTATATTGGGTTTGCAAATGAATGGAAGTAGCAAAGCATTAAAACCCCCCAAAACTATGCCCCTTAAGGAATTTTGAAACTCCTCTCCCCCCCCCAGTTTTGTGTAGAATTTATTAAAATTTTGCTGTAAGAAAATACAATTTTTTCAATAAAATGTAGTTGTAGCTTAAATGTTCTCATTTTCACAAGGAACACAGAAGAATATGCCCCCCTAAAATTAGTTATATTATTTCTATTATTAAGCAGTACCCCATAAGTTGCTGTTTGTGCATATGGCACGGCTCAGAAGGACCATTTTGCATACTTAGCACAAATGTTACTGAAACACTTTTTGGCCACCATGTATTTTTTCAGAAGAAACCCCCAGAAGTGGTCTCATTTTAAAGAATACACTCCTAAAATAATTAATCTAGAGGTGTAGTAAACATTTAAACCCCACAGGTATTTTTTAACATTGGCCCACGAACATTAAGATTTTACATTTTTTCCAGTAAATTTTAGTTTTGTCCTAAAATTTTCTCATTTTGACAAGGAAAATAGGGACATAAACTTGACAAAACATGTTACCTAATTTTTGTTGCAGTATCTCACTTGTGCTCATAAACTGCTTTTGGGCACCATGTAGATTTGCAGTGCTCCTCGATGGCACCAGTACAGTGAAAACCCCCACATGTGACCTCATTTTAAAAACTACACCCCTTGAAGATATTATCTAGGCGTGCAATACACAGTTGGACACCATAGATGTTTGAGGAAACTTTTTATCTTTGGGCCATAAAAATGAAAATATTTATTCCTAACATGTATACATTTAGCTCAATATTACAGATTTTTACAAGGAACACGGGAGTATAGGCACCCCTATTTGTTTTTATTTTATTTTAGAAATTCAACATTACATAAAAATTCATCCCTTTTACCCCATATATCCTTTCCCCAACCGTAGCATTAGCAATAGAAACATCTTCCATAATAGGCAACTATTTCTACAATAATTCACATTTTCATCGATGAGGCAGACCCTCCGCCGCCCAGACGTTTGCACAGATGTTAGCTCTTAACTTCACTCACCATTTCCACCCCACTCTTCCATCTATCCTACTCTATCTACCCTTTCTATCCTAAGACTGGTGATCCAGACAACCCCCCCAGCAATAGCACCCGGAGACTGAAAACCTCTCTTATCCATCCGTGTTCCCTTTTTCTACTTTAAATCCCCTGTTGTATTTCCACCTCTTAGATGTTCCGCCGATTCTGCACCACTTTTCTGCTCCAATCATTGCCCATACCTGTCTAGGGAATCCATGCCATCCACGTAACCATTTCAGCCCCAGAGATAAATTCTTTTTACAACACACATACCAGTGGTTTGTCCCACATCTATAATGCCGGCCCACATCACTTTACTGGCCACTGTTTTATATTTAGTTTCCATCATGTACAGTAGGCACCCCCAAAATTTAACAGTAGAACAGTAGTAAATCTGCTGCTTTGGACAGTTATTGTCACAGACAGAGGTGGCAACAGAGAGTGCCATATCAGACTGTAAAGAAAACACCCATTTCCTGTTGGCATACAGCATCTGATCCCAACTCTCGTGCCTCTCCAGATTACCCCTTTAGGGTTCCCACCAGGATCTCCTGCACAGCTTACATCACAACCCAGTTGATGGACTGCAAACTCAGCCAGTCAGTGACTGCGCTGCAATCACTGATCGGCTGAACATGCAGTCAATCAGCCGGGATGGACATTTCCCCCCAGCGTCATAAGAACCCTGAACCTATGAACTGGCATGGGAAAGGTAAGTATCGATTGTTTATTATGTTTTCCCCTGCCAGCCGCAAAATTTTTCAAATCGACAGACTTCTCCTTTAAAGTGTCACTGTCAATATAACTTTCAAAATCTAAATCAACAGTAGATGTGATATAAAGCAAGGTTGCAATTTACATTCATTTTTTTGTTACCATAGAAAACACGGCACTTTCTCAAAAAACAGGAAACAGTCAGAAAACAGGAAGTCCTGTGTACCCCAGGCCATCTGAGCGCTCACACAGAGAGGACAGTCATGTCATTGACAGACACAATCAGCCGTGACTCTCTGTACTGGCCGGAATCCCTTTGTTTAGGCTGTTTTTTCATCCAGCACAACTCAGAAAATCGGCCTTTAAGAGACTGGACCTGGATTTCTGGTAAGTTCAGCTTTGTTTACAGCATGATAGCAAAAAAAATAATGAATGTATATTGCAAACTTGCTTTATATCACATCTACTGTTGATTTAGTGTTTGAAAGTTATAACAGTGACACTTTAAGCTCTCCCTAGTAGAGGTAGTTAGCAGCCAGCAGTAGCCATATAATATATTATAAGGTTAATATGATATATTATAACATTTATAAGTGCAATATTTTGGATATAAACTTTGCATCATGAATAAGTTCAGATGTAGTCTAGACTCCAACAGTGAAACCTTTATATAGAAAAGAGAGTATGAAAACAGAAGCACTACATGCAGTTAGACAACATGAATTCTAACTACAGCCCTGCCTATGCTATTGATCTCAAGTTTCTATTGTGACTCCTTTAGAAATCATTTCTTACAGGGCAGAAATACTTACGTCCATTCAGAAATTTTTCATTAACCATCTAAGTCTGTAAGGGAGAAAATGTCACACACCATATTTCTCACACTTTTTCAACCATACAAATACACATTCGTCTTTTTTATTAAATTTTTTAAATATTCCAGGTATAAGTCCAATGCATTTTGTTATTTTTCAAAACAAACGTAAACTATTAAAATATTTGCTGTCGTTTCCAAATGGCTAAGATAGGAGACATTGAAAAAAAAAAAAGAAACGGGAAAAAAGGAAAATAGAAAAAAAATATCTGACAAAGTAAACACATTGCCATCCAATAAAAGTTAGTAGTCCTTTCCAGTCTCACTCATGGGCAGTAGATTTATCCATGCAGGGATTAGTAGTCACATTTCTAGCTATCTTTTACAAAAGTCCTCGTTTCCACATTCCTTACCATATCAATAAAAATACAGCATAAAAAAGACATCGAAAAGGTCTTTTTCCCACAAAACACGGCTCGGTAGAGAAGGGGTCAGGTTGACAGTAGCACAATCACCATCACTGAAATTGTCCTGGGATTACACACAGCATTAATAAAGGACTTTAGCAGAACTTCCAAACAATGGCTGTAATGTATTGGGTTTGGATGCCGGAAAAAAAATCTTTAAAGTTACATATTTCGGTTTTGTTCCGTTTTCTTAATCCAGTAATGAAAAACAAACATTTGTCACAGTCTAAAAGTTGTATTAAAAAAAACAAAAAACAAAGATATAGTAATTTAAAAGAAATAAAGTTGTCTGTATAGTTACCAACAGAGTGAAAGAACCCTGCTTATAGCATTTATCCCAATACAACCCTTGACTGAATGGAGCGGCAGCACAAATGCTTCGACTCTACTCCATTCATTCTCTAGAAGACGTCTGAAGATAGCCGAGTATATACAGCGATTGGCTCACCTTCAGAAGTCCCATATAGAAAGAATAAAATGGAGGTTAAGCTTGCTCACTGCTCCTCCAGTCATTCAAGGGGCACAATATTTATGTGGTGGTTTCAGGGGCCGGACCTCCACCAACCAGTAAGCTATCCCTTATCTTGTTTATTGTTTGGATAATCCCTTTCAATCAATATTAGTGATGTCTGTGAGTCCTCTATTAAATTCACTTGTGAATGGTTGCATTGAGAGTCGATATTACGCTCATTACACAATTTATTTTTTGATATTGTTACTGCAAATATAGTACACCCCACCCCCACCCCAAAAAAAGAGAATAGAAAAATGTTGTTAGATTCAAGATTTTTTCTTAAATAGAAATCGATAAAAACTAGTAGATGTACTTGTTTCTGATTGTCCAGGGGCTGGTTTTAAATGGGAAAGTATAATTGATAGTATTTTTCAGTGTTCAATCATACAGTTTAATGATCCCATGTAAATACATTTTCCACAATGATTTTATCATTTAGGCTGCATTTACACTACGTATATTTCAGTCAGTATTGTGGTCCTCATATTGCAACCAAAACCAGGAGTGGATTGAAAACACAGAAAGGATCTGTGCACACAATGTTGAAATTGAGTGGATGGCCGCCATTTAATGGCAAATATTTGCTGGTATTTTAAAACAACGGCTGTTATATTGAAATAATGGCCGTTATTTACTGTTATATGGCGGCCATCCACTCAATTTCACCATTGTATGAACAGAGCCTTTCTGTGTTTTTAATCCACTCCTGGTTTTGGTTGCAATATGAGGACCACAATACTGACTGAAATATACGTAGTGTGAACGCAGCCTCTGAAAGTTTAACTATCATTTTTTTCCTGGTAGCAGGATACGCTGTTAAAATCCTGCCGCCGGCATATTGGTTACAACGTGTGCCGAAGACGCAATTCTTCCGGCAGGGCCATTTACTGTATACACTCACAATGCAGTCAATGGCGCTGCTGGATTAATTACGTCCTCGGCGCGAGTACGAACAGACATGCCAGCGGCAGGATTTGAACTGCGTGTCCTGCTACAAGCAATAAATAAGAGTTAGGCCATGTTCAGATGCTGTATCAGACTGTCCTTTCCGTGACCAGGCCGGGTCACGGAACGGCCGGTCTCAGAAGAGATCATTCCGGCCGGTTCTGCAGTACTGGCTGGTTGATCTTTAGCGCCCCTAAGTTTTGATGCGGCGGTCCATGAATACTTAAAGAAGATTTTGCTAATTCAACAATTTATACCGTGTTCATATTGCATCATATGCATATCTGTCAAAATGATGTGCTGTATAGGTGCAGTTTGCATAACGTTCAATGTTTTATTACTAAAAGATATGTACTGCATTTACTGTATTGTACCCTATTTATTGCCTATTTATTATTATTGGCTAGATAGAGTGATAAATCATTGCTCTAATAAAGCCGTCTGTGGGGAGCATTAGGCTTTGTTCACACAATGCATCTTATTTTTTAGCCACATCTAAAAAGAAGTAATTTAGGTCTTGATTTTTTTCCACTTCTGAATTTAGCCAAAAACACTCGTGTAAATATGATCTTTTTTTTCTATTTGTCCACATTGACCAGCATTTCTTCTTCAAACAATACAAAGTTGATGCTACATGTAGATGAGCAAACCTCAAGCTTGCTCGGGTTTGTCCGAACCCGAGAGTGCAGTATTTGGTTACCAGTGGCTGAAGAAGTTGGATGCTGCCCTAGGGAGTCTTGGAAAATATGGATACAGCCTATGGCCTACGGCTGTATCCATGTTTTTCGGGCAGCTTTACGGCTGCATCCAACTTCTTCAGCCAACGATAATCGAATATTGCGTTTGCGCATCTCCAATGCTTAAATAATTCCTTTGACTCAAGGGCCCCACACATCTCTTCAAGGTGTAATGTGTATCACTGGCAAAAGTGCCAAAACTTTTATAAGCAGTAAAAGATTATTATAAATTTTCCACAAAAAAAGGCTCCTTATTTGCCTTTCAGGAAATCCCCGCCTCACAGTTATGAGATCTAGGCTACTATTATTAGTATGGCCACATTATATAGTATCCTGTTCATTTTGCACTGCACATAAGCACACTCCGTGATTGCCCAACCTCTCCAGTGAGTTCCATTGACCTCAAAAAAATCTATTACATCTAGGAAATAACTCACAAATATCACGACAGACATACTCCAGACTGTATAAAAAAAACCATACCAGAGTGAGAAAAAAATTTAGAAAGAAGAATTCAACCCATGGATCTGGGCTCAAAGAGGAGCGCCTTGTTTTGTTCCCTTGTACCAAGACTTTCATAAGAAGCGTGGAGAAACCAAAACATTTTGGGAGTAATAGAACAATGGCGTATTGCTGTTTGGATGCAGACCGCTAAAATAGTAATTGATGAGTGACATAAGATACAATTTATTCTATAGGGTTCAGCAATTTTTAAGCTGCTTTTTCTGTATCATGTCAATTTACAGTTTTTGTAACACCCTCAATTTTCTTCTATGACTTTTTGCGCTCCATTTCTTGCTTATTTATATCAATTTTTTTATGTTTTTATCTAGGTTTTTTTTTTACATTGTTTAGTTTAGTTTTTTGCATTTTTCACAAAAAAAGTTTGAAAAAATGTTTCCTCATTAGTCTCCAACACAATCCAGTGTCACTTTCATGTGCAATACTATAAAGTGCATAAAAGGCGCCATAGACTTTCTCTAATCTTTTTGCTGGTTAGTTCTATCGCACAAAAAAAGCTTAGGATTCAAATGCTCAAGACTTGAAACAAATCCTGAGAAGCTGAGGCCTATCATTTTATTACCATTGCGGTGTTGCTATATTTACTGTATGTTAGATGAATCCTGGAGCATTAGTAGTGGACCTTGTTCTGACGTAAGTTTTTCTTGCCTACCCTGCAACATAACAGCGTTTCCTAAAGCACATCTAGTCTCCTAAATGTAAATGTTATAAATACAGAGATTGAAATCTTCAAGAAAGAGTCAAAAGGAAATACAACTAAAATACTAAAAGGTTCATTTGAACTCCACATAGTCTCTGGATTAAGCACTGAGAAGTTCTATCACGTTGCAGAACTGACATCTTGATTGAAGGTGTCCGATGCTTGCTTTCCTATGAAACCTCCGCTTCTAGATTGAAACTTCATATTCTCTCGTTTCCTGAAAGGAGAAGAACCATTGAATTAGTATTGGGGTTTCTTTACCTGAACCCGCTACTATGATAGCTCTTCTAAAACAAGTACATGGGTTTGATCTTGTAATAGCACTATACTGATGGGTAGAATAATCCCAAAGTTGGAAACAGGGTTAACAAAGGAAAACAAATCAGGCTGCTCATCATCTCTATAAAAAAGGAGCTGTAATACAGCCTGATACCTTACCTCTCCTTGCTCCCGGTCTTCTCTCCTGTGCTCTGCAGCTTCCCGGTCCTGGCAACTGCAGCGTCTGAACGGCCTGTCAGCTGACAGGTCATTCAGACGCTGCTGCTGCCAGGACCGGGATGCTTCGGAGCACAGGAGAGAAGACTGGGAGTGTGGAGAGGTAAGGTGTCAAGTGTTTGGGCAAGGGCTGCATGGACATCGCTAACGGTTACCGGGCCGTCTAATAGGTCCAGTAAATAAGCGCCCATCTAGCAGATCGGTGCTCCTCTAATAAAATGATTGGGCCGTAGTCGGCCCGTATTATAAGACCCTTAAAGTGATGGCCCCAGGCACCACCCCTTGCTGCTGGAAGGGGAGCGGCAGGGCGGGCGTCAGCACCTGTAAACGAGGTAAAGGAGCACTCACAGTTAAATAATGCGGCACTGGTAATAACTAGAGATGAGCGAACCGGGTTCGGGTTCGAGTCCATCGGAACCCGAACTATCGGCATTTGATTAGCTGGGGCTGCTGAAGTTGGATAAAGCTCTAAGGTTGTCTGGAAAACATGGATACAGCCAATGACTATATCCATGATTTCCACATAGCCTTAGGGCTTTATCCAACTTCAGCAGCCACCGCTAATCAAATGCCGAAAGATCGGATTCGGATGGACTCGAGCATGCTTGAGGTTCGCTCATCTCTAGTAATAACCTTGTGGCCTTGTGTGTGTGTGTGTGTGTGTGGGGGGGGGGGGGCGCCATAATGAGGGGTCTTGCTGCCAAACAGGCTGAAATAACTAAAGGGAAAAGACTGAAAGGAGTTGCATACTGGAGGATTTCCTCCATGGGGGGCTGCTTTACTTGCAGTTGGGGGTGCTTACATGGAATTGGGGAAAGTTGCCTATTATGCATTACCTACAGGTGGAATGCTTACATAGAGGGGTGCTTGCTGCTGTGAGAGTAACTACAGAGGGGGTACCTTAATGGGGGCCAACCTACAGGGGGATTACCTACTTGTTGGATATTTACTGGGGGGTGGGGGGGACTAGTTACCTACAAGGAAAATACTAATGTGAGGGGCCACCTACAAGGGACATTACCTATATGGCAGATATGCTTTATTGGGGGGCTAACTACCAGGAGTAAACTAGCTACTGGGGGTGTGCCTAAGTACTATATGGAAGCTCAGAGGGGGTCTAACTAATATTTGGATGCTCAGAGAGGGTCTATCTGCTAAATAGGAGCACAGAGAACTACTATATGGGAGCACAGAGGGGGCCCATCTACTATATTGGAGCACAGAGGAGTCCTAACTACTATGTGGAGACACAGAGGCCTAAATACTATATGGGAGCACACAGGGAGCCTAACTACTACAATGTGTTGGTGGGTTTCACAGTGCCTCTCTCTACTTACATAAAATACCCTAGGTGTTGTATTAGACTAAAAATTAGTAGGTAAAGTTAACACATGGGTGTATACATACCCCAGTCTCATAGATTGGATTGTCAAACTCTGTCTCCACTGTTATCTGGCTATATGGATGAGAATACATAAGAGGGAGACGAAGGCTGGAATAATACCTGCACCTGAAAAAAAAGACAATGCTTATTAGATAATTCTTGTGAAGTAAATACGTTTATATTACATTTACACATATCCATGTATAGCAATGTTGGGGAAGCCCAATACAGAATACTTGGGATCAGTAAGGGTTCCAGTGGTTGGACCCAAACTGATCAGCCTGTTATCCCTGATCTTTGTTTTCATCTGACCTTCATACAGCCACTTAAAAATGGATACTAAGCTGTTCCTTATAAAACACTGATCTCAATATACAGTATATTATTACACATAAACCGTCCAATATGGTTTTTTTGCATCTAAAAGAAACAAAACAGCAGAGCAAATATTTCTGAAGAGATATTGATGTTGTTTGGCCGGAATCCAAACACTCCAAGATGTGTATAAAATTACTTTTTGTCTTAGCGATCCTTGTCTTTATTGCTTATGTCAGTGTCAGTGCACCAGGCGTAGACATTATGTAGGCCTATTACCACTGATTGAAGCCGTGTAGGTAGCAGCAGACCACTAAATAAGTACATTTCTCTAGCCGGATATAGAAGATGAGTGGCTATGAGAAACAACAGCAGCTAACATCAGAAGACAACAGCCTTGAGTAGTAGATAGTGAGTGACTGGTAAATATAACACGTTCTCTGCTGACAGAACATTCTGCACCAGTTATAGCATAATACATAGCATAACCAACATACAATCGGCAAGGAACGCTATACAGTCTTTTTAATAGTTTTACACTATTTTGGGTTCATAAATGACAAAACCAGTTTCTACTTTTTTGTACTTGTAACTTTTAATTTTTCCAAAACTAAAATCAACTTTTAGCTGATTGGATCAAAAATAATTAGACCTGGCTTATTTGCAAGTGTGTGGAGTTGTTTTAATTACTCCAATTCAATGTATAAAGTTAATCACGGGGGGTTAAGTGGTTCCTTTCACGTAATTCATTTTTTCCTTCACTGCCACATTATAGTAGCGTCATTGTTCTCAGTGCTGCACTTCCTTACATCTCCTCTCAAAACTCCAACTCGAACTCTACGTTTTTCTAACAACCTAAACAACCTAAAACTAAAGTACACTAATCTTCCATAATCCAAACCTCTCACTCCTGTCTCCAAAACTTTGCTTCTGCTGCACCAGGTGTCTGGAATACGATAGCCAAACTACTTAAGGCCCTATTGCATGAAACGTTTATCGACCGTATTTGGCCAATTATTGTTGATTATGGCCGATAATCCCTTCATGTAAGAGAAGGCAACGATCAGCTGACATGAATAATGTCGGCTGATCGCTTTCTGTTGTTGTCTTATTGCCGGCAGCAAGTGGGGAATGAGGAGCAGGCGAGCACTGACCTGACAAGTCAGGCTCACTTGCTCCCAGAGATTGCCTCATGTAATAGGGGTTTTAGGGCCGTATTCCTTGGGGCGTTTATCTGCCCAATCAGCACCATTCGTGTAGATATCGCCCCGTGTAATAAAGACAATGATCAGCTAAGAACCCGATCATCGGCTGATCTGCCACCAGCCAATGAAATCGCAAAGAAAATAATAAAGCTATACTTTACCTTTCCATGCGCCCTGGCTTGCTACCAGCTTCTCCTGGCTCACCGCAGCCACGTCTGAAGCTACTGAAGCCGTCGCTGCAATGACAGGTCACTCAACCAATCACTGGCTAAGATGTGACAAAGCCGCGGCCAGTAATTGGCTGGGTGTCTTGTCACTTGAGAGATGTCTCAGAAGTGCCAGTGGCAATTGCGGAGAACATAGGGAGAAGACCGAAAGAAAGCCAGGGTGCGTGGGGTGGTAAAGCATAGCTTATTATTTTGTATATATGCAACAAGGGCTTCATGGGCATTGTTTATGCTGTCCATGCAGCCCTTTCTGCACAATCATCGAACCGCTCAATAGGCTCCGTAAGCAAGTGCCGATCTAGCAGTTACCTTTCACATTTCGCATCTGCTTACGCAGAGTGGCTGGTCACTAGCTCATCCATCTTTTACACTATGCAAGTTCAGGGTATGTTTAAACTCTGGAGACATAAGTCCGCATAGAAGCTGCATACATAAAGTAGTAGGATATTTTTTAACCCGTATGTCTAGGGCAGCCTCCCCGCGTTCAGAGCGGGGCCGCACGGCGGCCGCGCTCTGAACCGCCGCGATCCCGGGTGTCGCATGTAGCCCGGGATCGTGGCTATTAGCGGGCACGGTGTGATCGCCGTGCCCGCTAATCAGGTAATCGGAGGCAGCTGTCAAAGATGACAGCTGCCTCCGATTACCGGCTGCAGATGATCGGTGGTGGTATAGTGGGAAGATCGCTCCTCCGGGACGTTGTCCTGGAGGAGCGATCTCTGTACCTGATGCCGGCCGGGGACCGCTCCAAGATGGCGCCGGCCCCGGCTCGGCACTCGTTTGTTTTCGGCTGCAGCAGCCGAAAGCAAACGAGTGCCGATCTCATTGATCTTTGCTGTATAACTCTACAGCAAAGATCTCAATGAGATATCAAAGTGTATATACTAGAAGTCCCCCAGGGGGAATAACCCTAACCCCAGGGGGG
Organism: Dendropsophus ebraccatus; assembly: GCF_027789765.1. Classification (NCBI taxonomy): domain Eukaryota; kingdom Metazoa; phylum Chordata; class Amphibia; order Anura; family Hylidae; genus Dendropsophus; species Dendropsophus ebraccatus. The sequence continues at coordinate 31,483,280 of NC_091456.1, forward strand.
GGGGGGGGAAATAACCCTAACCCCAGGGGGGGAAATAACCCCAACCCCAGGGGGGCTTCTAGTATATGTGTAAAAGTAAAAATAAAAGTGATGTTATAAGTAAAAAGCCCCCTCCCCTAATAAAAGTCAGAATCACCCCCCTTTTCCCATGTTATAAATAAAAATAAATAAATAAATAAACATGTTTGCTATCGCCGCGTGCGTAATCGCCCCAACTATTAATTTATCACATTCCTGATCTCGCACGGTAAATGGCGTAAGCGCTAAAAAATCCCAAAGTGCAAAATTGCGCATTTTTGGTCGCATCAAATCCAGAAAAATTGTAATAACAGCGATCAAAAAGTCGCATATGCACAATCAAGGTACCGATAGAAAGTAAACATCATGGCGCAAAAAATGACACCTCGCACAGCCCCATAGACCAAAGGATAAAAGTGCTATAAGCCTGGGAATGGAGCGATTTTAAGTGACATATATTTGTTAACAAGGTTTAAATTTTTTACAGGCCATCAGATATAATAAAAGATATACATGTTATATATCGTTTTAATCTTAACAACTTGAGGAACATTTATAACAAGTCAGTTTTACCCCATGGTGAACGGCGTAAAAACGAAACCCCCCCAAATAAAACAAATGTGTTTTTTTTTTTTTTTTTATTTCACCACACTTTGAATTTTTTTCTGGTTTCGCAGTGTACTTTATGCAAAAATTCAGCCTGTCATTGCAAAGTACAATTAGTGGCGCAAAAAATAAGGGCTCATGTGGGTTTCAAGGTGAAAAAATGCAAGTGCTATGGCCTTTTAAACACAAGGAGGAAAAAACAAAAATGCAAAATTGAAATTGGCCCGGTCCTCTAAGGGTTAAAGGTGTACTCCAGCGATTTCCTAAAAAATAAACTGCTTCGTAACCCCCCTGGGCTCACTCAGTTAGACACCTTTCCAGCTCCTCCACGCTGCTCCTATTTTCTGTTCCGAACGTTTCTACATTCTGGTTTATTTTCAACATGGTACTGCCAAGAAAAACTATATCTCCCAGCATGCCGCACTTCTCATACTTTCCTACATGTCTCTGCCCTGTCTGTAGATGCAGAATGGTGTGCATTTGTTTTAGAGACCAAAGATACTACTTTTCCTACGTTCTTTTGCAATCCTTGGCTAATTCCGAGGATCGCACACACTGTTCTGCATGTGCTCTTTCCCCCGGGATCCACTGGCTTCGGACCACAGACTTTAGAATCCACAACTGCTCTGGCACCCCTATCTTGTGCTCTGAGCACAACATCTGAAGGTGAGCAAACCCATTGTCCCCCCCCCCCCCTCTACCATTGTCTAAAGGTTTTATCCTATGGGGTTTATTATTCTTTTACCCTATATTACTGTGCCCTGTCTTTGAGACAGCTTAACTAAGTTAACCCCGCCCACAGAGACAGAGGTCATGTGTCCTTCATCTCAGATTGGAGGGGAAGAGCTAAAAGAGGTGAGGGGGAGAAGACCTTGCACTTAAAGTGACTCTTTACCCACAATCTGACCCCCCCAAACCACTTGTACCTTCGGATAGCTGCTTTTAATCCAGGATCTGTCCTGGAGTCCGTTCAGCAGGTGATGCAGTTATTGTCATAAAAACAATTTTTAACTCGGCAGCGCTGTGTCTAACGGCCGGGGCCTACATTTGTATATGCATTAGGCTGGCACCACCTCTCCGTCCTTCCTCCCCACCCTCCTCAGCATTAGGAATGATCCAGGAACATTTACTGCTGTTTGAGCTTTGCACAGGTGTCTTAATGATCCAGCCCATGTTCATTATGCACACAGGTGGGGAATAGGAAGCAACCTGCCTGGAGCATTCCTAATGATGAGGAGGGCGGGGAGGAGGAACCAGTGGCGGATTATAATATGGGCGGTATCGGCTGCCGCCCGGGGCCCGAGGCTCCGGGGGGGCCCATGCCGCCCACATTATTACTATGCATGAGGTTACACAGCAGCACATCACTTTCGGGGCCCATTGGGCCCCTGAGTGATGTGCTGCTGTGGCGCGCTGTCCCTGGAGTCCGCACCCCCCCCCCCCCCGGAACTCCCCCCCGTCGCGGCACTTAGCCTCACTTAGGACAGGAGAGCTGCTCCAGGTGGGCGGGACGCAGCGCAGCCGTCAGAGGAAGCTGGTGATGCTGCAGGAAGTGAGCACCACCGCAGCCAGCAGTCTGGGGCCCTGTTTCCTCCCCCATCTGCTCTCCTCTGCTGTCCGTGCATGGGAGCAGGGGGGGAGGAAGAACCCGGTGCCGGGACCAGGAGGAAGATGGAGGAGGGAGGCATGGAGCTGCTGACAACCAGGAGCTTCTTCATAATAAGTAAGTGTGTGTGTGTGTGTGTGTGTGTGTGTGTGTGTGTGTGTGTGGTGTTACACTGAGTCAGGCTGTATACTGTGTGTGTGGTGTCTGTTACACTGGGTCATGCTGTATACTGTGTGTGTGGTGTTACACTGGGTCAGGCTGTATACTGTGTGTGGTGTTACACTGGGTCAGGCTGTATACTGTGTGTGGTGTTACACTGGGTAAGGCTGTATACTGTGTGTGGTGTCTGTTACACTGGGTCAGGCTGTATACTGTGTGTGGTGTTACACTGGGTAAGGCTGTATACTGTGTGTGGTGTCTGTTACACTGGGTCAGGCTGTATACTGTGTGTGGTGTTACACTGGGTAAGGCTGTATACTGTGTGTGGTGTCTGTTACACTGGGTCAGGCTGTATACTGTGTGTGGTGTTACACTGGGTCAGGCTGTATACTGTGTGTGGTGTCTGTTACACTGGGTCAGGCTGTATACTGTGTGTGGTGTTACACTGGGTCAGGCTGTATACTGTGTGTGGTGTCTGTTACACTGGGTAAGGCTGTATACTGTGTGTGGTGTCTGTTACACTGGGTCAGGCTGTATACTGTGTGTGGTGTTACACTGGGTAAGGCTGTATACTGTGTGTGGTGTCTGTTACACTGGGTCAGGCTGTATACTGTGTGTGTGGTGTCTGTTACACTGGGTCAGGCTGTATACTGTGTGTGTGGTGTTACACTGGGTCAGGCTGTATACTGTGTGTGGTGTTACACTGGGTAAGGCTGTATACTGTGTGTGGTGTCTGTTACACTGGGTCAGGCTGTATACTGTGTGTGGTGTTACACTGGGTAAGGCTGTATACTGTGTGTGGTGTCTGTTACACTGGGTCAGGCTGTATACTGTGTGTGGTGTTACACTGGGTCAGGCTGTATACTGTGTGTGGTGTCTGTTACACTGGGTCAGGCTGTATACTGTGTGTGGTGTTACACTGGGTAAGGCTGTATACTGTATGTGGTGTCTGTTACACTGGGTCAGGCTGTATACTGTGTGTGGTGTTACACTGGGTCAGGCTGTATACTGTGTGTGGTGTTACACTGGGTCAGGCTGTATACTGTGTGTGGTGTTACACTGGGTCAGGCTGCATACTGTGTGTGGTGTTACACTGGGTTAGGCTGTATACTGTGTGTGGTGTTACACTGGGTCAGGCTGTATACTGTGTGTGGTGTCTGTTACACTGGGTCAGGCTGTATACTGTGTGTGTGGTGTCTGTTACACTGGGTCAGGCTGTATACTGTGTGTGGTGTCTGTTACACTGCGTCAGGCTGTATACTGTGTGTGGTGTCTGTTACACTGGGCCAGGCTGTATACTGTGTGTGTGGTGTCTTTTACACTGGGTCAGGCTGTATACTGCGTGTGGTGTTACACTGGGTCAGGCTGTATACTGTGTGTGTGGTGTCTGTTACACTGGGTCAGGCTGTATACTGTGTGTGTGGTGTCTGTTACACTGGGTCAGGCTGTATACTGCGTGTGGTGTTACACTGGGTCAGGCTGTATACTGTGTGTGGTGTTACACTAAGTCAGGCTGTATACTGTGTGTGTGGTGTTACACTGGGTCAGGCTGTATTCTGTGTGTGGTGTTACACTGGGTCAGGCTGTATACTGTGTGTGTGGTGTTACACTGGGTCAGGCTGTATACTGTGTGTGGTGTTACACTGGGTCAGGCTGTATACTGTGTGTGGTGTTACACTGGGTCAGGCTGTATACTGTGTGTGTGGTGTTACACTGGGTCAGGCTGTATACTGTGTGTGTGGTGTTACACTGGGTCAGGCTGTATACTGTGTGTGTGGTGTTACACTGGGTCAGGCTGTATACTGTGTGTGGTGTTACACTGGGTCAGGCTGTATACTGTGTGTGTGGTGTTACACTGGGTCAGGCTGTATACTGTGTGTGGTGTTACACTGGGTCAGGCTGTATACTGTGTGTGTGGTGTTACACTGGGTCAGGCTGTATACTGTGTGTGGTGTTACACTGGGTCAGGCTGTATACTGTGTGTGGTGTTACACTGGGTCAGGCTGTATACTGTGTGTGGTGTCTGTTACATTGGGTCAGGCTGTATACTGTGTGTGGTGTTACACTGGGTAAGGCTGTATACTGTGTGTGGTGTCTGTTACACTGGGTCAGGCTGTATACTGTGTGTGTGGTGGTACACTGGGTCAGGCTGTATACTGTGTGTGGTGTTACACTGGGTCAGGCTGTATACTGTGTGTGGTGTTACACTGGGTCAGGCTGTATACTGTGTGTGTGGTGTTACACTGGGTCAGGCTGTATACTGTGTGTGTGGTGTTACAGTGGGTCAGGCTGTATACTGGGTGTGGTGTTACACTGGGTCAGGCTGTATACTGTGTGTGGTGTTACACTGGGTCAGGCTGTATACTGTGTGTGGTGTCTGTTACACTGGGTCAGGCTGTATACTGTGTATGGTGTCTGTTACAATGGGTCAGGCTGTATACTGTGTGTGGTGTTACACTGGGTCAGGCTGTATACTGTGTGTGGTGTTACACTGGGTCAGGCTGTATACTGTGTGTGTGTGTGTGTGGTGTTACACTGGGTCAGGCTGTATACTGTGTGTGGTGTTACACTGGGTCAGGCTGTATACCATGTGTGGTGTTACACTGGGTCAGGCTGTATACTGTGTGTGGTGTTACACTGGGTCAGGCTGTATACTGTGTGTGGTGTTACACTGGGTCAGGCTGTATACTGTGTGTGGTGTCTGTTACACTGGGTCAGGCTGTATACTGTGTGTGTGGTGTTACACTGGGTCAGGCTGTATACTGTGTGTCTGTTACACTGGGTCAGGCTGTATATTGTGTGTGTGTGTGTGCACACACGCGCCTGTCTCTGTGTATGAGAACTGTGGATGTAAACATGCAGTGTGGGGCTGGGTTCACACTATGTATATTTGAAGCTGTATTTGGTCCTCATAGCAACCAAAACCAGGAGTGGATTGAAAACACAGAAAGGTTCTGTTCACATAATGTTGTAATTAAGTTGATGGCCGCCATATAACAGTAAATAATGGCCATTATTTCAATACAACAGCCGTTGTTTTAAAATAACAGCAAATATTTGCCATTAAATGACGGCCATCCACTCAATTACAACATTATGTGAACAGAGCCTTTCTGTGTTTTCAATCCACTCCTTGTTTTGGTTGCTATACAGCCTCAAACATACAGCCTCAAATATACGTAGTGTGAACATAGCCTGGAAGTGTATGTGTATAAAGTGTGTTTCTGTATGTAATGTGCTCAGTAAATGTACTATGTGTGTTTAAAGGATGTATGTACACATGTACAGTATGTGTATATGATGTATGCATGTAGTGTGTGTGTGTATATGATGTATGTATATGGTGTATGCATGTACAGTATGTGTATGTGATATGTATATGTGTATGCATGTACAGTATGTGTGTATATGATGTATGTATATGTGTATGCATGTACAGTATGGGTGTATATGATGTATGTATATGTGCATGCATGTAAAGTATGGGTGTATATGATGTATATGTGTATGCATGTACAGTATGGGTGTATATGATGTATGTATATGCATGTACAGTATGGGTGTATATGATGTATGTTTATGCATGTACAGTATGGGTGTATATGATGTATGTGTATGCATTACAGTATGTGTGTAAATGATGTAACTGAAGTAAATGAAGTATGTATATGGTGTATGTATGCATGCACAGTATATGTGTATACAATGTATGTATATGGTGTATGTATGTACATTATATGTGTAGATGTAAGCCCCAGAGAAGAGCAGAAACATTGACAGGTTATCCCTAGAACTACAACCTCCATCATGCCCTGTTAACACTTCATGATGGGAGTTGTAGTTATGCACTCTCTGTCTCTCCAGATTGCAGCACTACTATCTCCATCATGTCTACTGGCAGCTCATGATGGGAGTTGTAGTTTTGCAGTCTTCTGTCTCTCCAGGTTACGGCACTACAACCTCATCATAGCCTGCTGGCAGTTCATGATGGGAGTTGTTTTTAAGCTGGGGTCGGTTGTGTACGAAGTGGAAGGAAGGGGGGGGGGGCCAGGTAGGGGGGACAGCCCGGGGCCCAGGGTACATTTAATCCGCCACTGGGAGGGACGGAGAGGTGGTGCCAGCCTAATGCATATACAAATGTAAGCCCCGGCCGTTAGACACAGTGCTGCAGGATTAAAATGCATCACCTGCCAAACGGACCCAGGACAGATCTTGGATTAAAAGCAGCTATCTGAAGGTACAAGTGGTTTGGGGGGGTCAGATTGTGGGTACAGAGTCGCTTTAAGACTTTCTGCATCCAGAGGGGTTGAGTTGGTGCAAAATGCCAGGAAAGAAAATAGATGTACATTACAAACGGGGAGAGGATTAGGTTTCTGCAATTAATAGGTATTAAGAATTTTCTGTCCGGAATACATGATAATTTGCAAATTACTTCAATTTAATATTTCATTCATTTTCTTAACATCAAAGATGGAAAGAGAACAGAAGGCCTTCCTTTGAGAATGCTTTCCCTTATCTGTTCCCATTGTAGATGCCAAAATATTATGATAGATCACCTAAGTGGATGACGTTGTTCTTTCTAGCCAGATATTATAAATTGTATTTATATGTCAGATTCTATCCCATGGGTTTCTTGCTGCTTCAGCTCACAATTCTGTATATACCAGCAGTCATGATAAATGTGATTCTGTATGGTTGTCGATTACCATTACAATGAGCAACCACCAGATGGCAGCAGTTCAACACCAATAAGCAATATTTTTTAAGCAAATGTGAGACGCAAGCTGTAATAACAGCAAAGATACACTTTCCCTGTATTCAGCCTATAATTTCATGGTTTACTTTTTACCATAGCATATTACTACTATGTAAGGCTTGTACATGTAACATGCATCCATTGGGTGCAATGTACTGTATGTAAGCTTATTGCATATTAAAGTGTACCTCTTATTTTTGATCTCAAGAATATTTATAATACAAATGTAACAGAACTAAAGTTGGATCACAAAGAAAAGGACACATACAAAAGGGGGTGCCACCCATAAATAAGAACATGTCTGTTTGATGATGCCCAATAATACATAAATAAATCCCAAGATTCACCAAAAATAAATAATCTCAAGAGACCCTTTTGTAATTAAAGGACAACTCCGACCAAAATCTATTTTTTTAATATGTTATTTCATAAGCAAAGTTAGACAAATGCCTAATGTACACTAATTATGGCAAATGCACATATAGTGCTATTTCCCTTAATTTAGTTTATCAGACAGGCTTCAATTTCTCTTAACAAAAGTGATGTCATGACCCGTTCTATACCTGAAGGGTCCAGCAGGGGGAGCAGTATATGTAGAAGTTACATGTAAAAAATAACATGGCTATTCCTGTGCTTTCAGCATTAAATTCAACTATCTGCCCCCCCACCCATCTCCCCCTCCCTAACCTCCCCTCCCCACACGAGGGCACCAGAAGTACCAGCCCCGTCCTATGCAGCGGGGTGCCGCCTCTCTCCTGCCGAACCTGATCAATACTAATACTGATGCGGGAGAGAGCTGGGCTGATGCGGGTAGCGTTCACCCCGCCGGACAGGACGGGCTGGTACTTCTGGTGTGATCAGGCGGCTGCAGGTATAGACAGGGTCATGACGTCACTTTTTTTTTTTAGAGAAATTGAAGCCTGTCTGAACTACTAAATTGAGGGAAACAGCACTATTTGTGCATTTCCCATAATCAGTGTACATTAAGAATTAGTCTAACGTTGCTTATGATATAACATATTAAAAAATACATTTGGCTGATATGAAACGTATGACATATGATATCAAAGACAGAGATTTTATTTTATGAAACACAAAGTACCAAGTGCATGTAAAAGTAAAAAATATGATACACACAAATTAAATAAAAAGAGCAAAAATACCCATTGTATCCTTCCTTGTTGCACAGTCTAAAGAACCTATGTATGATGTATGCCTTCTCTAACACCTACCTGGACTTAATTCATCATATTGTCTCCTGCTCCTTATTGTGGAACACTTGTCTTGGACCTCACTGCTTTATAACAAATTCTTTAAAATTTGATAAATAATTGGCCCCAGGTGGATATACAAAGCCGTCGGAGGTTTCCTATTGTTTGTAGACGGCTCACATTATATTCTATAATGATTGGTGTAACAGACTGAACTCTAGGCTGAATTCAATCTATCCCCAATATTGATATCACTGGTATACTGGATATACCTCTAATGGTCCTATTAGACAAAGCGATTTTTACCGATTACCGAGAAACGATCGCAAACTACATTGTTTATCGTTAACCTGAAATCATTCACCATATTACACAGAATGATAGTTGTTAGTTACGATCGTTTGGCGCTCATTTACTGGGCCTATTCCATGGCCCGATTATCATTTACCGATGTCCTTGCAGCCCTTGCTTAAACTTTATACATTACCTATCCAGGCTGCAGGGCTCCTCTTGCGGTCTTCTCCCCGGGTCCCGCGCGCTTCAGCTTCAGAGCGGCCTGTCTGAGCTGACAGGCCGCTCAGCCAATCACTGGCCGGGACCGCCGCGGCCAATGATTGGCTGAGCGGCCTTTCAGCTCAGACAGGCCGCTCTGAAGCTTGAGCGTGCGGGACCCAGGGAGAAGACCGCAAGAGGAGCCCTGCAGCCTGGATAGGTAATGTAAATCGTCAGTAGCGGTGTGCGGTCGGCGCCTGAAAATTATAGGTTCAAACCTATATAAACGATCAGCCGTTGTATTTATTCCACGGATCGATAATTATCGCTCCGTGGAATAGGCCCCTATCAATAATTTTAGGGTCAGATTCAAATCAATGATCAACGACACACAAAACGATTTTTCAATCGTTGCCTGCAATTACACAGGACGATTATTATTTAAATTTGAACGATATAACGATTTTCCGCACGATAATCGCCCCCTGTAATAGGGCCCTAACTCTTTGGGGAAGTAATGACCTATCTTTGGATTTCTTGGGGTTACTTACTGTGCCAACTCTCGCCTCTCTTTCTATACTTCTCTTTCCTTGCCCGGTAGGTATTTATTTCCATAGCTCTGGGTAATTAATTTTAGTTCCTATAATAATAGTTATTAATTAATCATATCATGAATAATGTATGGGCTATGAGTGATGACTTGCTGCGCATGGGCTATGGAGTTGCTATGTGCTGCTGCTGAGTTTTCTACATGATCTATTTGCTTATATTCTTTTGACTTATAGAACTCACAATGAGCTCATTTATCTACTTAATATTTTGTATCCTGGGGAGTGACAAGAGGATGAAATCCCATCATTATTTAATGTAGACCGCTGATATTGTGTGCCGCTACTGTGCTCTGCAACCTTATATCTAGACTGAGTTGATGGCAGATGTTTATCTACTAATCATATATAACTAACATAACTAATAGAGTGCTAGAGGATGTAACTATATTACACTGCACCAATATTTAAAGTGGACGTGTCAGCACAGTTTAGCGTACCAAACCACGCACATGGCCAGATTTCCTTAGTGTTCTCTCCAGTGCTGAGATATAGTGTCACCCACCAGGGAATTTGATTCTAGGGGCCCACTCTACATACACCAGATATAACCAGCATCAAACCTTTCACACTACTATAGCGACTTTGCACAGTGCTGTGTATGTGACAATACATCATACACACATATGCATACATAGTACACACATGCACCATACCCACAGATTCACAATCATACATGATGTGCCCACATAGATTTACCTCTGGTACAGGAAAGCACCAGGTACAGCTCACATGCTGTCAGATCTGCAAGGCCAAGATCTGCTCCAAGGCCACACTGTGCAGGCTGCAGCCCCTCTCCCTTCCCTCCTCCTGTGCCCTGACTACCAGCAGCAGCACGTAAAGCAGATGGAGGCAGCCTAAGTGGAGGAGGTGGGGGAGGGTCCCAGGAGAGAGGAGAGGGGCTGCACTAATTCTGCACACTACATGCTGCTGCCTGTCACCCTGGTCACTCCCTGCCTCTATATAATAAGATGAAACCCCAAATTACTATATACAGGCAGTGAGTAACCGGATGACAGGCATGTGCAGCAGTTCTGGGGGATTATATGTCATCCTCGAGCTGCTAAATAGGGAGGCCCACTTCATGCTCAGGGGCCCACCAAGGGGTGGTGCCCACCAGTGGATTTCCCTGATTCCCTGTGGGCCAGTCCAAGCCTGCAAAGATGTATGGCTTTTTATTAATATGTTAATTAAGTGCAAGAACCCGTGCGGTGGCTCCGCCTGCAAGAACCCAGCTCAGTATAGGCCACTACAACAAGGCACCTCCTCTCTGCTGCTCTGTAAATTCACCTCAAGGAATTATTGACAGCCACTAGAGATAAGCTAGCATACTTGTTTGACAATGGTGCTCAAGCTCAATGCTTGACCGAGTAGCTCATGCTGCTCTGGTGCTTGGAGTGCAAAGAGCTTGTTGAAAGGCTATGGAGCATACTATATACTGCTGAGCAGCCATCCAACAAGTTTTAAAGTGATATTGTCACTCCATTATCGATAAGTGCAGTTCTCAGTACCATTTAGAAGTTTTCATGCTACACAGATCATATTTATCTGTATAAAACATGTTTTTGTTGTCTCTCTGGTCAAGAATGCTCTTAACATTGGTGGACAGTGTCATCTGGGCGGGGCTTCATGGCTGTTGTGCCTCTTCTTCCCGCCTATGTCTGCACCATAGTCCCCCCCCTACATGATGTCATCGGCATAGGCCGCTCCTACTGCAGTGGAGATGGGATTTATTTTCTGTGGCATAGGCACAGTCGGGAAGTGACATTGCCATATCCTTGTCTGCTCTTATTGCACCTGTGCCACAGAAGATGAATCGTGGGCTCCCCTGCATTAGGTGCGGCCCAATACAATGACATCACGGAGAGGGCGGGACTGCGTTACAGATTTTGGTGGGAAGACGTGGGCACAACAGCATGAAGCCCCGCCAAGATGACACTCTTTACCAATCATAAAAAAAAATATTTTGGGGGTAAATCTGAACTGTGCAGCATGTAAATTTCTAAATGTTGCTGAGAACTGCACATATCAACCGTGTGAAAATATAATTTTAAGGCTGTGGAAATGCATAATGCATTTCCATAGCCTTAAACCCATCAATCTATCCATAAGAATTGAACACATTTAGTCTCAAAATAATAGGAACCAATCACGTCTCAACTTTTATTGCTCAGAATGAGTCACTTATGGCCAAACAAGCCTCAGAGCATAGTCTCCCAACTGTATGTCCACAGAGCTGTTCACATGAACACCTCCACACACCCTCTCAGTAGTTATACATGGGTGATTTGCCATGCGAGTACCATTCTTACTGGTTCCCTTCTGCTGCTCACATGTAATCCCGAAGGAAAATTCTCTTTCCGTGTCACTCTGGATTAAACTGATCTGTGTAAGCTTGAACAGTTTTTTTACCAGGAAAATACAACCATGAATGTTATGACGCTAACACAAACCTTTTCCTACTTTTCACGATGATCAATATTGTCTTTCAATTTTTTTTATTTTTTTTAGAATTGGGTTACATTACCTTGTTATATAAATGTAAGCTCCACCGAGCAGTACAGAAATGATCACTACTGGGATGAATATTGCTAGTGCCATGTTCCCTCCTTCTAAGGATGTTTCTGCTGCCGCTTCTGCCACTGAAAAAAATAAGGAATATATCATTTATTTAAATGTCGATGCATTCATCCGCAGACATGCTTAAAGGAGACCTGTCACCCCGGCTGCCGGGGTGAAGCCCGTCCGACCCCCCAGTGGAGCCACTTATACTTACCCCTTCCTCGAAGTCCCCGTCCTGGACCCAATCCTGTTGCCGAGAAATCCCTGTCGGAAGCCGTGCGCGCGTCCACCAGAGATGAGTCCAACGACTATAAAGAATGACTGCTCTAGTCATTCTCTAGGGGCGTTGGACTCATCTCTGATGAGCGCGCACACAGCTTCCGACTGGGATTTCTCGGCAACGGGAAGGGGTCCGGGACCAGGACTTTGAGGAAGGGGTAAGTATAAGTGGCTCCACCGGGGCGTTGGATGGGCTTCACTCTAGCAGCTGGGGTGACAGTTTCCCTTTAAATCCCTATTCAAATGTTTCAACATATCGGGGGAGATTTATCAAAGGGTGTAAAATTTAGACTGGTGCAAACTGCCCACAGCAACCAATCACAGCTCAGCTTTCCTTTCAGCACTGTGTAAAGCTGAGCTGTGATTGGTTCCTGTGGGTAGTTTTGCACCAGTCTAAATTTTACACCCTTTGATAAATCTCCCCCATCTTCTTATAAGTTATTGAGACATGCCAGAAGAAGATATTGGCAGAGGTTCAGGAGCATAGCGCCAACTCATTGCTAGTACAAAGGTGCTGTGGCAAGAATTGGGCCAGGTTCAGGTGCAGACAGATCACTACATAGGTCTTAGGGTGTCTTCACATGTATCGAGTGTCAGAATACACTGCGAGAATGGAGGGCCATAGACTATAATGGTTCTAAGTATCCCAGCGGATATCTGCTTCGAGTTCCGCTGCAAAATCTGCTGCAATGCTCAGTACCATTATAGTCTACAGCGCTCCTGGCCCGCTCCTTCTTGAATCTCTGGGTTTCTGCTCACTGAAAGCCTGCTTAGCCAATCATTGGCTGTAGCAGGAAAGTGCAGTGATTTGCTGAGCTGGTTGTCAGCGAGCGGAGACCCGAAAAAGCAATCAGGAGCGTGACAGGGGACTGCAGGCAGATAACCATGATATGTTTATTATTTTTAATGCCATGCCAGCTAAGTAGTTATACAAGGCAGTCACTACATTCTCGCAGCGAAATGAAAATCAGCTGCAAGAATGGGGGGGGGGGCATAGATTATAATTTTACTGACTCAAGTATCATATGTGATATTACTGTAAACTGTACGCATGAAGACACCCTTAAAGAGGTTTTCCAGGATTCGACAAACATGGCCGCCTTCTTGCAGAAACAGCGCCACTCTTGTCCCCAGTTTGAATGGGGTTTTGAAATAAGGTTCATTATTCATTACAACTGAACTGACTTGCAAACCCCCACACAAATTGGAAACAAGAGTGGTGCTGTTTCTGGAAGAAGGCGGACATGTTTTACTCCACCATGACTTACTCTGCTCTACAGAAATCTGTAGATTAAGGGGGAGATTTATCAAACTGGTGTAAAGTGAAACTGACTCAGTTGCCCCTAGCAACCAATCAGATTCCACCTTTCATTTTCCAAAGAGTCTGTGAGGAATGAAAAGTGGAATCTGATTGGTTGCTAGGGGCAACTGAGCTTATTTGACCCATCTATTTGCATATGTTATGATGGCAGGTGGGTGACTGTGTTAAGTGTCCATCCTAATGCTCATAATAATAAAGTTTAATACAGAACAGACTTTGGATTCAGTGATACATTCGAAGTGGGAAGGGGCATAGCTTAACTTGCGGCATCAGTTCACCAAAACTGCAAAAATATTGGTGTAGAATATTGATGCAATGCAAGCCAGGAAATAGTAAGTCCTAAAAGGCAGGAATAAAGATATTTATCATACAGCATAAGCTACTGAGAAGAATTTAAAGAATACTTAGACTGCCAGGTCTACTTTTACACTTCTTAGGTAAACCTGCCCTATTGTCTTATCTTTTATCATACAGTATAATGCCACATACCTTGTAGTGCATGTTCAAATCTGTCTTGTGTAGCTATAAAGAAAAGAAAGAAAAACAAATTACAAAAAATTACAAAAACTCACATCACAGGGTGCGGACCTACAGTAGGTAGTGCAAAAAGAATTCATTCAGGCTTCCTTATCTAAGCATTGCTGTAATGTTTAGTAACTTTTCATGTTGCCCAGACATGTTAAAAGTTGAAGGAGAAGTCCACCAAGAATTTTTATTAAAATATTGTATCGCACCCCAAAAGTTATACAAATTACCAATATACACTTATTACGGGAAATGCTTATAAAGTGCTTTTTTCCCCTGCACTTACTACTGCATCAAGGCTTCACTTCCTGGATAACATGGTGATGTCACTTCCTGGATAACATGGTGATGTCACGACCCGACTCCCAGAGCTGTGCGGGCTGTGGCTGCTGGAGAGGATGATGGCAGGGGGACACTGAGGGACACAGGGCACTGGAGGGACACTGAGCATCCCTCTACCATCATCCTCTCCAGCAGTCACAGCCCGCACAGCTCTGGGAGTCGGGTCGTGACATCACCATGTTATCCAGGAAGTGACATCACCATGTTATCCAGAAAGTGACATCACCATGTTATCCAGGAAGTGAAGCCTTGATGCAGTAGTGATTGCAGGGAAAAAAGAACTTTATGTGCATTTTCCGTAATAAATGTATATTGGTGATTCGTATAATTTTTTTGTGGGGGCAATACAATACTTTAATAAACATTTTCGCCGGACTTCTCCTTTAACATTGCAATGCAAAGGGTCTTATACCTGAGACCCACTGCAATCATGAGTTATAGCTTTAAGAACCACATTGCAGAGTGCTTCACCCCTGTCTGGCTGCGCAATCGAATTGATTACAGGAGGAGGAGTCTCAGAGTTTAAAGTCCTTCGGAAATTCCAAATCAGCTGGTGTCAGAAAGTTATATAGATTTGAAATTTACTTCTATTTAAAAATCTCAAGTTTTCCAGTTCTTATCAGCTACTGTATGTCCTGCAGGATGTGATGTATTCTTTCCGATGTGACACAGTGCTCTCTGCTGCCACCTCGGCCCCTGACAGGAACTGTCCAAAGCAGGAAAGGTTTTCTGTGGGGATTTGCTACAGCTCTTGACAGTTCCAGTAACTGACAGAGGTGGCAGCAGAGAGCACTGTGTCAGACTGGAAAGAATACACCACTTCCTGCAGGATATACAGTAGCTGATAAGTACTGGAAGGTGTAAGATTTAAATAAATGTTTAAATAAATTTAAACAAATGCATATAACTGTCTAACACCAGTTAGACACAGCAGCTGATAAGTACTGCAAGACTTAATAGTTTTTAATAGAAGTAAATTATAAATCTATATAACTTTCTGACACCAGTTTATTTGAAAGAAAAAAAAACTTCTGGAGTACTCCTTTAACTGTTAACATGCCTGGACAAAACCAGAAGTTAATATAAATGACATCAAGGGTACAAACCCACTTGCCGGATCTGCAGCGAGTCTCCTTACTGCGTTTTTGCAGTGAGACTCGCTGCAGATCCCAGCCCTATACTTTCATTAGCAGAGAAACTCGCAGCAGGGATGTACATCCCTGCTGCGATTTTGTCTGCAGCCCTCCCCATTAACCCACTAGCCGCTGGACATTATACATTACCGGGTCCCCGTTCCTGCTTGCTTTGGGGCTCCCGGTGTCTTCATGGCCCGCCTGGCCAATCAGTGCGCTGCGGCGGGGCAGCGCATTGATTGGCCGGGCGGAACGTGGCGGGAGCTGCCGAAGCTAACAGGAGCGGGGACCTGGTAATGTATATCGTGCCCGCCCCCCCTGCAGCCCCGATCGCCCCCCGGCCGCATGATCGCCCCCCGCACCCCCCGGCCGTACGATAGCCCCCCGCAGCCCCGATCGCCCCCCCGCAGCCCCGATCGCCCCCAGCCCCCGGCCGCACGATCGCCCCCCGCACCCCCTGGCCGCACGATCGCCCCCCGCAGCCCCCGACCGGTGCGATCGGGGCTGCGGGGGGGCGATCGTACGGCCGGGGGGTGCGGGGGGCGTCCTTGCGGCCGGGGAGTGCGGGGGGCGATCATGCGGCCGGGGGCGATCAGGGCTGCAGGGGGGGCGGGCAGGATATACATTACCAGGTCCCCGCTCCTGCTTGCTTCGGCGGCTCCCGGCACGTTCTGCCCGGCCAATCAGTGCACTGCCCCGCCGCAGCGCACTGATTGGCCGGGCGGGCCGTGAAGACACCGGGAGCCCCGAAGCAAGCAGGAACGGGGACCCGGTAATGTATAATGTCCGGCGGCTAGGGGGTTAATGGGGAGGGCTGCAGACAAAATCGCAGCAGGGATGTACATCCCTGCTGTGAGTTTCTCTGCTAATGATAGTATAGGGCTGGGATCTGCAGCGAGTCTCGCTGCAAAAACGCAGCAAGGAGACTCGCTGCAGATCCGGCAAGTGGGTTTGTACCCTTAAGCATTAAAAATCAAGTCTCCTCTTGGGTCTCTTAGGAGTCAGAGATTATTATTCCGCTTTCCTTTATATTACAGCGGGTAGAGGTCAAACATTTGAAGGTCATTGTCCTAATGACTTTTTTACATTTAAGAATTATTGATCATATTGATCATGTGATGAAAAGAATTTTCGACATCTTTTATCGATCGGTATTTCCTTATTATACTATAATAGGTCTGTGGTCAATTTGCCTTGTTCACTATCTGCTAAATAATTACATTTAATTCCAAAAATTACAAACAATCTTTTTATTTTTATTTTTTTTAGAACCAATAAATCAACCAGAACTACAAACCGCAAATGAAGAATAAGGTTCCGTACAAAGAAGTAAATGCTTGTTTCTGGCCGTCGAATTTAGACAATGGTATAACATTGCGGGTGTCATTTATCAAAGTGTTCCTGATTAATGAGGTTGTTCTGGCTGCAGGTTCCGTCTATTTGAATGGGAGCTCCGGCTAGAACAGCCACATTAGGCGATAATGGAGTTTGATGACTTGTAACTCCTCCTATCGCTCTATATAAATACTCAATAAAGAACTCAGCAGGGTCAATTACACTGAAACTCCGATGCTACACGATGCCTCTCGTATTATGGGAGACCTTGTTAATGGCAGATTATCCAAAGGAATATTATATTCTTGCTTAATATTATCGACCATTATCTCTCAACATCCTATCTATAGAGGTAATAGATGCAGCTTAAAAGGCTTAATAATCTAGTAAATACAAAAGACGTTTAGGTAGAATTTTCTTTTACGCATTTTGCTATCTTGTTATAATGACATAACAGTTTCGGTATAATAAAACAATGGCTGATTCTGAAACCAGAAGCTCGTATTGAACCAGATGCTTCGCACTATGTTATCCAAAGCAACTATTGCTGGGTAACAAGTAACAACTCCAACACAGACATCTGCTTAGTGTAACCTGGCAGAATCTCTCTTTTCAGCTCTACTGGGTGATGTGAAATGCGTTGGGTGTTGAAGATACCATCTGCTCACAAAAGCCATTGTAGAATAGACAATAATTTGTTTTTAAGGCCACTTAAACCTAAAACTATCAAGTAGTAAATGACTAAGAGGAGATGACTGCTCTTGATCCAAGAGGCTGACTCAATAGATCTTTAAAGGGGAACTATCAGCAGATTAGATCAATCTAACCTGCTGATAGCTCCATTTGTGTACAGGGCGCTGAGGATGAAGGTATGTCTCTAACCTTCATCTTCTGCACTGGGTATGTCTCTTACCTTTATCTTCTGCGCTGGGTATGTCTCTTACCTTCATCCTTTGCACTGTTTCTGTGCAGTTTTAATGTAATGCTCTGTCCAGTAAAGCCGTTTGGAGCACTACCCCATCCTCAGAGCGCCGATCCTTCCCGCCCCCGATTGGCCCGCTCCACTGATAAGCATTAGAAGGGGCGGGCCAGATTGGCGCTCCAAATGGCCTTAACGAACAGAGGATTACATTAAGGCTAGATTCACACACACCGGATCCGCAGCGGATTTCATGCTGCAAATTTGCAGCAAAATCCGCTGCAGATCCCTTGCCTGTGATTTTCAATGTGAAGACATTGACATCCCGCTGCAAGTATGTAAGTGACAGCCCCCTTAACCCTCAGTCACAGCATACATTACCTGCTCCAAGCTCCGGCTTGCTTCCTGGACATCCCGCTCAGCCAATCAGAGCGCTGTCCCGCTGGGCGGGACGTCCAGACGTCGAGAGCCCCCAAAGTGAGCCGGCGCGTGGAGCCGGTAATGTATGCTCCGGCCAGCAGAGGATTAAGGGGGCTGTCACTTACATACTCGCAGTGGGATTAACCCGCTGCGAGTATGTCTTCTCATTGAAATTGACAGGCAAGGGATCCGCAGCGGATTTCGCTGCGAATTCGCATCGTGAAATCTGCTACAGATCCGTTACATGTAAACTGGCCTAAAACTACACGGAAATGGCACAGAGGAGGAAGGTAAGAGACATACCTTCATCCTCGGTGCCCCATGCACATTAGGGGGCTATAAGTAGGTTAGATTTAGTTCCCCTTTAAAATCATTTTACTTCATAGCTCTTTGGCATTTCCTGATATATATATTGGGCTAAAACTGATAGGAAAGTAAAAGTAAGTACAGTATGTAGCTAGCTTGTTGCTGTAGTAATATCCTCTGTATTGGACAGAACTGAGAGAGACAACTAGAGTATATGGTAGGATAAACATATTGTAAATACCTTTGCATATTGGAAGTGGTCCGCTCCATTGAGATGGCTGTCCTAGGATGCATTTAATAGTGACTTCTCCCATTAATTCAAACCCTTCATAGCACATAAATGTGAGTGACTCTCCAGGGAGATAGAGCCTTTTGTAGAGTATTTGGTAACCATTTTCCGGTAAGCCAGGATTATCACAGGCAAGGGACTCTTCAGCTGTAATCAAATCAAAGGAACATTCATTTAAGACAGGAGTATAATAAGATATAGTATTTACAACTAATTCTGAGAAAAATTCTAACTATACTTATACTTTTGGTATAGCTAGGTCTTTGTGATGGCTAATAATAATAATAATAATAATAATAATAATAGAGAGTATTTTGGGTGCAATGAATAGTTGCTAGTTTCAGCCCCTCAAACTGATTCCAATTTCTGTAACCAAGGCTCCATTCCAAATCCAGTTAAAGGTGTATTCCCATTGGAGTAAGTTATCCATAGAATAGGGGATAACAAGCAGATCAATGAGGGTTCAAGGAGAATTTTTTTCCCATTCTCAGGAACGGACCCCCACAGATCTGCTTGTTATTCCCTATCCTGAGTAAAACCGGCAGACATTTAAATCCTCTAAGTGGAGAGCGAAAGCGTGCAAGGCATCCCATTGACACATTGAGGCAGGCGGGATTCCATGGCGGGGGCTCCTCTGCAAAATTCCGCCTGTTTTACTCAGTGTGAATGCACCCTTAATTGGTTAGTGTAATAGGACATGTTGAAAGGTAAAGATCAGCCGACATGCACAATGTTGGCTGATCGTTGTCTTTCAACATGCTGAAAGATCTCGATAGGTGCGGAAACAGGAGCAGCAGGTGGGGCCGCCCAAATGATCCTTAGATTGTTTGGGCTGCCGCCACTCCTGTTAGATGGAGCGATGGGCAGCAGACCGCAACTGACTTCAATGGGCAGCCCAAACAATCTAAGGATCATTTGGGCGGCCCCACCTGCTGCTCCCTTCTCGCTGTCTGTGTTTGTAATAACACAAGCAGCGAGCGGGGAGCAAAGGGAACGTGCTTGCTTCCCCCGGATTATCATGCCGTGTAATATAGCCTTTAGACTATACTCCCCAGAATAAAAGCTCTAGTCCCAATCTGAAAACAACCTAGAGGATTCAACACCATTGTCAGGCATTCATTGTGGCAACCAAATTTTATAGTTGCCCCTACACTTCCTGCCAGACAGCCTTCTCCTGGTTTCCATGAATTCAAGAGAAATTTGGAAAATTTTATTAATTTTATTTAAACTTCCATTACTGTATCATTTCTTGATGTGTAGATTGTTCTCCATTTTAAATCAAGAATACCCTTTTAAAACAGTGGATGGAGACCACAGATCTGACTAGAAGGCTACCGTTTTCATTGCAAAAGGTTTTAGCACAATTCTAACACATCCACTATTTCACAACTGATACATTAAGTGATGCAGAAAATGACAAGGACAAAAGGAAAAGTCAGATTTGTTGGCTTTTTGACACAGACACTGTGTATAATTATATGGGTGTTTCCTAGTATTGATTCCTTGACTATCTCTTTGATGCAGCAAACATATTGTGACAGCCGCAATCAATGCATTCAATAGATCTGCTGATATGACAGAGGAAGAGTGCTGGTGAGTCACCTCTAAACAAAGTAACAATGCATTTTCCTTTCACATCCATTTTACCTCACGGGGGCTGTGCAATTTAGCTTTGTATTTGAAAATAGATAATATTGTTAGCTTTTTATTCCAGAGTATAAAGTCATCATATGTTTAGAAACAGTTTCAGTTGAATTTAGGCTCTTTACAGACCAGGAAATGCCTTCTGAGAATTGTTAAGTTGAAAGGGTCATCTTATTACGTAAAATATATGTTGAACCATCCCCCTTTCTGAAGACTAACAATTCATCCATGTCTTTACCTTATCTGTCTCCTTCCCTTAGTTTTGAGCATGCTTTTTTCTGCTAAAGACACAAAAAACTGTATCTGAGCTGTTGAGTCGGTCTCTGCTCTCAATCCCTCCTGCCCCCTCCCTTCCAAGATGGCTTTTGTAAACAAGTCCCTGGCAGGCTTTATCTAAAACATTGGACCTTCTTTGTAATGCTGGGAGAGTTAAAGGGAATGTACCATCAGGCCTGGGCTGAAGCACTGGAGGCGGGCTGACCCACCCCTAGTGGGAGGAAACCTCCGCCCCTCTATGATACAGCTCCATTAGAATCAATGGAGCCGTATCATAGAGGGGCAAGGTTTCTTCCCACTGGGGGTGAGTCAACCCACCTCCAGTACTTCAGTCCAGGCCTGATGGTATATTCCCTTTAATCTAAGGTTAAGTTGCTGATGAACTCACTGTCATTATTCCTCACAGCATTACAAATTTGCTACAAAGTTGCAGATAGGGACTTGTTTACATCAGCCATCCCAGAAGGAGGATGGAGTGGCTTGAGAGCAGATACGGGCTGAACAGCTCAGATACAGTTTTTTGTGTCTTTAGCAGAAATCAGCAGGCTCAAAGCTTAGGGAAGGAGACAGTTAAGGTGAAGACATGCATGAAATGATGTAAGGGAGAGGAATGTATGAAATGAATTGTTAGTCTCCAGGAGGGTGACTATTTTAACATATATTTTACCTAACTGGATAACAACAGACACTGAGGCCTAGCAGAGGTCTTAACTTGCTGTGACAAGTCAGCACCTCACAATAAAATGACAGGGATGTCACTTGACCACCAATAAAACAGGATGCCAGTGACAGGGATGCCACTTGACCACCAATAAAACAGGTTAAACCGCTTAGGTGCCACTATAACAATCAATTCCAGTATTTAAACAGTTAAATGACCGACATTAAAAATGATCAACAATATATATTTGATGTCAGACTCATCATAATACAAACTAATATAACCAGCCATGCAAAGTAACAACTTCTTAGGATTTGAAGAAGTTGATAAAATACAGATCTAAAGGGCCAATTTGTCATAAGTAATGGGATTTTCACCTAAAAAAATTAGTCTTCTTTGAAGCAAGCAATTTATTTTCTTTGACACTTGCTTTATAGTCTTCAGGGCTAAAGTTATTTGACTTAAAGCTACAGTATATTTAAAGGGGTACTCCGGAAAATTTATGTTTTCTTTCAAATCAACAGGTGTCAGAAAGTTATATACATTTGTTCTATTTAAAAATATCAAGCCTTCCAGTGCTTATCAGCTGCTGTATGTCCTGCAGTAAGTGGTGTATTCTCTCCAGTCTGACACAGTGCTCTCTGCTGCCACCTCTGTCCGTGACAGGAACTGTCCAGAGCAATAGCCAATCTCCAAAGTAAACTTCAAGTAAACAGTGATGGACTGAGGGGCAGCAAAGAGCACTGTGTGAAGCTGAAAAAAAAACACTTCCAGTAAGACAATTAGTAGCTGATAAGTACTGGAAGACTGGAGATTTTTAAATAAAAGGCAATTACGACTCAATATAACTTTCTGACACCAGTTGATTTGAAATTTATTTTTTTGCCGTAGTACCCCCTCAAAGAGAACCTGATAAATCTTGTTAGTGGACCAACCCTATTTAAGGCTGCCTTTACACAGAGAGATTTACCTCCTCTCAAATCCATTCCTGGCTTTGGCTTCAAAAATCTCTCCACGTAAAGGCACCCTTAGTCTCAACTAACACCTAAATTAGCATCTTTGGACCCCCTTCACATATGGACACATTCAGTGTTTTTCAAGTCCAGATGTTTACTACTTACAAACACAATGTGGGATTCTTGAAGTCCATATTGGGGTCCCCGTCTCCCGACTGTAACATGTAAGAAGAGAACTTCCTTCAAGGACAAAGCCTGTGTTGCAAGTGTACTGAATTGTGGTTCCCACCAAGAGGACTGGATCTGAAATAAGACGAGTGGAGTGCTCCACCTCTCCAGGATCTGTGCAGTACATGACTTCAACAAAAAGAGAAAAGGGGAAATCTGATTAATATACCTCCAAATATATCATATATGTGTAGATTGGGAAAGGGATAAATACAATAGAATATATGTAGGAAATTAGATAAACACTAACTAATGGATTTGTCTGGATATATGGGAATTATAACTTAAAAGAAAATGAATGTACACTGATTATAGGTGATAGAAGTGAGCAGAGTATAATGCATTAGTATTATTGCTAATACTATGATGATGAGATGGGCTGTATTGTCTATGTAAAAGTATTGTTTAGTATATGGGCTCATGAGGCCTTATAACCACTGTTGAGGGTACTACAAGTATCATATTTCAAAATATTTTAAGTGTAACCTTATAACTATCCCCATATACAAGGGTATGGTTAGCCAAGTGAAACATGACCATTGACCACCAAAGCTGCCCTATGTTTTAAATCTTAACCTCCGTTAAGTGTTGGCCATTAACGTAACCTAAAATCGATCCTGACCTAAAACTTAAGGACTTAAATGCAGATCAATATCTAACAAATGAATTTCTAAAATGTGAAAATATATATTGTAACACAAAGAAGATCTTTGTTTTGTTGATAGGTAAGATCTATTTTTCTTTCGTACTGCCCTATAGCCTTTATTTTGCAGCTTTAAAGCTGTTTATATGACCCCATTCCTCCCGGGCAGATACATTCCTGACATTAAAGGAAGTGTCAACATGGGATACAACAGATAAACACAATGTAATAAAAAAAAAGATTCTATTCCAGAAACACGATGTAAGAATCACAGATCAATATTATTTTTTAACTTTTTATTGTATCATTGTTTTTGTTAAATGTTACAAGTAACTAAAAAAAAATAATTAAAAAACAACAACACAATTTTTTTATCATTCACATTCTTATGAACAAATCTAGAAGAACAATTCGAAAGTAGGAGGCACTTTGACAGGCACAAATACAAAGAGTTCAATAAAGAAGTCGTAATTCATCACAAAGGTCACATGATATTTCACAACACAAATTATAATCTATCGATGGAGCTGTCGGACGAGTCAAGATTTCCTTGGTCTTGCCAATCCAACCCGTGTTCTTAATGATGATGTCTTCAGAAAAATCCAAGTGAGCAGATTCTTATGTGTGGACATTCAGAGCGTCAGTTATTAGATTTCCAGTCTGTTTTTTTTTTTTCATCCATAGATGAGAGTTTTTTTTTAATTATTATTATTATTTTTTAATCACATTGAAGATGATTTTATGAAAAAGCAAAGCATCCATAGCTGATGATGAAATGTTGATCCTCGTGAATCATATCATGGCTAGATGAGGACAGTCACTTTTATACTAAGAAGGCATACAAGAAAATAGGCAGTTCATAAAAGACATAGTTAAGGTAGTCTATAGGAAGTTGTCTGTTATTGTATATTAATCAGTGAGACTATAGGCAACAATGACCAATGAATGCATCAGATGGGTACTGGTCATATCAATCAGACAAGTCATAAAAGTATAGATGGTGGGGGGCTTGTATGAGCTCTAAGGCTTTATTCACAGCAAATCTGTATTTGATATATGTCCGCCCCATACATTTCTATCAGCTAAGCATAGATAAGAGGAGCCTATATAAAAGGTTTTATAGGGAGAGTCAAAAGACATAGTTATAGTTTCATGTATTTTGAACATTCGGTCAGACTGTTCTTAAATACAGAACAATCTGACAATAGTAGTCTCCCGATCCTTCTTTTTTGATCAAAATTTGAACTTTTTAATATTGATAGAGGCTGGACCCCACCATGACTACTTGATATGTCTGGTTGATATGTCAGCTCTTGTCAAACAATACATTAGCTGGAATACCTTCAATCTTCAAATGACATACAGTACTGGTGCCAGCAATAATATTTTGCGTCCAAGTTTTTGCGTCCTAGACATCATAAGGGGTATACAGTATGGCAACCAGTTACACTTTGCATTCTGTAGATTGAAAATAGTGTTTTTGGAATTGTTTTTTTATTTTAAGGTGCCACTACCAAAATTGGCTAGTAATGTTATTCTTAAAAGCCAACTTTTTAGTCAACTAAAAAATATTTTTACCTTTTAACAACATTATGAATTTCGTTCCGGACCTTAATATGTTATGGTTCAATTGGGAAATAAAAAAGGATTTTGAGTTTCCAGCATGTTATATTATTATAACAATGCCATAGTGCTCTACATAAATGTCAAAGCTGTTGGGAGAAGGGGTTGATTAAAAAATATTTAAGGCTTTGCGTAACCTTTAGATCAAGATCTCAAAAAGTTTGCCACATCTCATATTTTTGGTAAGTGTTCGAAGGCATGAGCTAAAGTGTATTTCCACCTTTGAATAAGGCCATTTTCTGTTTAAGTACAGATGGAAATCTACATAAAACGTAAAATAAATTTGATATACCTTACATTTCATAGCTGGCACTAATGCGGAGTTACACAATGTATTACAGCCCAGAGCTGACCTCAGAATTCTCTGGATAATAGAATCACAGATAGTTCTTATTAGATGGCTTAGCTGAACCACTGCAATGCAAAGAACTTTAGTCTACTGCATTCTGGGAGTTTTTTTTTTTTTTTTGTTAATACTTCTGTACAATGCCTGGTGTTACAACTTTTATATTTTTTTATTTTATAGGAAGCAAATCACCAGGACAAGTTTGATACACTGAACAAGCAGGACACATGGGAGAACTGAGCTGGGAAGGATTCTGTTAAGACCAGCAGAATTTCAATTACTTTCATTGATGGGAATGGGTACAGCATGATAATACTTTTGTCTCTTGGGGAAAAGATTCACTTTGTTTCTTAACTACATTCTCTCAAACCACATATCTGAATAGAATAGTAATACCTGGCAAAAAGGTTTATTGGTTTCTTCTCCCAACTGAATACTAAAGCCAATGTACCAGTTTGCTTAGTGATTTTTTTTTTACATTACCTAATCGGCGCCAGTGTGGAGATCCAAATGGTGCGGTCCATTTTTTTCAAAATGCCGGCCTGTTTCTGCAAGAGGTGCTGGTTTCTTCATGTGCACTTCAGCCGGTCTAGACACTGGAGGCGGGCCTGGTGCCCCCCACTGTAACGATATCTCCTCCCCTTGGTGGCGTGGCCAGACTTGATTCTAATAAAGGTGCATCACCGAGGGAGGGGATATCATTACACTGGGGGTGCCAGGCCCGCCTCAAGTGCATAGACCGGCTGAAGTGCATATGAAGAAACTCGCCGGAGACGACTAGGTAATAAGGTAATATAAGAAAAAAAATCACTAAGCGAATTGGTACCCTCGCTTTAATTTGTATAGTGAGATAGCTCAATATGATCTGGTTGTGCAAGAATCATAATATTCCTCTTCAAGTCCTCATATAGCGCCCTGGTGCACCCCAGAAGTAAGGGCCTGGTTTAAACTCCTCTACCACCTCTAGTGAAGTCAATGAAAGTAAAGTTACTCTGAGCTGTAGGATATATCTAAATATGAACTGTAGATTTGTTTTCAAAGGTGAATACACTTATAAATAAAGGAATTATGACATAGGTGTTATGTAGTCAAGTATGTCAGGCAATGAATGAGATGTTATAAATGCATTTTCCCTTGTACAGGGTACAGGTTACGCATCAAGAATAATAATCGCATTCCCCTGATGCATACATTGTCATGCAGTTTTTTTCATATACCAGATTTCCTTTGGAACAGGATTCATTTTAACAATATGACCGATAATTAACTAGTGATAATGATGCCATTCTAAGGAATAGACTTGCAATGAATGAGACGTATGTAACTGCCATATCATTGGACGACTTTTAACCTATGAATTCACCAATCTCACAATCTATGAATTCTCTCCTGTTTCCCACCAGCCCCATTCATTACTCAAATTTTACATTTCTTCTATTGTCCTTCATCAGTTCATTATACAAAGGTACATTTCATTTCATAGGCTTTTATTACTTCTTCACCCCAGACAACTAGGACAGTATGTGGGGGAGATTTATCAAACATGGTGTAAAGTGAAACTGGCTCAGTTGCCCCTAGCAACCAATCAGATTCCACCTTTCATTCCTCACAGACTGTTTGGAAAATGAAAGGTGGAATCTGATTGGTTGCTAGGGGCAACTGAGCCAGTTTCACTTTACACCATGTTTGATAAATCTCCCCCTTCATAACCCTATTGTCCACCTACTTTTGGACCAATATATACAATGACTAATTCAAGTCAGTACATAAAAAAAGTCATACGTATTTTAATGACAGCTTTCTTTCTAAAAGTGTTCTATCATAAGTGACATTCTACAAAAAGTGAAGGCTTTGGGTGCACTTAAGACTTTTCATTTTGATCACGTCCCACATAAAAAAAATTATATAGCCTGCTTTTCCTTGTAAAGTAGGCCTATCATTCAGCCCACTAGGAGGAAGTTTATTGGTCACTGGATGGTGTATTCATTCCCATGGTATACCTGACCCTGACGTGATGCTGCATCATATCTAGTCCAAAAACTCAATGATGGAATGCCATGTCTATTAATGTGTTTATTAATTAACATGAAAGTTTGAGTATCTTTAGGTATTAAAGAAGCACTCCATCATTACTGGCAGTATGGACAGTAAAGAAGAAACAGTTTGGGTAAATAACACAAAAAAGGGGAATAAGAAAAAATATATAAAATAAAACCCTAAACATATAAATTTTGACTATTTTAACCAATTGTCACTGGTTGCCAAAAAGAACTACAAAATAGATTTCAGTTTGGTGGGTGCATACTATGCCGGAGCGCAGGTGAGTGCATCCTGACCATAATGCTGAGATCCTACTATATCGACCTGACTCGGGAGCCAGATACTAATGATAATGTGCTTAGCCTTGCTTCATCTTTTAGTCCCAAGATCATGACACTGGTGGTAACTTTCTATAACCTTATGCCATACCGGTTGTAAGTACTTGTACAATGTGTTATGTGGCACATGCTGGACTCTTGATGTGAACCCCAATCTCTCTTGGGGAGCAAGCACTGCTTTTAGGCCAAATTTACAATACTTTTGGTGTCAGCAGGTATCAATACTGTTTAAGCAAGACAGTATGTAAACTTTTATTCAACTTCTGACATGTCATAAAAACATTGTGATCATTGTGATCTGGCTGCTGAGATCCTGACCAATCACAGAATTAAGGGAGGGAAGCGCTTGGAGGAGTGCTTTGTCCTTTAGTTGTACGGGCGACATGACAGGCTAAAAGAGATACATAAACACTGTCACGGCGTCTGTACTCTTTACAGCTTTCTTTACAGAAAAGGGAAGCGGAAATATAGGGATAAAGGGGGACCTCCACAAAGAGTCCGACAGGGGCGTACGCCAGTGAGAAGGCACAGATCTGCCCCTTCTCCCTGACATACGCCTGCTGTATCCCCGATGAGCGGGCAGGGGAGCTTGGGGGGGGGGGGAGGCGTGTCAAGGCTAATTCGGACTGAGAAAGGGGGTGGGGCCTAATTTAAGACTGACCTAATCCCCCCCCCCAAAAAAAAAAAAAATTCAGCCAGGAGCTTCTGTCCCTTCTTTCTGTCTTTTGGTTGAGGTCTCAGTGGCCAAAACCCCCACCGATCACAACAAGAAGCTGAATAAAAGTTTTGGCACATGTTTAATATAGATGGAAGACAAACTTCGTCAATCTCAATATAAAACTTTTTCTCCCTGCAATAAATGGGATGTATTGGGTGCAGGTTTGTGAAGCCTACTCAATTCTAATTGTTACATGTCCTGTTTCCAAATAATACAGCTAATAAATTATATTTCCTTTGCATCGGTACGTCTTCCCACATTTGCCCAGTTGATTTAATGTAACATTCATATTTGTCGTTGCCCCCCCCCATCACCTTTACAAGTATAAGTACATGCTGCCTAAGACAAGCACAACAGCAAGGTTATTTTGCAGGTGATAATTCCAAAAAAAGGAACCTGGTGTCTTAAGATGAACATCATTTGCAGACGATTCAAGAAGGCCATGGAATAATCTAGAATGGAGTAATAAAACTGTTTGTGTCTTACTTTTTTCACAAAATGGAGGGTCGCTGCTCCAGCTCAGATCCCACTGGCAGGTTAGGGTTTCACTTCCCACAATATCATATCCTGGGTCACACTGGTAAGTAATTTTTGCTCCTCTGACAAGATCTGTGTGTGAGGTTGTTTTCCATCCATTCTGAATTTCAGGAAGATCCGAACATGAATCATTTCTTGACACTTCTAAAATACATGGTAAAAACAAATGGTGTTGGTTCTCTGATGTCTCTTTGATAAATTTATATAAGCAAACATTTTAGCTACTATTCTAATTCCACATTGAAGTAATGTACTCTTATTGGTGATTCAGTCACTGCAGGTGGTAAGTATTGTTGAGCGAACTTTAGAAAAGTGTCCATGTTTGGCCATGTGTCCAAACCCGAATGTTCGGCATTCAACTCCCGGTGTCTGGAGAAGTTGGATGCCGCCATAGGCTGAATCCATGTTATTCTGGGAGGCCTAGGGTGACATCCAATTTCTCCAGACCCTGGAGATGAATGCTGAGTGTTCGGGTTCAGACATGTGGCCAAACCCAGACACATTTTCTTACCTGTTGCAGCAGATCCAGGTTTACAAAGTGGGGCTTCCATGTAGTGTATGTGAGACACTTCAATGAGATTTAGGCACTTATGACCCTTTTGTTGGTCCACTGTTTTTCTTTCCTTGGAATACTTTTGGTACATACTAAAGGGGAGCAAGCATGTTCAATAAAGCAACAGGGTGCTTAATAGAGCTTGATGCTTGAGCAAGTACCTCATGCTGCTCGGGTGTTCAGGTTACAAAAAGCTTGTTAAAAAAACGCTGAGCCCATGTAGGTGTGTGTGTGTACGTGTTAAAAAATTATACTTACCACTCCACTCCAGTCTTTTAGCTTGTATCTTCACCATCACCGCTTAGCCAATCAGCGGGTGCAGCAGTGTCCCATCTCAGACGCTAATTGGCTGGAGTGGAGTCTCTGCTCAGCCAATCAGCGACAGAGAGAAGACACTGCTGCAGAAGCTGATTGGCTGAGCAGCGATAGTGAAGCTAGAAGGCAGGAGCGGTAAGTATCATTTTGACCACTCCCCCAGCAGGGCACAGTCTGGCATCCAGTGGGTTAAATTAACCCCTTGGGGGCCAGACTGTCACTTTAGGTTAACCAGGTACCCTACGCTCCGCTCTGCACCTGGTTAAATACTTGAGTCTCCCATTGTTTTTAATGGGGATCGTTACTCATTAAGCATTGAGTGTTTAATTAAGTGCTCGATCAGCTTTAGTGGTACTAACCACTGCATATCAGACTTGCCACCCCCCCCCCCAGACCTGTAAATTTGGAGACCTAGTAATCATGCCATAACAAATTAGCCCCTGTCAAAGTCACTCAAATCCTTATAGCCATTATGGCAAAGTGTGTAAGGATTGCAACGTCCACTTTAAACAGATCATAGTCATCACAGATAGTCATCACTGTCACACTGTTGTATGAGGTGGTTCAGAAAAATATCAATTTATGAACTTGCTTTTCTATCCATTAAAAAGATAAAAATGCTCACCTATGTAATTTAATATAAAACCTTGTCCCTTTCCAAAGATCATTCCAGCTGGATCTGAATGAAACTGAATGGAGAGGTCAGGAGAGGACGAGTAGAGCTTCTGAGGGCCGCTGCTTCCAACAAACTGTCCTAAGATCTTTGATGTAATTTCGTCTCCATCATAAATGGTTAGGATGTCATTGTTACTCAAATTTAATCTGTAAGACAAAAATTTGTATTTATTAGAAACCCCTCAATGTTAACACATACAGGCCACCTTGTTAACGTAAGATTACAAAGGGTATATTTTTTTCCAGAAATATTTCCACTTTTGTCCATGGGAGGTACAATATATAATGTTGTAGCTCTGACCCATTCCAGTCTAAAACAACTCTTCTAGTGTTTCTTTAGTGCATGTGAGAACTCTACAGTATCAAGAAGACAAAAAATGCAGTATTTAAATTCAATGAGATAAACAATATATACATTTCTGACTCAAGTTGCCCTTCAGTTTCTTAAAGGGAATCCGTTACCATGAAAATGCTATTTAAGCTATGAGCATCATGTTATAGAGCAGAAGGAGCTGAGCAGATTGATGTATATCCTTATAGGAAAAGATTCAGTATAACTTGTAATTTATTAATTGAAATCTCTGATGTTTCCATGCTAAAGAGTCCAGTCCATTGAGTGACACCGCCCACTGGACCCCTAAACACATAAGCCAGGATTTCAATCAACAATTTCCAAGTTACTGAATCTTTTCCCAGAAAGATATATATAACAATCTGCTCAGTTTTTCCTGCTTTATAACATGATGGTGATAGATTAGATATCATTGTTTTGGGTTCAGATTCCTTTTAAGAACATATATATGAACATTGTCAACTCAGATGAAGAATGACATGATGTGAGTGTAGCCAAATTACATTTCCTCTCTACTGTTTGAACACCGCAGATCCAGTCTTGATCTGAACAGATAAGTTGTTGATGATGGTGGAAAATGCTTCCTAACAACCACATATTTTTCAATGGGGTTATCTGGCAGTATATCTCCAGCAAGTAACCTCATTCTTAGATATCATATGTTAAGCTTGAGAAATTTTGTGGAACTTAGGAGAGAGAATAAGAGATAAAGAAGAACCTGATATAGAAGGTAAACCATCCAGGTTACACCAATCTTGTAGTGTCCTAGGCATGGCTATCACAACTGTCCAAGCCTCTCTTCATAGCACCAAATGACTGTGGTCACCTGTTCATTTTTTTTTTTCAAATGAACTGGTGTCAGAAAGATTTGTAATATACTTCTATTTAAAAATCTTAAGACCAGTGCTTATCAGCTGCTGTATGTCCTACAGGAAGTGGTAGATTTTTTTTTCCAGTATAACACAGTGCTCTTTGCTGCCACCTCTCTCTGTGACAGGAACTGACCAGAGCAGGAAAGCTTTGGACAATTCCTCTCTTGGACAGAGGTGGCAGCAAAAAGCACTATGTCAGACTGGAAAGAAAACTGTACTTCCTGCAGAACATACAGCAGCTGATGAGGACTTGAGATTTTTAAATAATTACAAATCTGTTTAACATTCTGACACCAGTTCATTAAAAAAAAAAAAAAAAAAAAAAATATTTTTCTCCGAAGCACCCCTTTAACTTCTCTCATTATTCTCTATATAGAAATGACATATTCCCTTTAAAAAAATGAAATGTTAATATTCAGCATTTTTCAAAATTACTGCTGGGTGTTTTGAGAATGACCTATTATCGTCCTGTATGTCATCTGTGCTCTATTCACATCATATTTCATTGAAATGATTAACCTCTCTTTTGGCAGACCTTCAATGGCTTACGGTACAACATGTGCCAGCACAGGCTATTATCTGCAGTACGTTTTTTCGCCTTTGCTTTGTGTTAACAGTACAATCTTTAGGCTCCATGTTGGTTCCAGAACTTATGAATATGAAAGGTTCAAGTGCTCATTACTGGTATCATAAAGATCCAAGTCCTTAAAGCCTATCCTTACGTTCCGAGACCTTCTGGAAACATTGCGCAAACAAAACAACAAAACTTAAAAATCCGCTCACTAACAGTATTTGGTTATTTATGTTTTTTTTTTTACACCGTTTGTATAATTGTTAATTATTCCATTATAATTCAGGGGGAGATTTATTCTCTCATTTCTAAAATTCTAGGGCAGGAATAAAAATAAAAGTATAATTTAATATACTGAAAGATAAATATTTCCCGTATTGAATAAATTCATGAATGTAGTTTGGTCTGGAATAATGATGAGGGTTTGTTATGGAAATAACCTTATCCTTTTAAATGTTACAATATAAAATGTGTATCTACTGCTGCTATGGTATTTGTATGTCTTCCAGAAATGGCTTTCTATAGATGCCAGGGCTTCGACTGTAACCTTCTCTGCTAGAGTGAATGTCATTGCAATTCTGGGAACAAAGAAAAAAACAAAAAACAAAAAAACAAAACAAAAGCTATGGCTTTGGATTGGTATTATTTCCTAAAATAATAGTCGCACGAAGTCTGGGAACAGATATTTGGTTTCTGGACGGGTTTACTAGGTATGTCTGAATAGGATGGATGCGTTATGCTTCAAAGATATAAGTATATACTGGAATTTAAGCAACCAACCGAGCAACCAACCATACCTTCATTTAATAAACTGTTTCACAAGAGTAATTTTTTTACCCTGGTCATGGTATCTACTAGATACTCAACAGGAAACCAGGATGAGCTTCCATCCTGCTTCTATAATCCTCAACAATGGGTTTGCAGTGATTTACTGCAGTGCTTTGTATAAAAAAAAAAAAAAAAAATATATATATATATATATATATTTTTTTTTTTTTTTAATTAATAAAAATATTTAAGAGGAATTTGAGTTTTTTTCCATCCTTTTAGGGGTAGGGTGAGGGTGTGATTACTTTTTTTTAATGGTTAGGCCGGGTTCACACTTAATAAAACATCGATGGCTCTGTGATACAGCCGTATCACAGAACGGCTGCTGTCAGTGTAGTTCACGCAGGGCGGTACTGTAGTACTGGCTTTGTGAACTTCACTTCTTTTGATTTGGAATATGGGCGTAGGCTGGTGTGCCCCCATTCCAAATCACCATAGCAGACAATGTAAAGTGCGGCTGGAGCCATGCTTTACATTGTCTGCACTGTTAGTTTTGTGTGGCCAATACTCAATGAATAGCGGCTGCACAAAACTAACATGTCAGTTTTGTATGTGGCTACTTGGAATCCCGGCCAGAGTGTATACTGGATTCCAAAGGACACAATGTTATTTTAATTTTCAATAGATAGCGGCCGTTGCAACGGGCGTTATTTATTGAAAATTTACGTTGTGTGAACTTAGCCTTAAAGGTTAATTGCTTATATAGGCTATGTTCCCATTACATTTCTTCCTCTCCAGTTTTGAAAAGAAAAAGTAACGTCCGCTGGTTGCAAAAGACGCCCAAAAATAATTGTCATGATCATTATTTTGACATCCGTGCAGACAACGTCCATTATTTAATACATTGTGTGCATCGGACGTCGGTCTTTCCATTGCATTGTATTGAAGGCAATTAAATTGCGGCACAAACGACGTCTTTTAAATTAGAAAAAGCAGATGCCTTTTCTCTTTTTTGAACATAGTATGAACATAGCCGTACACTGCACTCTTACTGTAGTGCAGAGTATTATGCCTGTCACCATTATGCCTTTTGCATGGCTGTATACTGGCAGGCCTCCAGTTGCCATGGAACTCCATTGGCAACCAGTGATCATGTCGCCGGTCTGCTGATGGGGTGAAAGAGACCCGCAGATCCCTTACATGTATGATTTGACTGTAGCATGTAAAGGGTTAACCTGCTAGAATTAGTGTAGAAGGCTGGATATCACACTGACAGCCAACCTCCCTTGCTCCTGATGCCGCTGTAAATAAGCAGCAGCCTGGCATAAAACCTCTTAGGGACTGCCATTAAAATACATATGGACAGTCAGTAAGGGGTTAAAGCGGTGGTGACCAGTCTTCCTTTAAGGTCCTTGTGTAATTCATACAGGCTGCATATTTCAGATAATGTTGAGAATTTTAGATATGAGCAAAGTGTCATATATTAAACAAGTGAATAAATGTGCATGCTTAACATACAAAAAAAAAATAAATAAAAAAATAAATATATGAAATAAATGTACCAGTGTAATGTCGAAAGGTCTAATACTTACAACTGAATGTCGAGGAATATTCTTCTATCATCTCCCACGTGGATTCGCCATATACAGT
Source organism: Dendropsophus ebraccatus (assembly GCF_027789765.1). Classification (NCBI taxonomy): domain Eukaryota; kingdom Metazoa; phylum Chordata; class Amphibia; order Anura; family Hylidae; genus Dendropsophus; species Dendropsophus ebraccatus. The sequence continues at coordinate 31,517,933 of NC_091456.1, forward strand.
CTTCTCCTTCTGTATATAGATCGGGCCAGTTTGGTGACAATATAACCCCTGCAGGGGTAGACAGCTCACCACCACACATTGCTGGATGAAGGAAAAAAAGCGATAACAGATATCAATGTAATCTTTAAAGAGATGTATACCAGGGTTGCCAAAAGTCCAGAGTTTCCTTGATATTAAAATAAATTTCCTTGATTAAAAAATAAATGTCTCTGTAAATTTTGTAGACTCAGGTTGATATTCCTGGTGTATACTTGTATATTTTATATAATGCCCTCCACCCTCCACACCACTTAAAGGAATCTGTCACTATGTTTATGCCGCCTTAAATGAAGGCAGCATAATCTAGTGACAGAAATGCTGAACAGATCGGTGTATTACTTCCATCATTCTGCTCAGCCGTTCTCCTAATATGCAGGAGAATAGGATTCTTGCCACACCCCTCCCCCGTCTCCATCTGCTGATTGACAGTCAACTGCCTATACATAGCATGGATAGATAACTGCCAATCAGCAGCTGGTGGGTGGAGTTTTCTGCTTCTCATGAATATTGAGGACTACTGGGCTCATGCATATAATGGAGAGGACAACTCATTGTCCATGTTATTCAGGAGGAGATCTCTGGATAAGCTGCACAGAACAAAGTAAGTGATACATCATTCTGTTCAGCTTCTCTGTCACTTCTCTATGCTACCCTAAGGTAAGACAATATAAACCTACTGACTGAGTCTCTTTAAAATTATAGGACAATTAGAAAATACACATGCGGACCCCCATCTACACAAAACTACAAGGCTTCTGGATTTTCCTCTATTGTTCAGTAAGTAAAAGTGTGAACAACAAAGAGACATTTCATATGCAGCATAATGGATTTTGAGCCTGAGTGTAAAAAAAATATATGTACAGAAAAGAAACGTGTTACATTGGAGAGCAAGGGACTATCAATCACTGCTTCATCTGAAAGAACCTTGAGTGTGTAGGTAAGTGCTGGATTCAGAACACTGGGCGGCTGTTACCTTATTGTACAATCAGCACATTGGGATGAACACTTGGTTTTATGGGTATTTGCCGAAATATCACTGAAGGCTCTCTAGTGATTTACATTGTATATAAAATTGGGTACCCAACAGAGTAGAACTATAAAAAGTCCTGTAAAAGTTTACTAGCGGTTTATAGTATTATGTCTCATTCTTTGGTAGAGGGCACAGGCAATTTAGCTAATTACTAAAGGGATATTCTAGCTCCAGAAAAAATGAAAAAGGTGATAAAAAACTGAAAAAGGAACAATCCTCATCTCCCCCCCCCCAATCCCACAGATGTTGATCTGATTGCTTTTGGTCTGCGCAGCTCCCCAGTTCCTGCAAGAACTGCCCATTGAGCCAATCACTGGCCCCAGGGCTGTCCCACCTTAGTCAATGATTAGCTGAGCAGGCAGTTCCTGCAGGGTCAATGGGTGACAGGAACCAGGAAGCTTTGGGGACCAGGAATTACTGAAGGAGATGAATTGATTTATTGATATATATATATCAGGAAGAAAGGAAGAAGTCTAAACTGACAAAATAACACTTTTAGTGCAGCAAGGGGTATTCAAAAAATGCCCAAGTGGGTATCAGGGCTGAGACCAAACTCAAATTAGTCACGGCTTCTATGCTTCGGCAGTGCGTGACGTAGAAGCTTCTTTGCCTGTCAATCACACCTGAATGGCATGATAACATATAGAGAGTCCATAACTAATAATGGCTTGGTCTCCGCTCAATTGTCTAGTTAGCCATAATATGCATACTGTACCTAGCACGACGCATGAAGGCCATCACCACACAATGTCTTTTTTTTGGCCATTTGGCATCTGTTTTTTTGGATGGTCATTGTTTCGCAACCAAATAACTAGAGACGAGCGAACTTGCCGGATTTCTGGTTTGTATGAACCAGAAATCTCAGCGTCTGACTCCCGCTGTCTGCTCGCTCTGTGCAGCAGGTGGATACAGCGTAATGAACGCCTGGAAAACTCGGGAATCAGAATCAGATGCCGAGATTTCTGGTTCATACGAACCAGAAATCCGGCAAGTTCGCTCATCGCTACAAATAACAGCTGTTATTTCAAAACAATGTCCGTTAATTGTAGAATAATTTCTGTTGTTTTGAAATAACGTCCATCATTTGGCCACAAAATGCAGAGTATAGGTTATAGACTCTCACCTTGAAGCCCTTTGGGCTCTGTGCGTATCGCACCAGGTGGGGAGAGGAAGATCTGTATGCCAGGCTGCTTGCTGTAGGTCGGGTTTTCCCAAAGAATTGGGGCAAGTATAAACAATATGATTACAGTGAAAAAACCCTGACCATATGAGAGCCGCTGCCACAGGCACAATTGCCTTAAACCAAAGTATTATAAAGCCCAATTTATTTAGCAAAAATGCATACAGGATTATGGGTATCGGGGTGTAGCCCTTTCATCAGATCCAGAAAATTCCTATCAGTGTACAGGAATCTACAGCACACATTGGTATCAAATATACTGATCCCAATGTATTTATTTTTCTGCATATGCACTATAATATGTGTCATATCTCTGTGTTTTCTGTTTACATGTCATCACTCCTACCTGGAGCTTATGTCCCGCCCCCAAAGTGGGCGTGCCTAGTGCCAAATTTTGAACTTTCTGCATCTGTTTGCATATGTATTTATACCCTCTCTGAAGAAGGGGTTAAACCCCAAAACACGTAATCCTGTATGTATTTTTGCAAAATAATTTGTTCTTTATAATATGTTTGGCTTGGAGAATTTGTTCCTGTGGCAGCGCCTCTCATATGGTCAGTTTTTGTTCACTCTGTTCACATTGTGTGGTCGTGGCCTAAAGTGTTATTTTGTTAATTGAGACTTCTTACTTTCTGCAATAAAGACATGGTAAGAAGTAATACTAAGGCATCTATTATATAGTGCCATTTGTGGGTACTGACCGATACACACCTATGTATTAAAGTCCAGTCTCCCTTTTTCGCTTTCATTCTCTCTAAGGCTATGTTCACACAACGTCAAAAAAAGAGAAAAGGCGTTTGCTTATTCTATTTAAAAAAGATGTCTGTTATTGCCGTGATGTATTTGACTTCAATGCAATGCATTGAAGTCAATGGGATGACGGGTGTCCAATGCACACAGTGTATGAAAAGGCAATTATTTCTGGACGTATTTTGCAAACAGTGGACGTTATTTTTTAGTTGTTCACAGTTTTTTTTCCACTGCCCTTTCACCTTTTTTACTATTAAATTCAATGGACTTTTCCACATAAAACTAGAATAATGTACCAACAGCCGTCATTGTACTGTTGTAATATTTTATCTTTTAAAAAACGGAGAGGAAATAAACGTGGTGTGAACTTAGCTTTATTTAGAAACTGAGCTATTCTAAATATTTGGGAATATTCTTCATATCCAAATCCCTAATATATGATTCTACCCCTTTATGTGACATCAGTGTGAATCTACATGTACTCCATTTTTTTTTCTTTATCTCTTTATTCCAAAATTTGCCACAATTACATATTACATATTCCCCATATTTAAATCACTATATACACACGGGTTATCGCTGATCATTCGGGCAGCCCATAGCATATTGCAGCCGTCTGTTGCCACCGCTCATATTCCACGGAGCGATGGCAACAGATTGTTGCTGTATGAGTCGTTTGTCTTTCAACAATGTTTAAAGACAAACGACTGCAACGATCAGCCGACATCATTCATGTCGGCTGATCGTTGGCTTCTATTACAGGGAACGATTATGTGCCATAACGGCCGAATACGGCCGCTAATCGTTTCATGTAACACATATTTTCCCTTAGCTCTTCCAGGTTATTGAGTTGGGGGTTGGGGGGTGGTGGTAGGGAGGGGGGCAAATCACAGGCCTCCCAACTCCAACACTCGTTTCTTTACTGCAATTTGAAATGCCTCCTCTTCTAAAGATATAAATTAACAAGATCCTGTCTGGCATTCTGGATCCCACCTTATTCGGGTATTGATCCCTAGTATCCCCAGGTCTTCTCACTCTTAACACCCTATCGCCTCACCTGCTCCCCATATATCACAAAGCCACATGGCTTCACATCTACTCCATATTGAACAAGAAGATGGACATGATTTTTTTTACATGGTCAATGAATCACAATAAAGTATGTAGCTTGGATCATATTGTGGGAGAAGACACAAAATGTAAGTTGGAAGTCCTCTCTTACCTCTGCAGAGGGGCTCTGTATCATTCCAGTAAGGATCCTTCATATTAATACACTCTATGATAGCTGGTCCTTGCTCCAGAGAGTGTCCAGGATCACAAGAAAATTCCACCACAGTTCCCATACTGTATGTAGGATCTGTCGTTGTGAAGTTACCGTTCTGTATGTAGGGTTCATAGCAGTGTCCTCTCTCAAAGGCTTAGCAGGTGGACGAGAAACAAACAGTTATACAATTATTGCCATTTACTGCGGCGGTAAGGAACTGACAATAGCTCTCAGCGACATTTACAACACCTTAAGCCTCGTGACCTTTGCTGGGCTGCCAAAGAGCTAAGACTAAACGCACTTTATCCTTCATCACAGAAATATTAATAATAAAAACGGGTTTCATCTGGTTTTACACATCCTTTAAATAGTGATAATATCACAGCCTGTTTTTTCTCCATCTCTCAGCAAGATGCCCTTAATCTCTTGGTAAGAAGGTCCGGGCACTGGCAATAACTTACTCAGATTGTTCTTAATAACAAGGATCTTCATCAGGTTTTTTTTTTTAATACTTCACATGAACAGCAGGAATTTGTAAGATTAACGTAGATTTTCCTTAGAGTGGAAGAAATACATTGGCATTTATTAATATTCTATGTAAAAATTGGCCGGTGTCAGCAGGTTTTAATGCTTCCATTATTCTCGTGATAATTCATTACATTGTAATGGAATTCAGCGCATCCAGCGATATTAGATATAAAGTAATAGTAAGGGATTGCGATTAATGCGTGACATCTGCTCTGCAATACTGCAGTAATACAGGGGCTTCTCTGTTACCATTGTCAGGTGCATTTAATAATACAAGACAAAGCAAATTTTAACGATAAACGATCGCCAACGAGATTGTTTATCATTAACTTGAAAGTGTTCACCATATTTCCGAGAACAATTGTCATTGGTTACGACCGTTACTGCGATTGTTTACTCCACCTGATCCCAACAATGTGGAATTATGCTGCGTTTACACAAAGCGGTAATTTACCCAATCGATCGTTTAACTATTTTGAAGCAAAGATTTGGTTTTTATAACGATCAGCGTTTGGACAAATAAATCGTTAGAAAAATTGTTAGAAAATTCGTTCAAAAAATCATTATTGCGATCGTTTTTAAGATAAGTCCATGTTTCATATAGGGTGAATCTTTGAAAGACTGTTTATGCGAAGCGATCTGCGAATTTTTAGCGAACGACGAATGACGATTTGAGAACTTGTTGAAAGATTAAAATGAACGATTTCTCGCTCGTTGCTTTATTGTTTGCTGTGTTTACATGGAACGATTATCGCTCAAATGCGATAATCGTTATTGCAAAAATTCGAACCATAATCGTTCCGTGTAAACGCAGCATTACACTGAGCGATTAGTGAACAAATGCGGAATTAAGGCCCTATTATGCGAAGCGATTATCGGCTGTTACGGACGATAATCACTTTGTGTAATAGAAGACAACGATCAGCCAACATGCACGATGTCGGCTGACCATTGTCTTTTAACAGGCTGAAACAAACGATCAGTCTGGCAACGATCTGCTGCAGTTGCTCTGTGTAACAGGAGTGGCGGCAGAAGACCGACGCTATCTCCCATGGGCTCCCCAGGTGATTTAACGATCGCCTCGCGCCCCTCTTCCCCCTCCGCAGCTCCCCACGGCCTCCACTGTACTTACCCCGATGTAATAGTGCCGGCAGCGAGCGGGAAATGAGGAGAAAGCGAGGGCTGACCTGTTCTAAATCACATTGTGTAATAGGGTCCATTTTAATGATAGTATAAATATAACAATTAAAGGGGTAGTCCACTCAAACATAACTTTTCATATAGCAACAAAAAAACTAATTGGAATCCTACAGCTCCAAAGATACGTAGATGATATAAAAACATTTTTTGAAGACATGTTTAAAAAGTATAAAGGATAAAAACAGACTTTCATGTCTACAACCAGCAAGGCCGACGCGTTTCAGAGCTACGCCCCTTAATCATGGCCATGATTAGGCGTGTAGTTCTGAATTTGTCGTCCTTGCTGGTTGTAGACATCTGTTTTTTGCCTTTATATTTTTTTAATGTCTTCAATAACTTTTTGATATCATCTATAAATTTTTGGAGATGAAGGATACTAATTTTTTCTTCATTGCTGTCATTGCTTCATTGCCCATCCAATCATCCACTGTGGTTCAATACTGGACTATGTGCACACATACTCATGGTGAGCTGATGTTTTTTCTTTCTTTTTTGCATGTTAAATGTGTTAGACTTTTGATATGTTGCTGCCCATGGTGGGAATAACAATTCACTCCCTACTATTCCCTACTATTATCTATTCAGTCCCCTTCCCCCAGTCGTGAGCTGCTGCTTTCTGCTGAACTCTGTTTTAGCTTTTCTCTCCATCTTCCTCTTCACTTCCAAAATGGATCTTGTAAATAAGTCCCTGGCAGGCTTTATCTGCAACTTTGTAGCTTTTTTTATGATGCTGGGAGGGTTAATCTAAAGTAAATGTGCTGATGAACTCACTGTGATTAATCCTCTGGGCAGTACAGAGTTGCTACAAAGTTGCAGATAGGGACTTGTTTACATCAGTTGTCTCAGAAGGGAGGGGCAGGAGGGGGAGATGGTGATAGAGTTCTTATCATAAACAGAGGTGGCGGCAGAGAACACCATTTTATACTGGAAAGAATACACCACTTCCTGTAGGACATTCAGTAGCTCAAAAATAATGGAAGACTTTCTGGTACCAGTTGTACTGAAAAAAAAAAAAGCAAGCAAACATAAAAATAATTAATGCGGTTCAGGGAAGAAACAGACTTAGTGTAGGGACCCATGTGTATCAGATACCGGCACGAGGTACATGGGGCAGTATGGCTTGATCAATTCATACACAAAATTCTGATGTGTTTTTTATTTAGCCTAGCGGCACTAGTATCAGCCATAGGTGTGAGGTGCAGCACTCTGTTTCTTCCCTGAACCGCATAAAAATAATTAAGAATTAAAAAAAAAGTATAGTAGAAAGTTGCATAACATATTATACAATGATTAAAATAGGATTGGAAAGTGCAATTGGAAAACCTGTTAAAATTTAGAGGGGACATTTGTAATGTGTTAGTCTTGACATTCTAGTCTAAACGGCAATTTGGTACGTTTCCCCATGAGTTTTACAATACATTGCAAATTACAGCAGTTGCGCATTACACATCTCCTAGAAGTTTCCGATGCTTTGCTGCAATGATTCTTCCATTTGGATCAGTCATATTGAAATATACAGTACTTGCATTGCAGTTTTTATGACTGTGTTTTTTGCCTCTTCATTTTTCTTAATAGCCTTTTAACCGCTGTGTGACTAGAATAAGTAAATGACTAGGAATCATAAATTCACCATAGACCTGCTGGATTGGTGCAGACTATATGCAAGATTATAAATGGAGATTTGTATTTATATGCAAGCTGAGGAATGGGTATAGTTGTGATGGTTGATGGAGTGGCTCTCATCTACCATTAAGATTTTTTTTTTTTTTTTGCACAAAGCTTAATGTTGAGTCTGTTCAAAGTAATGGAGTCTTGCAATCCAAGGCAGTAAATCTGATGTAGTTGGAAGAGGAAAATCGATTATTTAGAAGTGTATGTGTGGGCTATCAATATAATAATGGCTGATACCTCTTTATTAAACTCATCTAAATACTGTAGACATATTCCTCCAGGACAGGGATGGGGAACCTTCAGCTCTCCAGCTGTTGCAAAACTACAATTCCCATCATGCCTGGACAGCCAAAGCGAAGCTTTGGCTGTCCAGGCATGATGGGAATTGTAGTTTTGCAACAGCTGGAGGGCTAAAGGTTCCCCATCCCTGCTCTAAGAGAATCATAACTTCTAACTTTTGTTTCGTTCCACTAAAAATAACTTGATTTTACCTGACATTAAATTATTACCTTAAAGGGGTAGTCTGGTGAATTTTTATTTCCCCAAATCACCTAGTGTCAAAAAGCTATATAGATTTGTAAATTACTTTTATTTAAAGTGACTCTGTACTCACAATCTGCCCACCCCAAACCACTTGTACCTTCAGATAGCTGCTTTTAATCCAAGATCTGTCCTGGGGTCCATTCGGCAGCTGATGCAGTTATTGTCCTAAAAAACAACTTTTAAACTTGCAGCCCTGTGCCAAATCTGATGGTATAAGTGGTTTTGGGGTGGGGGTGGGGGGGGCAGATTGTGAGTACAGAGTCACTATAAACTCCTATTCCACATGCTGTAAATGTTTAACATATCATAAGTTATTGAGACATGCCAGAAGACAGTATTGGCAGTGGTTTAGGAGCATGGAGCCAACTCCATTGCTAGTACAAAGGTGCTGTGGCAAGAACTGGATTAAAAGCAGCTATCTGAAGGTACAAGCGGTTTTGGGTGGGCAGATTGTGGGTACAGAGTCACTTTAAAAATCTCCAGTTTTCCAGTACTTATCAACTGCTGTATGTCTTGCAGGAAGTGGTGTATTCTCCCCAGTCTGACACACTGCTCTCTGCTGCCACCTCTGTCCATGTCAGGAACTGTCCAGAGCAGTAGCAAATGCACATAGAAAATCTCTCCTGTAGAGATGAACGAATCGCCTGTCTAAACAAAGCAAAGCGCGTCGTTTGATTGGAAAGTGGCTAATTAGTCGCCTGCCTTTCATATCTCTTCTGTTCCCTGACGCTCCACCCCGGGTGTCGGGAAAAGCTTGATCCAGTCCTTGGAAACTGGCAACCCCGCAACGCCAGTGCTTCGCTGATTTATGTAGAGGTTCACTGCCTCTACATAAATCCTGTGCACACCAGTGCGCATGGAGGACAACCTACGCCAGATCAGGGCTGGCGTAAGTTTCCTTATCATTTTTCCGAGTGAGTCCAGAGTCCGTGTCCATCGTTCTGCCCCTCCACACCCTCTCAGCACCTGATTTTTTGCTAAACGGCCAGTTGCAAATAAATTTATTCGCATCTGGCCATTTTCCGCAAAAAAATAGAACCTTTTTTGTTAATAATTTCCCCCCTATATCTTTGTAAAACCTGTTGATTTGAAAGAAAAAGATTTTTGCTACATAACCCCTTTAAAGGGGCTATCCAGCACTACAAAAACATGGCCACTTTTCCCCTCTCTTGTCTCCAGATTGGGTGGGGTTTCAAACTCAGTTCCATTGAAGTAAATGCAGCTTAATTGCAAATCATACCTGAACTGGAGACAAGAGAGGGGGAAAAGTGGCCATGTTTTTGTAGCGCTGGATAACCCCTTTAAGCCTATTTCTATATACAATATCTACTGCATTATCTAGTTAGGAACCCCCCTATTGATTAGGCCTATCTTTTATCTAGGAGGTTTATCAGCTGATGGTCCTCATGGTCTCTTGTACAAGGTCCTTCTGTCTATGGGTCTTGTTTGTCCGCAGTCTCACAATAATGTCTCCTATGTCCTTCTCATCCATACACGACTTGCTGTCTGAGTGATGCGTTCTGCATCTGGATTATTGTACTCAATAAACTGGACACTGCCAGAACAGCACATCATCAGATTTGCTATTTAGGTCATGGTTAGAAAACCGGAACAAAATGATTTCATTCAGGCTCTAGAAATCAAAAAGATAGGAGTCATGATGAATCCATTTGAATCAGCTCTCCTGCGCTCGGCAGGTTAAGCATCTACATAATATCGAAAGATTGTTTCAGGACTTGACAGGCCCTTTGAGAAAAGTAGGTGAAATAAAGATTACACTCGCTGACATAATTCACAGCGTGGGATGAGACATGGGTTGCTGGATATTCTTTATGTAATTTCAAAAACAATAGAAACCTAAAATCAACAACTGAAGGTTGAAGAAAAGTAATACATTTCTCGGACAAGGCGTACATTAAGGACACTACAGTCTCTTGCTACGTCTTTATATAATGGTATAATGGTCAATGGTATAATGGTATAAAGGTTTTCTGTTTTATCACTCCGTGTTTCCCTGAAAATAGGACAT